>NC_079351.1:4809301-5413885 GCF_029582105.1 Oenanthe melanoleuca
TGCACGTATGAAACAAGCCAGCCTTAAACTCCTGGATCTGCAGCTGCCTCCTGCCTGCCCTGCAGATAACTTGGTCTGTGAACTAAATGATCTGAGTGAGGCTTTGAGCAGCTGCTCTGCTGGTCACCTTGAAGGCAACTTTCATTCCACTAATGTGCCCTTGTTCATCTTGGCTTCAATTTCTTCTCCTCCTCCCTTTGGGGACAGCAAAAAGGAAAGAGAAGGGGGAGAATTTTAAGCTCCTCTCCCACACTGTGCTTTGGGCATTTGCAGCTCACCTGATCTCCCCAAGCTTTGCTCCAGTCTGTGCTCAGAAAACCAGTCTGTGCTCAGAAAAACCCTCCTACCACAGAGAAGGAATGGGCACAGACCAAATAATACACAAATATGGACCTCTTTGCTCAAATTTATACTCAGGAAGCTGTTACCAACCTGCTGAAACAAAAAAAAAAAAAAAAAAAAAAAAAAAAAAAAAAAAAAAAAAAAAAAAAAAAAAAAGAGACAAACAAAAAACCAAACTTTAAAAAGCCTTTAAGAGAGGAAAGGGCATTGGTACTAAAGAGCCTAGACAAATAAGTAATAAAAATATAGGTGAAAAAGAAGCTGAAAATTTGCTTGAGGAGACAGGAGAATCAACTAAATTAAAACCCAGATCTGCTGTTTTATTTCCTACAGAGTCAGTACAGTAACAACCCTTTAACATCAATTTTGCCTCCAAACAATCAGGTTGTAGTTGTTTCTGCAGCAGCTTGTTCAAATATTTCCTTCCTCCCTCCCTAGCCTCACTTAACCTAGGATAGCTGAAACTCCCTCAATTTCTCTTTATCTAAGAGTTTCCTAAAACCTATCAAAAAGTCCCAATGTTATAAAATCCAATTTGTAAAAAGCAAAGGTTCAGTCCATTGCTCAAGAAAGTCAAAATGTTGCACTTAGAGAGGGAAAAACAGTACTGAAATGGATTAATGGAAGAAAGCAATGAGGGCAAGAAACTGTCCAGAGCAAAAGGCCAAATGCTTCATATGAGGCAGGAGGAGAAAGAAAACTCTAAGGCCATGTATAATCTGGTCAGTTGAAAATTGTGAGCAGATATCTAAGTGAAAGACCAGAGAACAGAATCTTAAAAAGTGGCTACCAAAACCCTAAAAATCAAATTTTTTCATGAGCACTGCAATAATGGAATCCATTTTCCAGGCTTTGTGTTCTGTGAGCCTCCCCTGGCTGCTGTGGTCCCCAGATCTCTGCCTTGGCCAGCTGGGTTGGCTTTTAATGCCTCAAATGATGGGTGACAAGCTGGCTGAGCTCTGTAAGTGTCACCACATTATGTGCATTAAATCATGCTGACAATGGAATAACACAGAGTCTTCAACAGTCTACAGCTTTGTTCCCAAAAATTCATTAGGGGCTGCTTCCCAAGAACTCTCTGAACAAGTCTCCTAAATAAACCAAAGTCTGTCCTCTGGAAGTCCAGTGTAAAAGTTTTATTGATGTTCCTCCTAATGTCACCAAATATAGAGAATTCTGTAATTTTATGATCATTGTGCCCCAAGTGGCCTCCAGCTACCACATCTCCCACCAGCCCACCTCTATTCACAAACAGATCTAACATGGTCTCTCTGTGGCTCAGTCACCAGCTGTGACAAAAATATATTTATTCTCAGCTCAGGTCCCTATTCCTCTCTGCTTTGTGATAAATGCAAGTTCATATTCAAAGGCAATGCTTACATTCAGCACATGAGCTAAGCCTGTCTGCAGCAATTAACAGTAATTCAGATGTGCCCATTATTACTCCAAACAGCATTTTTTTTTAATCATTAGCTAGCTAGGTCAGTGAACACAAGGGCAATGCATATTCCCAGAAAAATTCCCAGAAAAGCAGAGATTAGTTCCAAAACACTTCAAGCACCCTAAATCACTGTCAGCTGCATTGCAGATCCCCAGATGTAAGGAAAGAAGGAAAAGTCATAATGTATGAACACACACACAAAAAGGTAATTGCATTTTCCCCATCTCTCTCCCACTCTCAGCACTTCAGAGAGATCACAGAGAATAATTATAACTATTTTTAAAATTCTGTTGAATGAACCCAGCTTTGTTTCCAAGAGTCAGCTCTGTGCTGCTGCTTTCACATTAATCTGGATTATTGGATGAGTGGGAATTGTCCTGAGGTGCCAGGGCAGGAATGCTCTGAGTGGGAGGCTCCAGATCTGCCAGGTGATGGGATGGTTTCATTTCCATGCAGATTACAATCTTATCTTTGGAAAAACAGGGGGAAATATCCCAGGAGTTTGGCACGTCCATGTTCTCATCCCAGAGCTCCTCAGGTGTCCTCAGAGCTCTGATTTCCACTGCCAGCTCTGGGGTGTGAGCAGTTTGAGAGTCTGGGGCACTTTGTGCAGGCAGTGTGGGGGATATTGCTTGTTCTACTCTGGACTGTTCTTTTTTTATTCCTTTCTCAATTACAGAAAAAAGAACCCAAATGAGAAAGTTTATGCAGAGGGGAAGAGCAAGAGATTTGGTTGGATTTCATCCTGGATGGAGCACCTCATCCTTCAGAATGATGTCACTTCTTCAAGGGACAGAGGTTTGGGGTTGCATTTTGGTCAGGACACCCTGTAGGACAAAAAATGCAACTTTTAGACCTCTCTTCACATGTTGTGACACTAGAGCTCTTTTTCCCCAGCACAGCTGCCACATCCTGCTCCACTTTAATTCCTGCTCTCCACAGAAGCAGAGGTCAGCCAGGATAAGCTCCACTGCCTGTGCTTTTACCCTTGCTACAGGATTATGGGATTTTCCAGGAATTCCAGGGAACATTCTATCCTAGAAGAGCAGAAGTCTGTCCTCATGTTACTTAAAATCAGGCAGCATGGTATTACAAGCACCTTGTAAGAACATGGAAAATAAACTGCCTCAATATAATTTGATCTATTTTTCCAATAACTTTGCTAATGAATATTTTATTTTCTCTAGTGCTGGACTTAATTTGCTTGGAAGACAATTGCCATTACATTAAGGAACAAACAGTTCACTAGACCTGAGGAGTGCAATAATTGATTTTTCAGTGTGGTGGATGAATTAAGAAATCATTATTTTTATGTTCCAAGCCACATCCAGAAAAAGCTAGTGTGGGCTCTAAAATCCCTCATGTGGAAAAAACCAGTTTTGATGTTTTCTGATTCTCCAGGTAATTTTTTTCTGTAGTAAATTTGGATCAATATCTCCCTGCTGAGGTCAATATTGCTTTTCCAATTCAGGTTGAGGGGTTTGTTGCTCCCAGCTTGGGGCAATGGGAAGGCCTAGCTGGGCAAGCTGCACTCCCAGAGAGCAAATCTGCTCCTGGTGTCCTTGAAACCATGGTAGATTTCTGTTGTATCATCTGTCTGGGCATCCTACACAGCATGCTGAATAGGGCATGGTTTCATTTATCTGGGCTAAGGCAGGTCCAGAGCTCTATGCTTGATCCCCATCATGTAAAAATTTCAGATTTTAACACCACTCACTTATTTTGATTTGATGATTGAATGACCTCCTGATTAAAAAAAAAATGGGAGTTCTAATCTTTCTGAGCCCACAGTTCCCTGGATGTGAAAGCAGAATATTCTATGCAGCTTTGCAAAGATCTTTGATGTCTTCAGATGAAGAGCAATGAGCATTAATATGAGACTATCACCAGCATAAAATTACTGCTGTAGCCTCTCTAGCCCTTGAGCAGTGTAAAGGCAATGACACTTGATTCATTTGATGTAACTATGTAAGAATGATCATATAGATGCAATTTAAAACATAGTTTTTATCAATTATGCAGTAGCATGTCATCTGTACTCTACTAATTAGAAAGGGGAAGAAAAAAGTTACTGTCTGAAAATTAATTATGACAACATTTCTACAGTGTTTAGAACCTAGTTATAAGAATTAAATATTTATGTCATTATGGTTTTCATTATGCATCCTAATGTGATTGCCTGAGTGAAATCACTGCAAGGTGCTCCAACACTCCCTAAATTCAGAATTTGGATGCTCCCATGAACTGATAGTGCTGACAAGGTTGTACCTAAATGTCTTCAGGTGAGAATCTTCTCTCCACGTGCAAACCTGCATCATTTCAAGCTGCTGCTGTGTCTTACTGATCTCAGCAGATGAGATGACTTCAGAGAGGTGTGAAAATGCACTCCAATTGTTCCAAACCTAAGTGATGGATCATGAGACAAACCCAGGGTCTTTCCCCAAGGCTGGATGGTTGCTACAGCATCTCAACACAAAAGGCTTACTATGTTTAGGAGAATGTTCGATTTTTTTGAAAAATTTTCCACTCATCTTGTATTCATACTTTTTAGACACCACCCCTGTGGGCACTGCTGAAGGCTTGAGGGGAACCCAATCTGGTTTTTTCCCAGATTGTTGACTTTTCTCAGCTCCAGCCTAAATCTTTCCCAGGCTGGGAACCTTTCTCAGAGACAAAACAAGGGAAGGTAGAAAGAAAACACAGACAGACACCTGGTGTAGACCATAGAGCAGTGTGGGTATCTAGAGATATTTTGCACAGAGCATGTTTTCAAAGAGGTGTTGCCTCCCTTGACCAATGAGTCTTTTCTACTTGCTTTTCTCCCTTATATAAATGCCATGGCTTTTCAATAAATCACTCCTCCTTGTGCTGGGAAGAGGAGTCATGTTTCTGTGTTCTTTTGCCCCTTCCCAGCCCCACAGTGACACTCTCCCTCCTCCCTTCCAGCTTTTATTAGCCTGGACCCACTTTCCTTCCTTCAACCCTTTCAGCAGCCACCTCTAAAACCCCATCCCAGCAGGGATGTCCCTCCAGGACAGCCCCAGGTGTTTCCACAGAGCAGGTTCAGCCCTGGGCTGGCAGCTGGATGATTGTTATTCAGGACAAGGAAGCTTTGCTCTTTGCAGCTGATGGGTGAGGCGAGGTCCTGACCCCACTCATTACACAATGGGTTATGGTCTGGCCTTCACCCCAGGGATTCTTTGCCTGCAACTTTTATCACAACCAGAAAATTAATCTGTCATCCATAGGGCTCTTCCTCTGCTGTTTGTTCCTCCAGAATCTCGTGTTCCCCTCTAATTTCCCTTGATTTTTAATGCTATCCTATTCCACACCTGAGTTGAAGCTAATGAGACAGGTTTAGTTGCCCCAGCTTGGCTCACTCCTGGACCCCACAGGCATCACACAGCAGCACTTTGTAATGAACTGAGCAAAAAAAAGCAAATACACACAGATATAAACCCTCTCTCGTGAAACAAATGTCACTTAAACGCTGAGCAGTTCAGGCTGCCAAAAAGGCACTCAAACATAGAAGCTGAAAAGGAAGGATGGTTTAAGAAATTATTTTAGGCTTCAGGAAAACACAGAAACATATGGTTAGTGCTAAATATTTGTATACATGACACAGCAAATAGAGATGTCTCATGGGTTTTGAATTAGATATTTGGAGAGAGAGGAGAGGAAAAAAATACCATGTTGGGTTCCTTCTTAGTTTAGAAACAGATTTTTTAAAGACATGTTTGTCTTAAAGCCTGGCTATTGGAGTCCCAGGTGGAAATGGCCAATTTCAGAAACAGCAAAATCCAAGTTTGTCCTCCCTCAGCCCCACACTGTAGTGTTACAATACTGAGTGAGTGGAGGAGTCTTGGCTACAAGGAATATAAAAATAAAAGGGATATAATTCTCCATTAATAATATCACAAATGTTCAAATCAACAGACCAGTGAAAGCCACAGTTTAGTATCAAACCAGACAGGACAGGTTTGTGTGTGTGTGGATGTACACAAGCACATGTATGCATGGCAAATCCTTTCTCCTTAATTCTCAATATCCAACAGTCATGAGGAGCTCAGCAATGGGAACAGGGAGAAATGCAGCACACCAGCATTACAGAACAATCAGCTGCCTGTTCATGTTCTCCTCACTGCAGTTTAACTCCTTTACATGCTGCAGTTATACGTGGAATGATGCAAAGGTTCCTGTGGGTTGATGGGTGCCTCATTAGCTTAAGTCATTTATAATATTAACAGTCATTTCCTTACTGACATCAAGTGGGATTTTCCTGGTGAAAAGGTTGGGACAAAAAGCATTGCCTCTTCCCATTTGTCACAGCACAGCTGGGCAAATAATTTGGATGTAAATAAGGATCCCAATTCAACCTATCCTTGTTCACCCAGGGACCTGTTTATGAAACCAGCCTAGGCAAACTGAGCCAGGTCTGCCCTGCTGGGAGCAGCACACCATGGCAGCTGCCACCAGCCACCTGTGCCAGATTCTCATTTCACTGAATGGACAGTGAGGACAGTGTGACATTGCCCAAAGTGTCCTTCATCCCCACCTATTTGCTGGTCCACCCTCCTGTATTTCCAGCTAAAGCAAGTTCTGGTGTCACGTTGTGCAAAGAGGACTGAATTACCTCCTGGGGCTTTTTCTTTCACCTCCCCTCCCTTTTTAAAAAAAAAAAAAATTAAAAGACTAATGCTACAGACAGCAAAAAAATTTATAATTAAGCAGATGCCCATCAACATTTTTAAAGCAGAGCTTCTACTTGAAAAGCATTGAATATTTTCCCTACTATCCCACTTCAACAGATGTTCTGCCTAATCTACATTCACTTTACTCCCTGTCTTACCTTTGACCTTTCTTTTGAATGTACTCAGAGAAGAGAATGTCAGTATTTATCTACCTGCTGTGCTTCCATCTGCCTGTGCAGTGCACGAATAACCACAAATTATATTTTCTTTGTGAAAATTTGAATGACAGCAGCATTTCCAAGGCTTCATCTGCATGGAATGATCAGATGCTATCTGCTTGTCTTGGAGGAATTATGCATCTCATAACTGGACATGCAAACCAGGAACAGCTGCCAAATGTGGATTTGTGTTGCCAGTATCTCCACTGAGACATCTTTCTTGGATGCTTTTCCAGCACCTTTGTCTAATCCCTTTTTCCTGACAGGGAAAATGAAGTAGGAAAGTTCATACCCAAGGCTGCCAGGAGGAATGTAGAGCAGCATAAAGCTGTTTGTAAAGAGATGTCCTTTGGGAGGTGTTATCAGACTAATGACCTGCAAACCTGTTAAACTCTACAGTTTAAAGCCTGAGAAACAGGTTTGGCACAATGATTTTTGCTAAAATGAGTTTATAATCTAAATTCAGAATCTTTTTCTCCAAAGCAGCAGTGCACAGCCTTAAGGCTGTCAGAAGAACCAGAAGTGACAATTTAATATCTTGGAAATAATTTGGTGATTGTGGTAGAACTGATCAAGCATTGGTTTCATCTTCAAGTACTCAATTCTTTTTAAATTTAGTCAATTTAGTGCCTGTGCCACATAACAGGGCTGTGCAGTGTTGATAAGAGCTGCTCCAGCAGAATACACAACAATCAAGTATAAACAGAGTGGATAACCTGATTCTGGTGCATTTGCTGAAAGGCAGCAGTAATTTTATGTGCTGTTCCCCTTAGCTGGTCCATGCTAGTGCAGAGCATGTTCCAGGTTAGCCTCTGTCTCTGAGAGATGTTGGATACTGGTTTTACAGGAGGCAACACTTGCTTCTGAAACCAAGTGTGCCCTGCAGCATCTGCTGGGGGGAGCCAGGCTCCAGATAAGTGGAGAGGAAAAGCCATTATCACATGTTATCTTTAATGCTCCACAGCACATTCTGTGTAAGCACTGCCATCAATTCCTCACCCTGGCCAAATTCCAGGATTGGCAATTAAATCTTCCTGAATGTCTACATTACAGTCTAAAGCATATTCCTGGACACAGGGGGACTCTGCAGAATTTTACATATCTATTTCTCTCCACTGACTATAAAAAAAAAGATCGTGGTCTAGTCTGGCTCCCTAACATGCAGACATCTCATTTTTATGAGCAAATGTTAGGATAAATGAATCTCATCCCGAGCTCCTGGGAACAGAAAGGAGGAAAATCATGCCCAACATAATGAAAAGCTTTACCCACAGCTCAGCCTGAAGACTAGAGGGGAAAAATCAGACAGGGGAAACTAGGAAAAGAGAAGACCCCAATGTGAAAAAAAAAAACAACTTTGGAACTCAGTTGTAATTATATGGTGCTGATTCATTATCTGTTTACAAAAATAGAGAAACACGTACAGTGAACTATGCAATCAATGTTTTGCCCAATTAGAACACAAATATGTCTGCTTTTCATCCAATAGTTGTCTAGTTTTACAGGGAAAAATGCAACTGGTACTGATAAATGAGCTTGCAAATTAAGGGGTAGGTTAGCCAGTAATGCACTCAATATCACTAAGAGAATTATAGATATTATGCTGAATTTCTATCTTTAATCCATTAACCATACAGGTTTTTGAAGAAGCTCATTTGTTAGGCTCAGGCATATTACAAGAACAAAATATTCATGATTCAATTATCTGAAGAATGGCTGAAGATGTGGGTGCCTCTGAAGGATGCACATTAGGGCAGGGAAGTGAGGACCAGCACCTTCCCCATAGCTCAGCATACTTCAGGGTTTTTTTGCATCTGTCACTGGACTGAACTGTGCTGCTCAACTGAGCAGGATCTGGAGACACTAAAAAATGTGGAGTTTTCCTGCTGTCCTTCAGGGTTGATTTCAGTCTAGTTTTCCATTCACTTATTTTTTACAAAAAGTCTCTCTAACTCAAAGTCTCAGTGGCTCCAAGGTTTCACAGTGCTTGAAGTCTGGCCCTGCACAACAGGAATCCCTTCCATTTGAAAGCAGGAAATTAAGTGCACCCCATAAAGTTCACAATTCAGGGATTCTGTGTATCACACCAAGAAACACATCTTCAACAGCTTGGCAGTATTAAAGGCTTTGAGGATTTTAAAATACTGGTGTCAAAGGCTTCTTGTGAGAACATTTTGACTTGCAGGATGGGTATCAAGAAGAATACAATAAATTTTTCTGCAGATTTAATCATTATAAAGGAAACTACATATGTAGCTACAGGCAAAGCAGCACCTATTTCTGTTGCAGACTCTATTTCTGACAGGAGCATGGCAGCATTTATTAGGCTTCTAAAAGGACACATTTCAAAGGCAAAATGGGTCAGACCTGGTGCACACAGTATTGTAATAGGTAATGGAACCCCAGCAATGTTATTACACTCAGGAATTTTGACAGAGTGGTAATTTGGGATGAACTGGATCCATTTTTAGAGAGCAGTCAGCTGGAATTATTTTGGATTAAAGACTCCAGTCCTCAGGGTAATTAGGGAGGGAAAAGTAGAAGAGGGTGGCATTCTGAGGGGGTGTGAGATGCTATCTGTCTGTCTCCACCCTGAAATAAACTCTGTGCTTGGGCTGACATTCCTGTCTGTGTCTAGTGCTAAATGATAGGATTCAAGAAAATGATTCAAGCAAAATGATTCAAGCAAAATGATTCAAGCAAAATTTGAGAAGCTACTTGGACAGTATTTGAACATCCCATCTTCAGCAGGACTCAAAGGTCCCAGAAAGTGTGCAGTGTGACCCCAAATTAATATTATTCTGCCTTCTGCAGCTCTGAAATTCACTCTTTGCCAGTTTCTTTCTCTCCAACATCAAAAATCAAATTGCTGCTGGTGCCCAGGACATCCATCCCTATCAGGTAAGACCTGTCAGAGCACACTTGCCCAGGGCAGAAAGGACTCAGGTACAATTGCCAGTGTCTGACAGGGAAGATGCCTGTAAAAATCAGTATAATCCCTTCACTCTGAAGACATTTTTCTGCCCCTGAGATCCTCACAGCTGCTCTGGGCATCCTGTTTTTGGCCCATCCTGGGCAGCACCCCCAGAAGGCAAGCACCCAGCACAGGCATGTCAGGACTCTGCTGATAGAGCTTTTCAAAGCCAAGCTTGATGCCAAAATTTTCCTAAATCCTGTATCCTGAATGGTGCCAACAATGAAAAGCCATGAGTGAAGAAACAGAGCTAACAGACCTGTTATAAATACAGGTAATAAATACCTGTCATAAATCTCTAAATACAAACTGAGCTTGTTGTAAATGGGTGTTCCCTGAGGAGAGAAACAAGGAGAGGATAAACACATGAAAGCAGAAAAGCATCTCAGGGAATTCACTCCAGCACAGTCAATCTTCACATCAAATTTAAATCAGGCTGAGAAAGAGAGTTAATTTTGGAGTGTCTCAGTTTAACTTTCAGGTGAATTTGTCTTAAGGGATTTTCATTACAGTGTCTACAAACTCTGCAGGTGTTTTGCAAAGCCCACATCAGCACCCTCTGCAAACACATAAACTGGGAGAGAATTTCACCAGCACTTAAAATGAATATCAAGTTTAACCATGTAGAGCTTCAGTATAAAGATATGGAGAAAAGTATTTATTGTGATTGGTACTAGCAGATTCCCTGCAGCACTCATCACCTTTCCCCCCTTACTTTTCTCCTTTAGAACTGAATTTCAGTTTAGAACAAATTTCTACACCTTATTTCCTAAAAGAAAGTGGTAGGTGTATACCACAGGATAAAAAAAAGGAGAGGTGATAATAAAAGAGCTTAATTTTTATAGACTCCATAAGAGGTTCTAATTCCATCAGTTCTGAGTTGAAACAACATGAAAATGGGTCCAACCCAGGAGTAAATCCCCTCAGAGTGCAGCCTTTTGAGTCAATTTTTCATCTTAGCCTTTCTAGCTGGAGACATCCCACATAAATAAACATGTGCAAGTTATTGCCAGCATGCTCTGCTTTATTAATTTTGTGTAGAGCAAGCTGGCTTTTGGGGAGGTTAATTTCCTGAACTGAGAAGAAAATGGCACTTCACCAATTTGAAAATAAATAATTGTGTGGATACCTCAGTTCATTATTTTTAACTCTGCAGAGTCTTTGCAGACTCCAGGAGCATGCTGGCAGCTTAGAGAAACTGAGCTATTTTCATTAACCAGTTTCTCTGTGAGGGGTATTTTATACTAGGTTACATGAAATTAATGGCTGTTTAAAAACAGCAGCACCTTGTCTAGGTTCTTGTAAACAGAGCTCAAATAATCCTGGGAATGTCAATTCCAAAGATGCAGCTACAGCTGGAGTAAAAAACTCTAAAACACCACGTTGGTTTGAGAAAATATTCTTAAACTCTGGCAACAAAAGCTCCTGGACCTGTGGATATCACATTTTTGCTGCCTCTGTTCTTGTTCTTTGTTGTTAAAAGCCCTGAGGAATGAGAAGCAGTGACTCAAGTGCTGAGTTTTTCTGCTGATCTGGAACCAGAACACACAGCCCAAAGTGCTGGTTTTGTCTGAAATAATGAGAAAATGACACGAGCCCATATGGTCCAGGAAATCCTGGTGCAAACCTGTCTGTTGGTTTAGAGGCATATGGAAGCTACAGGGCTTTGACAGCATCACTTGACTGCAGCTATTGCAGAATCCAGGCAAAAACAGATGGCAGCATTTCTGAGGTTTTGAAACATATGCTGGGAAACAGAATTTTAAAGCATATTTATTAACAGTAAGGTTAATTTTACTGGAATTCCTAATGATAATGTTGAAAAATTTTTTAGAAAACTAGTGGTGTGAAAACTTAGACTTGTGCAAATCTATGGCTCCAGAATTGTTTTCCCAGATTAAAAGTTTGATAGGAATCCCAAATAACACTCCTTTCAGTCTGCATTTCTGTCTGCCTCAGAGCAGACAAGATTAGAGAAATAATGCAAATTGGAAACTGCTTAAAATTGATGTGTCATTTTGAGTTTGCAATGATCTTTTCATCATCTTAACTAATGTCAGGTGATAGTCAGAAGTACATTAATTTATCTGTCTTACCAAAATGTTTAACATAGATAATTGATGAAAGAGAAAATATTATCTGGCTGACACGATGCAAAAATGTCATTCTGTTCTCTGTACAGATGGTTTTTCACTTCCCACGGTGTTTCTCTGTGGAAAATCTGTTGTGTTCTTGGTATTTAATTTGCCTTTTTGGTGCAGTTTTCTCAATTAAATCTCATGCAGATGATGCAGTCATTTATATTCAGATGATCAGGCTTCCTGCTCTTTTTGGATAAACTTTCATGTAATCCACGGGGTTCAGATTTAACTGCATGATATTAATTAATTTTAAATTTAGATAAATGTTTCTTTGGTGGAGATCAAAAGGTGGATGTGGTCCCCAAGATCTGAAGCCCACAGGGAGGGCACATATTGGATTTTACTGAGCCAGGGAGGGTCCAGGTGAGAGAAGTGGCTGAAATAATTAATTCTGTGTACAGCAGGCATTGCTGCAGCATTAGCTCCCCTTTCTCAGTGCCAGCCCTGCTCTGTGCCCCTCATTAAGGGAGGTCAAGCACAGGGATGTTTCCATGACAAGGACATTTTCCTCTAAAGGATGACTTGTAGCCAGGGCAGAGCAGGGGATTTTTACCTGCTGATGCAGTACATTTGCTGGGCATGGAAATGGTGTGAAAGAGACAAGGAAATTTGTGATAAAACCTTCGTTTTTCACCTCGCAGCTTTTACCTGAATAATTCAGTAACTCCCTCTCCCCCCTCCAGGACCTGTCTTCATTCAGGGAAGAGCAGGGAGTAACCAGCAGGCACAACTTAATTTACCTAAAGAAACTTAAACCCCGAGCCTGACCTTGCAACCTAAACAATTGTTTTTAACTCCTTTCCATTTGAAACAAAATTGTCCATGCAACTGCTGTCAGCAGCTAAAGAGAAGCATGAAAGCTGACAATGCATCCTGTATAAAAGCAATGAGCCAGTTTAACCTTTGTGTTCCTGTGATCAGGCTTTAGATGCCAGGAATTCAGCCCCATGTCCTTCACAGACCACAGGAAAGGTCTTTGTTAAACTCCTGGTCTGGTCCACAGGACCAGGTGATTTTTTTCCCATTTTTTTTGTTAATCCAGGGAATCTCTGTGGTTCCCACAGCCACAATGAGGACCAGCAGGGCTGGCTCCATCCTCGTTAGGATCGTGCATGGGATGACACAGCAGATTAAACACCACACTCCTGACTTTCAAGCTGTACCTTAATCCCCTTCTGTGCCATATGAAACAAAAAATTCAGTGTGAGGCTGGGAAAAGGGGAAGGTGCCTCTCTCCATTCATTTTGAGAAAAATGCTAAGCTCTCCCTTGCCCCTCAAGTACAATGAATTCAAAGAAGATCATCCTAAAAGACATCTTGTAATTTGTTTTATCTATTTACAGAAGGATTTGTTTTTCTCTCTGACTTTGAGTTATTCATAAGATATTCATTTACATGGCTATCTGCATATAAATATTACCACTGGAGAGCAGCACAGTGGAGAGTGAATATGGATTTCTGAGCCTTATCATTGTACGTCCCTCATATCAGGTGCTCATTTAGACAGAATTCATTGTACATTATTCTCCTGTGACAACATTAACTGGCCTCCAACTTTCCAGTGCTTGTTATCATTTCCAGAGTGTAAAAACCTCAAGGACTTAAAAGGACAGACAGGAAAGTTTGCAGAACATTTCATTAATTTGTGGGAAATTCCACTTACTGTAAGTGTCATGTCTTTGCTGTGAGGACTGAGAACACCTGCCAAATACAATACCACTTTCTTCCCTCACAGTCTGGCTCCTCTTCTGTTTGACATTGAGGGACTCACCCTCAACTCACACTGCTTCAGCCTGAAGATGCAGCTCTGTGTATCAACCCAAAGCTTAAATTTCAATTTGTATTGGAATGTCAGTCATCAGATAAATTCAGACCCCGAGGAAAGTGAATAATAAATAGCTGTGTGGGCCAAGAGAGAATAGAAAGTGCCAGCAATAGCTCCTTTCTAATCTATCCCCAGCCCTATAGTGCTCTGGCTGTTATTTCTAGTGGACTTCCCTGTTCCTTGTAGCCAGAGTGACAGCAAATCAGACTCAGGGGTGGTAATGGCTGGATCTCTCATCTGCCCCAGGGGATGAAAGACTTCTTTTGTCTCAGAAAAGCATTCAAATGGATGGGTGACACTTGTCCAAACGATATAATAAGCTCTGGGGTTTGTCAAACTGATGTGGTGGTACCATAGTACCCCTCTTGGGCTGGCTCATCATCTCCCCTTCACATTTCAAGCCTCTGTTTGGGTTCCCAAAGACAAATGAAATCTAAAAGTACAGTAGTAGATGGTTGGAAGTTATAACCATCACCTTGATAATGATAAACACACATCATCCTTTCATTTGGATAACACCAGCCTAATTTATGCAGCAAACCTTGTAAAAAGCATGTAGCTAACCCCAAACAGTATTGCACCATGCAAATTTAGAGAAAAAATACCAGAGCACAGCCCTCCAAAACAGCTACAGGGGGATCCAGAGAGATCTGGCCACCTTTGCTGTACTTAACAACAGGATTTCCCACAGGTTGCCCTGGGATATCTGGACCCTGCCACAAATAATGTGAACTCAGAATGGTCTGCACTTGGATGGGGATTGAGAAACACAGGATCAGTGTGAAACCATTGCCAATGCTACTGGAAATTGTTTGATGAAGTCTCTTGCAACCCATTTTTTCCTGTTGCAGAGCACATTATGACATCCCCAATTTCTGTTCAATTTCCCTAGAATGAGTGAATTGCACAATTCTCTGCAATTCTGTTCATGCCTCAGCACTGCCCTGATCCTCTGTGCTCTGTTGGGTTTGAGCCTAAGAGAGAGCTGTTATTTTAAGAGTAATTTTATTGCAAAAACACACGTGGACTGATAATGTTCTTTTATCCATTTCATGGCACTCAGAGATTTCCACCTATGCCTTGTTGATTAAATGTGATCAGGCATGTTGAACTATAACATCTCCTTTAGAATTCATTGCAATAAGAACAATGCAAATATGTGCTTAAGGTGTCCCAGCCAGTGAATTATGGGTGTGATAGGCTGTAATGTCTTCTTTAAAGTGATAAAGAGAGTGAGAGAATTACAGAGCAGGAGCTGTGAACTTTAAGAAAAGAGCAGCTGTATCACTGTCATAGCAGAGTTAATTCAACAACAAGGAAGGTGCCCTGGATTCTTTTTAATTTTCTCTGCTCTTTCCAGTGCTCTTTAAAAAAAAAGGAAAATAATTTCCCCATCTCTTTTGGCATTGCCTCCCTGTCTCTGCTGACATTAGAGAGACCTTATGGATGAAGCTCAGAGTTTCCAACTCTTAATACTGAAGTGCTCATCTACAGTAAAACCATAAAAATCCCACTGCAAATTGCTGAGCATGCTCGAGACAGACCTCAGACATGTTTTCAGTTCAAAAATATCAGTTTAGACTTTCAGCCAGTAACTTCAGAAAAAAATAACTTTCATAGAGATAAAAACCCTGATCTGATTTATTATTTCCTACAGCACCCAGGTGCTGCAGAGGAAGACAGAAATAGGCTCATCTGAGGAGAACTCTGCAATAATTTCCTCACACTACTCTTTCCAAATTTCTTCTACTAGCAATAGCTGTATCACCAGAAATAAAGTTTTAACTGTTCTCCAGCTCTCTGATTCCCCTAATTTTACATAACACTACTGAATTTTCCAAAATCCATGGAATAGGCATAATTTTTAAAAAACACATTAAGTTTTAAATGTTGGGCAGTTGGACAATAAAAATGCCCTTCTGGGCTTGTTCTTCCCATAAGGTACTTACCCTGGAGTAACTCACTTTAAGTAAGACTTGGATAATAAAGATGTCAGAACAAGCTAGAAATGCCACAAAGAGGAAAAAATTCCAGATATAGGAAAAAGTAGCAGGGTCAGTCTTCCCTCAAACACTTGCACAGGAAGTTTTTAGCAAATCTGAGCAGCTGTGAGAGGGAGGTGGGAGCAATTCTGAGCAGGGGACTCAATGCAAGGCAGGTCCCTTGAACAGACTGAGAATGGCAAGGACTCTTTAATTACAATCCTTCATGATTGGAGCTGTGAAAAGCAGCGATTACCTGACTTCCTCTGAATAAACTCAGGATAATTAATGAATGTTCAAGCTCTAATTACGGCAAAATCACAGCAAATGAATTCCAGACAAAGGAGTGTGTTCTTGGCGTGATTTCAGGATGATCAGCTCACTTTTATTACAGTTACTCCCTCTGTTCTCTTGAACGGTTTGAACTCACATCGGTTTTGACTGGGTTCAGATGTTTGGCTAAAAGAATGAGGGATCTGAGGCTGTAACTCCAGGATATCTGCATGCACTGAGCACTTCCATCTGCTCACACATGACTTGTCTCAGGAGACGTTTGTCCAGGGCAGCAGATGTAGGTGGGTGCTCAAATTCAGCAGCTCCCAGCTCACACACTCAGTAATAACAAGTCAAAAGTGAGTAATAGACTGAAATCCTGCTCTTTCCCCACAGATTTCTGCATGTCTGGTCGTGCTAAAGAGATTCCCACTTCTCTTGGGGCCCACATCTACAATTCTACAATCATTCCTCTAAAAATATGGGAAGGGACCGGCCTTGTGTTATAAAATATAGGCTGGTCTCTTTAATAGCTTAAAAATTAGGACATTCATCCTGTGACAATGAGCACTGTGTATATTGGCACAAAACAATATCCTTCAGGTGTCTGACAACAGATTCTGGTTTACATTTTACAATAGAGACAAGCAAAAAAAAAAAAAAAAAAAAAAAAATAGCACTGGAAGGCTCTTGAAGGCTCTTGGCCCAATCCCTGCCAGTGTGGCTGCTCATGCAGCAAGGGAAGGGAAAAGTTTGGAAAGATCCATTAAGATCTCTCCTCTGACATCACCATATCACCTTCCCACAAGCTACATCTGACAGCAAATTAACCAAATGCCACCAACCTTTAATATGCCAAAATAACATGAGTCCTTCTCACCCATCTGTGAGCAGTCTGAACAGAATTATGGTTTTCTCTAGAAAAACCATAACCAGCCCTCCTGGAGAAGTGTTTTGCTGGCAGATAACACATGATCATCTCTTTAAAACATGATCATTTCTCCTGTGTTCATGCAGGCTCTGACTTGCCCTGTGCTGCCTACATGAGACTGCTGGGGCCAGCTGTGGCCAGCTCTGCTTCCCCCTGAAGGAGTTCATGGACATGGCACAGCTTCCTGAATTCTTTTTGCTGACAGTTTCACTTCAGGCTGTGAAGAAGCAGGTGATGAAGCCAGCACATGATTATTTTTTTACATTTTTGTCCAATTTCTGTGTCAGTATTTTAGCTCACACTTCTGCACGTTACAACAGGTGATGGAAAACACAAAATTGAGCTTAAGAGGAAAAAAAAAACCCAACAAAAATGCAACAACAACCAAACAGAAATCCCTCCTTTATGCATTATAAAGAGTTAATTGTTCCTGGACCTGCAGGGATCCTCCTGCCAGTCTATAGTTCCTCCACTGGTGTGCTGCATTACAACTCTCACAATCACTCAGCTGCCTAATGATCCCTTATATCAGGTGAAAATGAGTTTTCCCACTCTAACCTGGCTTTTGTGAAGGCTTTAATGGCAGCAGGTAATGAATGGGATGGCTCTGAGTTCCCTGCAGTGAGAGAAGGGTTCCTCCAACAGGCGACACAGCCAAGCAGGAGTGACCCCTGTGCTCAGAGCAGAGCTTAAGGAAGGAGAATCTCCCCAGAAAATGAGGGCTGTGGACACCTTATTCCATGCTCACCCCACTCCACTTGTATGGCAGAGCTCCATTCGTGCCCAGCCAAGGATCTGAGTGGAACTGAGGGGTTTTGTGTGAAACAGCCCACTTAAAACCACCAGAACTGATAACAGCAGAACTGTTAGCCTGTAACAGGCCAACAGATTTATTCAACAGCAGGAGACTGCACAAGGATGCTCAGATTTATTGCTCCAAATACCATCATTATTTAGTGTGCAGAGAGCCTTCTAGTCTCACAGTTAGCAAAACAAAATTACAAATTAATAGCCATATATTTCTCACCATGTCCTGGATCTATCATCCCATTTCCCCTGTGCTGTAATTTTATTTTGGTACTTAGCATATGTGGCTCAGAAAAAGGGCAAACTTTGAAATTACACATATTTTATCCACATTCTCCCACATAGATTTTCACTGTGTGTTAATTTATAGAAGGAATATATTTTTTTTTTTAAGAATCAGCAACATTGAAGAAAACAAGAGGGCATTTTAGCTGTGCCTTTGAGTCTGGGTTACTTTCTTCTTATCCCTTTAGATAAGCCTTGGATTTGAAGAGGAAGGAACAGCTGCTGCCTGTATTTGTAAAAGGCAGCAATCCCAGCTGGGTAGAAGTGAAGGTTACCCAAAAAAAGCTCCCATGGGTAGAAGTTTGCCCTCTTTCAGGAACTCATGGCTAAAAGGTACTTGAGGAAAGCTGGGTCATCTAATAAATATAAATGTACATAATACATTTAATTAATGGCAATACTTCAATTTGATTAAATTAAGATTCAAAGTTTAAGCTGAGATCCAAACCCCTCTGATGACAGGAATGAAATGGAGAATGAGGTGTAAAATCCCCAGTTCTGTCCATACTCATGCATTCATCCCAAAGCTATCACCACTGAAAACATTGGAAATCCATCTTGAGAGCAGCTTTCAAAGGTTCAGCAAAACCAGGTTTTGCTGAAGATATAAAACCTGATCTCAGTCTTTTTTTAAATAAACACAACTGTAAGTCACCTTTCCAAAGCCAATGGAATTACACATCAGAAAGCTGAGATAAGAAAGGTGATTTACTTTCAAAACTATTCCCCCTGTAGGTCCACAACATGTGCCAGAGATCTTAATAAGTAGCCTTTGGCAATGAATTCCCTGCAGATGGCTTACAGACTTTCAAAACTCACTTTTCCCTGGGCTCACTCACAGGATTTTTGTCTGGAAACTGCCCATGAGCAAGGGCTTCTTGTACTAAGAGTGGTGGGATTAAAAGAGTGGAATTGAGGTGACACAGAAAACTTTGCCTTTAAGTCCAAGTGTGATGCTTGAGATGAGCACGAGACCAGCACCTCTGCCTGTCATAGAGTCTAAGTGAGGACAGCTCTTGGCTATTTGAGTGCAAATACCTCTTTTTGATTTGTCAGAAATTAAGATAACTGTGACAAAACCTGTGTCTTGCTAGAAAAAGGGAATAGAGAATAGAGAAAGGCAATAGGGAAATTTCAAAAGATGATCCAAGAAGTGCACAGTACAGGGAATGCAGTGCTGTGGTAGGGGAGGTTCAGCCTCCTCTATAGCCACATCAAAAGGCAAAATATCAGCTGGACAGAGCCTGTGAAGCTCTGTAGAAATGAATAATGCTCATTCCTGCAGCTCAGACAGCCTGAACACGAGAGCAGCTGCAGCAGAGCAGGAGGAAGCTCAGCTTGGGCCAGGATGCAGCTTTGGGCAGTGGCCAGCAGCAGCAGAGCTGCAGATGGCTCTCCAGAGCCTGGGGGCTCCTCAGGTCCCTCCAGCTCGGGAACTGTGGAATTTCCAGAGCTAGCACAGGGTGATGAGCACTGAGCTGCAGGGAGGGGTGCACTGATCGTTACCCAGTGGAAAATGGAAGAGCACAGGGATGCCAGGAGCATGAAGCATCCCCTGCTTCAGGGGTCTGGGGATCTTCTGGATCTTCTGTTTCTCACAGTTCAGGATGGATTGTTCTCCTAGAAACTCGTGCAGGGCTTAGGTTTAACTGAACACAGGCAGTTCACACCCAGCATTGGCCTTTTGCTGTAAATCTCATTAAAAATGATGGTCCTGCAGTGGGGAGGGTGTCCCAGCCCTTCCCTGCTCCTGCTGCAGCTCCTGTCCTGCCAGCCAAGGCTGTCAATAGATGTCACACTTGTGCTTTTGTTCTGTCTCCTGGAGCACATTATGCCAAGGCAGTGCAGGGGAGCAGCATGACACAAATTACTTGAATGCACTGCCTTTTATGTAATAAAACCAAATCTGGGAAAGATTTGATCTTCTGTAGGTTTTACACTGTGCATTCCCAGAAAGTATTGAACAGATCAAGGGGCAGAGGGAGGAGTACAGCAGGGATCTTCTCTTCCAAGGCAAAAGTTAATTTTGCCCTATAGGTTACTAATCCATGACTGTACATTTGCTTGCTTTGGAGAGAAAATGAATTTTAAATGAATTTTTGTGTTCTATGGCTAAATTTTTTTGGCTTTTTTTCCCCAATAAATACAAAGCTGGGGGAAACTGCAGAAACACTCCAGTGCAACATTACTCCATAGGCTGAGTGAGAAATGCCTGACTTTTATAACTTTTACTACCTTATACTGTAAATCCTTTCAGAAACAGAACCAGGCAAAAACATTTCATCTGCTTAAACAGTTTTGAAATCTGTTTTTTAAGAAAACTATGGAGTTCCCCCAACACAACAGTTTTGGCCAGTTTTGTTCCTTATCCAACAATTCCTCTGGGCAGCAAAGCTCCTGGAAAGTTAACTGAACTAATTTCTGATTTGCACTCATCAATAGGCTCATTCATTTATATTAACAATGAATAATTCATCATCACTAGCAGCAACACAATGTGCAAACCAGGAAAAATTCAGCTTGACTTTCAGGTCCCAGGATGAATGAAGAGTCAAGAAAACAAGGAACTGGAAACTTATTGTCTTATTTCAGCAAATGCCAGAAATGGCCATGGCAGCTGTTTCTAGGACATGTCACACTTCTTGATGAACCAAAAACTGGTTCTGAACCTCTGTGCTCAGTGAGGAGCTGTGCCAGCTGCAATCCCAGTGGGACCTGCTTCCCCCAGCATGGGTTACACAAATATTGTGTTCAAACTCCAGGTGTGCCCCCCAGATCTGCAAATGGGCAGAGGAAAATCTGTGGAAATTGCAAATCCCACATGAGCTTGATAACCTCTCTCCATCACACTAGATGAAACATGTTCTGGATTACAGAACTTTCTAGAATTTGGCAGGTGGTTGGGGACTGGGTCATTTTTTATCTCCAGAAATGAGGTTTTAAAAAAGGAGGGGAAGAAAATCAGCAATACTGAAATGTGTCCATCGACAAACTAAATCCTGTAGAAATAAAATTTTGTTAGGGCAAAGAAATTTGAGAAAATTCTCTCTTATCAAACCATGGGGAGGATATCAGTGCAGAAATATCCCAAGCAGCAATAGCAGCAGGTAAAAGCTCTTTTCTAGAAGCAGCATGCTTGATACTTGAGCAGGATCAGGGAGCACAAAGTTATGGGACAGATATAAGATAAAAAGAAGGATGGAAGGAAATTCTCTGCACCCCACCAGGTCTGGGCTTCCTCTGCTGCCACTTATGGCTGCTACAAAATGAACTGAGCTGCCTGTTTTTGGGTGGCACAGGGACATTGCACAGAATGCTGGTGGGAATGAATGAGAAATCACAACATCACTCATGTGGTCTTAGACCTGGAACTGCTCAAATTACTTTTTTTCTATGCAAAAGGTTCTACAAAGGAAAGGGCACAGAAGCCCAGTTTAACAGAAAGAGGGGACAGTAATTTATTCCAGGATCCAGGAAACTTCAGGTGCTTTGAATCTTACAGTGAGCTCAGTATTTTTGAACCTAAAGGATTTTTCAGAGAAGAAACAAAGAGCCTCCTTTATGAAACCAGAGTATGAGTATAGCCCTCACACACCTCCAAATGATTAATCTATGTCCCTGAAATAGCATCTTGTTAGGTTTAATTTATTTTCTTTAGCCCCACGAAGGCCTTTCAAATTTATAAACTTCAGCTTTAAGGACTAATAAATTACTTTCTTTGGCCTCAAGAAGGTCTTCTTCATTTATTTGTCAGCCTCCTTTGGAGTGAACTTTAAGTGCAGCATGTTGCAGCACTGCCTACACAACAGGGATAAAATAAAGGCAGTGACCAGCAGGAAAAAGGGAAATCCAGTATCTTTATGAATTTAGCACTGTCTCATTACCTTATCACACATTTAACACAATCTGCAATCACACAAAACTTGCTGCTTTTCCCAGAAATGGAATCTAGTTTCTGGCAAGGTTTTACAGGCAACTGAAAAGGGCAGAAGCTGGAAAATGGAAAGAATGCAGCAGTAATTTCTTTTCCAGGGCTTCCTCTGGCTCTCAGGCTACTGATGGAACTGCTGGTCCTGTCTTCCACTGGTTTCTTTCTCCCTTCTCTTTCTTCTAAGAGGAACTTGTGAGTTCCTGACTGCCAAATCCCTAGGAAGATTAGCAGAGTAGAGATTTATTTGCCTTTACTGCTATGGTTTAGTTTGAAGTGTTTTGTTGGGGAAAATCAAATTAAATGAAACAAAAACTAAACAAAAGGACAAGGAGTAAAAGCAGTCATGCTGGACACACTTAAGAAGATATAATTTATAAATCTAGAGACATTTATGGGATCAAGGCTCTCTACAAAGACTAATTGAAAAGCCCATTAATTTATCAAATGAAAGAGTATTCCTTCATTTCCAGAGACACCATTAAAATACATTATTGAAAGAACACAACACACCAGGGCAGAATATTTTATATTTATAAAAATCTTAATGTCTCTTTCATATTGACAATCCTCACACTTGATGGGAATTCTGCCTCTATTAAAAATTGCATAAGGATTACATCGTGTGGCTGAAGGTCACTGCAAGCTATTAAATACATGCATTTCTAATGGAAGGTGCATAATGGAGGTACAAACCCTTTGTTCTCTCTCTGCCAGTCAGACAGCAAAATCATATGAATGTTCCAGGCAACAGAAAAAAAAAAAAAAAAAAAAAAGAATTTATAGAAATGCCAGTTTAAAAAAAAAAAAAAAAAAAAAAAAAAAAAAAAGCAGCCCCAGAGTAAGCCTGGCTCCTCTCCCTGGCTCCAGCCCCACTTGTGAATGATGCAGCCTTTTCAAAATAGACTAATAAAAGCATTATTGCTGTTGCTCCATCTCTGCTTATGGATTAGGAAGTCTTTATTTTAAGAGATCTTTTCTTCCTAATCTATACTTTGTTCCAATTATAAATTATTTTACCAGCAGTTTTCTTTCTTTGTTTCCTCTCCTCAAAGCACAATTAGAGAATAATTGTTTTCAAATAATAACCACTACTTTTCCATTTAATTCTTTTTTAACACTAGTGGTGTCTCCCAGCTGACTCACTCTGCATTCAATGAGGGTTTAGAAGCACTACAAAACAGAGAAACAGCTGTTTCTTTGAGCATTATGAGTTTTATTAATCCCTTCTTGCCAATAAAACATAATCATCCCCTTTATTTCTAGAGGTACTACATACACTTTCCAAATAACCAACAATCAGGAGAAAAAAGGTTTCCAAGCCTTCTGCAAAAAGCCTTTTTAGAAAGTAACATATATATGACCCTGCAGAGTGAATGCTCCTTCTGATTTCTCTTTGGTTAGTTAATAAATCCCAATACTCAACAAAAATTATCATGTCTAAAAGCTGGGCTTTAGTAAAATCTCTTTTTGATTAATACCTTAGGAAGAGTTATTATCCACAGCAAACAGGAAGATGTTCTGAAAAAGATTATTTCATGGCAGGAAAACTGCTTTTAAAAAATATATCAGTGAGGTTTTTGCTCCAGGCTGGAGTACCATCTCACAGAGCTGCTTCCCTGCACTTTTGATCCCTTCCTGCTCCTTTCCCTCCCTCTCACTACCACAGAACCTCTGAAGCAGCTGCAGCATTTCTGAAGCAGTCCCTGGCAAACACCAAATGAGTTGTCTGTGTGCATGAACAGATTCTTTTATTACTCATTCATTTTGTTGGCCTGCAATGCAATATCCATATTTTTCACTCACCACCTGAATAGATGCTGAATGCTCTGTGTTTGTGCTGGGAGGAAGTCACAGGAGGGAAGTGGGAGAGGGAATTTGCATGTGCCTTGTGGGACAAAAAGCCTTTTTAAGGCAGCATAGGGAAGCTCCTGGGAGAAAGGCAGATTTGGCTTTGCTGGAGGTGAATTGTATTTATTTGGATAATTTTATTGTAAATGTTTTAGTACCAAAAAAAATAAAAAAATCCCAAAAAACCCAACCAATCCTGCCCCTCAGTTTGGCCAAGCTCAGGTGCTGCTCCCAAAGGTGGGTCTGGCCAGGAGCAAGAGCTGCTGGGGGGATTCTCCAGCTCCCTGTCACACTTTCTGGCCCCTCTCCTCCCAGAAAAACACAGAATCCAAGACACTAAAGCTCCCTGCAACAGATCATGAAAATAAATAAACCTTCCTAAGGGCAGCAGCCTTTTCTAGCAGTAAACAACTGCAGCCTGTGACTTGCAGCATGTTGGAACAAATTTCATTAAGGGAAAGTTTCATGAATTCAGAAGAGAAATCTATTGTTATTCCATCCAAATTTTCTCTGTTGCTGATGCCCTGAGCAGAAGTAGAGATTTGTGAATAAAGAAACCAAAGATGCTTCTGTTTGTTTACAAGATTTCAAGAGTCAAGAGGATCTATTCAGACTAAATTGCTGAGAGGAGGGAAATATATTGGCTGGGGAGTTTGTGTTTGTGGATGAGATGCTGAGAGATGGGGTGGGATAACTCAGGTGTGTAACCACGTGGGGTGAGCCCACTGGGGATTTTTGCTTTTCCCTGATGCACAGTAATTCATTCATTTGCCTTTGCTGCTCAAATGACCTCAGTTTTATCCCTTTGGAACAGAAATCCAGTCTCTCTTTCTGTGCAGCCAAATTGGCCCAAAGAGAAATAAATTCCTTATGATTTCACTTTACATATTATATTTCATAAGCTTGTTATTTATTAGAAGTAACTGGGAAGCAATTATTCTCATACTGTCACCTATTTCTGCACTCTTCCAATTTTTAAACTGACTTGAAAAACCAGACCTGGTAAAATGAAACATAATGAATAAGCAAATTGAAAGTAAGTAATTTCTATGAGCAGGTGTTCCTATCTGTCTCATTTTATATTTATTGATTTTACACACACTATTTATCATCTTACCAGAAAAATGCACATATTGCCTTTTAGGGAAAAAAAAAAACAAACATGTGAAAATACAGATGACTTTACAGAAAGTCAATTAATGAATTAAAAGTTGTTGCAAGGAAATCTCTATTTGACCACACCACAGTTTCCAAAGCACAAAAAGCCCTGTTAGGACTGAATTTAGTATCTTTATACATATTCATATATGGTATTTGTTCTAGTCTTGGTGTCATGCTGCCAGGATTGCTGAAGCTCCTGTTGCAGCTGGTCAGAGAGTCAGATAAGGTGTGACCATGACCCATTAAATAACGTGTTCTGACAAAGAGCAGGTCCAAGGATTGAGGGACCAAGGGAATTAATGCAGTGCCTGGGTTTCATCCTGGCAGCACAAATGAATGGTAAATATGTGTATTTAAATGCAGATGGAGTATGAGAAGCTTTTCTGGGTTCTGGCAGGAGATAATTCTGATGACACCATGGTCATGGCTCTGCCTTGTCCTCCCTTTGCCTCCTTCCCTCAGTGGCAGCAGCACTTGACCATCAATAAGAAATGCCACAGAACTGCCAGAGGGGAAAACCACCCTACACCTACAACTTCATAGCATTACAGTCAGTCCTGTTAATTTGGGGGTGAATTTCAAAAGTTTTAGACTTTTAAATAAACCACACAGAGGTGCACAACCCAACAGTGTTTTGAATTTGTACAAATTTTAGTCATTCTAGTGATGTGTTTTATTTTTTTTTCACTTTTAAAGCAACTTAACAAATTCTCACATCTACCTTTTACCTCTGTGAAGCAGAGCCTACACCCAGGAATAGCTGCAAATGGAAATTTAGTGAAAAAAAAAGATACTTTATGGAGATCAGAATGACACATTCAGAATCATGACTATTTTTAAATAATTTATATTCAAGGTACAGTAAAATGTCCAGCTTTACATGAGGTCATTAGATGTAACACAAAGAAAGAAAAATACCTTTAGATATTTTAGAAACCCCAGCAGCAATGTTTCCAGAAAGTAGGCTAAGCAGCTCTTTGAAGAACATAATGTGTATTATATTACATGAAGGATGCATTCCAATCAATGACTTCTGTTCTGAGGGCATGTCACCAGTTTGGAGGGTTTAAAATTAGAAATCTTGTCTGTCATGCTGGGCTTTTAAAGATTGTTCTATGGGGTACAGAGCTGGCCTTAAACCTCAGCAAACAGGAAGCAAAGTTCTCATAAACAGTGTGGTTAAAGCTGGACATGCTGTTTAAAACATTGGAGGCAGCATTAGCTCTACAACACCTGAACTTTGGAGCAGTTCAATACAAGAGAAAATACTTGGAAAATCCTAACAAATTAAAGGGAGAGATGACTCATCCCTCAGTCCGGATTTAGCAGGAATCTCAAGAGAAATCACTGAGACCACTCTCCTGTGAGAGGTAACAGACTTGTAGGACAATATTTGTTGCTAATGGATCATCCACTTAACGACATAAACGAGGTTTGTCTTATGAGGAGACAAACTCCCGTGCAGCCAGATTGATATCCAATGTCAATCACTTAACAAAACGTTACCAGAATGGTTTCTGTTTATTTTTCCCTGTACAGGACAGTTAAACATCATTAGAGCTCTGCCTGAGGCAGAGGATGCACACAAAATTAGCCTCAACAGAGCAAACCTGTCAGGCAGACACTGATTACAAAACATACAATTAAAGGCATCCACAAACCTTGAGATGTGATTCAGTTACAAGCTCAGCTTTCAGAACTGAGCCAAGAATTTATGCTGATGTCTGGTGACATCGCTGGACAATTGAAAATAAAAATAAATGTTCCCCTCTCCCTGGGATAATGTTTAGGTTGTGTTGCTGTTTGTCTTTTTTTATTATTATTATTATTATTCATCAAATGACTGGAACTTTACCATGGACAAAAGCTTCATTTTTTTCCCCCATGAGCATGGGTGTGGTTATTCCTGTCACTGTCCCTTTCTCTCATGTAAAGCTCTTCCTAAAAAAATGACCTCTCAGTGCTGATGCTTCACCCTCTCAATCCTGTTCCCATTTCTGAGCCATTCTGAGAATTCCCATCGAGGACAATTCTTCCTGCCCTAACAATGTCACTGTAGCACAGAAGAGACAGACACTGCTGGCTCTTACCTGGATACTCCAACAGACAGCTCAGATTTATTTTCTTGGCATCCACAAAAATTATCCCACGAGCTGGCAATAGGATGAACCAATCTGTTTGCCAGTCTGGTTCTTGCCAATGCAAGTTCATAATTGCTGCTCCAGAAACATCTCAGACCTGGGAGGTTTGGCACCTCTCCTTCTCAGCACAGCAGTTTTTCCTGAGCAGCAAAGTTTTCCTGAGTGCTGGGCTGGGCACTGGGGCTGCACACCAGGGCTTGTGCTCTCTGTGTTTTGTGAGCACAGGCAGAGGAGGGCTGGTGTCGATAGATAAAGGGCTTGTCCTGCATAAATTACCACATTTAGGTGCCTAATAGTGGCAGAATTTTCTCTAGAATTGATGTCTTAAAACTAAAAGCCAGCACAGAGCTACAAGAAGCAAGATTGCCTGCCAGTGCTGATCTGCAACATCCAGTTAGGGAGATTAAAGAACAAGACGCAGAAGCCAGAAAAGGCTTTGTTCTGTTCCATTAGCAGCAAATTCTCTATGTTTTCTGTGATTCAGTGTGACATAGCTGCTAATGGCCATCATGAGGGACGTGACATGGCATTTGATGGTACATAATTTTGAAACTGCTGCAGGAATTATGCCATGTACTACAGTTTAAGATGATCATCTTTTTTTATGATACAGAGCAATTTCTTCAGAGCTTCGTTCCCTCAAGCCACAGCTGAAGCTAATTGCAGTAGTTTAATCCTACAGAGCTTAAACCCACAGCAAGACAGACTTCAGAAAGTCAGAGAAAAGGAAAAACATGCTAAGAATGTTGGTTAAGAAACCTGTATAAGGGTGAGGTCAACCATATTTTATTTACAGTCTTACAGTGACAGGTCATTGTTTTTCTGGGCAACTTGTTCTCCTCACTCAACCTCCTGTGCTGCTGAAGGTGCCAGAACAGCTCCTTTACACCCCTAACAAATGTTTTACTCATATTAAGCTGCTAAACAAAGGAAGAATAAAAGGTTTTTGTTTTTTTTTTTTTTAAATAAAATTATTCTGTGAATTTGTTTACTTGTTTAAATTATTAGGGCTGAAGTCAACAATTTTAAAATTTATACTAATATGGTTATTATTTCCATCTAAAAAAGTGATGTTTAGATAACTATTAAATAAAATTAGGCACAACAAGAGATGAAGCCCTCCCCTGTATAAAACACATAATTCAAGTACAATCTCTTCACAAAGATATTCAGCCTCTCAAGTTTGTTACAGTGATGCACAAAATAGTGATTGAAACTCTACACCCCCTGCTCCATTTATCTGATTCCAAAAGCCACAGGAGCACAAGATCCTCACTAAGGATCACAACCAGGTTAGTATATAAATGCTGATTATTCTAAACTATTGCACAGATCCCCTTTTCACTGATACTTTTCTTTTCTCCTGCTTTTTCACCACACTGTAGCTCCAATCTCTGTCTCAGGACGCTCAGGTTTGATTTGCAACTCAAGGAAACACGGCAGGACAGGGCTGATTTATGTGTGTAAGGATCAGCAATCATTTGGGGCTCGTTAGGGCTCACTGGATTTAAATCACACACCTGGCACACACCTCTGCAGCTGCTAGGGCAGAGCTGGTGCCACTCACAGCCTGGGGCTCAGGTAATGTGAATAAACTGTGACTGCATCCAGGCTGGCTGGGTTTAAAGTTGCAATGCACCTCTAATTTATTCCTTTTTATTCTGCATTTTCAGCACACACCTTGTACCCATCCACGGCACAAGGAGTGTGAGAGGGTGAATGGTCTAAATGGGTTTGTGGTGGTGTTAGGGAGTCTCAATTAATGCAAAATAACTTCTAGACTTTGCCTCTCACCTCTGATGTGGGCACTGAATGTTTGTAAATCCCCTCTCAGTAGGCTCTGTCATTTGCCTTATATTTAATCTTCTTTGTGAAACTTCCCCCACCCTTTGAAGGTAAGTAAGATTCATGTCATTTGTCTGGTGTTTGCACCTCAATGCAGAAATTGATGCTTGAGATATGAAAGCTGGATAATGATCACAAATAACTTCCAAGAGCTTCTTTGGCCTCAAAATAACTTTTTATTTTCTGCCTGCTTGTTTTAGGAACTTCCCATGGCACACATAACACATAGAATTGCAAATTCTCATTGCTCAGTTTCAGGAATAGGTTTTTAAAGCATCAGTGCTGTTAAAAATATTTATCAGCCATGTTAGGAATTATAAAATGATGCAGGAGGAGACATCTCCATCACCAGGTGCCAACATGCCCTTCACTATCAGCTGAACAGTGACTGGAGGGGAGGTTTGGCAGGCACCAAGCAAAGGTCACTTAATTAAAACCATGACAAATGTTTTGTGCTTCCTCTTATTACATCTTGCAGGGACTTGCTGCTTGTTTCCTTTTTGGGCAGTATTTTTGAATCCAACCACTTGAAGCAATATATAACCCTACACTTAATAGTTATGAGAGCTTTTCACTGCCCCAGAAGTTAACTCATCACATCTCAAAGTTTCCCTGACCCTCACAATGTGGTTTTTTATACAAAACATCCCCCTTGCTCCCACCTGGCTGACCTAAGGGTGTGGGAGTGCTTGGTTAGCACAGCTAAGTCCAAAGCTGAGAGTCTGGCAGGTATTTTCAGAGCACAGGGGATCAGTGGTGCTTCCTCTGCAATTGCTCTTTTCAGTGCAGCAGGAGAGGACAACTGAGTGGAGAGAAAGGAACAGGCAGGAAGGATGCTGAGTCGGGCTTGGGGGAAAAAATTCAAACTCAGTGCATGAGAGGGAGAGTGAAGAATATTAAAAGTATCTGGAAACATTTTGGTTCAGTTTGAAAGACTTAACTCCATGTTAAGTAAGAGAGAAGGACATTTCAAGATGAGAAGGTGCGAGAAAGACTATCCAAAGATTTTGTGCTGGAGTGCACTAAATTTTGCTGCTACTGCTGTGTTTCCCAATAAGAAGATTTCTTCAAAATTGATCCAATTTTGTGAGACATTCTGGTGTCTCTGAATCCACAAACAGAAGTGCTTCAGCTGAAAGCTGCTTCCATGCACTCTACCCTTGTTATCTGAGATGCTGCACTGCCCTAAAGAATGAACCCTTTTATTCCTTTGCAATTCTTCCCATTTGGCTCTGAAAGATTCCAATGTCTAATAAATATATATAAAATGCATCTCCTGCTCCATGTCAACAAGGATTCATTACAGGGAGGCTCCAGTGGCACTTGCTTTATCTGAACCTACAGTAATTGCTGCAGCAAGTGTGCTGGCCTGCACTTATCTTGTTTGGGAAAGTATCTATTGATAGGGGAACAAACAACAGTCACCCCTCCTAATGAGCACAATCAATCACAGCACACACACAGCCAAGGCCAAAGTGTTAGCATGTGTTTCTTGTAGCCCTGCAGAAAAGAAGCCTGCAACAGAGCAGAAATACTGGAGGAAAATACCTCAGCAAAACAAATATCAAACTGAAATTAATATCTGTGGACTGTTCTGCAGAATTAGAGAGGTGCAGTCCTTGTGACAGGTTTCTGATGCATGAGTTATGGTAGAAAGACAGGATGAAAGGGAAAGCAGGGAAATTGAAATATCTAATGCTGCCTGCACTGAGCATGCCTGCCTTTTGATTTTCAATGTCATTTTCATGTTCAATAGCCAGAAGTATATTAGTGAAACATCTGAACTGATCTGAACAGAACATTGTGCCTTGGAAAGAAGCTGTGAGAGTGAGCTGTTCTCTCCCTGCTTTTGTGACTCCTGTGCTTCTTTCCAGTGTCTGCTGCTGGTCTCTGTCCAAGTGAGAGACTGAAACCTCTTCTCTGACCCAAGAACAGCAGCTATGTTCTTGCACATTGTCAATCAGGTAAACAGGGATTGAAGCTAAGCACTGGCAGGAGCTCCTGAGGCTGGGAAGAGCCAGCAAACTGTTGATGTCCCTCCATTTCCCAAAGCAGGCATCAGCCAGAGATCAAGCAGGGCAGTGGAACCTCATTGCCCTCTGCTTTCTGCTTTTCCTCTCAGGCCAGGGAAGGAATGAATCTTCTCTCACCACTGCAGACTCCAAGGAGGAGAGCAATGACTGCCTCTCAGGTCACCCAGACATTCAGAGCAATTTCTGGGTGTTTGAGAGCCCAGATCATCTCCAGCCCCTGCTGATCCAAATTCTCAGCTTCTTTCTGCAAGCAGCCTGGTACTCCAAAGCACCACAATTTCTCCTCTCCTTAAGTACCCTTAATTATATGTTAATTATGCATAACACAGGCACGTGGCCCAATGCATTTCCCATCATGTTGGTATCAATAATCCAGATAAGGAACTTCCCTCTGCTCTCAGCAGCCAAGCCAGACAAACTTCCACCCCTTCTCTGCAGAAAGCCCCTCTGTGACAGCCACATGTCTGCAGACAAGCCAGAGCCACAAGATCTAACCTGAATCATGTGCAGGCAGGAGGCTTTTGAGGTTTTGCAGATGAAAAATACACCAGGTTCTGGGCTTTACCTCCCTGTGACCATAATATTAAATTGTCTGTTGCCTCTGTGCTGTTCTGCTCCATAAAATATTAACTTATTATGGAAGGAGGGGAATGAGGCTGCTGTCCTCATGGACATGGATATTCAGAATGAGGTACCAGTACATGGGCTGAAGCTTCAGGCATTATTCCATCCTTGCATTTATTAAAGTGAGAGAGCAGCAATTAATTTTAAAGGCTTGCCATACCCATTCAATTTAGTCAGTCCTAAAACGTTAAATATAATTTAACAGTGAAAAATATCTTAATGGCTTGAGACTGCCAGGAAGTTCTGGAAAAAGACTAGAATTCTCAGCTCTCACTCCAAATTTTATGTCATTCAGTAACAAAAATGAAAAATTTCAGTAATGTCCATTTAGCCATGTCTGGTCATTTCTTTTCCATTAAACTACTATTATTTTGCCCAGGGTAATTTTAAAAAAACTTTTAAAATTCTATGATTCACGTTGCTGGAATTTTGAAAATAACACAGAGCATGTGCATGCATGTACATGTGTATATATATACTCATTCATACATACACAAAATGAAAATGTAAAATACAAATATATAAACTATATGAGTTTATGTGTGGAGTGGATATGAACACTTACACATAGGTACATTCTGAATTTACATGAGACAGTTTCCTTTGAAAAGGAAAACTGACTGATGGGTAGATCCAGTTAGGTTTTGCTTACTTTCACAGCATGTGTTTTAAAGATTGTAGGCAGTTTTAATAACATCAGCATTATTTTAAAACTTAGAAATCCCAGTCATATCATCAACAATGGGAAATGTAATGACACAGGAGGGATTTTATCCCCCAGAAAAGGTGTTTATTGAACCTAGACCTGTAGTGGTGTGACCTGAGTTTGATTCATCCCCAATCCAGCAGTACCATCCTCATCTCTGCAGGTTCCTGGAGGACAATAACAGCCCAGTCCCTTCACTAGACAACCTGATGGCCTTAAAAGTGTCCTGTGCCAGTAAAACAGAAGTTTGCAAGGGGGAGAAAGTTATGCTTTGCATCCCAAATTAGCATCAGTTGACAGTATTTCTGACTACATGTTTGGTTTTTTTAACAAGATGACTTTAAAAATCCATCTCTGCTTCCTTTGTCCTACACTCATTACACAGATCTCACTGCTACCAAACACCTTAATTCACATTGGGTCCCATCTACAAAAAAACTCCACTTATTCCCTCACATAATGCCCCATAAGAAATACTATTCAGTAATTACTTAGGGACTCATAAAAGGGAATTGGCGTCCCAGTGACAGAATATTTGCATTCCTCACAGATTTGTGACTTTAATATTGAAGAGATGCATTTCTCCCTACAAAATACTCCCCAGGCTGCTTCCTTCCTTCATCTGAGGACTGAGCAAAGGCATCAGCATTTGAAGAGCAATCACAAGACAGCAGCAAGTAGCATCCAATTTAAAAACAGCATCACTGGCCCAACAAACAAGGGAGGAGGATTTACAGGGACACATTCCTGAGAGCCTGCTGTTGATATGTGTCAGCAAATCATCCCTGTGCTTAAATAGATTTGGCAGGAACACAGATTCCAACTATATTTTATTATACAGGTTCACAGCTGAAACAGGCATGGGGATACACTAGACATGATCATGACTGAGATTTAGTGGGAAATCAGCCCACACATATCAAGGGAATCAATGCAGAGGTTTTATACCTTGATCAAGACAGAAAATTCATGATTCCCTTGGGGAGAAACCATTAGGAGAAAATTGCTGCCTACCCAAACACACTCCCACCAAAGAGGGCTACTTTCTATTAAGAGGTGTCTGTCAACTTCTAAATATTCATATGTGCATGTCCACTTAAATATAGGATGAGCCAAAACATTGCAAACACAGCATGTTCTAGATTCAAGCATGATAAACTGGAAGCTTATCTTTACAAAACACTTCTCAACCATCATCCTTTCTAAAACCATGACTAAGTATAAGTTCCCCTTGAACTGTTTGACAGATTCAAAAAGATCAGGCCATTGTGGCCCAGCTGGATTCCTCATTTGTGGGGCTCTGCAGAGTTTCACTCCTGAGTGTCTTGCCTGGAAAATGCCTTGGTGGTGATCACCAGTCCTGCAGATTCAGAGAGAGGCATCTCACACAGCTCCCAGACCTCCAAGAACTTCACAGACCAATAACCAACAAATTAAAACCTCTAAAAATTAATAGACAGCTTGGGGATGGCCAACAGTGCAATACTGAAATGTGTCCAGAGTATGAAGCACTGCTCAACCAGCACCTGGCTAAATTAGCTACTGAGCCTACTGGCTGGGAAAAACCCTGTTCCTGACTTTCCAGAGCCTGACTTACTTTGGATTCATAGGAAAGCATCCAGAGTACATGCTTGGGTTCAGCAATAAAGATGAGGTACAAACGGAAAGACAGCTATGTTATTGCCAGAGATTAAAAAGAGAAGTGAATCTCTAGAAAACTCACATTAAAAAGTAGCAAAGATTTTCCAAAAGGAGCTTGCCAAACCTCACCAAATCTACAGATAAATTAGACTGAATTGAGCTTCTCTTAATATAAAAATGAAAATGTATACATTTATATCTAATTACATGCACTTTATTTAAAATAAAATGCACATCTTTGAGTAAAGGAGATGTGGTACCTCTTTCTCCACACCCAGCTGCTGCTTAAATCAGCTGCCTTAAATCAGGAGCATCTCCTTACACTTCTGTAATCAGCTAAACAAAAGCCTTTCTGTTCAAAATCAGTAGGGGGAAATGAACTCTGTGCCAAAGACAGCTTGGGCTTCAGTGGGTTTGACAGAGAACCTGCTCTGTCCCTCAGGAAGGGACTGGCCATGCCCTGGCTCAGGACACCAGGCTGTCCAGGACATTTTAATGCCTCTAATCTCAAGTGATTTTGTGAATTTTTAGTCTTTCAGGATCTCCTGAGGAAATTCAGCACCTCCCAAAATAAGGACAGAGATTGCACTAGCACTGACAGGCTGATTTCACCCACTTGCAGTTATAATAAACTTTAAAGTTGTGCTAAACTGACATGAGTACCATATAGGTGCAGCAGAAAAAACTGCCACAGACTCAAAAGATGAATAAGGTTTTAAATTTTGCCTAACCTAGATATAACAACCTGCTGGTATCTAATGAAAAGAACCAGAGGCAATCATGTTGGACTTTGTAAGAAACTTGGAACCAACCTGTGTCTGTGCATGAATTGCAGACTTAATTTGTGTAAATGGGGATCAAGCCTGCACATCTGACTGTTTCAAAGTATTATGTAAATTTGGGGACCATCCATTTTTTCAAAGCTTAAATTCACTTCACCCTCTGTTTATTTTACACGTTTTGACCATACTTTATTATAAAGCCATTAGACAAAAACCAAAATTTAAAACTCAAATTAGCTTAGAAAGGATTATAAATCCTTCAGTTTTAATATTTTTTTACCCTACATTTATCCCCTACCTTATCCACAAAGAAAATATTTTCTTAGAGCAGTGTACAACATTCAGGATATCTTTAAAAATAGAAATGTTGGGGTTACTTACTGAACACACGGAAAACTTGGTTAAAGTAAGCATGCAGCAACCAGACAGCTCCATCAGACATGCCAGAGATTTATGTGTTTCATATTAAAATATTAAAACATGTTTAGTTTCTTGTCTTTCAGACAGTGAAAGGATTTCAGAGTAAGAATGAATCAGGCTTGTAAATCCACTGTGATTACTCTGTAGTCTATCTGATGACAATACACAACTAAAGATGCAGAAATCCCTTGTTTCTGACTATACTAAATTAATATAAATTATAGATATACTGATATGCCACCAGATAATTGCATTTTACATCACCAGGGAAAAAGTAAGATCCAAGAACACCAGAAGAGGAACCTGCTCTCACAAACTTCCAAGTGTGTCCCTGTTGTTATTAATTTCTACTGCTTCACTTTTTATTGTGGTGTGTTTATTCCTCTTCCCTTTCCATCAAAAATGAATAATGGGCTGCTCCTGCTCCTACTGATTTCAATGAAACTCTTTGTGCTCTGTGTCACACCTCACTGATGCAGGTTTGATTCATACAAATAACAACAGGCATATTTTACAGCAGTTTTCCAAAAGCTGAAAAAAATAATTTTCCATTTCTAGAGGAATATATTTAAACATGAATTTTGTAACAGTGGTCAAAATGAATTACAAGATGAAGCAGATCAGCTATTTATTTAGCTGTAAAGTCCAGTGAATTTAATTCACAGATTCCTGCTGGTTTCAAGAGGTTTTGGATCTGAACCTGGCTGAGATGAAGATTGTGATTTTTTTACTTTCATGGCAGCCAATGACTTTGAATCCCTCTGCTGCTGACATTGAACAGATAAATGAGATGGCTCAATTTTGTTTAGAAAATACTGGTCATTTCATTGTTTTTCCTACTAAAAGAGAGCCCCAAAGTCTACTTAAATAATTAGGAACAATATAATTAAAGAAATGTAGATAGATAGATAGATAGATAGATAGATAGATAGATATAGATAGATAGAAAGAAAGATAGATAGATAAATAGATAGATAGATAGATAGATAGATAGATAGATAGATGATAGATAGATAAATAGATAGATAGATGGATGGATAGATGTTAGATAGATGATAGATAGATAGATAGATAGATAGATAGATAGATAGATAATGGATAGATAGATAGATAGATAGATAGATAGATAGATAAATAGATAGATGGATAGATAGATGATAGATGATAGATAGATAGATAGATAGATAGATAGATAGATAGATAGATAGATAATGGATAGATAGATAGATAGATAGATGATAGATAGATAGATGATAGATAGATAGATAGATAGATAGATAGATAGATAGATAGATAGATAGATAGATAATGGATAGATAGATAGACATACAGACAGACAGATAACACTGTGGGATTTGATTGGGTTGTTTTGGGTTTTAAATACTGATTTGAGAGGGCTCAATACATAGCTACTCCTATGTAGGACAAAATTTTTATACAGATCACAAATACACAGTGAAGAGGACTGAGGATGATTCATGGCCCATAACAGTGTCCCCATAAAGCTCCCTGCCTGTACAGCAGCAAGATTGTCACCCCAGATAATGACAACTGTAGCCTGGGAGATTTTCAATCAGCCTTCATGTGCTCTGTATCACGGTCTGGTGACACTTTTACTTGTAGGGCATGGCCACAGTAAATCATGCACTGTGTCTGCACACATATGTCACTGGGCTGATGCCTCACTGAGCTACCAAGAACAGGGGCCAGGCAAAATTAAGGCAATAAAAGCAGTTCTGTTTATTGAAGGTCCTTCAGGTACATTTAGGGCAGATGAAGCCCCCAGGGGCTGCACCCAAAAATGGTTGATGGGTCACAGGTTTTCATTCTTTTAAGAGTTTGGTCCATTTACATATTGGGGGGTAATTTTCCAATTACAGCTGCAGGTAATGAAGTCATTTACCCCAAGTTTGCTCCCCCAATCACTTTTGTCTCCATCTCTGAGGCAGTGAGGTGTCCTTGATTCCCAGCCTGGAAAGGAATTGTTGTGTCTGCCCAAAATTCCCATTTGGTGAGCAGTAGCTCACACTGTACATGGAGTTATAGTTACCCACTGAAGAACTACAGGATTAAAAATACATGAAAAATACAAAAGCTAAACCCCTAAGGCATGAGGGGAGGCTAAACCCAAGGATTCCTCTCCCCAGGTGACAGACACTTGGTGAACAGACTCCAAGGACCACAAGGAACCCCCAGTGCTGCTCTGGCCTGGAGCTGTGCAGGGGCTCAGGGACAGGGTATCTCCTGAACCAGCTTACCCCTGCTCCCAAAAATATGTTCATGCAGGAATGCAGCACCCCAAGACTCCCTCTTTGTCCAGAAGGGATTAAATCCCATGTCCAGAGCTCCTCACACATGAGGATTCAGGTGACGTGATCTCAATGCACAGGATGATTTTTTTTTTTTTTTTTTTTTTGGTGCCATTCAACAGTCTGGCACTGAGTTTCTTTAGGAAATATTTAATTCCATCACCTCCAGCTCCCACCAGATGTGATGGTTGTTGTGACAAGTCCTTCCTGTTGAATGATAAAGTACTGAGCACATAATGCCTTGAACAGCCACACCAGCACTTCCCTTTTTTTCTTTACTCTCAGAGTTTCTTTACTTTACTGTCAGAGTTTCAGTTCAACTGGGTGGAAACACCAATTTTTTGTAGTGGTTTTGGTTCTCCAATTTGAGATTTCCTGGCCAATGCACCAATTTATGTTGTGGGTCTAGAATTGGCCAAATTGCCAGTGCACCCACTAGAATTATTTACTCATTTCTTGCTGTGAGATAGGGTTAGGATGAAGGCAAAACAGGCTCAAACTTTAAAAGGTACAAAGAAAAACTTTATTACTAGAAACTAAAAAGAAAAAAGAATAAAACAGGACTGGGTGATCTCTCATATGTGTAAAGAATTTGTGATCTTGTAACACATGCAGAAATTCACTGAAAAAAATCCATCTCTTTGATGTCACTCATGAAAATGTACTAAAATTGGAATATATTTAGCTTCCTTCTTTGCTCTTTCTGCTGGTGTGGATTTACTCATGTGCACAAAACCAAGGCTGCAGTTGGGTACAACTGTTTTACAGGGCCATGTTCTGTTTTATAATGAGTATTCTTCTTTTTCTGTGCTGTATCTTCCATTTTCATTATGCCTCAATTAATGCACTGAAATATGCCTAGTGGTTTCACATGAAATATGTTTCTCATTTTAATCAGTTTAGCATCAAAGGGTTTAGGCTGGCATTTTCTAGGTTAGTGCGTAGGGTGTTTATTAATTTGGTTTTTATGCCTTCTCTCATTAGTGTTTAATGGAATTTCAAGCAATCCCAGCAGCTAGTAGATAATTTATTTTTTAAACACATTTTTATCAGTGTATTAAACAATCAGACTCTCTATTGTTTCTGAATAGTGTGGAGTGCTTGTTTCATCTGCAGATTGGAGAGCTGCTACACTCAGAGCCCTGATTGCACAGGGCTGAAAAAGAACCATTTTTATGTGAATTCAGAGAGGCTGAAAAGCTGCTGCCCAATAAGCCCTGGGATTTGAATCCTCCAATATTCACTTTACAAAGAACGTGGCCAAAGCAAATGTCACCCAGTCCTGATGCAGTTAATCCATTTATTGGCAGAGAAGGTTCCTGCCACACCCTGAACAAAGCACAGAAGTTTGTGTGCTGGAAACCTGCTGCACAATCAGGCTCAAACCAGCACCAGCTCTCACTTCCTCTGCTGTGCCTGCTGCTCTTCCCTCTCACCTTATTCTAAGGGTCCATTTAACATAATCCCCAAAATGCAAATATTCATCAGCTAAGAATATATAAATGTCTACTAACTATCAACCCAAGATATTGAGTTTAGGCTGTCAAGAGTTTCAGAAGCCATGAAAAATGTCCCAAAATTTAAAAAGAAATAAAGTATGGACATCAAGTAAAGCAATATTGTAAACATGAGCTTGTGTTCCAAAAAGATTTTTAAAGGATCCCATAATAGTCCAAATAGACTTTTCATTACTTCCTGAATGGTGAAATTACATATTTGAAAAAAGTGATATATTTAACTCTATAATGAATGGTGAGAGCATAATTTCAAATAGAAATTTTTTAAATCTAGTAATAATTTCTAGAGGGAAAATAAAACCAGAGGTTTTCTATTTTTACAAGGGTGAATAAAACCCAAGAAAACAGAACAGATTTTCCATGCACATGGCCTATCTGCAGTAATCACAAGGCATGGTTTGGCATATGAAATATGAAATCCAGTGCTTGATGGAGGTGAAAAATAACTATGCAAACAGATCTGAGGTTGTTTTTGTTTTCATTCCTCTGACATCCTCTTCTCTCAAGCCCATATGAATAAATACTGTGTCTTCTCGATCACAGTGCCATGAAATCACATTTACATTCTCATTCCCAGCTCATGTTCTTGTTTCACTTGGTTTCATGTGCCAGATCAGTCAAAAACTGACTGCAGCCACACGTGTTGGAGCAAGGCTCAACAGGCATTAAACAAGGTCTCAGCTCTCAGTGCTCCATGTTCTCATAAAGGAGAGAGCTCAGCATTTCCTGGCCTCTTGATTCTCCCTCTGCTCCAGAACAGACAGGATGCTAAAACAATGGGGTTGTTTCTGTCCAGGATATTTAACTTGTCCCTGGTACTTACAGTGTTCTCCATCCTCTGCTCTCCTCTTTGTCCCTTCTCCTCCTCTTCTCTGGAAAGGGATTATTTTGCTTTTCCCTTCTAGCTCATAATATTGCACAGATGCTTTTCCTTGGGTTTTCAGTTTTCCCTTCATGTGGCTACCAGAAATAGAAAACCTCTGTAAAGACAGTTTCCAGGGGTACAAACTCTGCAGTCCCCTGCAGATAACCCAGGTGCAGAGCTCCTGGATGGATGGTTTTGTATCTCTGGGTGTCAGAGAGTTTGAGATCCCTGTCACAGGGAAAGCCCTTCTGCCTTTGGCAGCCTGGAATTCAAAAGCAGAAATCACACCAACCCTGACACAGCTCTGTGCCATGGAGGGGAACCAGCTCCTGTCAGTTGGATGCTCTTAAAAGCATAAATGGTGAGGAACAAAGATACCCAGCACAGTACTCTGGCAAAAATAAAAAAAACAATCAGAACGTTTACTGTTATTTTTCCAGGATCAAACACTCAACAAGGATGAGCAACGAGGACAGTAAAGAAGAAAAATCTATCACTGGACTGTCTGAGTAGTTATTTCTCAGGAAAGTTGTTATTTTCTGTAACAACAACTCAAGAAGTGTTTAAGATCTCTTTTTGAAAAATAACTGTAGCTGGCTAACTAGCTCTTGTTTTCACTATATTTTGCCCCTTATCCTGGTGCTGGGCCCATCCTCTTCACACCCAGACTCTGCTTTAAATGCCCAATGATTTGCACCTGCCTCAGCCCATGTTCTTTTTGGGGAAAAAAGAAAAAAAAAAAAGGCAGTTTTGCTCTCCCTCATTTTGTGACAGTCTTCATCTAAAATAAAAGCAATTCCTTGGGAATGTAACTTGTGTTGTATGGAAGAAATGCAGCATTATCAGTGCAGAAAATGTGTCCTTCAGCATGGAGTCCTTGAGTTTTTCCTTCAAGGGAAACAGCAGCAGGAAAAACAATGAGGCTTGGCACTCAAGGAAGGCTCTTGAAAGGCTAACCAATGCCAGCTTGCATAATTAAAATTACCTCTCTGTTAAACATCAAGATAACATGAATATGAAATAATGCCACATTTATATGCTTAATTAGAGAATTCTGTTTTCCTTCAGAATACAGACTGTTAAAAGCAGCCAGGAAAAGATTCAGCACAATGGTAATATATGTTAATTTTTGCTAATTGTATGAACAGTTGGGATCATGCCTTATGTAAAGCCCTTCCACACCTCCCAGATTTGCTTGCAAGCTACAGTGCTAAGACTGAAAAGGTTTCTGTACACATTTTCACAGAGAAGTTACTAATTGCTATGCAGTTTGTTCTGCTTTCTTCCATCCTGGCAATGCAAACAGCGTGGGTTTACCTGATTAAACAGAACATCCTCCTGAAGGAGTGCTCTTGGAGCAGAAGCTGCAAATGGATTTTGTTGTTATTTCAGAAGGAACAGCACAATTTATCCTGTGTGAGTGCAATAACTCCCCAGACTGATGAGGCTCCCATGCCCAAATCTCAGGTGGCAATTTAGGGAGCTCCAGAGCTGCCAAATCCCTGCTCCCTGAACTGCTCCTGCTCTGCCTGAGCTCAGCCCAAGAATTATGTTCAGTGAACAGGGGATAAGAGATTCTTCCTCTGGCAGCACAAGGAAAGAATCTCTTATTTCCTCTAAGCTCGACTTTGATTTAAGGAGTCTGATATAAGAACTGCTGGAATAGAGGACTTAACTCAAGAAATAGGATCTTTTAAGGCCCATGTGAGGCAAAAATTCCTCATTTCTGCAGAAAATCTTTGCAGCATCTTAGCAGGCTTACATTGGTTGGTGGGTTTCTGGAAGCAGGATAAGGTTTGAGCACAAAAAAATGGAAAGCAGACTTAGAAATACAGACCACGACTGGAAATTAGAACTTCTATCCCAGTGGAAATAGAAAGAAACTTTGCTGTGTGTCAGATCTGAACACCAAGTTTCCCCATTTTCAGGTGAGCAGAAAGTCTCAGTGAAAAATTCCCAGGAGCATGGAACATCTTGTTGAAAGGATAATAACCAGGGACAGTGTATAAGAGTCCAAGTGAAATGAGATGAAATACAATGACAAAGTTGGATCTTACAGCAACTTACACATTTTTCTACCTATTATTTGTAAGAATCTCTGTATCCCTGAGAAACACATTTTGATTAATCTGTATTTTCTGACAGGACACTGTTGTGTCAAGAATTTTTACCCAAGCTTGTCATTCCATTTTGAAGACTCTGTGACAGTCATAGAAATGTTCCCTACAGTGAGTCAATTCCCTCAGAATGACAAAAAAGAGGCAGAAGACTCTTTCAATAGAATGAGACAAATCAAATACATTGCAAACTTCCTGGGATTTCAGAATTTAAATATTAACCCCAGAGAGCCCTTTAAAAACCTCTTGAATTTCTAGACATGTAAAGTACATTACTTTTATGATCAGGGATAAAATTCTATAGACAGGAAATGGGGAATCCTCAGTTAATATCCTTCAATGTCTCATTTTTCATGAAAATCTATTTCACATTACATGTGATCAAGACAGAATTTTCATCTGTTATTTTTTTTACAAGACAAGTACATTTAATTGCCTTTTGCCACGATCAAAGCTGAGTCAACTTGATTTTGCCAATAATTCATGAGCTTTCATGAATATGCATAACTCATTCTCCACAGGTTGGCATTATTAAATTTGACTTTTCCCAAGAGCAGGAAAATTAATGGAATGAAAGGGAAATTAAGAGGAGGAACAGGTGATAAACAAATGGATACAAAGAGAATCTTGTCACTTTAGCTGGTTTGGCACAAATATCCCCTTTCTGCCCCAAGATTCACTCACTGCCAGGTCCCAGGCTGCTGTTTACTGTGATGTCCTTTGGTTTTTGTGAATATCTTGATGAAAGCCTTTCCAGCCAACACTAATGTGAAACAATTTGTGATGGCAATAGCATTCAATTCTGCTGTGCCAAAATGCCCTGACCCTCATCTTTTTAAAATAATTCCTTTTTGCTTTCATCAGCTGAAGATCACCATAAGTTTGCAGCTCACTGGAAAGTAAAACACTGACTATGCACTTTGTTTCCTTCAAAGAGAAAGCATATCTGTCATTCATGTCATACAGAAGTAAAATATTCTGTTCATGTAGGAAAACTGCCTGGAACCACAAAAGATTGATTTTGCTCCCTGAGTAACTCTGACATTTTGATGCTAGCATCTGCCTTGGTTTACACACAGCATATGCATTAGGGACCTGATAGCCCATGTCAAAAATTGTGGTGAAGCATCTCTGAAGGAGTGGTTGGGCTCCTCATCCATTAAATTTGGGACAACCCCCCCAAAGAGCCCCTGATTCACTTCAAGTGAGGCACCCATCCTCTGCCATGGCTGTTTCTTCAGTCTGGACACGTGGATACAAGGAGAGTTTCAGCCTCTGAAAGTTTAGTCTCTGACCTGGGATTCTCAAACAAAGGAGTATTTTCAATAGGGAACATCTTTATTGAGGATTCAAATCAAATACATCAGTAAGAATCTCAAGAACATTCCCCACCATGCACACCCTGAAATCTATAATAGATAAATGGTATTAGCTGAATTTTTCAGGTCTATGATATTGAAGAGAATTGAAGTTCTGTGTTCCAGACAGGTAGGACAGAAATCAGAGGTCTGACAATCCTTCAGGAAAGTGAATTGTACACTAGGTGAATAAAGCAGAGAACTAATGCTTGAGAAGAGCAACAAAAGGAACAACAAACAAACAAGAAAAAAATTAATCTGTCAAACACAGAATACAGAAAACTCCCATTCAGAATACCAAACCATTCCCTGCACCCCTCACACCTGAGCTGGCACCAAAGAGGGTACCAAGAGAAATATTCAACACAAAAATGCAGTTTTCTCTTCAGGGAAACTAATAACCTTAATAGAAGAAAGTGAGGAGGAAATACTACATATAAAAATCTAGGGACTCACTTGGAAATAACACTCCCTGCCTTTCTTTGGAAATCTCCCCCATACATATGCAGTACAATGAATTATATTGAAATGGATGAGCTCCTGTCATCTATTATTTGAAATGTGAGTTGAAGCTCACTTTAAATCATTCCTCTGCCAGAGAACAGATAAAAAGAGGATCCAATAGTTTCTACCCTGAAAGCCATTTCACCATAAATATTTGTCTGCTGTTGACAATATATTGGATGAGCTTGTTTACTGTTCCTATGGTCTCAGATAGTCCCCAGCCACTAAGCTTTATTCTCACCACAATATGTATTTTAGGTAGTCATGTATAGTAAAGTAATTATGGTATTAGAAATACTTGTACTTTCCCCTGGATAAATTAAGGAAAACAGAGAAAAGAGCAGACAGCACATGATACAGAACTGATTCACAAGTGTCTTTGAAAAATGGTGTTGCTGCACAAACTGCTCTGGACACTGCTTGCAGAAGGACAAAAGGAATGTTTAATTTATATCTTTTCGTGGTAAGTTTGCTATATAAAAATAAACACTGTTCATGACATGGTTCATGGAGGACTAGACATGATAAGGCACTGAGAATAACAGCAACCTAATTTCAGCTAATTTGCCTTCTCCCTCCCTGTGTACAGGACAGGTTCTGCCTCCTAAACATGCAGTGTCAGCAATATCTTATTCCCTTCCCTGCCATTTCAAAAGTCAGGGTCATGGTCACCTGTGTAGCAGCCTAGAGGAGCTGGTGCTTCCCTTTCCCAAAGATAAGAGCAGTGGAGAACTTGATAACTCAGAACTGTGCTCAACAGCCATCAATCCCCTTTTCCCTAATAATGATAACTGTGTGATGTGTCCAGCTGATGGATGGCTCAGGCACTGGCTGTTCCTGGCTTTAGCATCACCATGACAAATAAATATGGATGTGCTGCAGGTGGGCTTGGTACTTGTGCTTTTGTTTGGGTTTTTTGAAGAGATATACTCAGTCTTCTTCAGTCTTCCTCCCAAATATGATCTGATAAAATTAACTTCCAGAGATATCCCTGAATAAACAGTAAAATAACCTAGCAACAATTTTTTTTTTCTAGCAAAGCTAGAAAATTATCTTCCCTGCCAGCAAACTCCCTACATTTCTTGCAACAATGCATGGCCATATTGGTGAGAAACAATAGAAATTATTTACCTGAATTTCCAGATGCCAAGTACTCCATTCAAACTAGAAAATAATACTAAATGTGACAGATTTGTAGGGGAAGCAATGGCTGTATATGAAATTGTGTTAGAACAAGGATATTATTTTGCAGGGAAGAACATGAAAATTTAATAGACTGTGTTTTTATCAATATTTGAAGGTATAGACACACATGTGCAGAAATACACACAGACATCTAATTTCTAAATTGAACATTTTTTATCTACCATACTACAGGCTAAATTATAATTTTCCCTCTGAAATCACCTTATTGAAAGTCCCTTTTGCTTTGGAAGAACTTGGCCACTGGGAATTTTGGGGCACACTTGCTGTGCAGCATTTCAGTTGTGAGGTTTGAAAACAGGTTTATAAGGAGCACTGAATGCAGGAAAGAATTTAATATTGAAATAATTTGAATCAAGTCATAAATCAAGTCATACCTCTGGATAGCTGATTTATATGACAATAGCTCCCCAGAGTGCTTGCCAGAGAGCAGGACCCTGCTTTCCAAGGCTGTCAAACACACAGACTTCAGCTTCACCCAAAAGTTTAGAAGGAAAAATAAATCTCAAGCAGTCTTCTGCACATCTTTCCAGAACTACTGCTTGAATCTGCAGTTCTGCTGAATTCTGAGGTCCTTGTAATTAGATTAGACATCTTTCTGCCACACATTTCCTTTAGAACACTGAATGGCTGTTGGATTACAAATTACTTGTTCCAACATATGTTAAACATTCCATAGCTCTTTGAGCATAAAACAAACAGCTACTGTTCCAAACACACTTATTTTCAGTGACAGGTTTTAATGACATAGAACTGGAACTCAGAGCACTGCTTAATCCAGGAAAGACTATTAATAGCCATGGATCACAGATATAATTCCTCCAAATGCAATTTGAAATACTGATATGTACAGTTTTAATATTATTATTATTCACTGCAGAGTGTTAAACAGATCATTCTCAATATTGTTTTACTGATTCAAATCAACTCTAATTAAAATCTCTGAAGCACTTAATCATGAAAGACATTATGAGAATGCCAAGGATTTCTGCTTGCAAATGAAACTTGTTAAAGTTTCACTATTGATTGTTTATGAATCCTGAAAAGGTGTTTGATACTTCACAGACATACAAAATCACATCTTTTCTGTCCTTTTATGCTTTATAGAATAGAGGAATATAAAAATAAGTGTATTGGTTTGCTTCTTATCAGCTTATCTTGACATAACATCAACCTAAAGATTTGCTTCATCAGAACAACTTGGTGGAACTAAATAAACCCTTTTGATTTGAAGCAAGCTGTATTTTGATACCAAGTACAGAGTCAGCCACTTGATACTTTAAAAGACATTTAAAGGCTTAAGATAAACAATTTAAAACACCCCAGCTAATTGCAGCAGAAAATATGAGATTTGCTTTAGAGCATAATCTTTTATTTTTCCAAAGCCAGTAATTCTAGCATTTCTCAGAGGGAGTTTTTCTTCCTTTAGGTATGCAAATCAATGTTACACATATCACTAATTGGATTTATAATGTGCATTTGGAGATGTTGGCCTATTTGCTCATTAACTGAGCCTCATGCTTTGCTGGCAGGGTTCAGCATTTTGCACTCTCAGCCACGTGCTGCCCACTATGGAACTTTCTGTAGGGCATCAGCCTGAGGGGAAAATGTTATTTTAATGCTGGAGAGGGGGTGAACTCCCCTCTGCTGTGGTTCAAACTTCAAAATACTTAGAAAATCTCTACACAAAGCTCAAGTCACCATTTGAGGTCTGAGATACAGTTGCTCCTATAACTTACCTTCTACTGTTTTTTGTAGTTAGAGATTATAAATTCACCACTCTTATTTTGCACACTTGTCAGAGTTCTCCTTGTCCAGTATATTTTATTAGGAGATACTCCCACATAAGCCAGATTTTTTATAGGCACTTCATGTGAATGCTAAGTTGTCTGCTAAATAATAAAAGCACTAGGAGACAGACACTGAAAAAAAATATATATTAAGGGAAAAGAACACGCTTGGAAACAATTGGCCAAAATCAAGAAGAGAGGTCACAGCTTCAAGAAAATTCAGGAGTTTCTTATGAGGAGCTGTTAATTTAAAGCACTTGAGCTTAACCCCACATGTGCCTCATCAAACCAGGCTAGAAATGGACCTGGAGGTTAATAAATGATGGGTTAGAATAACTGACAAGTGCAATCACCAAATAGCCTCATGACAGCTTGCACACAGGCTAAGAATATGTATTGTATGATTCCAACTGAAAGAATGGAAATCAGAATTCCTTGCATGGGGATGTAACTTGTTCTTGGGGCTGCCTTCAACTCCAGAATGCCCAGCTCATCCCAGCCCTAATTCTACCCCAAAACCCACTGCTACACAAGATCTTTCCCATCCAGCACAGCTGTACCTCTCTGAATAACTGAGGACTGTAAAAACCTGCACCTGCAGTTTAAAGACAATCTCCCAATGCACTGCAAACTGAGAAAAAGAAATCCTTACTCAAAATTGTGCAGAAAGAGAAGAAATCCTGAACTTCATCACATCAGCTTTTACAGTCACTTGATGGGAAAGGTACCTCTTATCACCTCATCAAAATACAGACACATTATTGTTATTTTTATAGAACAAACCCATGTTTGCACATTGCCAGGCAGGGACATTAATACCCTACTCTTTTACACAGGTCTGAACTGGCTTTGGCAAGGCAGGTGTTGTTACATTCGTGCTCCCCATGCAGAGCAGAAGGTCGTTTGTCCATGGCACAGCTTGCAGCAGTCAGATGCTCATTTCTTCTTCATTTGTGTTCTGCACTCGACTGCCAGTGCAGAGCACTCCTGTAATGCACACTGTGGCACTGGGAATACAGACATAAAGCTCTTACTGCAGCTCTATTCCTTAGCATTTATGATGTGGATGGAGCTGATGGTGAATGGGTCACACCTTTCTCTATCAATATTCCTTTACAAAACAGCCTTTGGCAGCAGCACATCATCACACACCTCCCAGAGGGAAACAGAGCACAGCCCCTCGCTGACATCCCGTGCTGAGCTATTTGCTGCCTTCAGGTGTTTGTGGAAGGACTGTTCAGCATAATGAGAGCCAGCTCTGCTTGCCATGAATCTCACAGCAAGCTCCAAGAAAATCCATGGGGGAACTATTGGCTGGAGTGCCAAGCACAGTTTTGGCTGCACTCGAGTGCATCCTGACTCACAGAGCATATCTGGGACCACACTGGTCTCAGCAGCAGAAAGAGGCAGCAATAAACAGTTTGGTTGATTCAGTATTGGATAAGTAGAACTGGTCACTTAGCAACCTTCACTTCTTGGAGAGATACAGATGGTTAAACACCTGCAGCAGCCTTCAAACCATGGACTAGAGTTCTCTTTCATGCCTGTTAGGCACTCCAAAAACTTTCTCCATTTTACACAGCTTCTTATGTTCCATCCCTGCAAAAGGGAGGAGAGTCACCAGCCAATGGCTGTGAGCAAGGCTGAAGTAACCCATTCAGTCACAAAAAAAAAGAGATGAAATGAATGTGGACAGTCCTAGGCTGAGAATTTTCCTGGCAAAAGCTTTTGTTTTAACTTCCTTTTATGTAAATATGTTGCCAGGAAATATCAATCTGCAATTTAATATAACAATCTTTCTAGGCAGCTATAAAGAACAGGGATAAAAAAAGATACTCCCTTGACTCCCCCCAGTTACATTTGTTTGGTGTGATAAACATTGATTATTAGCAATCAATCAGCATCCTCCTGTTAATTTCATACACAGCATAAAAGAGACTAAAGAACCTCAAAGCAGTCCTTTTTTAATGCACACACTGGATAAATTGTGGTTTTTTGCCATGTTTATCACTTGGCAGAGACCTGGGTCTAATGGGCAGTTCTTGGCCTGTGTGAGCAGGGCAGCATCCCTTGTATTGCCATGAGCCAGGATAAATCCAGGAGTGCTTCCCTCTGCCTCTGGGTGGATCCACAGCCTGGGAATCCACGTGGGTGATGCAGGGAGGATGTGGATATCCTGAGGAACAAACACTATTGCACTGACTGAGCTACTGATCCCATTTGGCAGAGCAGGAACAAAGCTGATGAGCTCACATTCTTCTTTCCAGCAGCACCAAGTGTCATTCCCTAAACTGATGGCAAAAATGAACAGTCAGACCAGAGAATTTCTTGACTCAGTGCATCTATTGAGTCAAAAAATGATTGGGGTGGTACAGAGATTAGACATTTGCAAAAATATCAGTACTACCTAGTGCTGTGATAATAAATTCAAACCAAAAGCCTCAGCCCTTAAATGCTTTAGAGGGGATATAAACTCCTGTGCTTCAGGGAAAGTTTATAGATCTTTTCCTGTCTTTGAAGATGTGAAAACCTTTCCCCCTAGAGTTTCTTAGGCTGTAATTGCTTTTTGTTTGTGTTTGCATGTGAAGCCTGTGGTATAAACCCTTTCAGTGACAGATATGGGCTACACAGCCTGCACTGATCCAGTGCATAAACTCCCATGTATTTTCTGTTCTGGAAATGCTATCAATTTTATATAAAACTTTCTGCTTTCCTTCTTCATCATATTTACCACATGAATGAGCCAGCAGAGAGGTTTAATCTCTCTCTTTTGAAAGACTGAAGACAGCATTCCAGCCTGATACTGATCTGCTCAGGCTCTTTTATCTCTCTAATGGTCAATGCTGACATGTACTTAAGGAGGCTGAGAAAATAATGACAAAATAAACACTGGCTAAAGGAAAATAATTTTTGCCACCGATTACACAGCTCAGGATTTCTGCACATTACTGAGTCCTCTGTGGCTCAGGTCTGCTGTGATCCACCCAGGCTGTGGCTGGCTGTGCAGTTTGGGCAATTCTAAATTTTCTTGTTGATTCAAACACCCACTGACACTTTTCTGCATGGGCAGACATAATTTTGAGCACTTCTTTTGCTGCTACAGCAAATGTATTTGTGGGTGATTTTCAACCACTATGACAGAGAATCATAGAATCACTTAGACCAAAAAAGTACTTTAGAGCCATCAAGTCCAACTGTGTGTCCATTATATCTTCCTCAAAAGGACTCCTCTTTCATTGTGAATATCCTTTATGTTTTATAGGTGTTGTTATCACACCCAGGTTTCTGGTTTAGGTGTTGTGCTTTTTATTCCCTCAACAACCTAATAGCAATTTTTGGGGCATTTTAAGGTGCTCCTTTGCATGTGTGCACCAGGATGTGAGGCAATGCCTGAAGTTGCATCACTGTCTGGTCTATGGAAGCCACGACAGCAAAAAGTTGAAATGCACTTTGTGATGTCAAAAATCCACTCTGGTTAGGCTTTATTCTTCCTATAGAGTCAGATCCAGGTGGAGAATTCTGGGATCTCCTGATGTACCTTGTTTGTGCTCTGTTTTTAAGGAGTTGTGGGTTTTTCCCATGGTAATGTTGGGATCAAAAACCTCAGCAACCAAGCTAAATTCACACTCTGGTCACCTAAACTAGATGCATGTTTACATGAAAAAATACATAAAAGAAAAAAAAAAAAGAGTAGCAGCTATTAAAGATGCTCCTGGGCTTAACTTGACTAGCTGTATGAAAAGATGTTTCTTTTTAAAGCACTTAGAAAAATCCTAAACTTTCATAAAGAAGTTATGCTGAACCATTAGTGGTGACACACTAAAATGTGATTCATCATCCTGGATAGCTCTCCATACAGCCAGCTCACCACGGTTTGCTCTTAGGACAGAAATAGATATAGCCCAAATTATATTTCTTTTTTTTTTTTCCCAGTCATTGTGCCTGAATCTTTTGTGAAACTTTGAGAGGCAAAACTGGAGATGTTTCCAAAAATCTTCATGTACTGCAAATAAAAAAAAAAATATTGAGAGCATTCTTCAGCAAAGGAAATCTGCAAACTTCTCCCAAGAAGACTCAGGAAATAAACATGACTGCAATTATATCTTGTTCCATACTTGTAGCTGCCAAAGTGATTTAGATATTCTGAGCTATCCAAGGGAAGATTTCATTAATGGAGGACATAAAACTACTCTTACAGAGCATATTTCTTTACCTGCAAAAAAAACCCTTTGAATTTTGCTGTTGCACAAAGGTTACACTGGTGTCAGTACAAATGGTGCTGCAGGTGGGTACTGAACAGAGTCAGAAATGCTTTCTTAAAACAGTAAAATACTGGTTACTTTCCTTCCATGCAAACTATTAACAATAATAATAATAATAATAATAATAATAATAATAATAATAATAATAATAATAATAATAATAATAATAATAATTATTGTTGTTGTTATTATCATTATTATTATATGAAATAAATGTGGCCCATGCCTGGGGTAGCAATATAAATGACTTATTGTACCCTTAATCAGTTTTGCTTTGTCTGTCAGTGACTGCCAACTTAACCTATTTGTTTTGACATTTGCTGGTGCTGTCATGTGCAGAAGGGAAATTATTTGGGATAGTTTGATTTCAGGATTTCCAAGCTGAGTGCAATCACTGCAGACATTCAGGCAGCTCCATGTCTGTGGCTTTTCCTTGGAAGTTTCTGATGTCCCTCAGCCTGACCCAGTCAAACGAGCCTGAGAGGAGACACACTATTATTAACAACAAATATATATTATACAGCAGCTTTCTTGCTTATATCAAGCCATTTCACAAAAAAAATCAACTTGACAAATAAAGATGCTGAGATGCAATTGATCTTGAAAAAGATAATCTACAATGCAGTGGCAGCATCAGGAACAAAACTCAATTTCCTGACTCCCAGCCCAGTCCTTTATCCACAATACATCATCTATATATTGCTTGTCAGGTGTTCCCACCTCAGAGCTGGATGGGCCAGCACAGCTGCACCTCATCCAGAATTAACATGGAATCACTTTTAAAATGGTGCCTGTTTGATTGGACTGTACTGGATAAATCAATCTGGGAATAACGTAAAGAAAACGGGTTTTGGTATTTATAGTTATCATGAAGAATTTAGTGATGGCAGAACTGTATATCACTGACATTAATTTAATTAGATAGAAATTGTACCAGCATGACATTGATATATTATAATTAAAACTAATGATCCATTGATTCCCCTCCAGAAATCCAGTTAAGATGACAAATATTCTTCTAGAAAAGACCAATGCATAAATATTAAAAACATACAAAAGTCCAGGAGGTGAATTCATATGCCAGTAATATTATTTAAGTTAGGACTAGAACATGAATGAAAGAAGAGTTTGTGATGATTTGGAAGCTCACTGTGTCAGAAGCAGCACACCACCAAATCCCATGAGAAATCTGCTGGAGGATGAGCAGCATCAGAGGAATTTCAAGTTGTAAAGGGAAACTTCTGCTGTCCCTCACCCCAATTCACATTTGAATATAGAAGTCACTACAGATTAGAACCATTCAGATGTAAGGAGGAAAATATTTTATTTTAGGAGTTTTTCAAATGCAATTTCAATGTCATCTACACTCCTCCATGATCACAGCTCTTTCTGAGAAAAAAAATCTGCTGGCAGCTACCCAAGATGCAGTACTAATGATCCCTAAGTTCTTAGCCCAAAATTATCAGAAGAAAATGAAAGAAAACAGCAGGAATTCCTCTGAAGAAATGGGCTGAATCAACCTAAAATGCGTTTTCTTTCACTGTTTACCTTAATTATCATTCAGGACAAAGAACAATACAGATACTTCTTTCCTCCCAGATAAAAAATCACAGTCTCATCTGTGCTGTAGACACAATTACTTATATCTCTTGCCATCCTTTGCTTTTGTTACATGATTTTCCTACAATTAGACCTTATAAGAATTTACCCTCCTTTCACCATAAACTGGAGAGACAACTTCTGAATGTTTAATAAACATTGTAAAAGCAGATGAGACACAGTCTTTTAACCCAGCAGTAGGAGCAGCACCTAGATTTCAGAAGCTGTTTGTGCTTCTGCTGTTGTCTCGCCAACTGAAACAATTAAATTTGTCAAATTTTCCAAAGTTTAGAAAAACTTGCATTGATTTGCAGCAGTGTGACAGCCAGAGCTGGTCTGTAAAACAGATTGGTTGTAACTGACCTCACCTGGACCAGCCTGGCTCGTTAGAGAATAGAAATAAATGAGTGCTGGGTAAAATAATTACAGGTTAGATTGGAGCTCAATGAGGGACCCCAGCCAACCCCACCATCCCAAATATCCCAAATGCAGACAGCTGATTGGTCAGAGGGCTGGGCGGGGCTAAGAACCCAGCCAATCAGATGCTCCAGAGGGAATTTGGAAGCTCTAAAAGGGGCGCCCATCAATGGACCTTGGCTGTTGTTGCAGGAATTTATGAGTTCAGTCCCATGCCTGGTTCCAAAACTGCAACACATCAACAGGTGTATGTTTGCTGTTGACCTAACATCCTGAACAACTCTTTTTAAGAAACATTTGTTTGACTGAGGTGGCCACAAAGTGAGGAAAACTTATCTCTTTGCAGATGTCCTTTGTGTGGTCACCACCTGGCTGGACAAGCCCTTTAAACTTTGTGTTACCCTGACCAAACACCAAACCAGAGGGACCCGGCTGGTTCAGGACCCCACACTCCCATTTGTCATGGGAGGCACCTGTGAACATCTTTACACAGCACACACACAGCTTTCCTCACCTGCTGGATCTCAGACATGTTGTTTTTCTCCTCTTCCTGACTCAATAAAAGAATATTTTCCCATTCTCCCTCTCTTTGCCTGTCCCAGAGACAATGAGCCCCTCATTTCACCATCACTTTGCAAATATTGAGTGGCAGAGAAGGCAGGCAGGAACCCCCAGATCCTCTGTGTGACCAGTGACAAATGCAGATTGAGATGCACAGGGCATCTCCCAAGGGGCAGGATACATATGCACCTTAATTAAGCCTTTTTCTGCAGGCTAATCTGACTCCTTGGGCCAGTAGATACTGGTTTTAGGAAAGCCCATGTTTAATTTACAAATTAGTGGATTACAGTAATATGTGTAACAACATATTAAATGAAGCATTAAGGTAATACAGCCCAAATGACACATGATAAACTATATAAGCATATATACAAATTTGATTTAATATGTGAGCTTCCTTTGCCCTCTGCCAGTCTGATTGCCTTTGCATAATCCATGTTTCTAATTATCCCCTGGTATGCCTTGCATATAAATAGCTAATTAGATAGTGTCCCTGTCAGCTATGAAGTATGTAATATCTGAAAAAAATACTCCTTTGGAAATTTAATTTAGGATAACAGATTGTGCTATCCAACTGAAGAATTAAAGCTTTCAGTTTACTAATATGTTTGTGCATTTAATATCAACCTCATACTATTATGTTAGTGCCCCCAAATGCATCCAGCAGTTCTCTTATTTTTTTAAAAAAATCCTTCTGTCAGAAGCTTGCACAGTAATTACAGTAAGATGCTTAAGATCTAAAAATCCCATTTCAGAAGATGATTTTACACGTACATCAACACTCTGCTGAATATGTGCAAAATAAGTGCAAAATTCTCACCTGCAGCTCCAGGAACTGCCAGAGCAAATCAGAGCACAGGGCTGGGTGGTGCTCCTGGCTCTTGCTGGCCACAGCCAGGTGTTCCAGGGGAAGGGGATGTTCTGAGCCTGCCAGCTGTGGGATCCCTGTGAGCACTGTGTGCCTTGCATCAAACAATTTTTTCCTCTCTTGCCTTGTCAGCTCCTGCCCAGTTCAGATGCCACCCTGATCAATGCACACAGAACATTTTCAAGGCTGTCCTACATATTAAAAAAAAAACCAAGCCAAAACCCCAAACACCTCCCTAACTTGACCCTCTTTCTTCTAAAACTACTTAATTTATTTTTCCTCCCAAACCTTTATTGGGCTTCAACGCTTCTCACTTAACCAGTGGAAATCAATGACAATTTGCTGCTGTAAAAATGCAAATATGGAGCTAAAGGTGCAATGTTGCTGCAACAACCACTTTCTCCTTTGTGGCTCCAAGGAGCAGAAATCAGGGATTTCAGGGCTGGGAGCAGCCCAGGCAGGAGGGGCCCTAGGCTGGAGCAGGCTGTGTGGCAGGGCTGATGCCATGGATACACACTTTGCTCTCCTCTCAATGTACTGCTAAAACTTCCAAAGCCATGTGTGAAATTTAAATAACATTCCTTATTCATTTTATGGGCAAGAAATGTTCTTTGGCTTTAAAAAGCTTTGTGGAGTCACCAGCCCTGGAGTTATTTTAAAGATGTGTAGATGTGGGGTTGAAGGGCATGGTTTAGGGGTGGATCTGGCAGTGCTGGGTAAATAGTTTGACTTGATCTTATGATAAAAAAAATGACTCATATACAGGTATTTTCATCATAAGCACTGAGCTTAAGTGCTTTATAAGAGTATAACACATGAAATATTCTGAAAAATAAAAGTAATGATCCTCTACCAAAACTAAATAGGAAGAACACTTTTTTTTTTTTTCTATGAATGAATTATTAATACTATATGGCAATTAAAAAATCACCACTGGATATCTTATTCATCATGTTGTGTGTCTGATAGGAATATTAGTGAATATACTGAAAATCCAGGCCATTGTGCTGGAAATGAGACCAAGGGGAACAAAATCCCAGTTTTGTGATCTCCAATTTCCAAACAGCACATCAGCTTCACCCCTGGTACAGTTCCACTGCAGAAGTAGCTCAGTATGTTCTGTTGTATATGTGTATTATATAGCCCATGTAAAAGGCAATGATGCTAATTTTGGAGTAATTATGGCTAATAAAATACTAGGATTGCTAAACAAGTTATTATAAATAGCACAGCAATACACATTAAAAAGATAGAAATGATTTTTTTCCCATTCAGGGTGGAGATGGTTTTTAAAAGCAGCTGCTTCCTGAGCTCACACTCCTTTTTAAGAGTTGTCCCAGGTGCAGAAGAGATCATAGGAACCTGTGCCCTGCTTCAGACTATTCCTATCCCCATCAGCACATGGAAATGGGGAAGAGCAGCTTCCCCCAAGGAGGAATAAGACAAACCCAGGAAAGGACACACAGAGGAAAATCTGCCACAGAGCCAGTAACAGCCTGCACCTCCTGCAATGCAGAGGAATGTCTCAGTGTGCCATAGCCAGCTAAAAGTCAGGGTGATTTGTCATCTTAGGTTATTCATGAAAGCCTGATTTATGTTCTTAGTGGCATGCAAGCAGCTCCAGATTTCCCCCTCTCCTATACAGGTGAATTTGCTCATATGGAGACTAAATCCATGTTGTCTTTGCCTTGTTGGGGTAAATGTTGTAGAATAAGCTGGTAGGGTAAAATTAGCAAATTATTTAGTTTAATTTTTATAAAATTTCTCAACTATTTAGAGCACAGTATGAATATACTTGGCCTATTTTGTAGCAGCCATTTGTTGTAACTAGGAAAACATAGCCAGACTTCTTATAATAAAGCAATATTAATAATGTTTTGGAGACAAAACAGTACCCCTAGATCTCCTGGGTATTATACATTAATTCATGCTCTATGTGCCAGTTTTAAAACAACTCTATCTGGTCAGAACAAATGTGGGGTCTTTGGATCCCATGCACCTTTTCTTACTGTGTTATTGGAAGCCTTAAACACTTTGCTTCCTTACAATCAAAAAGATGAAAAGTACATATATACATGCTGTTTTCTGCTCTGCCCTTTGCTGCTGTGCTCCTCAAAGTCCCAACTTTACAGAAAATCCTTTCAGAATTAAACACATTCATATATTTTTAGGGAGTAATTGTTTGTACCTGAGATATTAATTGGAAGAGTCAGAATATTCTGTAGTGGCATGGATTGGTTTATTAGTAACAGGTTAGTAAGAATTTCTGAGCATTCTCAATAAAACAATAAGTAATTCATAAAATGAAGCCTTGCAGGAGCATTCAGGAGGTGGCAATGAGCACAAACCATCTAGGAGTGAGCTCTAGAGATGGCACAGCACCTCTCTGCCTCTGTGTGTGCAATCTGAAAACACCTTTCTGGGGAGGCATTTTCACTGGCAAACAGAGACAGCTTTTCCCACTTGTCTGAAGTATTTACATGTTACAGTCTTTTCCCCCCCATGAGGGAATTTATGCTTTTAATCTTCTAATATACCATAGCAACAAGCATTACTTGCACTAAATATATTTCTGTGATTATTTTGTATATCATCAGCAAACTTAAATGAAAATGACAATGTCTAGAGATACTCTTTAGCTGATAGCTGTATTTATCCTGCATGTTTATGCACTGGCTGTCAAAACAGCTGTAAAATATTCATGTGAGGATGCAGATTCCTTGGAAACTCAGAAAGTGAGGTAGACCAGCATACCCCATTTCAGATACATTTTGCAGTGCTTGTGTATCTCTACTGATGTTTTTATTAGTCTAAAGTAGGGAGGCTTTTTAAAGCTTTTTTGGATGTCAATAAGAGGATCTCTATCTATCCAATTCACTTATCAATTTGTCTCTTATTAAGTGTTCACCAGGCTGTGACAACTCCTGGAAAGTGGAGGGAATTCTGAAGGAGCCATGTGCTATGAGTTTCCTTTTTCTTTTAAAGCAGATCTAACATTTCTCCTCTGCTAAAGGCAGTGTCACAAAAATGTGATTCATTGCTGTCTTTTGAATGTTGTTGCATGGAAAAGATCAGACTCAGGAAATCGTGCAAGGTTTTTCCAGAATACTGCAGTTTGCATGGAAAGATTGCAAATTAATATTTAGTTAAACCCCACTCTGTATGCTTTGCTTAGTATCTGCCTAAATATTTCTTTGAGCATCACTCTGTTTAACACCAGCCTCGAGTTCAAAGTGCAGGGTCCTGACTGTGGTTTGGTGGATGATTTGCAACCATCCCCATGCAAAAATTACTTTTACACATGCCAGGATCCACTGGCTGTACATACCAAAGAAATCTCTTTGCCCATGTGAACCAGCATTTACCCCAAATCAGCCACAGAATGGGAGTCAAGCAATACTCAGCCCCAGCTGGCAGAACATCCATCAGAAGCCTGGCTAAATTCACTGGGCTGCACCAAAGATTTTCAGCAGTTCAGAGCAGGGTTTGGTTTTTATGCAAAGCCATTCTGAGACAGACATTTGCTTGAGCAGCCCACACAGTCAAACCCACAGCTAATTACAAATCTTGTCTCTTCTGAATGAATAAGCATCTGTGCATCTGCTGTGAGTCATGGAGCTAACAGTTTTGTCAGGTGCTTATCTTCATTTAGCAATTAAACCAGCACAGCACTGAGAGGCAGCTTTCCAGTTTGCATTGTGGTTACCTGTGAGATGTCTGGGAGCAGCAGCACAGGGTAGGATTTCAGGATGTGGGGGGAAGAAGTTTTGGGTTATAGGACTTCAAAGACAGCTCAGAACCTGGGCAAGTTCCTGTTCCTGAGGAATTCCTAAGGAATGAGAGATGGACTCTGGTTAGTCTGTGTCAGTGCTGCTGTTAAATTCTGCAGAGGAAACTTAGATCCTAAACACATTTCTGCTTTATTTCTAGATGGTCTTCCATGTTCTTTCTCTTTCTCATAAAGAATCCGATTTTACTTAACCTGATACTCCCAAAATAATATCTGCTTTTCTCCTCCTTGATTCTGCACTTGGAAACTGTGGTGCAGCTCTAACAATTCTTGGCCTATGGAAACCATGACATACATTCTGCTCTTATGCAGAGTCTGAAACAAAATTGTTCTGGCCTTTTCTGCTGGCTGGTTGGAATAGTCTAACATGTGCACCCAGGAAATCCATTTTTTATGCGCAGAGGTAAAGTACATTTTAGGCTGACAACAGAAGCAGAACACAGAAGGCAGAGTGGCAGATTCTCTGCTCTAATCACTTGTCTCAAGCTCCTTTGCAGGATACTCTGGGCAGTGCTCTTTTTGGGTGATTAAAATCACTCAGAGATTGATAGATAAAGGTGTAGGACTTGGAGCAATCTGAATGTGAACCTGCTGTCAAGACACTTTACAGCATTACCTGAGGCATGCTCTATGTCTCTGGATATGCACTGTCTGCCATCACATATTGCTTAAATACTTTAATTCCTTATGGGTACCACAGTCCATGGAAACTTTTCTCATCATTCTTACATTTATATCTTTGCTCCAGGATAATTATCCACTGCTCTAGTTCTCTCTGAGCTGCTTCACTGACTTTCAGTCTGTCTTCATGACAGATAAATTATTTTTCTCCTCTGCACAATCTTTGATCTGCCCTGGGATGCAGCTGGTAAGATCCTGACTCCCACTAATTTTGAGCTACTCCCATTTTAACTTAGAGTATTCCATAGTTTCTGCTCTTCCCAAATCCCTTCTGGTGCCAGCTGCAGTGAAGCAATCCTAGTGTTTGCAGGGAGGAAGGAAAGGTTCTTCTCTGCACTGCATCACAACTCTGTGACTTCACAGGGCAGGAGGAGCCTTATTCTTGTTTAGCTACAACTCTAAATGCTTTGCCTTTTAACCTTTCTTTAAGAGGTTCTTTAGCTGGACTCCAGGCCTTGCTCATCCCAAGCTGCTGACAGCAGCAATAGGTTTCAGCAGGAATAGTGCTTCAGACAGGGAACACTCCCTTAGTGCCAACATCTCCCCACTTAGTCTCAGGTGCAATAAAACCTGGACTGCCTCTGGATGCTGAGGACAGCTAGGAGGGAGAGGAGGAAGAGGAAAGTCTCACCAAATTGTGACTTAAAACAAAATGATGAAGCATGTTATGTAAATTTAGAGCTAGGTGTTGGTTGAGCACCTTAATAAAGTGGCCAGATGTTCTGTGCAGGTACTGAGGCCTCAGTTATGAATGCTGAGTCCCTCAAACATGCTGCCCTGAAAGTCATTCCCCTTTGATTCCCTTCAGGTTCTCAAATGTAACTAAACTGACTTTAAAAAAAAAAAAAATCTAGGTGTGAGATTTGTGAGCAATGACACAGTTTTATAAGGAAAAAAAAAAAAAAAAAAAAGAAGAAGCAAAGCAGCATTCTTTTGGGTATAAACCATCCCCAGCCAGCACTGCATGAAGAGAAACCCCAGTGGCACCACTGGTGCCTTCAAGCCACGGTGACAGCACAGTTTAGGGCCAGAGAAAATGTGGGAAATGTCCCAGCTTCTCCTTTAAAAGCTGGAGCCACTGTTTCTGGCCTGGTTGCTGCATTGAGAGTTGAGTTTTAATGAGCTTGAAGTAGTTTCATATGCTTCTTTTCTTCTCTTTTCAAATAAATTGAGGCTGTATCAGGCTGCCTCACTGAAAGCCAAGCTGTCCAGTTCCCTGCCATGCTCTTCAAGTGGATCAGAATAATATATTAAATGAGAGCAGTGACCTGGGAGATTACAAGGAAGATTAATATCTGTGCTGCATCACTTAGATGCATACACATAACTATAATTATATAAATATATTTATATGAAGGTATCCCAGAAAAAGCAGTGGCCATTGGCCTACACTATAAATAAAATATTCTATAGAAAAGAAAATACGAAATTAATTAAAAATGAAAAAATATGGGAAAAAAAATGAAATCAATATACTGCCAATCTGATTTTTCAAAGATCTCTATCCAAGCTATCCAAATGAGCAGGAAGCCTCACATCCCACAGCAAGGAGGGATGATGTTCCACAGGAGTTTGTCACACGCCCACCTCACTTGTGCCCACTCAGACACTGCTCAGAGGTGATGCTTTATTGCTACTTCAAAACATATAAAAATCAAATTCTGTGTCTTCATGCAAGGCTTGAAGGAGCCCATTCCCTGTGGCTAAGGCAGCATTTTGGTTTAACAGTCTGGTTCTCTCAGCCTGGAGGGAGTTCAGGGCACAGTGCAAGGACAAGCCAAAAACTTAGACTTTGAACTGAGCTTAAATGTGGTTTGTGTTTTACACCAGATCCACTGATCCCCAAGGCTCCTTTCCATTCCATTTCCATTCCAAGCCTGAGAAGGAGCAGTAAAGAGATTAGTATGAAACCTTTAGGTACATTTAAAGACAACCTGATCCTTTGCTTGGATTATACAAGTTCAAGCAGAAATCCTCTTCCACAATTCCCCCATCAATGGACATGAAAATACTCCAGATGGACTGGGGGGCTCAAAAAACCTGAAATTCTGTGCACTGAGGCTGAAAAACCAAGTGCTGTGCCTGGGGATTTTAACAGCCTCAACCTCAGTTGAGGTTTATTGCAGATTTTCTTAGGGTTTTTTTTTTTTTTGTCCCCAAAATAAAAGAGTTTGCTCAAGTGAAGCAGAATTCAACAACAAAAATGATACTATCATAGCAAGGAAAATGGCTTAGAATGACTAAGTAATTAATGTGAGCCCCTTGATTAAAGTCAATTTGCCTTCAAGATCATGACTTACAATGTGCCCTGGGCCTGCATTAATAACCCACCAGCACATGGCTTATTTTGGCTCTTTAATTATTTATAATTTTTATTGCTTGTTAAAACAAAGCAAGTGGAATGAGATTATTAAAATTATTTTCTTACTTAACTTTTACTTATTAAAAGTACAAAATGTCATTTCAGTGCAATCCCTCAGCTCTCCTCTCACCTGTCTGGCTGGAATTTTCCCCTCTAAGATAAAGAGGGACCCACCTGCTGGTTCTCAACTCAGAATATAAACAGGAGAGCCAAACATCCTCACCAGCCCCACATCCAGCCCTGGAGTGGGCACAGGGTCAGACAATTCTGGTTTTGAGGTCACAGCTCTGGCCTGGCCAAAGCAGCTGGGATGGAAAAGAGAATCTTCATTTCAGAAAGCTGAGCACCAAAAGTGGAAATGCTACTTGGAATTAGGGAACATTTCCTCAAAATATCACAATGTATTTATTAGCCAAGTGGAATTCTGCCTTCTAAACTCTGGGCTGAGCTAAACAGGTGCAGCTTTTCCTCTACAAAATCACCTGCACCACCAGAGCAAATGTACCTCTAATCAAAAGTGACTTTACCTAGATTCTTATAATATCCTTATACTAAGGTATGAGGTACCCTTATACTATAAGGGTTTACCTAATACCCTTTTAATTCTTAAAATGTTATACCTCTGAGATGTCAGCATGGGAACACTTTCACACATTCTTATCTAGGAAATGTATTTTTTTTAATCTCAGAAGTTATTGAATAAACTGTTTATTTTTATATATGCTTTTACATACTTCTGTGATTTAAAGATATTGTGAAATAGCATTTTTAAGATACCTTTAGAAAGATCTATTTATAGTTACTGGGTTGAAATTCAGAAATACCTAAATTAAAAATACACACACACACAAAAAAAAAAATTACTCAGTGCAATTACAAGCATCAGGCTGGGAGTATCTCCCTCCTCCTTAAATTTCCTTGACTTTGGTATCTCTGTGAAGGACATTGCCTCCTGCAAAAACACCTACTAAGAGCTTTATTAATTGCAAGAAGACTGCATTTCCAAAAAAAAGAGACCTACTTGGGCAATAAATATCTTCTGTAATACCATGCACATCAGCTCAAGTGAATTTACATAGTTAGAAACAGCTGTTCAGAATACTGATAGACTCAAAGAATTTACTATTCACCATCACCTTCCTTTGAAATATTTGATTAACCTAGAAAGGCACAAATTCAATCAGTCAAAGCCTGCAGAACCCATTCAGTGTAAGGCTAGCATTTGTGCTATTAATAAGACTAATTGCTATCAATCAATTTGTTTCACTAGAAGGAGATGAAAAACCTGGAGCAAAGAAATCTTGCAGGTACTTGGCCTTAAACATTCTCTGCTGGGAGCTGGGAAAAATGCCTTTGCATGCAAAAGCAAGTGTTTGAAGCCTAATCAGAAAAGGCATTTTAATTTCATTGTTCCAGGTAAAGGCATTAAACACAGTCCCCCAGCTGCTCCTGGGGATCTGGAATTGTCTGGAAATGCAAAGTGCTTGGGTCTGTCTTCCCAAACCATCCTCAGCACATCAGCCCCTCACAAACCATCCCTCCTGCTGCCCCTGTGCCCATCCTGCCAGGGCTGTGCTGCATCCTTCCTCTGCACTTGCTGAGAGTATTCCTTTAAAAACAAATATTATCCCTCTTAACCATTCCAGATTTCCTTGTGGCTGGCACTGTAACCCCAGCATCCAGTGGCAGATGAACTCAGGGAGTGGATGCAGCACCTAAAGCAGATTTATGTCTTCCCTTGATGTTTTAACACTAACAAGTTTAGTACTCAAGAGTTGCAGGCTTCCCACTGGCATCTTTATGGGGCCCAACTGACTCTCCACCAAAATTTATCTCTGCTTCAGCATGTTCCCCAAACCACAATCATAGACACAATAAATTTAAAAGCTCCTTTATATGACACAGAAACTTTTCAATGTTTCCTTTACATGGCACAGAAGAGACAGCACTCCTTTTATTTGGCAAAACTCTTTCTTGGTACTCACAAGTATTTTGTGGTTTGGAAAATACAAATATTAAGGAGAAGGAAACCAGAAAACCAATTTATTGATAATTCTCTCTGAGCCAGAAGCACAGCCATGTGTTTTCATCAATAAGGCCTCAATTTCTTCTGCTCATTCAAAACCCGGCAGTGAAATTTATACACAATGCTGTCAGTATAGAATGGTATCTCATGGTAAAATCCAAATGGCTCCAAATCCACAAGCAAGGGTGAATGTGGTCCACTACACATTTTCACCTTGACCTTGAAAATAATGACCTCCATTTGAGCAAATAATCTGCAGAAATTCTTAAAATCAGACCAGCTAATGTGTTCACCTAAGACAACTTCACAAGAGGAATATATCACATTATTGCTGAAGTTTGAGTTGAAGGAAGGTTTTAGCTGTAAACATAGCTGTTCAAAAGATAAATATTTAAACAGAATCTTCATGTCAGAGTCTATAAAACATAATATTCACCACTTGGTTGTAAGCCAATGGGAAATTTTAACAGAGAATAGACTACTTCTTTTCACCGATATTTAAAGCAAATTAACAATGACAGTAATGTAATTTTCTTGGCACAACTCTTCTTCATTTCTTTTCAGCTGTCTCCTGCTAGAATCTTTAGAGAAGTTTAAACTGATTTCAAGAAATCCTTGAGAAAAAACCCCAGCACTTTGCTATTGTATATTTTTTCAGGTGTTCATAGAAGTGCAGGAGAAAGAACATTTGCATTTCCACTTAAATGCTCTGTTTATACAGAGCTGTAGATGGGAAATGACAACATACTTTTTTGGGACCATAAATATTTACCTTTACTAAACTAAGAAGTTGCTTTTGGACTGTGACCTGTTTCAGGCAACTTTTGCAGGAAATCTCCTACATGAGGCTCTGGTGAGGAGGAAAGCCACTGAAGAACCAGTCTGATACAAAGCCTAATTAAAGGGTGTTGCAAGTTCACAATTAGTGAAGGAACTACTTCAACAGAACCCTTTCCAGAATTCTACTTACTTTGTCTAACAGCAATTCTGTGCAGTAACTAACTTCTTTGATAATGCCTAGCATTGCCTAAAATCATAGTTTTATATGTGAAAAACTACAAAGTAAACTTGAGAATGGAGACTTCCCATCCATTGAGGCCAAAAAAATTATTTTCTTTAGATGCAGTTGGGTTGTGAGGGTCTTTCTTTTTCTTCCAGAGCTTGATAAAAACACCTCTGAATTCAACTTGTCTTTGACTTCACTTTAGTAGTCCTTGAAGGACACACCCAGGGAATGCTGGATTCCCAGCTATAAATCATAGATGTCATAGATGAAGTTGAGCTACAACTTTCAGTGTCCCCTGTATTGAGTGGAGATTTATGCTGCTGAAAAAAGACCTGAAAAGAATTTGGGCTTTGGGCTCTCTCTGCTGCAGTCCCTGCTGTCTGCCATGAAGATCCTGGCCAAGAGCCAGCCCATCCCTGCAATTCCACCCAAAGTCACTCACTCCTTCTCTGAAATGCCTTTTCCAACAGCACCACCCCCATTACAGCTGCAGAGCACTGGCTGTTTAAAATATAAGGGTCCTGTAGGAATTTCTGATCTTTTTACTGGTTTCTGCCAAGATATTTGTGCTGCAAACCTCTGGATCTTTGGGGAACCTTATGGTCCCACAATGCCTGACTGCATCTGTAATTCCCCAGCTCTGCTCCCAGCAATACTAATTAATATAGGTCACATCATTTGTGCTAGAGTACAAGGAAATGGAATTAGGTCTCTTGAAAGCAACCTGACTTTCAGGGTTGTCTGCCAGGAAACCTAATTGCTATAACCAATCATTTGCAGAAAACACAGAGAACCAGCTCGCTGGTGCATTGGAGGAGGAGGGAATCAAAGCAAGACAGTTTAGGTGAAGCTATTAAATAAAATGAAAACAACATTGGTAGGTTTTGTCTTAAATAATCAAATCTATTACTGCATTCTCAGAGGGGTTGTCTCTTTTACTAATATCTCCATTATTCATGCCAGGGTTACAGCTGACACAGCAGGAAGGAAGATGACTTTTTGGGAAAGGTGACTTTTTGATCTCTTAATTTTGAGAAGAGTTTTGGGCAAGCTGTTTCATGGAAATAATGCAGACTTCTGGCAGAAGTGCTTACAAGAAGGCAGCCTCAGAGTTGCACTGCAAAAATCAAAGGAATCACACGGAACTACTTCTTCATTTCTTACATTATCATTATCATTATCATTGGATAAAATTTTCTTCAAGGAAAGTGTAGTCCATCCCAATAATTCAGGGGGTTTTGGACAGGTTTTTCTGTTTTGTTTTTAAATTTTTTCTTCAGGTAACATCTGGAAGTGGCACGAAGCAGCTGATGTTGCTTTTCAGAAATCACATCCAGGGCTGGTTCATTTTCTCTGGAGGTTCAGCAGTGCTTGGACTCTAAAGGCAGCAGCTCAACCTTTGCCAGGTTCCTGCTCTGGATAAAAATCTTCATAATTCACTGAAACAACAGAGCAGGGATAGCAGCTCTTCCTGATATTCCTGAATACATCTCTGTAAAGATAAGCTGCTCTCACAGATGTTTTTATATTTTGATATTGAGATATGGCACCAATTAAGATGCAAGTGCAGCTATTTTAAAAGCTTTTCTCTCCTCTCTGAATTATTGTATAAATAAATTTTACATAACCCCCCTCTCAAAATAACTCAATTAATGTAATAATTAGCACCAAGTGCATTAACCATTCCATAATTAATAGTTCCAAATGCCCATATTTACCTTTATGCAAACAAGCAGCTATGTCAACAAGGTGCTAGCAGAGGGTGCTCTATTTGAGAAAGTCATTGGGGGAGTTTCAGCTTTGTTTTCCCCTTCTTCTCTCAGCAGTCTCCATTAATATAAAGCTCTCATTATAAAATCATTAATGTAAGTGCAAATAAAGTTTTACATTGTTTATGTCCCCACCAGGTCCTTAATCACTTGCCAAGTCATGCTGCATTAAGTAAAACATTGATTACACATGATAGGAGGGGATGATGTGGGAGATGCTGCATTACCTCAGACTGAACAATTCATAGGACACAGTGGGCTTTGTGTTCAAAATTATTTTTCTGTGCTGTTCATGTGCTACAATTTTGAAAGCCATGACTAAAATGGTGGATTACAGCCTGACACTTCCTATGTGTCACTGCCTTTCCATGTTCTGATCTAGCTCAATCCTCCCCCTTATCCCTGCACCAACTAACCAGGAGAGATGAAGAAACCTCCATTCAGGGACTCAGACTGAATGCAGGATAAAGCTGCTAAATGCATTTCCATCACAATGTTTCTCCTGCAGCCACACTGCATTTTCCTGTTTCTCTGGGAATCATTAGTGTGATATTGGCTCTAGTCACCATGAGACATCCAGACAGAACTGCACTTACCAACCCCCAAATTAAAAGAAGCAGCTTCTGTACAGAAAAATCTCTCTGATATAAGGCAATAGAGAGAGACTGTGTTGCAGCCTTATTTTCAATTTTAAGTCCTAGGTATTGCTACTGAAAAAATACATGCTTACACATTGAATTATTGCTGTACTACTTTTAAAAGAAATGCTGTGTACATTGCAAATGTGTGAACATGGTATGACTGGAGTGCAGAAGAAGGTATTGATCTGGTATTTCATTTTTTTCCTTGGTTCCTACCTCCTCAAAGCTGGTTTTGTTCTTCCAGAAGAAAATAAGGAGGACTATTCTAATTAATTACTCCAAGAAGGAAGGGGGCTGATTGCACAAATAACCATGAACATTTCAGGTAGATATGTAAAGTAGGAAGACAGATACAAATGGAAAGATGAAAATAGCTCTTCCAGTTTTGAGAAGAGTGTCTTTTAATGAAAGAAGTTCATAACTCCTGGCCTTAAACTATGAAAGTAATTTTTCGTAACCCCCTAAAAAATGAAAAGAACAAAAAAATTTGGGTGAACCAGCATAAGAAATGGAAACTGAGTTTCTTGACTTCTGATATTCACCAAGTGCCTGTCTCCAATGAACCTGGATCCACTCATGGAATGACAGCCTACAGCCATGGTTAGTCTGTCAACAACCCATGTGACAAATGTGTCCAGCCCTGCTGATGCTTTGTGTGACCAAGAATTAACATGCTGCTTAATGGCAGCTGCAAGTTACACAAGAAAATAAATTCCTCTAGGAAACTCCTTATAAATAATTTTTAAGGGGAAACACTATTGAAACTGCCACTCAAAGTTCTGAATGCCAGGCAATGCCAAAATTGAGGTTGTCTGTGCAACTTGAATCCAGCCTTTTGGAGACCTTGCTGTGTGCATGATGATGCACTCTTTAATTACAGAGAGCAACACCCAGACGAGTTCTGCCAGGAGACACACCAGTGTTCTGAGGTGAGATCAAGGAAAGGATCTCCTTCTCATCCTGAGCACTGTGTGATGCAGTCATTGTTAGCACACTGTAGCTGCTGTTTCCAGAGAGGCTTCCCAGATTTACAGCTTAGAGGAGCACTCAACACCTGAGGTTTCAGTGAAGGAACAACAAGGAATGCTTTCAATATCTGGTGAGTGTATTGGGAATAGAGGAAGGGAGACAGAGAAAATGTCGTGGTTTGATATTGGCCAAACACCAGGCACCCATGGAAGCTGTCTGCTTACCCTCTCCTGATACAGCTGGGGAGAGGGAAATAATTAACAAAGGGCTTGTGAGTTAAGGACCAGGAGAAAAAACACTCTAAGGGCAAAACAGGTTCAAATGGTTAAATGTATAAAGTAAATTTATTATTAACAGAGCTAGAGGAGCATAATGAGAAGTAAAATAAGCCTTTAAAACACTTTTTTTCCCCAGCTCCTCCCTCCCACTGACAGCACAGGGAGACAGGTGTGGGGGTTTGGTCAGTTCATCACTTGGGATCTTCTGTTTGCTCAGGGAGAGGAGCCTTTGCTCTGCCATGGGGTCCCTCCCACGAGCAAAGAGTCACCCCAAAACTGTTGTGGGTCACTTGTCCTTTGGGTCTGGGATGCTCTAGTTTGGGAGCAAGGTCCCTCTCTCTCCATACAGGTCTCCCACTGGATCTCTGCTTTCTCTGGCATCACCCTCTCCAGGATATGAGTGGATCTCTGCATCCCCTGAGAACTTCATGCATCATGAGGAGACAGTTTGTTTTACCATGGTCCTCACCATGGCCTGCAGAGGAATCTTGGCTCCAAAGCTTTGAGCAACTCCTCCCCTCTGGGTGCCCTCCCCACTACCAAGAAATGAGGCTGGGACAAATCAACACAGAAAATTAACAGGAAAAAAAGAAAAATCTCCAGCTAAACTGAAATGACTGCACTGAGAAAAATTTTTCCTTCTACCTCCAGGATTTCCTATCTGAGATCTTTCCCTTCTGCTCAGATCAGTAACCTCCATAAGATTTGACAAGAAAGCAAGTAGTGCAATGGCTGCACACAGCAATATACCTACCTTATATATAAAATACTGAATTAGAGGCTCTGGTGATCAGAGGGATAGCTCAGAAACAGAGTTATCTGTGGTTGACTGGACTTGGGCTCTGTACCTACCTTGCACAGATTATTTAGGCTTTACCTGTGTCATGCCAAACAGCATTTAGGAGGCTTTGAGCTGCCTGGAAATGAGCCAGCCCAGAAAGGGAGGTTCTGCTAGGACATAAAGAAGGCAGCTCAATAGAGCCAGCTCAGGTGTCTTCACACCACAGTGGACCAGGAAGTCAAACACGTGTGAAAAGTGCAGATACATTCAGTGGTAGAGTTTTTAAGCTGCTCCTTCACAACCCTTTCCTCTGTCCCAGCAGGGTCACCCCTGCCCTGGCTCCAGGCTGCTGAGCCCATGGAATTTTGAGCTGCTGCTGGAGTCAGGGTGAGCTCTGGCAGCAGCAGCATCCTCAGCTGAGCTGGAGGTGGCTGTTCCAAAAAGGGGATAAAGGCATTTCACTCCCCCCAGGGAATTATCAGGCAGTGAGGACAGGGAGTCAGGAGTAATCTGCTGGAGCAGGGCATGCCTAGACAAAAAGGAACACACAGCAAGGAAAACAAGCATTCACTGCTTTTAAAATGTCTTCTTTTACTTCCATTATGAGCAGCAAAGTGTTTAGGAACCACCTGTCCAATTGTTGCACGTGGAGCTTTAGGAAGGAACTGGATTTGTTACTGTGGGGGTGGCTGGGCAAGCTCAAAGGTAGAAATGAGATAATTAAGCAGAGACATTGTCTACTGGATGGAGTGATTGCAGGAGGGTCACCTGTCCAGAGAAATAGTGCAATTAATTGTTGGAAGGTTAATACTTTATCTTCATTTGTGCCCAGGTGACATTTCCCAAAGCCATGGCTGAGGCTTCTGCATTTGCTTTTTCCCTTCCTGTGAGAAGTGACACAGATTCAATTCAAAGTTGAACTTCAGAGTGAACTCAGGCTCAGAAGATCTCAGAGTATCCAGGGCAGCTGTAAAGTCACAACTGTGCAATCCACAGGCAAAGCAAAAGAACAAGGAAAGGGGTTTTGGTATTTTTGTGCTTTTTAAATTCTTTGACAAAGAAAACTTGGTATTACCCTGTGATTCACCAATCACTTATGGAAATTTTTCATTTTCATTTTTCAGTCTTCTCCAAAAACTCTTAAAAACTAGATTCTGCACAGTGCAACATTCCTGCCTCCTGGAGTTAGATCCTGTTAAATCAAGCTTGTCCAGGCAGTCTATTTTGCACTAATTATGCTGCCAAGTCACAGGTCTTGTCACAAAAATAAAAAGCTCATTGCTTTTTCAATAGAACAGCTAAAAGTAAAGTGGAATTAACACATGATACTGCCTTCCTATTAATTCTTACTGTCTCATACTTTTTCTTTCAAAGCTGTTTACATGGGAATAAAGGAAATATTTACAATGCCAGCCTTGTTAAACAGTGTAATACTCAGCTGATATTCAAGGAAAGATCTGGAAAGAGAACAAGATGAAGCAGCAGGGCCCACATTGCCAATTTGAGTCTTATTTTCAAGTTTCAGCAGAAACCTGCTGGTAACCAAGAAAAATTGTAACTTGTAATGAAAGGGAGTTTTGCTCTTAACACAGCTGCATGGGTGTTTTGCAGCACAGATATTGGCAGATGCACACACTCCCTTGGGGATTGATTATGTGAGTGAGAACAGCAGAAGGACCAGATCCAGCTCAATTCAGCAGCCTGCCTGCCCTCCTGGGTGCTTGGAGGGGTTACATGAGGAGCTGGGTTTGTGCAATTTATTCCTTCTGACCAGCACCACTTGCCCAGGAAGCTCCCAAATCAAATGGCCAGGGGAGGTGCTGGTTTAAATTATTTGTTTGAGCAAAGAGATACAGCTAGATCCAACCAAATGCACGCCCAGGTTCAAGAGGAATTTGGTTTTTTAAGATGTCCTGCCACTGCTTGGGTCAGTTTGGCACACAGGCAGAGCAGGTCCATAATCAACAAGCAGAATGTGTCTGTCCCTAGAGAACTGAACAATTCAGCAAGAAATCATCTCCACACAACATCACCCAGCAGAAATATATACTTGTGTTTATACTGTGTGTTTTCTCTTTGAAGAGCATAGGAAAGGCTGCAGGAATGCTTCCCTCCACTCTCCATGCTGGCATCCTTTTGAACCACAGAACTCTGGAAAATTTATTATCCTTGGGGACACAATCTTCTGTTTGCATGATAAAGCTCTGTGCTGTCACTGTGGGGCTGGGAAGGGGCAAAAGAACACAGAAACATGACTCTCTTCCCAGCAGCAAGGAGAGATTTATTGAAAAGCCATGGAATTTATATAAGGGAGATCACAAAAAACAAAGTGGAAAAGACTCATTGGTCCAAGAAGGCAACACCTCTTTGAAATCATGCTCTCTGCAAAATACCACATAGCACACACACAGCTCTGTGATCAACACCAGGTGTTAATCTGTGTTATTCACTCTTCCTTCTCTTGTTTGTCTCTGAGAAAATTCCCCAGCCTGGGAAAGGTCTGAGCTGGAGCTGAGAAAGCCAACAGCCTGGGAAAAACCCGGGTTGGATTCTTCCTTGAGCCTTCAGCAGTGCCCACAGGTTTGGGAACAAGTCTCAAATGCAATCAGCTCCTCATTGCAGAGAACATAAAGCTCCAGAGACAGGGCAGGCCCATCCTCTGAACATCCCAAGCTCCTTTTAGGTGTGACTCACAGAAAGCTGTTTGCATTATTAACCTGATCCCCACACCCAGCAGGGTCTGCTGTGAGCTCTGGTGGAACCAGGCATCAAAGGAGAGTTTTATCACATAATCCAGCTAAGGCAGATATGCAAAAGATCAAATATTAGGACATATTAAATATATATGCACTGCTTTCAAACATGCAGCAGAAACATTGACCTGATTCATCAGGATTGTCTCAGTTTCCTACCTGAAGAGGTTCCAAAACTTTAAAAAGATACCTCTACTCCTTATTAAAAATCCCTTGTCTTTATGAAGGTGTATTACATGCAGGGTGTTCATGGAATTAATTTATTTCACTTACCCAAGGAAGATTTATTAAAAAAGAAAGAGACTTAAAAATATATAAAAATATTGAGCTATGTAGGAGTGTGGCAAAACTGCCCTCCACTGCTTCCTTCTTTTAGAAAGGCTGTTTTCTAAATTTCTAACTATTATTTTCAACTACACAAAATAAAGGTGGGGTCCTCCCAGCCCAGCTTCTTTATTCCCTTCCTGCTAATTGATTCCAGTGGCTGCAAGATTTAAAGGCAGCAATAATCAAAGAAAATATTAGTATAAAAGAAGAAAGACAAACATGGAATTTGGATTGCATGAATCTGAAAGGTGCCATTGTGAGCCTCCTACCTTTTAAATCACTGTGTTTTTGTTTAGCTGGTTCAGCATACATTCCTTCAGCTGGTTTCTGTAGTACAGCAGTACAAGACTTTGATCTTTAAATATATATATATTTATTTATATTATTTATATTTATATTTATATATTTATATGTATATTTATATTTATATTTATATTTATATTTATATTTATATTTATATTTATATTTATATTTATATTTATATTTATATTTATATTTATATTTATATTTATTTAAAATTCTTTCAGGATTCTCAACAAAAATCTCCTCTCCAAAGCTGTTTAATTAGAAACACACTTTACCCAGCAGCTGAGTGTTTCAAGGCAACCTCCCTTCAGGACAAAAATAAGAGCACTTACTAAAGATTAATATGTTTTAATTTGGTTTCTTTTGTGGAAGGAATTTCTCCTTTACTTCAGGTAGCTCAGTTCAGATATTTCTTCTATGGTACAGCTGCACTGCTGATGCAGTGCAATAGACCTAAGATTGTTTAATTTTTTTTATAGGTGATTGGAAATTCTTTGCTTTCATTCCTATTTGGATTATTTTTTATTTTTTTTTAATACAATATTCCAGGAAGGGGACTTTCACTCTGGGTGGGAAGGGAGGAGCAGGAAGCAGCACTCCAGGAAAGCACCAGCTCCCCACAGAACTAATTCTGTTTCTTTACATCATCCCTTACCCAATAACTCTGTTTCTCTCAAAAAGGCACTTTGTGTTTGCTCTGACCTCCTGCAACCTCAGGATAATCTGAGGAAAGAAAAGAAAACAAAAGAAAGAGAAAACACAAGGCAAAAGTAGGTGGGGAAGGAAGGTGAGCTGTGAGCTCTGAGCTCAGCCAAGTCCCCTGTCTGAATTTGGGATTACAGCTCACAGCCTGCTTCAAATATTCACTTGCAGCAGCACAGAGGGACACAAAAGCACTTTGAATTATTTCTTCCGAGATGATGTATCAGAGCAAGACAACAATGACTTTAAAAGGAACAGTTTATCTCTACAAAGTATTAAACTTTTGAAACACTTTTCCCCTCTGGAGAAAAGCCTTTTAGTTCACAATGCACTGAGTCACTGGATTAAACCCTGGGACCCCCCTCTGCCACTGCAGCTCCTCTTCCAGGAGAATTCACACTCTGGAGGGGAAAGGGCAGCCCACAGCAGCAAGGCTCTCTCATGCCTTCAGAAGGATTTATCCCTGAGCAAAAATTGCCTGATGCGAGGTCACTAAAATTTGAAGGGATGGGATGAGGCCGAGTGGAAAAGGGGAAGAACCTGGGTGTGAGCAGAGAAGAGAGGAATGATGTGACTGTGTCAGAAATGTCCCTGTGCTGATTTCAGCACACCTGGCTGTAGCACAGCTGCAGAAGTGCAAATACAGCCTGAGCATGGAGAAAGCAAACAGCCACCAGGCCACCAAAGCAGCTCCAGTGCAAGGAAATAGTTAAGATCATATGTCAGATTTTATTGCTGATTTGTTTTATCTCTGTGTTTGGCTTGGGTTTTTTCCATCTTCCTCCAGGATTTGACTGCCTCAGTCAAAAGCCCCCCACAAACACCAAATTAAGGCTGTGAACAAAGCAGCACATCCAGATCCATTATTAAGTTAAATGTCCAATTTCATCCATGGAGTGAAACTGAAACAACTCTTACAAGAATCAATAGTTTGAATCTTGCTTTTCCACCCTTCCTCCCTTTGACCCAGTATGGAACACTGAGAATTGCAAAAACATATTTTTATTTTCAAAAATACTTGCAGTGAAATAAGCATGTAAATAGCAGATCCAGGGCTAAACCTGAAGATTTAAGGTTTGCCAGCTCCCCAGCTAGCACAGTCCAAGCCTGCATTGGAAAAAGCTTCCATGACCAAATCCCCTTCATAGAACTTCTTTGAGTTAGAGCACATCTTTACTCAGCACCACAAGCTCCAAGTTATTAAAAAACTATTTCAGATCACATCCATGAAATAAATAGGGTTACTTGGACTTCTTTTGTCTATAGCAAACTGCAGTGGAAAGGTTTGCTCAGAGTCAGTGCTGAACCTCATTTCATGTTGCTCATTCTCATTTTGGAGCATAAAACAAAATTAGCACAGCTCCATCTTCCACACATAAAATTGTGTTGATATCTGACAAGCAGCCTGATTTGTAAATATCTATTATGCACCACTTGTGCATAAGCAAGGATGCAATTAGGCAAATTCATTCTGCATTTGTGCTCTTTGATTGCCAGGAATCTTTACACAGGAGCAGAAGCTGCCCCAGCTCATGGGGAGCTGGGCTAAGGTTTGAGCCCAGCTGTGCCACCCCAGCCCCTTCCCTCCTGCTTTCCTCTAGGTTTTGATCTCCAACAAAATTTCAGATATGGCCAGATATATCCAGAGATATTGCTGCAATTCCTCGTCTCCAAACCCAGCATTAAATGCAATTTTTGAAAGCCAAGAATGAATAGATGAAAAGGTAGATTGATTTTCAAGGTAATTCAAAGCACAAAACATTTGGCTTGTTTAATGTTTTCACACAAATATTATGGGAAACGTGGTTTTCTGTTTAATGAAGGATGAACCAACCTGGCTGACTGCCTGGCTTCAGTATTTGCCTGCTGAATGTACTTTGAGCTGCTTTTCAAACCTCAAGCTGCCAGGACAGTCCTTCCTGTCACTGGGACAGCTCCTGTGAAGAAATCCATGTCCTGTGGAAGGCAGATGCTTGGGGATGGAGCACCAGCCTGGCTTCCAGCTTCCTTCATGCTCAGCAGCTGTGCAGGCTTTAACTCAGTGGGAAACCTAATCCATCCCAGTCCCACCTGCTTTTTTGGCTACCAGAAAGCCAGTTTAAATTGGGTTTGTACTGGTTTGGGCTGCTCCTGCCCAGGAGGCACATGGACGTGAGCAGCACGTTTTCAGAGGAGCACATGTGTGTGAGGTGGGAGGGATTTTGGGGGACACTGACCCACACAGCTGGAGCCTGGCTCGGGGAAACTCCTCTTGTCAGCCTGGAAGCCTCTGAGGGTGGCCCAGGAGTTGAAGGGCACCAAGTCTGTGCACATTTACCTCTGCACATCCCAAATTAGGATCTGACCCTTAGTGCAGCTCCACATCTGCTCTTCCAAATGAGCAGGACTGTTTTGCAGATGAGGCACTAACAAAACCAGGTCTCCTGCAGTCTTTAAGACTAAAAGCCAAGTATCACAACAGGAAGGCTGAAATAAAGGACTTTACATTATTCATGCCAGTCTTTAAAATGCCAGGTATGTCACTAATTATAACAGCCAGCTACCAAAAGTGACTGTTACAATAGAAAAGTAACTCTTGTACTTAATTGAAAATTTGCTGTGATGCTTAACTTCTCTGAGTTACCCTTCACTAAGAAATGAAACAGCCTAATTGGGTTCACTTTTGTGTGAAACTAATCTTGGATCTTTTCCACTTCCTAATTCACATGCACTTGCTGTAGGTTGCAGTGTTTGATTTTTGTATAGGAGAGCTCTCTCTCTCTCTCTCATTTGGGAGAGGAAGAAGGCTCCCAGTGCAAATAATGACACTGGAATTACAGAGCTGCTGGTGTTTGATTTTGCAAATGCTAACTTTTTAAATGAAGAGTTTTTAGTCAAAATTGACCACATAGTTTGTCCTTAAAAAGCAAGAGAATGCAAATTAATTAAACATTGCAAGCTACTGGATACATTAAAAAGTTTTTTGCTGAGGACAGACAAGAAAATTCAGAAAGCAGGGATGTCACAAGACCTATTCAAAGAAAATTTGTTTTAAGTATGTTCCTCTTAGTTAAGAAATAACATCTCCAACAGTAAAATTCTTGTGTGTTAATTTGAGGAAAGCTCAGGTTGTTTTTTTTTTTTTTATTTTAGCACCTATCCAAAAACTCCTAATGCTGGCAGATATTCCAGACATTCTAGTTCAGCATTTTTAATGTTTTGAATTATGCAGAGACAGACAATATCTTTTATTATAAGAGATGTTAAAATGCAGCAATTAACAACAAACTGCTTGATTTGCAGGTTTGATGCTTTCACTTGAAACTGGACCCAGCTAATTAAAACACTATTCTATTGCAATAACATTTTTAGCATAAATACAAGGTCATCACACACAACAGTTCACACTGGGCACCATAAATTAATTCTGGCAGCAGCCCTGATGCCCAGATTCTCATTTTTTGCTGTCACATGTGTGACAACAACCCTGGAAAACACTGAGGTGTGGATCTGAATAGGAGTTTTTGTATCACAGAGTGCAGACCTTCAGATCCAATTTACAGCTCAGATCAAGCAGCACCATGCAACACTCATACCAAGTGATACTCAGCTTTATTTGGTGAGGAACAGCATTAGGAAACAAAAATTCAGCTGTGCAGTCTGTACAGTGCCACAGGTAAACTCCAGAGGAACAGCCTGGCTACTCCTCACCTCAGCTGCTCTGAGAAATGATGTGAAACATCTCCCTGCTCCAAATTCTCTGTCCAGGGCTGGATTTTACCTTGGCCAGATCCAGCTTAGCACCCTGGTTTGCACACAGCTGAAGGAGCTGCTCTGGAAAATATGAGTTTTGACTGAAGAGACCTCAGAGCAGCATTCACTCACTCTGATGAGCAGGGTTGTCCCAGACAGGCAGAATTTTCAGAAGGGGCAGAGTTTCCAAAAACACAGTCGATGGAATTGTAGATAAGAGAAACCAAAACTTCCCTAAGCAGCATAATTAAATACTACTAGGCCTAATTCATTTCCCTGGAAGATGTCCCAGTTCAGTAGATTTTTTTAATTAAGGATGTCCTGATTGCCTACTGAGGTGTCTGTAGGTGAGCATTCGAGTGACATTAAAAATAAAATAGAAGAGAGACATGAGAAATGTGTTTACTAGGCCTTGCCCCTTTAGAAACCTGGGATGGTTCAGCTGTCAATGAAAATTAAAGGAGGTACATGATTTTCCAGATGGATCTCTGTTGGTAATTGCAGACAAAACAGGAATAATATCCATGAGGTCAAACCACCCTTCACTTCCAAAAGTGATTCCATATGAACTAATGAGAACTGGACCTGGTGGAACAGAGCAAAATTGCACCTCCAAGGACAAAGTCTTGAAAAGACAGACTGTTTAATTTCACCAACATCAACATTTCAGTCCATTTTTGTCACAGATGCTCCTGTGAAGACTTGATTGCTTTAAAAATGTGGAGCAATTAAAATCCAGCTAATGTTGGGCACACTGCCTTGAAAGCCTAAGCTCAAATCCAGCTTTACCAGCCATGAATTAGCTCAGGTCACTTCACCTCACTGAATTCCAGCCCACACACTGATGCCTTGTGAGCACAGGAATTTCTGCTCTCACAGTTCTGCATCTACATTTAGCAGTGCTTGGTGTGGCATTTTCTGTAGAAGATGTGGGCTGAAGCTTCCTGATATCAAAACACTAATTATGAAGTATTTTCTTTAGAGCTTACTATGTAGCTGTGCTACAACCTTTCTAAAGGCAAATGTGGCAGAGCTCTATACCCAAGAACACACTAATCCTAATTTGGGCTGCACATCCAAAATACAATATTTGACACGTGCTTCAAAGACTTTTACACATTTTCTTTCCCATCTAATCAGCATAGTCATATAATATTGATATAATATTTAAATAATATATCAACTGAACAGTGCAAATAATTTTTAAAATCTTCCTATGCTTTTAGTCTTTGTAAAATACAGGAATACAACCACGGAGTTTCTGCTTAGAGCAGAGCAGTTTAGCAACACATTACACTGCTTGTGTTTCATTCTATTCTTTCAGCAGCTCAGCAATTTGCAGAAATCACGACTCAGTTGCTTCTTGTCCATTTCTGGGTGAAGCAGATGCATTAATCCCTGGCACACTACATGCAAAACCTCCTTCCCTCTCTGTGGTTGGATCAGGGTCAAAGTGGCTGCTGCCAGAGCAGGGGCATCTCCAGCAGCAATTTCTTGCCCAGGTGAAAGGCACAGGAATAAACTGGGGCATCAGAGTCCTTGGGAGACAAAGGCAAACAGCACCTTGAGAGAACAAAACCAACTAATGACATAAAACAGCCATCAGAGATCAGGGCATGGAGCCAAGGCAGTGTGTCAGCTCCAGCTTGTGGCTCTTGGATTTAGGAGTACAGAATGAGCCTGTGAGCTCTGTATAAAAGTTTCTATAAAAGAAACTCACTCTAATCTTAATTGATGCTCTGTGAGGCATCAATTTCTGCCCTGTAAAACTTGCTGAGATCTTCATCTGGAGGGAGCTGTGTACAGTGAGTTCCAATTACTAATAGCAGCATTAGAAATAATTAGCTGGAATAAAAATGCTGTTTGTTGGCAAACAGCTTGAATTGTCTGTGGCATCTTCAGTGACTCCATATGAATTTTATGAGATTATTGTTCCAGTAAATCTGCCTATGTTAATTAGAGAGACTGAGAAAACTCCATTCTGGGAGTAAGAGAGCAGAGTGTGACCCATGGTGAATGCTCTCACCTGAAGAACCTTGCCTCTGCTTTCTGACATCTGAGGTAAAACTAGAAGAAAAATACAATGTGTGAGCACTAATGGTTAATTAGGGTGCCTTCATTAAATCTCTGCCAGGCCTGAGTGTTTGCAGAGCTGCAGTGATGACTAAAGGGCAGCACATAATGGAGGAAGGGAAGTGCTAATGGGGTTTGGAAACATCCCTGCTAATGAACCCTTCAGAAGGATAATGGGAAATAAGGAGAAGCAGCTGCAGTTGAGCTTTGCACATCACCCAGGAGCAGACTTCCAGCACAGCTTCTTCCTGGGACTGCTCACCAGCAACATCTGGCTTCAGTTCTGGTCTTTATCCAGATGTGAAAGGGGATACACTTGGACTAGACTGAAGTTACCTGCCACCCCTCCCCACTTCCAAGTCCTGACAGGTCAGACTTGGGAAAACTTAAATTTGTTACTTTGTAGGAAAAAAAAAATCATACAAACACATTTAAAAGTCTCTAAACACTTGGGTGTATGAGGATATACTAATTCCAGATTAGCAGCCAGGGCAGATGCTTGAGTACAAATCAAAAAAGAAAACCACAAACACTCTAATTTTCATTTTAAACACTCACTGAAATTCACTGTTTCTGAAAGTTAGTTTTCAAATTGTGCTATGACCTATAGCCTTACTGTGAAAAGAAGCAATTTGGGGGAAAGTAAAGAAAAAAAGTGTACATGCTTGATAAAGGTGTGACTTGGAACAAATCCCAAGCTTCTGTAAGAAGTGATTAGGATGTCAATGCAGAACAAAGGGCAACAGCTGTGGTTGACCAATTAATTAATTTGCTAAAATATTACACAGGGAAAATACAAAACAGAGTTCAGAGAAACAAACAAGCATAATTAGTTTAAAAATTCAATTAAAAGTAAAGAAGAGATCAGTATTTGCTCTGAAAAACACTGCTATGGAAACCACTACTTTTGTGGTGAGGTAAAAATGGCAATTTGTGCTATGAACCAGCCATCATTTTACAGGTCTGCTTGTTCAGTTCCTTTCCTATCCCTTAACAGGAGCAGGGGAAAGAGGCATCAAGTGAGAAAAAAAGAGTCATGAGTCCCATTCTGAAGAGAATTCACAGCACTAAAATGATTGTCAGTTAAAAGAGTTGTGGGTTTCCACACCACACAACCAAGCAGCATCCAAATTTGGGTGATGATGGATACAAAAGTCAATAATTTCAGAGCACTGTTAGGAGAAGACATAAAGAAAACAACACTGAGCAGAGAGTAAATTACCAGCAGCTCTTCCCCCAGACTCAGCTTCCAGAAATGCTGGTTTCCCACCACAAATCTCAGTGGGAGGGGAAAAGGGACACCAAGACACAGAAGACATTTGTTGTGTAATGAGAATTGTAATTCTTCATCTCAACTGAGGGAAGCTCTTAAAACCTTCCATGGCTCAACTTTGCTGTTTGCAGATCACATGAAGTTGATTTTAATTGCATGCATTAATATTTTGCATTAATACTAAATTTGCATGGATGCTGCACAAACCCCACAGGCTGCCAAGAAACATCTGATAAAAGAATTACATCAGTCAGGTTGGTGGATTTCTCCCTGCTGGAGAAAGGGGAGGACTACAGCTTCTGAACTGCCTGGTGTTACAATCCTTGTGCATCAAAGGAGAGAAATAATCTAACCTGTTGGTTTGAATAGTGTATTATTTCCTTCTGGATGTGAGTATTATTTACCATTCACATTGCTCCAACAATACCCAGTGCTTTACAAACACTTCACAAAGGATGCTCATTGATTGGAAGGAGGAATACACAAGAGATGTCTTGTAACTACACAAACTACCATGATATTTTTGTACTAAATTTACACAGCAAGCACAGCTCACATCTTTTGCTGATAATTTTTTTAGATAAAAAGTAGTAATTAGTTACTAATGCCTTGCATGGGTTGGACTTGAAGATCCTGGAGGTCTCTTCCAACCTAGTTATTCTGTGATTCTTGACATTTTGATACTACACATCAAAGACAGGAAAGTGGTTGTTTATGATTTGTAGAACAAGTCTTTGCAGCCATCGTTGTGCCAGGCTGGCTGGTTATTTTTCCTTTCAGAACAACCCAGCCACCACAATGGTGGTGACAAAGGGAAATGCCAGCTCATAGAAGCCACAGTCTGAAACCACTCTGCTGGAGAGGGGTAAGAGGAGCTTGTCAGAAGTGCCCATCATCATCATCATCATCATCATCATCATCATCATCATCATCATCATCATCATCATCTTCTTCTTCAGACCCTCAAATAGCAAAACACAGGGAAAAGTAATTGCAGCTTCTGAATTGTAGTGGTCATGCTCCAAGTGAAATCCTCTATTGGAGCAGTGTTAGTAGGGCACCCACCATCCTGTCCTTTTGCTCTTGTCATGAGCAAAACACAAACCCTTGGAGTTTCACAAATACAGATCTCCCCTAGGAGAAACAATCTGTTTGTGTCTGTATCTTAAAAGATTTCTCATTATGGCAACAAGGACTCTCTCAAAAGTCATTTTTCCCAGACCATAATTCAGAGCAGCTGCTGATCTAGCAAAAAGTTTGCTGGAGCTTTTATTTAAAAGCAAATCTCAAGGAAAACCCTTTTTGCTCAAGTGCTTTTTCTCAACCACTTCTGTTCTCCCCACTGTTTATTACTGAACTGCCTCAGCTGGAGGCTTCAATATTGCTCCTCTGACAATGGGCTGACACAAAGTGGAAAGGCTGACTAGGACAGAAATTACAAAATGGGAACCTGAGGGGAGAAAATAAAGAAGATATATGGCATGTAAAAATTAAGTATTTTACACCAAGTGAATCTAAGTATTCAACCTGCACCTTGGAAAACAACTTGGAGCAAGCCCTTGGAAAGCTTTTATTATTGATACTGAAGAAGCCAGTGGGAAATAGGGTCAGAATTAACATGGAGGAAGCTGAAAATCATTCCAAGTTCTTACCAACCTCAAAGACTTTCTGGTTTTGTAAGAGGGGACCCTTGTGCCTTATTTTTGCACAAAAGTAGACCCCAGCCATCCCACCAAGACCAGCCAAGATCCACAATCAGTACTTGAGGCAATGAGCTTTCTCACGGCTGCAAAAACCAGATCCAGCATGAACCAGGCAAAGCTGTGAGGATTTCAGCAACCAGCAGCCCCAGCTCCTTTCCTGGTGACCCCAGCAAAAATATTTGGTTTACATGAGCAGACTGGGTGCTAGGCTGGGCTTGCCTGGCCCTCCTGCCCCCTTCAGCACACTGAATGTGTGCCCAATAACCCTCACCCCTTAGCAGAGCTCAGGTGTGGCTCTGCCATCACCTCCCCAAGGAGGGAGCACAGTGCAGCAGCTTGTGAACATTAAATCACCTTGGGCCAAGGTTGCAAGTAACATTTAAAAGTGATTATCACAGTCTTCTTGATTTACAATCCTCTACCAAGCTAGATAATGAACTAAACAAAAAGGGAGTGCTTGGTTTAACCACAACCAAACACCAGGATATTAAGCAGTGTCCTTGTAATACGTTTGAATTTTTTCATTTTAATAATTTCTCTGCAGTAAGAGGATTTCTGCAGCTGTTTTCCTTGAAATCTAAAACTCAACCTTTGCTCCACAGAAGTTCTATTTCTCTTCAGTTACCATACATGCAAAATTAAAGATCTTTTTGTTATATCATATTTATTGAATGTCTCTGAACTCAAGGACGGGAAGAAACTATGTAAAATTGAAAATCCCAAATAAATGGTTTATAACTTGAAATGACCTTGCAGGAGATTTCTATATGAAATGCATAATAATCTGCTCTTCCACACCTGGCTTATACATCAAAAGCTGGTTGGCTTTAAGCTTTAATTCCTAAAGCTCTCAAGACAACAGCTCTCTGTATTTATGGCTAAATCTGCATATTTATGTTTCAATATTTCGCCCAAACCCTCAAACTCCAAAAATGGAGCTGATTTGGGCATCAGTTGGCAACCACTTACCTTGGAAATGTTTGATAGTTTTGCTTTTGAAAATTGTCTTTATGAAACATGCTGGTGAAACTGGCCAGGAAGATTCTTCTCCTGATCTTGATTCTTACATTTACTCATTTCCTGATTTAACCACTGAACTCTTACAGTACAGACATGAAGTATGTTTAGACTCTTCTTGGTCAGGAAGCTTGAGAAGCTTAGGATAAACTTTAGGAATGTGAACATGAGCATGAGCATGAACATGAACAAACATGAACATGAACATGAACATGAACATGAACATGAACATGAACATGAACATGAACAAACATGAACATGAACATGAGCATGAACATGAACATGAACATGAACATGAGCATGAACATGAACATGAACAAACATGAACATGAACATGAACAAACATGAACATGAACATGAGCATGAACATGAACATGAACATGAACATGAGCATGAACATGAACATGAACAAACATGAACATGAACATGAACAAACATGAACATGAACATGAGCATGAACATGAACATGAACATGAGCATGAACTTGAACATGAACATGAACATGAACAAACATGAACATGAACATGAACAAACATGAACATGAGCATGAACATGAACATGAAAGGCTCTGCAGCCCCCAGCTCAGGCTGTGCTCCCTTCCACACTGCTGCATGTAATTAGAACTCAGCAAAGAGTCTGTAATTGATTTAATTGCTGCTGCTTTTCTCTTCAGGAAAACATCTAAAACCAGATCATTAACCCCTCAGCTTTTGCTGCTGTCTGGGATTATCCAGTGGCATTTCTCAGAAGTTTTAAATTTTATTTTGTTACTTAAATGCTGAAATATGAAGTGCTATTTCTCAAGGTGCTGTGTACATATCTGCATTGAACAGGGTTCTGTTCAGCAGTGACAGCACCTGAAGATTTTGAAATGGCAGAAGGAAGGAAGGAAGGAGAAAGAAAGAAAGAAAGAAAGAAAGAAAGAAAGAAAGAAAGAAAGAAAGAAAGAAAGAAAGAAAGAAAGAAAGAAAGAGAAAAACCTCCACCTTCACAGAAGCCCATCCCCAGCAGTAGAACTGACTGTTGCTCTACTCATGGGGTAACCAGTTGGAATTAACCTCTCACTCCCTTTTCTCCTCCAGAAATTCCTGCTTTTGCCCCTGTGTTACAGCCAGACTTACAGATGCACATTTCTTGCCCAGCACTAATTCCCCACCCAGCCATTCCTGCAGAAATGCAAGTCCTTATAGCAAATAATGACTTGGACAATAGCAGGGTAACCCCTGAGCTGAAACTCAATTTCCTCCCTCATTACTCAAGCATCAAAGATTGAATCTCAGAAAATTTCACTAAAAGAGGACAGTGAATGGGTGCCAACAGAACCGAGGGGAATTAATTTAAGACTTTGGATGAATATTCATGGGAAAATATTTCTGCATTGTTTGCCTAGCTCTAATTGTGTTCATTAAAGAAAAGCTTCATTAGTGAAGGCAGGAGCATATTGTTGTGCACAGCAGTGAAGAAAATATAATCCTAGAAATAGCATTTGCTGGTTTTTTTGAACACTAGGCACAGGTTTTTCAGCTACTGGTAACAAAGGAAACATTTCAGAGTTATAATGAGCTCAAATGTTGATATTAACAATTCAAATCCATAAAAGGGATAGGCACAGTGTGAGCCTCTCACAAAACAAACAGGAGCACCAAAAATATTGGTACTGAATTCTGAGGGAAAGGGTTGGATTGTGGGAGCAGCTAATGGATAAATAAGAGAATTACTGCCGTGCATCAGGGTGGATGAGCATCATTGCCCAGTGATGGATGACTTCTGGGTGCTTGTGAATATGTTCCCATCTGATTGCTGAGGCACAAAAATGCAATTTCTTGTCTTGGTGCCAGCTGACAGAAGAGGGCTCTGTTTTTCAGCAAGAACCCCTTCAGCTCTGCAGGTACTAGCACACAACAGCAGCCTGGGGTGGGCTTGAAATTGGGTATTTACTGGGCAAAACCAGCTGAGCATTTACTGAGAACCACTCACCCTGACTGCCCTGGGCAGGTTTGGGGACTGCCCAGCAGCTCACACGAGGTGCTGCTCTGCTGTGGGCAGTGAGTGACCCAGGAGATCTCCTCCCTCCTGGGGAAACACCTCCTCCATCCTGGGGAGACACCTCCTCCATCCTGGGAGACATCTCCTCCATCCTGGGAGACATCTCCATCCTGGGAGACATCTCCTCCATCCTGGGAGAGATCTCCATCCTGGGAGAGATCTCCTCCATCCTGGGAGAGATCTCCATCCTGGGGAGAGATCTCCTCCATCCTGGGAGAGATCTCCTCCATCCTGGGAGACATCTCCTCCATCCTGGGAGAGATCTCCTCCATCCTGGGAGAGATCTCCTCCATCCTGGGAGACATCTCCATCCTGGGAGACATCTCCATCCTGGGAGACATCTCCATCCTGGGAGACATCTCCTCCATCCTGGGAGACATCTCCATCCTGGGAGACATCTCCATCCTGGGAGAGATCTCCTCCATCCTGGGAGAGATCTCCTCCATCCTGGGAGACATCTCCATCCTGGGAGAGATCTCCTCCATCCTGGGAGAGATCTCCTCCATCCTGGGAGACATCTCCATCCTGGGAGACATCTCCTCCATCCTGGGAGACATCTCCTCCATCCTGGGAGACATCTCCATCCTGGGAGACATCTCCATCCTGGGGAGAGACATCCTCCCTCCTGGGAGACATCTCTTCCCCCTGGGGAGCTCTGGAGCCCAGCCTGGGGCTGTGCCTGCCCTTGTGCCCTGCACTGCTGCTCTGGGGCTGATTTTTTGGGAACTCAGCCCAGGGCACTCTGCAGATCCTTCACCAGTAAACAAAGCTGAAAACACTTGTCTTCCTCATGGGCCTGGGGAGATTAAACACAGCAGGGCACTTTTACAGCCTTAGAACCACACAGGTACCTCAGTGACAGATCACCTCTGATAAACATTTCATGTGATGGCTGGGAATCCAGCCAGGGTTTATGTAAAGCACAGTAAATTTTGACTGGAAGATTCTGCCTCAAATGCCCTCAGCCTTAAACCCCAAAGGTTTAAGTGAGGAGTGGCTCACTGTATCCTGCACATACCTGAGAGAGGGGTAAGGGTCCTGAATCCAAACCTGCATCTCACTTATACAAAATAATTTTGTTATTTCCTTCACTTTACCAGGAGCATCTCAGGGAGGATCATCCCTTATCATTAGCAGGTTTCAAATAAATGGGATAAACACATTGGATTTTTTTCTTTCTCTCACGTGTTTCCCCTAGATTTATGTTCTAGTTTTCATCAATAATGCTCACTGAAAAAAAAAAAAAGCCCATTCAAATAGCAGAGTAACATTTCTGCAGTAGATATTTACTCACTGTATGTGTGTATCTGTTATATTAATGTGCATTTTCATACTTTTGTACCATTTCTGTGTGTAACCGAAATCTTTCTCTCTGAAGAATGATTCAATGTTGTTTTGGTTTTTTTTCCCCAAAATGACTTACTGTCTAGGACAAACACTACTTAGTCAAAACTTGTTCCTGCCCACAGCAGAGAACTTTAAGGTCCCTTCATCTCAAACCACTCTATGGTTTCTCTCCCTTCTTTCTCAGTTTTCCAGCTGAGATTCTAGATTTTGCTCTTTTTAGTACATTTGCCATGTTTTTCAGGATTTGGACACATTTCCTTTATTTGCTCACAGTATTTCAGGTTATGTCAGTTATGCAGTAATTTGGTAATCCTAATAGGACGTTTGTTTCTCCTCCTCACAGCCATCCTTGCAAACAGAACACCTCTAAAACCTCTCAGTGATACAGAATTTACCCACAGCAGCCCACAAGATTCCCCTCAAATATTTATTATTTTTAGAAAAGCTGTGCAAAGAATTTGAATAAGGACATTACAAGTAGCATTACTGCTTCTCCCTTAATTTCTCTCATTATTTTCCTCACATACACAGGAGGTTTGGTCTGGAGCAATCACTGTTTCTGAGACATCAGGATTTGGTGGCTGTTCCCTGACTCTGCCTCTATCCAACCCCACACTGACACAGGGCCAGCTTTCCTTCCAGCCCACCTCAGCAGCAACAGCAAAAAGGATTAAACTTCAACATTTTAAAATAATATTTTCTTTTTCATACTCTAACAAGTGAATACTTTCCCTCCTCTTTTTTTTTTTTTTTTTTTTAAACTGTATATGAGAATGCTTCTGTTCAGTAGTTTCCATTCCTGACAAATGGCAAAGTTCCCACTTCAATTTATTTTTATGTGTGTGTTAAGTCATGACAGGTATCCATCCTTGCCAGCTAGCTCTGGCATGAAAATAAGGAGGCCCAGGAGAATAACAGCATTTCAAGTAGTAAATTATACCAATGAAGTTTGAAAGAAAAAAAATATAAGGCTATACTTTCTGCAAAAGAATATCCAGCTGGAAGAAAACATTTTGTCAGATACAATACAGGCTGAATTAGAGCTTTTCTAGTTGTAAGAGCCAATGAGCTACTGCTAATAATGAGCAAAATAACCCAGAGTGGTAGATAGAATGGAATTAATAAACTTGATATTGATATTATATTGGCTTCCAGAAATAAAGTCAGAAGATCCTGACCTGCAGGACACATTCAATTCACCTGTTCCCACAAACCTGCTGGCACTGACCAGGAAAACAAACTGGGACAAGGCTCTTGCCCACTGGAGGCTTTGCTGTGCATCCATCAGGTGCAGATGATTGAGGAATAAACCCACCAGTGTTCCAGGAGAACAAAATGTAAAATCCTGCTGCTCCCTGCCAGCCTGGACAGGTTGAAGCCAGAGTCAGAAATCTGGGGAAAGCTTGAGGAAAATTCTCTTAAAAGTAAATCTGGGGGGATTATCTACCCCAGGGATGCTTCAGGACACTCTCAGATGCCTCCTGACACCAGCTGTGAGGAAATCAATAAGGATATCTATAAAATCAGCTTATCAGGGGGATTTGGCTTTCTGGTGCCCATTCCAGGATGTTCCACTCCTCTAGGAATCAGTGTTTGGTGGGAGTTAATGACATGGCTCCCTTTAATCACCAGGGGTCACATATGTGGAAAGAGCACATATATAAAGATATGCCTTGGTTTGAAACCCAGGTGTCTGCTAAGGAAGGCAGGGCCTCCCCTGGAATGGAAAATATGACCCCACTCCCTCCAAATTATTGTAACTTTGAAATTATGGGGATTTCAGATATGAGAAAAGGAGTAACAGTTCTTTACTAGTGTGTGTAAATTCACACACACAGTAAATTCAAAATTCAAAAGCCAGCACTGCAGGAAAAGGAAGTTTTCATGGCTAAATCAAATTAGACTAATGTTATCTGATACAACAGGAACACCTCCCAACAATTACTGTCTGACATACTAATCTATGAATTGATCTCTCAATTGCAACAATTTTAAATGGCTGTTTCAGATGTCTGCATGTGTTAAAAAAATAACCAGCTACAGTTGGGTGGGTATCTGCATGGATAGTGAGAATTTCCACCTTCAAGACAACTTCTAAAATCATATCAGAGAGAAAACAAAGCAAAAAAAATTGTAGGTGTTATGATGTTTGTTTGTATGGGTTTTTCCCACTAGGCCTAACCTATGGACACTGTGAGGAGCTCACTCCAGACAAGGCAGGTACAGGCAGTCCCAGCCTTGTCCCAATGTAATGCTCAGGTGAGAAAATCCATCAACACTGACAATATATATCCATTAATGACAAGCAGCAGTACTGAATGCTGCCGTAATAATACAAACACTGGAATTAACACATAAATTCCAGAATGCTAATTAAAGTGCACACAGAGTGAAACCCAACCTAGACTTTATTAAAGACATAAAAGAAGATGATGTTCACAGGAAAGAGGAAAGAAGGTTTTTCTGTTTTCACACCTGTGCAGCAAAGACATGATGAGGTGGGAACTGAATGAAGGTCTCTCAAGTCTGAAATATTACCTAATCTACAGAGTATTTTTCCTGCAGGATTTTCAGATTATCTTTTAGCTATGCTGTCCACCTTCCTTCATTTTTCAGCCCTATGTTCTATACAGTACATTGATTTTTGAATGTCTACTCCAAGAGCTTTCTTTGTTTAAAGAATTCTATTAAGCTCAGCATGCAGAGGGAAGGAGTCATAAGCATTAGCCAGACCATCAGAAATAAAAAAGTTAAAAGTAATAAAGCATAAAGTGAAATAAATAATGAGGGGGTAAAATCAGATTAAATGAAGCTCAACTATACAGTCCCCTAATCTCCAGAATTTAATATAATTTATAGTCTTAATGATTCCATACTCCTTCCTTATTGAATTTCCTCTATTTAACTGATATTGATGTTGTCCCAAATGTAATTGCCCTATATTGGTGCCAGGAGAAGGAAGCTCAGCTTCAGTGGTTTTCCAGAAACAACTTCCTCTTTCCAACCCTCCAGGTCCCTAGTGCAGAGCTCCCCAGCAATCTGTGGCTGGGCTCTGGTTGGGATGCACAGTGCCTCTGCACCTCCAAATGTCTCAGAAAAATCTCTTTTATAGCTACAGCACCTTTGATTTACTGCTACTCCACAAAACTGTTGTGCTCATTGCCATTGTGAGCCAAGGCACTTACATCCTTTCTGCTTTCCATGTCCCTTGCATTATTGCAATTTTAACAGGCTCCAGTGAAAGATCATCGATGAAAAAAAGATCAGACTCATATTTTCAGCTGGTAATTATCTCACTTGAAGACAGAGAGTATTTCCTGGCCACAACGTGGCTGCAGCATCTTTTTAGTAATGATACTAAAGTTTATGCAAAACATTACTTTTTTTTTTACTACAAACAAACAAAACCTCCACACAATAAACCCAACCCACCATGAAATATTTGAGTGATTGAGTAACAGTTCTTTAAATGCTTAATACTGGGGCATATCCGTATTCCAGAGTGAATTTCAGAAACTTGAGCTGCACTTGAATTGAATTGGTGTTTATCTTAGATTTACAGGAACATCTGCACCCACAAGGGAAATTATTTTGGTAATTAGAAGGCAGGCTTGCTTTTGTTTGATTAGCTGACAGGGTCAAGGACTACAAAGTAACATGTCCTGACACAAAGATTTCAATAATAAAAGACCCAAGCAAATCCATGAAACACCTCTGCACGCCTAGCCTGACTCAGTTTTTAATTAGCACACCTTGACTTCATTATTACATCTACTCTAATTCAGGATTTCTTGTCAAGAAGCCAAGAAAGGAAACTGCAGAACAGATCAACCAACAGTATCATCAACCCGCCCATTTGGATGTGAGAAAGTTTATTCTAGTAAAAGTTTTCTAGGTTGTTAATGCAAAGAGAGGTGATTAAAATAAAAAGTTTTCAGAGCAAGCTCTTTTACTTCTTTTCCCCTTTCAGTCATAAGATCCAGCCAACAGCCAGGGAGATCATGAACTCCGAGTCGCCAGAAAGGGCACAATGATTTTGAAGGAAAGTCTTCACGGTGATTACAAGACAATGGCCCCAAAATTAAGGCCTGATGGATGCTGAAGAGGGTTTTGCACATGCTCCTTTCCCCGTTCAAGGGTGAGGAATGCTGTTCTCTCACACGCACTGATTACATATTCAAAGCTGCTACAATGGTTAGCAGTTACCAATCCCCCCTTGCAGATTTTCATTTGGCTTCAATTCACAGGCAGAACCCATGGCTAGGAGCAAGATACACACTTCAAGGTTATTGTCAGAGCCCTCATAATTTCACCTCAGATTTTCATCAAAAATTGCCTCCTGTTTTTTTTTTTTTTCAGGAGAAAAAACCAAAAAGCTGCTCACCTTTGTCATCGCTGATATCCTTGAAGAAATCTTTACTTTAAAAAAATAATTAGTATAGCAAGGTCTACACCTTGGTCTTTAAGAATAATTAGGAGCTGTAGGGATTCCAAATGATATTAAGATGCATATTTATCATAGCTGAGTTAATTAACACTCTTCATTAAGGACAAAATAATTAAACTAGTCATGTTTAATGAAATTTCAGTGATAGTTGATGTCTCCAAGTAGGAAATCTAAAATACATTAGTTGGACTGATTTGTTACTAGTCAGATTTCTACTAATTAAATGTCCTTTTTCAATTTATGTTGAGCTCCTTTTTCCATTTCTACTGCTATAAAACAAAGGCCTCATAATCTCCCAGCCACTACTTTTGGTGTTTGCAAAACTACCTGAAATTTCACACTTAAGTGCAATTTCTAGGAAAGCATTTATTTTTCCATGCACATTTTGCATTAATTTTAATCATTCCTAGACATCCAAAAGCTTCTCCAGGCTGTCCCAAAGCCATCTTCCTCCCTCTGTCCCCACTTTGGTGTTTCCTGAGCTCTCCCAGCATGTCCTTCTCAGAGCACAGAATTCTGCAAGTGGGACCAAAAAATGACCCAGACAAACCTTTTCTGTCCCATCTGGCATTAATTCTAATTAGCTATCAATGTCAAAAGCAGATTTAAAGTCAACACTGCTCTGATTTCCATCAGCTCTGCACTGTTGCAGTCAGTGAGTCAGGGGGTCTCTGAATTCTTCAGAGAGAAATCAGAGTGCAGGGATTGAATGAAAGCTTGTGGATGGATTGAAGTATATTAAACCACTCACACATAAGGTAGGGGTGTAAGTTTAAGTTTTAGGATAAGTCAGTGAGTCAGTAAGTTTTAGAATGAGCTCTAGTGCTTTTAGTGAGTGAAAGGTTTCAGATGCCAGAGTAGCAGTGTGAGTTCTAGTGAAGGTTAAAAAACATACTAGTGTTTTCAGTGGAGGCTTCAGGAATGGAGTTTTAGACATAATAGAACTGTAGTAAGAATATTGCTTACATTTTTCAAATAGATCAAAAATAAACTGTATGCATAGTTTATACAAAACCTGGCATTCTAAGAAACTAGAATTCTAATAGATTAAAGAGTGGTGGTCCAAGTTGGTGTCTTAGCTTGTTGGGAAGATTCTACATAAGAGCATGCACTGGGGAGAGCTGCTGCTTTTCCCACCACTTTTTGCCATTACTTTTCTATTTTGCTTTGCTTTGCTCACCATCATCATCCACACCTGAGAAGAAGGCAGGAGCTGCCACAGCAACATTGGCTCCTCTGGGAGCAAATTCTGCTTCTCTCTGAGAGTTTATACCAGAACTCAGCATGGACTTTGATATCTGGGACTGTGCCTTTTGATACTGACACGCTTCTGCAATAAATAACCTTTTAGCAACCATTAGCTGCTTGCTCATTTAAGCAAATTACCTGACTAAGTTGGTGCCCAGAGCACCAGAGGATAAACCTCACACTGCACCAGTTCAGGGGGGGAATTGCAGGGACAGAGCCTGTGGATTCAGCCCAGGCATTTCCTGATGAGCTCCAGCAATGGGCACACGCTGATCTGCCCTCTGCCTCCTTGGATGCCTCCTACACATGGAAAGAAAAGACACAGATTGGAGAATGTGTGACAGCTAAGCCAGAACAGAAGAATTGCACCCTCCTCTGGGCTTTTTTTTTTGTTTAGAGGCAGAATTGAAAAGTGATTTTTAGTCATCAGCTGACACCTTCTCTGCACAGCACTTGTGCATCATATGGTGCAGCTCCTGCCACACCAGGGTCACTGGAAGCCTGGTTTGGATCCAAGGTCATTTGAGATGCATAATTGCACCATCCAGACAGCCTGGCTGGCCTCCTATGAATAAGCTCTGGACTCAGATCAAGATAATTAGGGGATGGATCTGGTCTGATTGTTTCTTCTTCCTCAGCCTTAAAAAGCAGTGGCCCAGCAGCTGGTCATGACACGACTGCTTTACTGGAAAATCATCCCAGAAAACACTGACTGGCACGAAAATTAAAATTCAATACTGCTGCAAGACAGCCATTTCAGACAGGCTTATTGATCTGCTGATTATCTTTTTGTAATATATAGATATTTTGGGTTGTCACACAATACTCGTTTATCCGTTGGCTTTTAAAATCATGTTTATCTCTGTATCAGTACAAAATAGATAGAAATTACTAAATAGAGGTGCATGACATTGATTTAGTGCTTTTTACTTGTGTGCAACGGATTTGTTTTCAAGAACTTTATGTATTTCAACAAAATTTTTCTCCATGGTTTAAAAATTTGCTATTTCTGCCTCTCTCTTGCATGACACTAACAAATGGGCTGTGAGTACACGATACAAAGCAAATGTTTTCACAAGAATCCTTGTACATGCTCTTCACAGAGCAGAGAATTGCTAGCATGGTTAAAGCTCAGACACTGAAAAAAAATTAAACCCCAAAAAATATTTAAATCATTGTGTTCATTATTCCTGCCCAGTCATCTTTGTGTCTCACCATGACTAAGGCCCCTGTGACACTGTGAGAAATGAGGCTCACTCTTTAAAATTTTTGAAGGTTTAATAAGGGATCAAAAGGACAGTATTCAGTGCTGGGGTGCCTGGCAAACTGCCAGGAGCACCCCTTTAGATTAAAACAATTTTTCTATCTACTTTTTTATTACACTGATTACATACATATTCATTAGGTAATATATATTCAAACACTCCTGTGAGTTCTTTTATATGTTCCAGGAATTCTTTTAGCTTTGTTCTACTCTTGATCCATTGTAGATTTGATTTTTGGAACTTGTGTATCCCATTTCCTCACACTGTACATCCCATTTCCTCACAATGACAGACAGGGAATTATTGGTAGCCCCAGAGTTGGTAGCAGGGGTTTTTTCACATCCTTTTCCCAATGTTATCTGTGTGGTTCCTTCAATGCCATCTAATCATACAGACAGTTTTAAGCTATTTCCTCAAACTTATCTAAGTTATCTAACTATTGTCAGTCAGTTACAACAAAAATAAAAGCATCCAGCAGAAGTTAACATAGTCTCTATTTTGAAATCCTAAACTGCAATGTAAATTTATCACACCAATGCCTAGATAAGGTACTCATGGCCAGGTCACAGCCACAGAAGCTGACAATATGCTATATCAAAACCAGAAGTGATTACAAACTGTACTACACTAAAAATTTTTGTGATTAATACTAGTTTGCAAAAGCCAACACATAACAGCAGAAAGGCAATAATTAGAGTTATCCATAACAAGACAGAGATGTGTGACCTTTGCAGGTCCCTGAGCATCCAGCAGCATGAGATGTCCCTTTACCTGAATCACAAAGCCTGAAGGATGCTCTGTGCCACAGGAGATGCCCCAGCAGGAAACAGAGCAGCTGAGAGTGCCTGCAGTGAGCCCAGGAGGGAAGGCTCACCAAGATCCTCTAAGGGAGGAGTTGGGGTCCAAGTGCCAGAGAAAGAGATCTGGGGGCTCCAGCTGGGGTTTGTCACCCTGGGCAGGCACAGAGCCCATTTCTGTCCCTGCAGCTGCTAAACACACAGCAGCATGTGCACAGACCTGCTGATGGGACACTTCCATGTCCCCTTTATTTATTGGGATGTGTCTCTGACCCTCCTGTCAGGCTCAGCATTCCCTGCCTCCTCCTTACACTGCTGTCACTCAGTTCATTATCTTGATTTATTCTTTCATACACACACATATATAACCAAACAGCCCAGCAGGCTGGCAGTATTTTAGTGACATGGAAACCAGGGGGAGGCATTAATACATGGAGATCACACATGCTGGTATTTAGCCTGAGGACTCACAAGTTCTACTGAAGCATAATATGAAAATAACAAATGCTTACGAGGGTGACCAGGAAGGGAGAGGCTGATTAAATCAGTGTTTGGAGAGCAGACACAGCTCTGACTCCTGGTGCACCTGAGAACCTCCTTTCATTTGTTTTTCTCTATTGACAAAGCACTTCCCCTGGGCACTAGAATTATTCTCCAAGCACGAGCTTGAAAAAGAAAAAATGTCTCCAACCCTCCACCCACACACTTAAACATGGAGTCTGAAAATCTGCTGCTGGGGTTGACTTTATTTCAGTCTCCAAAACCCACTTATGTTGCCAATAAATGACATTTTAATTATTGCTATAATAGCAACAAAACCAAGGTCACAAAGTCTCTGAACAAGACATCTCCATTCAGCAGGATCCATCCCTGCCAGGGAGAAGAGAGTGTCACCTTAAGAGTTCTGACAAAAAGGGGATTGAAAAAGCTGCTGCAGCTGGGAAGAATTTCTCTTCTCCCTGCTCAGCACAGGGAAAATTAATTAATTAATATTAAAATGTTAATGCTGGGAACTGGGCTGGTAAAGGGGCAGTCACACCACTTAGTTTTAGTTATTTCCTTCAGTGCTTTGGTTGGCACCTGCAGCTCTGTGGCCCTGGGAGGAGCTGCTGGAGGGGTTACCAACCTGGACAGCACAAACAGCCCCTCTGCAGCTGCACTTCAGGGAAAGGGACATACTAGAGATTTAGAAAATAAATACAGTTTTGTCTAAGCAGTAGAACATGATTTCTGATTTCATTTTGATCTCATTTCCCCATGTTAAAAGCAGTGACTGAAAATCTCTTTACTTAGGGTCTGATATCCAGGCACTCCACAAAGACACATTTCTCACATGGGAGAAAACTTCACCCCAATAAAGCAACAGCAAAACCCCCATGATTGGTCATGAAATTGGACAGTGATAAATCTGAAGGTGACACACAGTCTAGAAAGGAAAATAGCCTTGGGACAGAAAATTCACTGCAGCAAAGACCTTTAACAAAATATAACACGGTGCAGAAGGAGCCTGACATCAGAAGCAGAATAAAATGATGCTGGCTCTCTATCCCAACATATCCTGGTCAGCTTTGGTCCACACTAGCATGAAGGTAAGTGTGTTGAGCACACAAACACCTCACAGCAGGAACAGGCATCCCCAGAGCAGCAGCCCCAGCCAAGGCTGAGGGGCCTGTCCTGGCAGAACCACCCTACAAAACTAAACTAAAAATGCAGTGTGGAAAGGCAGTGATGTACCTGTGAGGAACAGCTGTCTTTTAAAGAATCACTTTAGGCTGTGCCTTCATCCCTAAGCCTAGCTCACAACTATGGGCAGAGCTCTACCCATCCAAGCTCTGCTTCCACCTACATTTGAAGTTCAGGATTATTTCCTTCACCTCCTCTTCCTCAGTTCAGGTCCTGGGTACCTCAGGCTGCCCCTGCCCCTCCTTGCTGCAGCTCATTTTGTCGTTCATGGCATCTTTTAGTTCTTGTCTCTGCTGCTCAAGGAGGTGCTGAGGCCAGAGGAGATCCCCAGTTTCCCCAGTGCCAGCCCTGCAGGACCAGGGGGCTCAGCTGGCCCCAGGTGTTTGCCCATGAGCAGGAACAGCCCTTCTCCTCCCAGCCCTTTGGGTAGCAGAGCTTTTCCAGCAACCCACAACTCCCCAGGAGCCAGCAGCAGGGCTGGGTTTGTTATCCTGCAGCTCCCAGACCTTTGGGCAGACCCCAAGGGGGTGACACATCCTGCATGGGGGTAAAGGGAGCCAAGCTCTGCCAAACCCACTGTGATCATCCCAAAACTGCCTGCAGGGGCTGTGAGTGGCTCCAGAAGGGATGGGAGCCTCCCTGTATGAAGTGCCCATCCTGGCAGTGAGGCTGAGCAGGGGCAGCCCAGGCTCTGGGTTAATTGGGGGGCAATTACAGATTAAAGCCTGGCCCTGTGTTAGTATTGTCACACCACCTTCTCTTGGCTGTTTCACCTTAAAAGTTCACAAATCTACTAAACCCCAAAGATCTCTGCTGGTTTGGCAGTTTCCCTGATCTCATAATTTCTAACACAGACACAGGAGCAAACTAATTCTCCTCTAGACAGAATCTTTTTTTTCCCATGCAGTGCTTTGATTTTTGCAGCTTAAGTGTTGTATGTCCTTCCTGAATCCCACCACGTGGCACTGCAGCATCCTCTGTCACTCCCTAAGCCAACACTCTTCACAGCAAGCCAGCCCAAAGAATGAATTCATATGCAAAAACTACATTATTCCTAAAAGCAACTTGTGGTATGAATAAAGCCTGGAGACAGAACCCAATTCTCCATGCAAAGCCAACGTGCAAACTCCTAAATTAAAAAGAAATCTCAGGCAGGTAGAAGTGCTGCTTTGGGACCTTTCTGGGATTGCAGTTGCCAAGGAAACCTCTTCCTTTGTGCCCAGTCAAAGGCTCTGGCTGCTTGGAACCTCATCCCATCTATGCCTGAGTGTGCTGCAGCAGCAGGATTGAAGGGAAACTGCTAGGAATGCTCTGAGAAAAGAGAATATTCAGAATAAGGGCTTCCTCTTGAAAACACCTCTCCAGAAACAAAAAAAAAAACAAAACCAAAACAAAACAAAAAAAAAAAAAAACAAAAAAAAAAACAAAAAAAAAAAAAAAAAAAAACAAAAAAAAACCAACAAAACAAACAAAAAAACCCAAAAAACAAAACAAAACAAAACAAAAAAAACCAAACAAACAAACAAACAAAAAAAACAAACAATCAAACAAAAACAACAAAAAAAAAAAACACCAAAAAAAACCCAAAAATAAAAAATAAAAAGGCAAGGAGTAGCTATTCTTGTGGAGTGTGGGTGTTGTGTTTGCAGACTCCCAGGGCAGGGGAGGGCTCACAGTGAGCTCTTTGTGTGTGATGCACTCCAGCAGTTAAAGGCAATGCATAACAAACAGCAAAAGTTTAAAGGATATTTTTGATTTAAAAGTCATGCTCCTCCCTATAGCTTTGCACCAGTAGTTAAAAGAACTGTCAGGAAAGAAATAAAATTGGTTCTTGTTTCATGACTACTTTTCTTCTTGTACATAATTACCCTAGTTCAGGGTTTTTCTAGGAGTTCTGTGTAGACATCAGAGGAGTCTCAAATGGAGTTGGCTTTTTTTTTTTGTCTAGAACTGAATTATTTCTCGTGCTACTGGTTAATTTTGTATGAGGAATAAGAAAAACAATTGCAAACCCACAAGAATGAGGAGGACATCTCTCAAACCTTGGCTTGATCTTGGTAAAACTGCTTAGTTGCTGCTAATATATTTACTTTTCTGACATTGATTTAGATTAGAATCATAGCAAAACAATCCTGGTTTAATGGATTAGCCTTCATTCCTTGATGCATTCTTAGTCTAAAATTAATAGCACCCTCAGGTTACTTTGTTTTTCTGTAAGTGGTCTGTATGAGCTACAACATATTGATGTGGCTCCAGTGCATTTGGCTTGCCCTTATTTTAGTATGGGCTGATGTAATGGTCCCCTACATCCACCTGAAGCCAAAGCCAGGACAGGAGATTTACAGACACAGGGGACTTAAGCAAAGTAGGAATGAAAATGAGAATCTGAGATTTCTTTTCAAAATAAGAGGGGAGTGGAAATTTACACTTTAAAGAAATTCATCCCACGCTCTTTAGACCCAAATAACCACTTACATCTCTTGGATGTAAAGATGTGCAACAAAAAAAAGAGTAACATGGAGCAGAAGAGTGTTTGAATCCATGGTGTTGCTGTGGGATGAGCTGTGCCATGTTCCATGGATCTCAGTGGTTACTCTATTGTACCCCAAATTATTTATCCCTGTTTACAGGACTAAGTGCCATCACAAAAAACAAAACAAAACAAGAAAAAAGCCATGTGATTTGATAATTTCCTACATATCCCAGGAAGGACTACTTAAAATGAATGTAAAACTGATCAGGAAAATGCATTTTTGGTAATATCAAAATCTCCAGTAGACATTGCCATGTGTTTTAGGGAAGAGAAATGGAAGTAAAACATTCATCATTCTAAATGCCATTTGGCATTTGAGAGTAAAAGCACTAGAACAACAAGGAAAAACCACCCAGAATAGAGCAATTATTCCAAGTTTTATTATGGAAAAGGTTCCAAAGCATTTTTATCTTCACTGGCAAGATGCAGCTGCAGACAGAAATGGTTCTTGTCTCTTCCAAAGGGCAGGAGTTATGCCTTTATTGCAGCAGTTTCAGAATGTCTGAGAGAATTTTAGGGATTATTTGTAACAGGAAACAAAATACTAGACAGCTAGTGCTAGATTAATAAAATGGAAACGTGAAAATATTTTCCAGAAGGAGTTCTTCAACTTTTGTTTATTCCTTAAGAGAAAAGCCCTATAAAAGGAAAAAACTGTTTGAAACAGCCCCATGGATGAAGGTGAAAGCCAAGCTGGCAGCACTCCAGTTTATATAAAAACACCAGGAATGTGACTGGGGGAGCTGCTTCCCACCAGGGATTGGGAATTCTCTGCTTTCTCCCTCCTGTGCCAGCTGCTTGTTGCATTTTGGGCTATAGGTGAGCAGTGAAAAGGATAATGCAACACAGTTCCTGGTGCAATGGAGAAGCAAAAGAAGAGCTTTATTTAAAGATACCCCACAGTTTATATAGGGCAGCACATAAAAACAGAATAGAAAAGACTCATTGTTCCAAGAAGGCAACACCTCTTTGAAAACATGCCTTCTGCAAAATGTCTCTGGGCACTCACTGCTTCCACCCACCCTGCAGGTGCACAATCATTGCTATAATTTCTTATCCTGGCTCAGAAAGGCAAGGCTCCAAGGCTGCTTTTTCCTGGTTCCCAGCAGTATCCAACAACTGCTGATAAAGCTCCTTCCCTTTGCACTTCTTCTCCTGGAAATCTGAAACTCACCCAAATGGATTTTCACACTCCCACAGCACCTGAGAGAGACAGGAATTTCTGAAACCCCTCTGGGCCAGCCCTGGCTCCCCCAGGACTCTCTTTGGGTGCCTTTCTGAGCCCATACACAAGCTCAGCTGCTGCAGCTCTGGTGCATCCACAGAGCTCCAACACCAGCCCTGCTCCAAGCCTGCTGCTGGCACATGGTGTTGGGACAGATGAAGGAGTCCTGCACAGGTCTGGCCATCCTGGTGGGGCCACAGCAGAGCCTGGTGCCCAGGACAGCCCTTGGCAGGAGCACAGCCAGGTCCATCTGCTGCCTGCACCAACCAGCCAGATGACACAGGAACACAACAAAGTCAGAGCTGTAAAAAGGGTCTGAGCAAAAAACATGTGAGAAACGTGGAAATTAAACCCCTGAGAAATACACTGAGTAAGTTTTTAATTATTCTTTTTAAAGGAAATAAATAATGCTGTATAAGCACTGCAGTAACCAGGTCCATCTCCTCCAGGGAGGAGGAATTACATGAGGAGTAGTCAAATCACTAAATTATTTTTTACTGTCTGCCATAGTTATAAGGGAGCCATTAGCTTCTAAGAAAAAAAAAATTAAAAAATCATCCATATCATTCTCCTGTGCTTTCTTTTCATTTCCAGGGAAACACATCTTTTCAAGGAAGCAGTGTTGCTTCCAGGAAATCTGATTTCAGAGAAATTTGATGTCATATCTCTTATTTTCTTTCTGTTCATTTCCTGGAATGATGACATGTCACAGAGCAACTGCTCTTGGTAGCAGCAGAAATGGTTGGAATCTTTGTTGTCAGAAATGGATTAATAGAGGAATTCTACAATTTTTCTAACTTTTTGTAAGACATTTATGGCAAATGCCCCTTGCTTTCAAAATTACTGTCCATGATGGAGATCCTCTGCATGGAAATGTTTCCTTCCAGCTGCCTCTCATCTAACCTGTGTTAAGGAAACAGTGAAGAATCACATTCTGATTTTTAAAAGAAAGATTGATGCTGGTTTTCTTTTTGATACATAAACATCATGTGAGATGCTCAATTTAAGTAAATCAAAGGAGGATCTTCAAAACTGGCCCTTAGGACACTTCAAAGTGTCACTGACATTTTACACGTGACAAGACTGAGGCAGAGATGCTCTGAAAAGACAATTGTAAATTGCCATTTGATTTTGCTACAATTTTGTCATCATCCCCCAGGACTGACAGGGAAAGAAGCAGGAGATCAATATGGCTCATGGATCTCTTTACCCAATATATTGCTTTCACTTAGCTAAAGCTGATAAATACTGCAACTGAAGTGCCAGGGAGGAAAAATGAGAATCTGCAAGGCTTGTTGCAAATTAAAATGAAGAAGAGCAAACAAAACAGACAAAAAGGTGGTTTAGGATTTATTTTAACATGTGCTCAGATATCACTACTGTCATCCACTATGGGTGAATAAATATATGAATGTACATTTGCACATTAGGAAATTTTTGACAGTTATCAGTTATGCGTCATTAGTGAAGAGTGGAGAGAACAGAAAATGAAATTGTTATGAATTGTTATGAATTGTTATCCCTTTTCTTCTCCTTTGGCATGAAACACACCAGAAATCCTAAACAGGAGATTTTTCAGTTGCCATGGACTCACTGAGCCTGACTCAAGGCTCATTTCAGAGGGACATTTCCCCTCTTTGCAGGAGAGGCCATTTAATGGTGTCTCAATTTCCAACTGCTGTAGTTCTGCCCACCTGGTTTGGTGTGGAATTACACCAGGAGCTGTCTGCTATCTGACCAGTGCTGGTGGTGGCATCTCTGCTGAGCATCAGGAGGTTTAATGTCAGCAGGAGCTCTGCAGCAGCCGTGGAGGATATTGCCAAAATTCTCCACACCAGCTGCTCTGCTTTCCAGCCAGCAGCAAATTCAGTTTAAACCATGTTTCAGTTTAATCAAATGGACAAACCTCCTGCAATGTATTGCTTTTTGAAAATAGCTGAGTGACCATTATGTTTTATGTTAACTGCTAAAATATTATGGATGCATTGCACAGTTAGATCCAGTAAATAAGGATTTCCACATGTATTTATCTGATTCAGCTCATCTTGACAGTTAAAAGGTGGAAATTCTTTCAGTTTGACAAACAGAAAAAGAAGAAGCATAAATGCATTGGGACTGACATTTTCAAAAGTCCAGAGCAAGTGTGGTGTCCAAGGCTGGAGCCAGGCACTAACATTTGTATGGTGAAAATCCCAAACTCTTTTTCCCTCAAGCCCCTGGGGATCAGTGATCCTCACTTCCCAGGTAATTTCCTCTAACAAAGCCAGATTTGTCACTTTGGGTAAAATGAGAGCTATAACAAAAAGGGCTTTACAGGAATGCTTGGTGTGGTTTTTGGGGACTGAGGGACATGACACCAGCTCAGTGACAACCTTGGGTTCTCAGACAGGGACATGTGACGTGTGATTTTGCCTGAGACATGTTTCCAATAAATTTTGGCCAGAATCCCTCTATTTTTCCTCCATCCTTTGTGAGGCCAGATTCACAGTGGTACAGCAGAAAATCAGTTTGACCCAAACAGTCACAGCTTTTTGTGCTCTGCTCCTTTGTATTCAGGCCAGCCAAGCTCCAAAGACCTGACTTGATGAACTTTGCAGGGAACAGGAACACACACAGCCCCTGTGAAAGGCTGCACGAGTTCCAGAGTGCTGAAAAACTCTTTAATACACGGATTGTGATCAGAATCAATCACTGGGCTATTCATCTGATGCTATTCAAAGGCCTCATAAAGTATGCGAGCAACTTTCATTTTAGGATTTTAATCAAGGTATTTATTGAAAACTGTGCTGTATCTTCTGGTTTTAAAATTTTTTTTAAGAGATGGAGTGGGGCTAGAAACCAATCTAGCCCCCAAAATGGAAAAAGATGCACTGATAATGAAAGTGCACTAAAAAAAAACAGACAAAAAGAAACAAAAGTGTAGTCTGAAAATCCCAGAAATTCACACATAAGAAATTTTAATTTAATTAGATGCTTCAAATATCAGATTTCACCTTAAAAAAAGCAAATAGCCATAGAAGAGTTGATTTAAAGCATTTAAAGTTAAAGCAAAACCTAGAGGCTAAGATTTTTCAAATGAAGCTAAAATCAGTGAGAGGCAAATTCCTTCAGGGTTTTTTCATTTTAATCTGATCCAGAGAAAAAACATCTGATAGTTGCTTTACAGTTAAAAGCAGTAGTGGTTTGATTATCAGAAGTACAGAGGGACCAGGGCTCTCAGTGAAGCCCAGAAGAGCTTGATTGATGAATGCCTTTCAAAACTGAATTTTAAGGACCTCAACTGGCTTTTTAAATTTTTTAAAAATATGCTTTTATTTCTCCATTTTAATTTTCATTCCTAATAGTACATTTAATTATCACTTGCAGAAAATGTCTATTATTTCAATTATATTTAGTAAAACAATCCTTTGTTCCTTACTGTTCCCATTGAAAGAAAAATTATGTTTGCACTGTTTTTCACTTGAGATTGGTCTCAAATGAATAATCTGGTGTGTAGTTCAAAAGTGGTCAAAATTTGGCTTGCAGGAACTAAATTAAATTAAAAACCAGGAAACACTGCAGAAAATCAAACTTATTTTCAGAATAGAAAACAGATTTCAGAATGGAAACCATTCTTTGGGTATCAAGAAAGTGGCTACTGATCAGGCAAAAGAGAAAAGAGCAGGTTTAATTCCAACAAGTGTGATTATTTGAGCCTTTCATGCTAGGAAAAGTCACTACATGTTGGCCAGAGTTAAAATAAGTGATTTCATGCCAAAATATGACCCAATCCTGCTCATCTTGAGTTTCCTTTGTGAGGAAAAAAAAAAAAAAAAAAAAAAAAAAAAAAAGTGTAACTGCTGGCACAACTATCCCCAGAGAACAGGCTGTCCCCTGCTTCCCTCTCAGCTGCTGACCAGTCTGTCTGCAGTAAAAACATCCCCTCCAAATTCTGGGCAGGTCCCTGCCTCCCTCCACACAGGCACTGTGACTCCCACACTGCAGGTGAGCACAAATCCTGACCCAGGCTCTTAAATCCAGATGCCTAAAATCAAACAGCTCATCCAAGACTCTGGGCCCAAGCAGAAGTTTTAACCTAAAGGTAAAGGACAGACAAATCCAAACACATCTGTCTTACCCAGCTCAGGTCCAGGATTTGAAATGGGAAAACAACATGATGGATTCCATATGTTGCCCATTATTCTCTTAAAATCCCAATGCTTCCCAGAATTATCCCCCACCAGCAGTAATCAGAACAGCACTGCAGAGTTTGGGGAAGATGCAGATGTTGGAGTTAAACAACCCAAAGCCAGAGAAGCAGAAACATCAAGGGAAGAGACATCAAGAAGGGCTTTGCATCATTCCATCCAATTTTCATTGTAAAAATGTAAACTTAGGTCTCAAGTGTCTTATTAGGCAAGCTCAGCAAGTGGGAAGCTTGAGCAAACGAGTTTCACTTTTGCTGGCTGAGATTGTTTTGGCATCTGGAAATATGCTTTGGATGATTGGAACATGGCTGGGAATTTCAATACTTTTTTTTTCCCCCAGTCTTGTAATAGCCTCCTTGAGAGATGTCTTCAGATTGTTGCATTTATATTACTGGCCTCAGATCATTTGCATCTAATCTTCCAGTGCTGTTAACAAAAGCTGGGCTTGCATGTGCAAATGTAAATAACATTTATTTTTTTTTAAATGTGAAATCTCAGCTTAACTACCTGACAGACTTCAAAGCAAGTTTAACATCAGCAGTGTCTGCTGCACAGGTTATTAAACTGCTTTCTATAAGAGCATGGCTTTAATTTATTCATCTGCTTTGGCTGCAGCAAAGCCCTGTTTCCCCTTCATGCACTGAAATACTTTTTGAAAGAAGCTGTTTCCAAAGGGAGGTGTGAGCCAGCAGGAAGAGGAGCAGAAGAAAGCACCAGGGGGTGTCCTTGTGCCTCACCTGGTGTCACATGTGGAGTCCTGATAGGTCCTTTTAGGGATCTCAAAGCACAAAAGACACAGCAGGGGACAAAACCAGTTTATTTTTGCAAAAAATGCACTTTTAGTTAGTGCCAACCAAATGTGATAGAGGAAATAAAAGAGAGAGAGAGAGAGAGAAAGAAGAGAGAGAGAAAGAGAAAGAAGAGAGAGAGGAAGAGAGAGAAATAGAGAGAAAGAGAGAGAAAGAGAGAGAAAGAAGAGAGAGAGAGAGAAAGAGAAAGAGAAAGAGAAAGAGAAAGAGAAAGAGAAAGAGAAAGAGAAAGAGAAAGAGAAAGAGAAAGAGAAAGAGAAAGAGAAAGAGAAAGAGAAAGAGAAAGAGAAAGAGAAAGAGAAAGAGAAAGAGAAAGAGAAAGAGAAAGAAGAGAGAGAGAAAGAGAGAGAAAGAGAGAGAAAGAGAGAGAAAGAGAAAGAGCGAGAGAGAAAGAGAGAGAGAGAGAAGAGAGAGAAAAAGAGAGAGAAGAAAGAGAGAGACGAAAGAGAGACGAAAGAGAAAGAGAGAGAGAAAGAGAGAGAAAGAGAGAGAAAGAGAGAGAGAAAGAGAGAGAGAGGAAGAGAGAGAGAGGAAGAGAGAGAGAGGAAGAGAGAGAGGAAGAAAGAGAGGAGAATGAGAGAAAGAGAGAGAGGAAGAGAGAAAGAAAGAGAGAGAAGAAAGAGAGAGAAGAAAGAGAGAGAAGAAAGAGAGAAAGAGAGAGAGAGGAAGAGAGAGAGGAAGAATGAGAGAAAGAGAGAGAGAAAGAGAGAGAGGAAGAATGAGAGAAAGAGAGAGAGAAAGAGAGAGAGGAAGAATGAGAGAAAGAGAGAGAGAAAGAGAGAGAGGAAGAATGAGAGAAAGAGAGAGAAAGAGAGGAAGCATGAGAGAAGAAAGAGAGAGAAGCAAGAGAAGAAAGAGAGAGAAGAGAGAGAGAAAGAGAGAGAGGAAAAATGAGAAGAGAGAGAGAAGAAAGAGAGAAGAAAGAGAGGGGTTGGGATTATAGCTGCCAAGACAGGCAGACGATCCTGGTGGAACCAGCCCACAGATCTCCGTTGCCGTCCGGGGAGATCTCGGGGTCTTTATTTTGAGGATGTCTTTTATAGTCTTTTCTAAAAGCAAGTGGCTTCTGGCTGGGAAGATTTATGGACTATTGTATGTGAAGATGGTTGCTCCAAGAAACAGGTTGTACTTTTTAATATTCAGTTATACGTAATCTCATGGGAAATCAAAATAAAATGCAAAACTAATTCTTGCTGTCCATAAGTAACAGATCCACCTACTTCAAAATATTTTTTCATGCTTTTTCTTCGCAGAAAAATCTGGAATTTGGTGGGAAAAGAGGATTGAAAGGAAGCTAATTCTTTGTAGATGGGAGGTCCCATTCTCCACACAAACTGAGTGGTCAGAACAATCAAATCAATCAGAAATATTAAGAAACCCTATTAAGAACAGGTAATTTCAGAAAAAAAGCACTGGATGATACATTCCTGGTGCTGACTGAAAAGCTTCCCTGCCCTCTGGAAAGAGGTGGTTTATTGTAACACATGGGTTTCCATGGCAAACATCTTATTTCAATATAAACTGGGCAGGCTAAAAATGTATCTGCTAGCAGCAGTTAGTGCCCAAAGGCTGTGGAGAACACCTTCCTCATTTCAAACTAGTCACAGCTATTTATTATAAACAGATGTTAGAATGGATGCAGAATTGTAAACTCCTTAAATGAGTATCTCATCTACATTCAGCTGGGCACAAAAGCTGAGAAATTCACTGCATTATGCAAATATGCAATTTTTTCCAAATGTATTCCACCTTCTTCTGAATAATTCCCATGAATGTTTACTTAATGTGGCAAACTGCATGAGCAGAAGCATCTTAATTGTATTATTTTGTACAAATCTCCACCTTGTTAGTGCCTGCATCTGCCTTTCTGTTGTAATATTGGTGCAGGGTAACTGAGCAGTAATAAAAAATGTGGGGTGCTCCACAGGAAGTGGACAGTGAGGATGGAGAAAGAATTTTCCTGTTTAACACAGATTACTTTGGAGGATTGAAAGGGAAGAAAAAGCCCCAGAGGGTCACAAGTGAGATTCAAGCAGTGCCTTGTCCTTCACTTATTTTGGAAAATACACACAAAGAATTATATGATTAATTTAGCTTCATGTGAATAAAAATAAAAAAAATACAGTTCTCTTTCTCTGTTCTTGTGTATGGGGCAACCACAGTTTGCAAAAGCCAACACAGCAAATTGGTTATGGAGCAATTATTAAAACACAGACCTTCCCATTATTAGTTCAGCATCACACCAATTGAACCATGTGTCCCACAGGTGACAACACTGACTTTATTTCTGGTTGTAAAATACCAGAGGAATTAGGATCTGTTCAGTTTAGGGCAATGGACTTAATTTCTCTCTCAGAGATTTTCACTTACAGCTCCAGAAATCACAGAAAAAAGCACTTTTAATTTGCACTTTTGTACACAAAAAGCCCACAGCAGGCAGAGTCATTATATGAAGATTAAAAAAACCCAAAAAAACAACAAAAAAAACCACAACTCCCCCCCCACCCAGAACAACAAGAAGAAACTTCCAAAACTCTCCTAAATATAAACAGCAGCTAAGTTCTTTAGCTTCATGGATGAATGGCTAAATTGGTTTGGGAAGTCAGCAGTTCAAGAATTAATTGAGGATAGTTTCCAGTTTACTCTTCAAAACTTGTCTGCCTTTTTAATCATCACAGCCCTCACAGACTTGTTGTTCCTTGCCAGTTCCTTCACAAACCTGGAAAGTTTTGCTCGTTGATGAAGAGCCACATTCTGCCTCCCTGCAGCTGAAACATTTCTGCTGAACGAGACACAGGTGAGGCAGCACAAAGTAAAGAGGAGAATTCTGCTCATGGCTGGAAACAACACACACCAGTGGTGGAAAAGGACCAAATCAAGCAGAATATTTAATAAAGGAGCCATTTTCAAGCATCAAATTTATCCCAGCAATCAAGGCTCCAGGATGGAAATAAGATAATGAAGGAAATACTTGAAGAGATGAGACAGCCAAGTAGGCTGAGAAAAGGCTCCCAATGAGATGTGTTGTTTTGTTAGTGCATTTTTCAGCAGACAAAAAAAAGTGAAATTAGGCTCATAATCATCGTTGGCCTTTCCACACAGAAAGACTTAATGGGCATGTAAATGCACTGTTGATTACTTTTATTTTTTAATCTGCTGTTACTACTGTCAACATTTCAGCTCGTTTGTGCTCCTGTCTGACAGCAGCACCTAGAGCTGGTCAAACGCTGCCAAACTCTGTTTACAGAAAGGGTTCATGAATTCTAAGCAGCTGTTTGGTTCAGCCGTGTTTGTGCCCTGCGTTGTTCATGAATATTCAAGAAAACATGTTTTGTTTGCACAAATGGTTGGGGAGCTGTTCCTGGATGAATATATTCTCATGCAAACAAAGATATTCCTGGGGGAGCCAGAGTGTTTGCTAATTCACCACTAACTCCTTGTTTAAAAAGTTTTGGGGCATTTAGTTAGGAATCAGAAACACTGCAACCTGAATCAATTAACCAGCTGGATGCCACCACGCACAAGCAGCAAACACTAAAAAAGGGACAAAACTCAGGTGTGGCAAGTATAGATTTGAGAAAAAAAAAAAAAAAAAAAAAAAAAAAAAAAAAAAAAAAAAAAAAAAAAAAGGGAAAAAAACCCAAAGTCTTTTGTGAATAGAATAAGAGATAAACAGTGAAACTGTCCAAGTGGATGAAGCTGGTACTCATGATGCATCTCCATTTGAAATCAGGTAACCACTGTTGTTAGCATATTTAATGGAAAAAACCAAAACCAAGCTAGGCTAGCAGATGTTCCCCTTAAAACTCCTGTCTTAAACGAATCTATTTTTGCATTACATATGGCACAGGAATCTCTTTTTTCTTTAATGTTTCTTCCAGCAGAAAAAGCAGATAAATGATGTGTCAATGAATCTCACTCAAGGATGAGTCAGCTGTAAAAATGTGGGCACTAGTGCCAGGCACAGGCAGGGTGCTGTGGGATGGGGATGATTGCAGAGCCACAAACTCCTGCTGGCTGTTCTGAGAGCTCAAACACAGCCAGGACTGGCATTTTGGGGGGTCAGCTTGGGGAGGAGCCCGTGCAGCTTCAGACAAGAGCCTCAGGAATGGGAAGCATGGAGTGCCTGAACTGGTGGGATTCCTCCGTGAGATTTCTGTGTGGGAAGCTGGACTCGGGAAAGAGAGAGACAAAACACACTCTGGGGCTATGAATTATGTAGATGCATTGCTCATTAGCAAATGATTAAGTTGTGTGTTTCAATAGATACAAAGGCAGTGGCACAGCAATGCAAGTCAAATATTAGAGAGCAGCAACACACAGACCTGACACTGGCTCCTCCCTGCAGGTAAAACCAATAAGTTTTATTTCCTATGACTTCAGGAAACACTCCCAAAACTGAATTTACCACAGTAATCTGTTCTAAGGAGCAAATGAGTGCACATAGTCATGTCCACTGCTCTTGCTGTTTTCCACAGTGTGCAGAATTTCTGGAGATTTTGGGTAATGACAGAAAGGAGCAAAACCCACATTACATCATTTTAGAACAGCACCTATTCATCACCACATAAACTTTATCATTTCAGTGTTGCTCAGCTTGTAATGATTTTGAAAATTACTGCTTTTAAGATACTAATCAGGTTGTTAGGGAAGTAGAATTAACTGGTACAGTAATGTTAAGCCTTTCTTGGCCCACAAAGCCCTTTTCTATTTCTCTCCCTTTATGCCAGCAGCTGTACATTGTGATATCCTCCTGGCCAGAGGGGAACTCTGAAGAGCATTACACAGCTCTGCAGAAAACCCTCCTGCTGGCACAGATCTGACTGGTAATACACCCAGCTGAAAATTATCTGACAGAAGTTAATTAATATTCTAGTTTCTGCAATTAGATAATGCTATTCACACCTAGGGACTCGAAAGCACATACATATTGAGCAGAAATTAATATTTATGCTTATAAACATAATTATTCTGAAACATGAAAAAAAAAGATATGAAGATATTATTTGATTATTGACCTAACAAGACCCAACTCAAAAGCTAACTACTTCACATATTTCAGGGCATGGATTTAATTTGTGAGGAGGATGGGATTTACCATCTCATATTATAAACCAGACAATTTAGCTTAAGTGCTGCTCAAAATGTCCCATCCTTTAAAGCATAGAAAATATTTCAGCCTCAGAAATGATGAGTATTCTTCCTCAGGGTAGACACTTTTATTAGTTTACTCTTTCCCAGGCACTCATCTTGGAGAATTTTACCCATTCACAACAGATTTACTTCCTTTTTGGCTTGGGGAATAACTGGACAAGGTTTTCCAGCTTTTTATCCAGCTCTGGCTGGAGGGATTCAGCTTCCATGCAGTTGAGAGCAGGGCAGTGGTGCTAATTTCACGATTATGCAGTGGGGAGCAAAGATTTTCTCTTTCCCCTTTTCATGCTGCCAGGACAGGAGAACAGAGCCATTCCTGGCAGGGAGTCCTGCACACCCCCAGAATCAGCCCTGACTGACTAAAACCCTGCCTAGAAGGGATTTTGGTGCTCCTAGCAAATGTTCTACTGTGGGAAACACTGTCAAAGGATAACAAGACTCTTTTGAGGAGCTGAGAAGGCCAAATGTGAGCCAGGAAATCAATCCCTCAGTCCCAACGTGCTTCTCCTCTTTCAGCCAGCCTCCCTCTATTCCTCTGCAAAAACTGGATGTTTCAGCTGTGCCAACACCTCAAATCATGGAGGAGAGGAGTGGGGGATGAAGGAAGAGACAAGTATTGGCCCTTGAGGAAATAAGGCTAAAAATGGAGCTCTTGCCATAATAGGAAGAAATGGATTTTCTACTCTTGTAGTAAATAAAGTGTTCGTCACAGGATGAAGAATAGCAGTATCAATTTCTATTTTAGCAAATTCCGTTCCAGGAGATTTAATTTTTTATCCAAAGACACACCAGAGAAAATTAAAAGTAATTGATCTTGTTCACCTCTCTCCCTTTCTTTTCCCCCCTCCCTCCCAGTTTCACATTTCAAGCACTCACTGGGAGAACTAAACACCCATTAAAGCAGCACAAGAATCCACTGCTCTGGCAGCACCTTATTTCCTAAAAGGAAATAAAACCAAAGAAACCTGTGATAGCAAAAGAGCACCCAACCCTCAAAACTTTCATTGTTTTGGGAAAGCTGCATCCCCCCCAACCCTCCTTAACTCCAGGATTCACCCATGTGTGGAGCCCAAATTCCCCAGGGCTTCCTGGGTCGTGTTGTTCAGTCTGATCCTGTGACCCTCTAATGGCAGATCAGAGGGTTGAGGATTTCTTTTCAGCCTTTCTCTCTCAACTGACTCATTCAGAAGGAAAGCAATGATTTGTTTCTCTCACCCTTTTTAGGAGTTGCTTGAAAGAAGGATGGTTTTCAGATTTTAAAGTTAAAAAGAAAACTGGAAGGATGTCCCACTTTTCCAACCAAAAATCAGACTGATTTAAGCAGTAATACAAATTTAGAGGAGCTGACCCTGTAAGAGAACTATTTTCAATTCCATCTCTTGAATTGCACAGAAATGCAGTTTTAATAATTCCTTTCTGAAGTTACTTTATCAGAAAGAAGTGTTGTTGTCATGGAATACCTGCTCATTTAGGTAACTCTTTCTGTACATTTATTTTTTTTGTTTTGCCCCCTGTCCCTAACAGAAAGCTCAATTATAGCACTGAACATTTGGGCAAGATCTCAAATTAACTGCAATGCATATCCTTAGAGGAATCAGCTGTGCATAATGAACTTCATGACAATACTGGAAAAACATCATCCAGCTGAGTTAAGTATTTGCATTTTGTGGTATTTTTTATCTCCCCCTACTTGTTCCTATGAACATGTCAAGATATTCCTTTATCAGATAAGGGGGAAAATGGGCCAGGTTGCTGATAAATTCCTGTTGATAAGAATGGAACAAGAAAAGTCTGAAGATCAGATTTTTTTTTTTTTTCTTGGAAACTGAGCTGGATCATATTAGACCCAGATGATTCCTTATGAACCTGAGAAACTCCTGTGATGCCAGCAAATCAAATTATGCCAGCTTCTGGCAATAACAACCAAAAAAAGAAGCCTTATACACAATTCAAGTGAAGAAGAGGATGATGGGCACTGTCTGTTCTGCCTTTTACAGTTGGATTTTTAATGAGGGCAGTTCACTGGGAGATCCTGGGATACAAACAGCAGTGTGTTTTTAAACTTTCAGCTAAAAGAGAATTCAGGTTGCACTTTGCCCCAGAAAGCTTTAGGGATTCTTGTAACCAGCCTAAAATTATTTTATTTCCCATTTCTCTGAATATATTATTTTGAATATTTTAGACTGCAAAGGTGAAATGTTTCATTTTGCAGCTAGATAGTTGGGAAAATATGAAGTTAATTAATTGTTAAAAGTGAATATAAAATTCTAGTTGAGATTAAGAATTAATTTTTTTTTCTACTAAATTTTATTTCCAGAATATGGCTGGAAAGTATTTGCATATTCAGGAGAAGGCTATGTAAGGCCACAGCAACCAGCTGAAATAACAAATATGTCAGATGAAAATACAAGGAATATGCTATAAACTTAAAAAGTAGTATCAGGAGCATGGAAATCACTAGTCTGTAACCAAACTGATGATTGAGGAGAGCCAAAACTGAATTATTTTCTCTGAGAAGCAATGCTGAGAAGTGGTTTAAAGTTGTGGAAAGTGTTAGGTAGAAATCCATAAGGCTGAGCTGTTCCACAGAGCTGCTCCAATAAGAAAAAATAGGTAAAATATTAGTGAGGTTTTTTTCCACCTACAGCTTATCTGTAAAGGAAGTTAAGGCTCTACATTTACTACAGCTAAAAATATATAAATTACAAATAGCATGGCACCACATAAATCCTGGAAGAGTGGCCAGGTACAACTAAAGGTTAAAACACCCAGCCTGCCCTCAGGGACACTCTGAGAGAAGGAGGGATACTAAGCAGGGAAATTCTCTGTGCTGCTATGGAGTCAGACAATTTGGAATTAATTATTTACACGTATTTATATATTAAAATTTTTTTTTTGCTTCCTATTTCACCGTGTTACAAGGCAGCAGCTCCTGTCTGTTGTCTCAGGACGTGCTCTCATGCAGATGCAGCCTCCAAAAACATCTTTTTGATGCAGAGGTTACATTGACTTCAGTGGGAGCTGGGTCCTTAAATTCAGCTGTATCCTGAGGCAGAAAGGAGTTCCTGTCCTTTGGGCAGAGCTTGTGCTGCCTTGTTGGACAAGCACAGCAGAGCTCAGCATCCAGTGATGCTCAAAGTGCTGCTTTGCATGCAGGACTCATCCAGGAGAGCAGGGAGAGAAATACTGTAAAAAATTTATCAAAAGTGTTGAAAAATCCCTCTCTTGAGTGAGGCTGGGCTGCTTGCCTCTCTCCTTGCTGAGGGTGAGCTGGTAGAGAAATGAACAAATATCATTCATCTGTTTTATCTCGGGGCTGGCTTCCCCCCTCCCCTGCAGTGCAGTGTTTTACTGACAAAATAAAATCCAAATCAAAGAGAAACGAGTCATCCATGCAGCCCAAAGACAGGTTTGATGGCCCTCAGAGGAAAAACAGCCCATGTTTTCCTCCACCAAAGAATGATATTCTGATATTTTTGTGACAGTGTCTGGCACATCCCCCTCTCACCCACAGAGCAGGAGATGACCGTGGGGCACTGGGCTTGAAGGAGAATCTGTAGGAGCTTAAAGGGAAGAATCTTCCTTGGAAAAACCTCCTGAGGGCTGATCTCCTCTGGCCCCACTGCTCCCCAGCCCAAGCCCTTGCCAGGCTCAGGGTGCTGTTGGAAGGGTCAAGTGTTTCAGGGAGTTTTTAGGTCCACTCAGTCCTGTCAGGGCTGCCTGACCGAGGCACCAGGGGGAGAAGCACCTCCCCTACAAGTGAGGGCTTGGCCATGGAGAGCCTGAATGAGCCTCCCCAAACTTTTGGCTGATTCTTTTTGGCAGTGGGAGGAAGTGAGAGCAGCCCTTTACAATGAGGTTTAGTGGGTGCTGGTTGGGCTGGGTCAGAAGTTGGCTGTGATGATGTTGAATTTCTTTTCCAGCTGCAATGATTCTGAGATTCTATTCTTTTCCAGCCTTGGATTCCATGGTTCTGTTCCATGTCTGGTGAGAGCTCCTGTGTGAGCCTCCTGCCAGCTTCTACAGTTTAGGTCTGCAGTGCCCTCAGCCCTGGCAAATTAGAGCAGGACCAAACCCACACCCCACACACCTCTGTACATGTGAGTCAGTGCAGGAATGAACCAGGAAAGCAAAATGCCCCCCAAAATCACTGGGAAACTGCACTGCTGTTAAACTGGGATTTGCACTGACTTCAAAATTTACCCCAATTCTCCTCACTGCATAACAGAAAATGAACATGGGAGCAGAATGGTTTTGTTATAATACCTGGATTTTACTGGTACACATATTCAGAATTATTCTTTTGGAATAAAAAAGGGCCTCTAAACACGTAACTGTTCAGCTTTATTAACTAACAGATAATTATCTATTAAAATGCACTGAAAATGTGCTGTAATTTTTACCTAAACAATGTAATTACAGCCTTTGATAGTGTGGGGTGTGACTGTAACACAATGATGAGTTAAAGATGAGAAAAAGCATATGGACCAGTTTGTGTTTGGAGCAGACCTCTCCACCATACTCCTCCTGTGAATTCACTTGCAGGGACATGGTCTAACTTTCCTTTACACCTGCTGGGCCCAGAGTGGAAGATTTGGGAACAACCAATCTGCAAATGAGGAGCAGAGTGAGCCTGTTGCTCTGTGCAGCCAAACTCCATGTGCCTGTGTTATTACCAATTTCCTGAATAGCCCTAAAAGGGGTAATTTCTCCCTGCTCTGCATTTCCCCTTTGGAAACAGCTTTCTGGATAATTTGAGGCTGGCAGTTTTCTCCAGCACAGTGCAAACATGAATAGGACCTGCTGGTGTAACAGTGCTGCTTGTTAGGCAAATGTGTAAAATTATAGCTTTTTAAGTGGAAGAGACTATTAAAAAGTTGGGCTTTCCCCTCTCCATTTGGTACAAATATTCCAGTGTATCCCAACTAACTCATCAGCTACAAATTCAAAAAATGTGCTTTGCCAAGAATTTTAACTGGTTGTGCAAATCTTTGCCATCTGTTGCACTGACTGCAGAGACAAACCCAGCATAATTTGCCACTATAGCATAATAACATTAGATGGATGATTTATGGGGCCCTGAATGTTCTTTACTCAGAGCTGTGTTGGGCCTTTGCAGAAATTTCAAATACAAACTCAAAACCAGGGCTGCTCCCTCCCTGCACTGCAATCTCCTCATGTCAAACACAAATCCTCTAATATCAGTTACCACATCACTGTGCATGCAATCCCCAGCTCACAGGGTAATAAATCCAGGGGAAGGATGCTATTATACTCTGCTATCTTGGAACACATATAAATAATTCACACCTTTCCTATAAATATTTATCCCTGTAACTGCAATACTCATTCAAATAAAGGTTTCGTCTTCATCCATGTCCCTTAGCCATATACAAGCCTAATAAATTGAATTTTCCAGTTCTTTCCTCCAATTAATTTATATTTTCTTAAAATTCAGATGTAAAACTTTTCTCATAAAAAAGTCTCCTAGTTTTCCTTTGTCTTTTTCCTTTTAACTAATGATTTGGCTTCAATGGAACTGCTGTGGGTTTACATGAAAATGAGAGGCAAGTCTGGGATTGCATCCTTGTTTCTAAACAAAATCATCATGATATGATAAGCACAGCTATATGGTGAAAACACATCTGAACTGTAACCCAGGAGACAGAAAATTTCCATGAACTTTCAACACCTCTAAATGCTACACTGACACAAAACTTTTCTTTTTTCACCTTCAGTCTCTTCAATTCTCTCTTGAAATGAGAACACCCACAAAAAAACCCCAAAAAAACCAACCAACCATCCTGAAATGTGGCAGCTTTAAAAGGCAAAATTAGACATTTATCTCTTATTTGCCTCAGGAAGAAAGGGGAAACAGGGGAGTGAGGCAATGGAAGCTATGAATGCTCATAAGCAAGAACAGAACCATCAACCAGTTCCAAAATTACTCCCTGCAGGTTGCAGCAGTTTTTTTTTTTTTTGCCAAAAAGTCATCACCAAAAAACCATCCTGGGAGAAAGAAAATTCCTCCAAGTGGCCACCTTTTTCCTGAGGAGAGATGTTATGAACCATAAAAATTATGTGCTGCTTCTGTTTCATGAACATTACATAATTGCCAGACTGAATAGCCAGAATAAACAGAGAACAGGCATTTTTACTGGGCTTTGGAAGAATAAAGCCATAAAGAAAATAACTCCATGAAATTTACAGGAGAGACCCATTTCAGAGCATATGTTGGGAAGGAGCCACATCCAAATGGGTGAGTCAGTGTGTTAGCAAAGTGCTGCGTGTGGAGTTGGTGAGCTTGGGCTGGTGGGGGCTTGGGTTTCTCAGCACTTTCATGTTTTTATCTTCCACAACATGACACATCTACGTGACTTTCTGCTGCAGGAATTTCTCCCCCACTCTTCACTGTGAATATCAGCAGAGAAATTAAAAAGTATTTGACTTGCCCGTGCTGTGGACACTTCAGGATCTGTTTAATTCTTTTTTAAGCTCCAGAGCCTTAATTGATTGGTTTGGGCTTGACAAGGTGAGAAATTTGGGGCTGTTCAAAGTGCCAAGGAAAAGAAGAAAAGAAGAGGTTGTGTGGAGACCTGAGGGCAGCTTGCAGGGAACTGGAGAGGGACTCTCCACCAGGAGCTGCAGGGACAGAACAAGAGGGAATGGCTTCAGATTGAGAGGGGAAATTGTGTTTACTGAAGAAAATCTTCATTGTGAGGATGGGGAGGCCCTGGCACAGGGTGCCAGAGAAGCTGTGGCTGCCCCAGCCCTGGGAGTGTCCAAGGCCAGGTTGGATGGGCTTGGAGAAGCCTGGGGCAGTGAAAAACATCCCTGCCCATGGCAGGGGGTGGAATGATGAGCTTTAATGTCCCTTCCAACCCAAACCATTCAATGATTCTATTTTTCTATTCTATAGCCCAGTTATAGTCAGCACTGACTGTATTTCTCCAGGTATTCCATAATCCAGATCTCCAGCTTTTTTTCCTCTGTTCTCTTCAGACCAGACTCTTGTCTCCATTTATTTTTATGGTATGATTTATATAGCTTATAAAAATATTATTTCAAACCTGCCTGCAAGCAACAGCTGTATGACTGCATAATTACCACTAAAAGATGGCAATGCTAGGAGAAGATACTTTCACACAAAAAAACTCATCTGGCATAATCACTCATTTATTTGTTTAATGGATGAAATTAGTGAGGGAACAGAACAGGGACAATAATGATGGTGTTACAGACGAGCTTTGCCTCACTCTGCCAAGCTCTACCCACCAGCTCAGCATCCCTTAACTTGAACAGAAACTGCCAAGTACAGCTGGCCCAAAAATGAGTTTTACAAGCTGAAATTTGTTTTTCTTCTATACTGAATAGTGGAGCTTTTAAAAGATTTTTTTTTTTTTTTTTTTTTTTTTTTGTGAAACAAACTGCACAGGAATGTTCAGTAGATATGGAAAAAGAAACAACCATGAGGGGGATGATTTGATGATTTGGGAAATGTTTCTTTTAACAGTCAAAAATCCAGGATGAACCTCAAAAGGTCATAATTAAGTTGGGAGCTGGAAAGCAAAGGATGAGCTGCCTTGGGTTGTGCAGGGGCCACGTGTAGCAGGCTGATCCTGTTGCTGGACAGTGGGCTCTTGTTTTTCTCTTGCAAAAAATAAAATAATATTTTTAATAAACTGTAGTGCAAAAATATGTGTGCACATGTTCTATAGCTTCTGTGACTCAATGCTGAGGATGACAAACACAAACAGAGTACTTGGCTTGTCTAATTTGGGCATTAAGCCTTTTATCTCAAAACTGAGTATCAAGAGAAGGAGAAAACATTCAGTCTTGTTTTCTAACATGAAGCCATTTCACTGACAAGCAACTTCAGCTTAGTCTGTATCTCTGTTACAACTCCTTGAAATCCTAACAGTCAGTCTGGTTTAAGGGAATTTCATTTGCAAAACTACAAATACTACTTGAAACAGCCCAAGACATTTTGCATCAGTATTTTCCAGCAGAAGGCACAGTAAAACCTTCCCTACACCCAACCAAAGGCTTCCCAAAGCCACTGCACATTAGGTGACCATGGTAACTAACCAATGCAGGCCCATCCAAATTATTTTGGCTGTTCAAATATTCACAACATGAGTGACAAAAATACCCTGAAGTGTTACTTAGGAGCCAGGGTTTTACTGACAAGGCAGAGCCCAGGGTCTGGCACACGTGCAGAGGAGGAGAACGTGCCAGAATCATGTTCCCCTCCAAGCCTGGCACAGGGCTCATCCATCAGCATCACACTCCATCCTGTTAATTACTCCTCAGATTAACACACCAGGTACTGGGCTGGAAGAGACAGTGACAGTTCCAGCCCCTGAATTAGACACACAAGTGCTTGCCCGCCTCAAACCTGCTCAGATGGAAAGGGAGAAATTATTCAGGGGTGACTCTGCATGGAGGGGAGAGGCTGTGGGATTCCAGTGAAGGAAATGGTGGGAGGGGATGAACAGATTTCCTAAGAGCTCCTGCAGTGGGGAGTGACCCAGGGTCTGATGACGTGGGGATTTTTTAATTCTAACAGAAAAATAAAGGAAAGATTCGCTTGCTATAAAGAATGGTGAAAATCAACATTTTCTGCCACGAGGCAGCACAGATGGATGGGCACAAATGAGCCGTTTAGGCTTCAAAGCAGCTTTTAAAACTGCTCAGAATTAATGATTTATACACTCCACATGTCCCACACGAAAATGCTGCCACCCTCTCCAGAGGGACATTGCATTTTGTGGTTTCCAGTGTAGCTCCCCCTATTCAACTCCCTTCAAAAATCAAAATTAAGAAAACAAAACCAACCCCACCCAGACCCAAAAATCAACTTTTCCCATCCATTCAGGCACTTGTGTTGCTGCTCACAGAGATCAGTTCTTGCAGTGCCAGGTGGGGTTGGACCTGTGGGACAGGTGCTCTCTAATTTCCTCCTAAAAAAAAGTGCTTGGTGGCATTTCCTCCCAGTCAAGGTAAAATCTTATGCCTGGAGGATGCTGTTGGATCAGGCATCACTGGAGGACATCAATAAATGACAACAAATCATGCCAGAGGAAATGCCCTTTCCCAAGTGGGCAGAGAAGTTTCTGTTCAGAAATAAGAATGTTTGCTCTTTAAACTCACATTTCAAAATTTAGCAGAATTCATGGATATTTTTTTCCTTAGAAAGGCTGTTGCTTATCTTGTCTTCCTTGTTTTTGAGATTTTGCTTCAGCAGGCTTCATGGCAAAAAAAAAAAGGTGGAAAAAAAGGTAGTGGAAACAGTACTGCAAGAAAACAATAAACATGAATAAAGCATTACACCTTCAAAGAAGAACATGTGAGGTTTTCCTAACCTGAATACTGAGTCAATCTCAAGCCTAGCAGCTGAAAGAAAATACAGGAAGCAGAAGGAAAAATCCAGCAGGAGAAAATAAGAAATATATATATATTGAATATATTTAATATTCTTCTCCAAGGAAATATTTCCTTGAACCAGTTGGGAGAGGGGCTGCTTGAATCTGTTTCCTCCCCCATTCAGAGGTTTTCTCCCAAATTTGCTCTAAAGCAAGACACTGACTCCAAATCAGGGGCAGTTGTCTGCTCTGCTGTGATTCCTTGGAAAGGTTCCAGCTCTGATTGACCTGAGCTCTATTTACATGACACACTGTGCTGTATTTTGCAACCTTTCCCCATTTTTAGATACCTTTTCAACCCTTAACTGAAAGAGAATCACACACATCCACTGTGTGAAGAGTGACTTACCACACTTTGCATGTGGCACAGTGGGAAATAAAAGGGTTGCTGGTTTCTAGCTTGCCTTAATCCTATTTATGGGCAATAAACAGCAGATAAATATATTTTCCTGAAAAGGGAGATGTCTTCACAAACTGTGGGCCTGCTGGTGAATAAAGCCAGACACTGAAGGGTGAAAGGAGGAACCAGAAATTCCACAGGAATTCCATGAATTGACACTGACTGTTGCTCACCCAAGGCCATGCTAAATTCCTGGACTTAGAGAAAAAGAACAGAGACACAAAGAAAAAGGAGTGGGGATGCAATGAGAAGGGAGTTTGTATTAGGTGATTAGGGAGGTCTGTACATCTCAAGCACCTCAGCCAGTGGGAAAGAGAGAAATGCAGCAGGAAAATTAGGATAAAAAGGAGGCTGCATCCTCCAACAACTTGAGAGACCCCATGGGAAATGTCCATGGCCTCTCCCTTTATTTGGATAAAATTCCAGGACTCCTCCATCTCCTTTTTGCACTTAAACTTCTGACATTGGGGATTAATTTTCCTGACATGCTAAAAAGATCTTAATCTATTCACTAAACTTATGAATGTGACAAAATAAAAGCAGTTTCTAAATTTGTGTGATTCCTACACTGTGGTAATTTTCTTTTCCTTAAGTAATTTAGCATCATCATTATCACATTTGATACGTGGCTACAGCTTGTGGGATTTCTCTTTCATTTTTAAAGCACAGGGAAATTCATGTTTATGTTACTGAAATGTCTCAGTGTTTTGAGAATCTCTACTGGCCAGGGAAAAAAATAAAATATTCAATTTTTTTTGTGTTATTTCCTTTTGATAGATTGGAATGCTGAGGGCAGAAGGACAGGAGTGCACTCAGTTAACTCTGTGCATGACTGAGAGAGGAGCACAAACTCGGACAGCAGTGAGCAAAGAAAACAAATTCAGTGGCAGCAACTTACATAGCAAATGATGGGAGAGACACAAAAACCTTTCCTTCCTCCCCCAGGCAACTGTACATTTAGACTGGGTGGAAAACATGGCAAGGAGACAAATTGCTCATTTCCCAGGCACTCACCAGGCTGGGCAGTCCAGAGCAGCAAACCCTCAAGTCAGCAGGCACAAATGGCTTTTCCAACACACAATCTATCCATCCTCCTTGTTTTCCAGGGAAAGCTACTGCTGAAGAAACCCACCTTGAAGAAAGGAGAAAGGGCAGAATTAATTGCTGCTGCTGTAAAATCTTTTTTTTTTTTTTCTTTGTTTCTTCTGCAGCCTTGAGATTTAGGTCACAGGACAGGACCTTGGATCACAGGATGCCTCAGCTCCATGAATTCCAGTTTTCAACATGCTGTTTCTGTACCATTCTCATCAGTCAGCTACTATTCCACATCAGATTTTGGTCATGATTTCTCTGGGGAAAACAGCAAGATTCTCATGGCATCACCCCAATTTTGTCAAAAATAGTGAGAAAATCAGTCAGGAATGCTGTTCACAGTCTGCCACCAAATAACTGTTTTAGGAGATGGAGTAGTCACTGTATGGAAATGGGAATGAGTTTTTATCTTTGAGTCAATAATTGAGTCCTTTTTCAGGTTTTTTCTTACCTTCTTCCCTCCTCTTCCCCCATATCAACTGTCCTCTGAATCTAATAGAAATTTTCAAGAGAAAAGAGTGGATTTTGGATCTCATTCCTCATGGCAGATGGTGTAAGAACTACCAGCAAGGAGCACTCCTTACTTAGAGGTCAGAGGACACCTTGGCATCCCTTTAAATGGCTTAACAGCTCTGCAAGAATAACAAATCTGTTTAAAACAGGAAATCAGAAAGAAATAAAGCTGTGTCAGGCAACATTAACACTCCCATGTGCAATTTGACCTTGGACAGCTCATCAGATCTCTTGTTCAGCTCATTCATCATTATTCTGAGCTGTCACCATGAACATCCTTTCTCATTAATTATACATTAACCTCATTCATGACTTTTAATCTATAATGGGTCAGGATGTTTAAAAATAATTAAACAAGAATGTGCAAAGGTAATAAGGATAAAACAAATACTGGAGCTCAGGACATCTGCCTGCAAATTAAAAATAGGTGATGCTGAACTATTAAGTGGGAAACAAAAACAAGAAAGGAGTCCCCACATCTCCAATCTTGCATTTAGAACAGCATTAGCTTTAAAAGGTTCCCAAAATATTCAGCTTGTAGACTTCTGATGATTTTTTTAACTTAACTTTCAAAGTAAGGGAAATATGATCTGCTGTAAGCAGATTAGGGGATCCAGCTATAGGAGCCAGCTTGGATAAAATAAGGATGGGTTCCTGACAACACCCAGGCTCTGGGTTTTCTCTCTCCTGCAGTTTAAACAGCCACATTCCTGGCTGGGAGGGTCTCCAAGGCTGGGACAGGGTCTGACAGAGCTTTCAGAGCACACTGAGTCCCTGCAGCTCGGTGCATCCCTCTCTGAGGTCACCCCAGCTCTAACCTGCAGCAACTTGGGATTACAGCAATCCTCTGAATCTGCCAATCACTCCTTTCCTCTGAATATTGGATTCAGCAGAGGATTTATCTCTCTGTTTCCAGCACTGATAAAGTTTTAATTCTGAAATTATCATATATTGTTCCTTCCTGTAATTAATTGAGTTTTCACAGCACACAGCACTGTGGCACCTTGCTTTTCCAATATCACAAAGGACTTTTCATCCTGTGGCAGTTGACTGCAGTAAGCTGAAAGTGCCAAGGTTTCCAAAACAGGCTTGAAGCAGAAATAAAATTTTATACCCCAGGAAGAATTACTACATGCCACACAACACAACACTTCAAGCTAAAATAATGTTTCATCAAAGATTTAGGGAACAAGGATTAGTTTTTTAAACCCAGCTAAGTCAATGAATCTTGTATCCCATATACTGCTATACATTATGTCCTGGATGGATTTCACAATGCAGTCTGAGGTTGTTCCAGAGAAGTTGATTCAAAGAAAAAAAAGCTCTCAGCAGAGAGGACATTTCACTGACCTACTTTAAAAGAACTTGTGAAACCCACCAGCAAAAAGAGACCTACAAAGGTGGTCAAAGGATATTGTATACTTCAATAATTTTATAATTTTAATATTATTAAATCAATATTAAATATAAAGAGCCACACCTGACAGCATAATTAAAGGGATAATATGTTCCAGGCCCCCAAATGCCTCTTCTGGGGCTCAGTGTCCCCTTCTCTAAAACTCCCACCACGACAGCAGCCACCTCTCTGGTGGAACATTTCCACACCACCTCACCCAGAAATTTACTGCTGAAAGTGAACAGGAGAAATTCCAGATAAAATGCCAGGCATGCACAGAATCACTCCAACCTTGCAGGGTGACTCCTGAGACACCAAGGAGAGATTCCCAAGCCCACACTGAGCAGCTGTGACCAGCATTTCAGCTGTTCTCTGGGTGTTTCCTCTGCTTGAACACAGAGCATTTTTCTTAATTATTTCTGACTTTCCATCCAGAGTGCTATAAGCTTCTTATGAAGAAAAGGAAATAAATAATTCAACTTCCACTTATTCCAGGAGGAGACTGGCTGCTGTAATCTATCCTGTGAGAGCAGAGGAGCTGGCTGCTCACACACAGCTTGTTAGAGCACAGCAAATAAACATGGGCACGATGCTGCAGTGGGGATGGGGAATACCAGAACTGCAGTTTGGTCTGGAATCTGATGCTGGGACTGGTTCCAGTTCCCTCCCTGGGGCTTGGAAGTTTGGTTACACTTCAGCCTGTAGCTGCAAGGCAGAGACAGCTGTCAGTGCAATGAGGAGTGAGGAGGGAAGGATGGAGCCAAGGAGTGTCAGAGTGAGGATTAATTCCCCACCACGAGTGTGCTCCAGGCTGTGTGTGCAGTGTTTGCAGAGAGCCCTCCAATGAGCTACAAGTCTGGCTGAGAAATGCATCTCCTTGTCTGCTTGGGGTTTAGGGAAGTCTGTTGGAAATGTTAATGTGTCAGGGCAGCAGGCTGGGAAAGCTGCACCTGCTCCAGAGGAGTCTTTCAAAACTCTTATTACTTGCTGCCTCCAGGAATGTGCCTGTTTTATTGGAGCAAGTGGGGGATGAAACACTTGGCACACTTTTGGACCATAATTTAAGTTTTCCCTGTCCCAGGGATGGAGTCTCTGAATCTCTGTCTGGCTTAATGAATCCAGAATTTCAGGGTGTTTACTACAGGATGATCAGGGGCTCACCCTGGAGGAGCCCACAGGTTAATGGATCAGGTGAAAGACAAGAAACAAGTTGCATCCCTTGAGTCCTAAGTAAGTAAGACTCATATCTAGGCCCTGGCACACTGACTATGGTGGAAAAACAGAGAAAAACTTCTGACAATCTCCCTGAAACTTCCCTGCATCAGCACCTGGCTGCTGCCCTGGAGCCTGCAGAGCTGAGGAGCATCAGCCTTGCAAGAGGGTGAGTTTGGTACTGGAGGCTGCACCCATCTACAACACCTCATCTGAAAATGGTGCAGCAAGCTGTAAAAACTTTGTATTCTTTCCTCTGAAGCAGTTAAATTTGCAGTGGGGTTGGAATTGGTGCATGCACAGGAGATACCTGACAATCTTGCTTGCTGAGAGAGAGAGAGTGCGTGTGTCACCAACAGAAAGATGGAGTGTCTGGAGAAGAGGAAACCATCCATCCTGCCACCCTGACCTTTGTGATAGCCAGCTAGTGCTATGGGCTGAGCTCAACTCATCACTTCAGACTTTATTGCTCTGTTAGTCCTTTTTGACTGACAGAGCACCTAATGGACAATAAATTACTGCCCTCCACTCAGACTGGGGGCTGCCTGCTTCTTGCTGAGTTTTCAGAACCTCCTATCACTCACTCAGCTTTTGCCATTTACAGGGATGCAACGTGAGAGACAATAAATAAATTCAGAGGAGTTGAACCTCAAGGGGACGTGTGGGGAATTAACAGCACGGTGCCCTCTGAATTTCAGTGTGGCACAGGCTCCCACATCCCTTGGGTCTTTTGGAAAACCTTGCAGCTTTTTTTTGTCCCTGCTGCAAACCCAGAGTCCTCTCCCTCAGGCATCTGGGGCTGGGAGAGCAGAGCCATTTTCCCTGGCCCCTCCACAGATCCTTGTAGCCACCATGAGGTCTCTTCACCCATTAAACCCTCAGTTTTTTGAATGGGCATCTTTCAGTGCTTTTGTGAACAACAAAACAAACCTGTCCCTCTGGGGTTTGGTGCCTGCCTGCATCTCCAGCCCTTCCAACACTGCACAGACTCAGAGTTTCATTACACACACTTATTTTCCCCTCTCCACTGAGGGAACAGTGAGTTTCCAGAACCTGGTTATTTATGAAGTCTGTGTTACTTGTTCCTACAACGTTTATTTTTCTCTCTCTTTGGAAAGCACAGAAGTTCAGCCCAGGCCCTTAGAAGCACAGCTGTTGTTACCTTTCAGCTGGGTACTGTTCTGTGGGGAGATCTTAAAAGGTAAGCTGGAGTGTAGGACATTAGAAGCAAGTTTCCATCACTGTGGACAGCAATCCATGAGAGACTGTAGATTTTAACCCAAGATTTTTAATATGAATATTTCATCCTGCAGCCTTTACAGCTGACTGGAGGTTTGGAAAAGTCTGTTTATGTACAGATCCATGGAGAAGTAGACAGTATTTACCCTTAGGATGGAAAACCTTGTGGGTTACACAACAGCCCAACTTTACATCCACAGTTTAGGAATATGCTGTGGCTGTTGAAGACAGCATTATGTACCCAAGTGAACTCTAAGTGTAAGCTGAGTGTTTAGCACATATTTCAGTGCTATTTTCACAGCAGGGTCTATAGGCAATGTGTTCCCTTTACCCATGCTTCTTATCCTTATATTACAGCTTATGGCTTGAAAAGAAGGCAGCTATGTTCCTTCACTTACTAGTACCAAATGTTTTTGCTGAGAGTAATTGTTTATTGAGGGTTTGCTTATATAAGAATTAAACACAGTATTTCAGTAAAATTATTAAAAATATATTTCTATAGCTTTGCTCTCTTCGTTTCCGTTCTAAGGTTCAGAATCACATGAAATAGTAATGAGCATACATAGCCTTCTGCTGTTTTCATAGACAAGGCAGTAAAAGAGACAGTTGCTGTTCCCTTGAGTGCCAGCCCACGAATCAGAAAGTCTAATCAGCCACAGAGTCTGACACACTCCATAGTCCCTGTATTTTATTACTGCTATATTAGAATATTTTCTATTTGAATTCTGTATTTTCTATTAAAAGAAGCGAGAAATAACAGAGATAATCAAATGAGGGCAGTGAGAGGGGAGTTAAAGTAACTCCCCTAACTCCCCCAGCCTGATGCTTTGGAGTTCTCTTCTTGCAAGAGCTGGCCTGAAAGTCCCTGAAAGTCCCTGGAGCTGGTGCCTGGCAGAGTGCAGCCCCACAGTGTCCTGGGCTGGCTGAAGGGCTCAGCTTTGCTGATGCTCAGTGAAATCCCTGGGCAGTGCTCTGCCCACCCTGCCCTCCCCACTCCCCTCCTGTGCAGGGCTCCCTGGGCAGGGTGGGGATGGCAGGGCAGATGTTCTGCAGCTGCACTCTGGGGCAGTGCCAGGGCAGATCTCCTGGGAGAATCCCCTGCTGGTGCTGCCAGCCTCTGGCTGTCCCTGGGGACAAGGCTGGTGTGACATCCACACGACATCTGCAGACTCTCAGAAACAGGAGACACCTCTCTGTGCATCAGCCCACACTGATCTGTAAATTAGGCTGTGACACAACAAATTAGGTTTAATTTTGCATGCCTGTCCAATGGCATTACTACATGTGCTGTTACCTAATTCTTTGAGTCAATAATTTGACTTTGCATGCTTGTACCTTATGAAATTGAGATAGTTCAATACCTGCATGCAGCTGCTAAGAGTGGCACAGATGTATATAATATCAAACAATAGATGTCACTGTTATGCCAATAAAAATGGGTTATATTTGCAGTTATTGGTAGTTTCAACCTCCATTGCACAAAGCTGCTAAGTCAAAAGAGTAAAGCCAGGGCACTCACTGACACACAGTGCTTTTCTAAACATGAATCTTGCACCTCTGTGCTTTTTCATCTATAAAGCTGCACACAGAAACATTTAAATAAAATAAAGGCCAGTTTAAATAAAATAAAAAATCTGTTTTGCTATGGCTTTATGCAAATTGGTCACACAAGAATAGCACCACTATGAGTGGGAGAAAAATCAAAAGGGATGTTGGTAGCTTAACAGAGGAAATACCAGAGATGGAAACAGTTGTGCTTAGACTTCTTTCCTTCAAAAGGATGGGCAGTGTATTTATTCTTCTGTCCTTGGAATGATTGTGTGGAGGATGGCACATAAGAACTGACCAAAAGGAAAGGACATAGTCACAAGCACTGAGAGAAAAGTAATGGAAAGAGGCATTACAGGCAACATCCCACAGCAGTTAAAGATGGGACTGTCTGCAAGAGGATGGGATTAAGTATCCAAGCAAATTGGGCTGAAAAGTTCTATTTCAAAATTCTTAACACTGCTTGAAATGATGCAAAAATATGAAAACTAGACTGTGAACAACACATGAACTCCAGAGCAGTGTGGTACTCTTGCTCAGCTGCAAGCAAGACTGTGCAGAGCCAGCTTTTGGGTGATGAACAAAACCAGTGAAGTCTAACAAATGAGAATGAATTTAAACATCAATTTCAGGGTGAAACACAGAGGAAACCAGACAGGTTATTACACAGCAGCTGTTCACCAGCTACCACTCTACTCCTTAATATCAAGACCACAGTTCAGGCAGAGAAAACAAAAGCTCAGTGCTCAGTGGCTGTGGGAGCCTGGAACACAAGGCACAAAGTGCTTTTTTTGTGACCAGCTGACCCAGTCAGAAAAGGTGGACAGCATTTTGATGAATGGTACTGTCACCAGTCAGTGCCCAGCAGGAGCAGGAGGCTCCTGGTGTTTTGCATCTTACCATGAGTTTGGGAAACATAAATTGCTTCAAGCAAAACCCAAGTCTATAAAAAAAAATGAAAGCCATATGGTAGATTTTCATTAAACCTCTTTCCTCCAAAATGTGAAGGAAACCAATTACCATTTCCTGATAGAGAGCACCTGAACTGCAAACTCAAATAGGGTTATTGCAAAAACCCACCAATGCTCTGGAAAAGATGCTAAACTTGCACTGTGCAGATTTGATCAGACCTACTCAGTAAAACCCAGCACTACAATGAGCAGGGCAACTCCTCCCTCCTGCCCAATGCCTGAGGGAATCACCAGCAATTCTCTATTTTGCAGGCAGAGCTGTGCTTGCATTGGAGAACAGTGTGATGCAAATTTAAGCATTTCTGTGTTTGTTTAGCCAAGAACTGCAAGTTTTGCATGTAACCTTAAGGATCCTTAAGTCTAAGATTTCCTCTTCACTTGAAGTCATCTCTGCTAATGTCACCTTCCAGCCTCTGGCTGAAGAAATGATTAGGAGGTCACAAGAAGAATAACTCAATAAAAAAGTATAAATGAGAGAAAATATGAAGGAACAATCTGAGGAACAGCAACACTGCTTTATTGCATATTCCTTCTAGAGTAAAAGGAAAGAGTGAAATGCTTAAAAACATGAAGTCTTTCTATATGCTCTGTGAGGTATTACCTGCTTCTGTAGAAAAATACAAGGAAAATTATACCAATATCTCATGAATCATAGCTGAGATGCACATTTCAAAGATTCATGGGAGCCTGGTACCAGGCAGGAAATGGGATGGTTTGCAATGTGATGCTGCCTGATAGCACAGAGGAATTTCAGCCAGTGGGAAATGTAGATATAAAAATCCAGTGTTTTACAGGTAGTTTTAAAGCACTGAGATAAAGGATGCTCATGGACATGATGACATTGGAAATGCAAAATCTTAGCCTCTGTGAAAGCACAAATACTGATGTGCATCACTAAACACATGTTGCTGACTAAAGCTATTATTAGCAACAAGTCATTCTCTCCTCTGGAAAATCCCACTTGCCTTGGGCTTTGTCTGAGCAGAAAGCAGAGAAAAATCTGAATAAAACCGTGTGAGTTAGCCTCATGTTAACAGGCTGAGCTGTAACACTCAGATAATGACAAAGCCAAAAATACAGGGCTAAATTCAGCTCTAATTGATGCTGAATGGAGCAAATTGCACAGTGCTGTCACAGAGGCAGGACCAGAAGGTGTCTTGTTCTCCCACAGATTATTTTGATCCATTCTTCACAGCTCCCATTTTGACTGAAACCTCAGAACTGAGTCAGAAACTCCAGATGCTGCATTTTGGGAAGCTGGGAGCTGCTGGTGGGGTTGAAGCTCACTCATTTCACTGCCAGTTCTACCTTTGAACCCTCCCAGGGCAGCTTGGGGCCACCTCCTATCAGAGCTGCTGTGTGCCCCAGGTGAGCTCTTGCACCACATCAAAATGTGGCTTTTCTGGGCCCTAAGAAAAGATATAGTTCCTCTGGACTGGCACAGAAACAAAGGTAAATAATGCTGCCTTCAAATGGTCAACAAAGCCTCTGGTTATCACAGACACTGAGGGAGCCCTGCACAGGTTTGAGCAGAGTTATTGCCAAAGTCAAGCCTTCAAAGTTTTATTTCTGGTGCCAAAACTCACAAGATTAACTTCCTGTAAATACTTTTTCAGCATTTAAATGCTTTTTATAAGCATCCTTCCAAGTTTTTTTCTGCTACCAGGAAGTCTAAAATATTAATCACTTTAGGTATAGTTCTGACAATTGAACAGTTCTGGAAGGCACAGGGGGAATGAGAAAACCTGCACTTTGTGAGAGATGAGAGCTAGCACTGCTGGCAGAAATTTTGAAATGAAAGATTCTAAGATACATGCACAATATTGCAGCTGATTGTCTGGTGTGGAGTGTCACAGCCAGAAAGGCAGCTTGAATAGGAGTGGGAGATGGGAAGGCAAGTGGGAGTGAGAGCAGAGGGCAAAGCAATTAAATGCTTCAAAGTTGTTGTGGGTGAATCAATCTTGCTTTTTCAGCTGTCACACATGTGATGGGTTGAACTGTCCTAAGGGATTTCTCAGCTGAGGAAATTCAAGGCTTTGAGGAGGCATGGGGACAACATGCAGGAGCTGGGACCAGCCATGAGGAAACCCAATAAGGAGTTCAATCAAGCTATGGAGCCACTGCAGTGCTGCTCTGACAGAACTGGGTGGCAAACAGTAAAGGGATGTGGGAAATATGAGTATATTTTACAGTCAAAGCTGTTCCTAGGTCAGAGCTGGGAAGGCAGCAGCTCCAAAATGAGACCAACATTTATGTGTCTGTCTTTGCAATGGGAATTGCTCTGACTTGTTGAGTGTCTGTGTTCAGCCCTCATGAAACACTCAAGTCAAGCAGAGGCATCTGAAATGTGGATGTGAAAAGCTCCTAAATAAAATATCTCACTAGCAGTGAAATCTCCCCCCTAGAAATGACACAGGTAGGAAGAGAACAGTTCAAGTCCTTGAAGCATAGCAAAATAGCAGTATTTATGGTTAATTATCAGCATTAAATGATTAGATCAACCAGGTCCCATTTATACAGCCATTGCTTCTCTTCATTCAGCTACAGTCAGTTATAAACAAAAACACATCCCATAAAAGGGTTTCACTTGTTTAACAGGCTAAGTGAATGGCTGACCTCACTTTAAGCAATTAGGGATCTTTACTTAATTGAACATTTATGGTCACCAGAGCGATGCAAACCTACACCACAGCATTTGTGATGCTGATTTCATTCCAAAGGCCAGCAAAAATTGCAGGGGATTTTGATTTAATCTCTGCAACTTTATGAGCTGGGCTCTGTAGTCACATGCAAACATGGTTAAACTGCATTTCCAAACCCAAAATGCAGAGGGCTGTTTATTCTGTGGCTACAAACTGATGGAAATCAGGCAGAAAAAGAAAAGTCATTTGTAAAGTCGTTTAAGTCCAGGTAGTGGGGAGAAGGGGTTCTGCACTCTCTATATACACAGGATTTATGTTTTTATGTGCTGCACCCAGCACTTCATGCACCTGAACCCGAGAGAAACTCCAAGGAACCTCAAAGAAGTTTCTTTTCAGAAAAAAGAAAACCCTCTCATGGTAAACCCCCTCTGTAAACAACATATTTTTATCCCAATCTGGGAAGTAGAACCTATGTCTCATTGTTTCTCTGAACACCACGAGCTGCTGAAGCTGGGGCTGCCAAGGCAGATAAGATGCCAATGAATAAATGCTTGTAGAGTGCACTATTGAATTATTACTGGGATATGACCAGCATTTAAACTATATTTGCTGTTTCGTAATCAACACTGAAAATAAATCTCTGGTTTGGTTCAAAAGCTGCTGAAGGCCTTTTGTTGTTTTCATCAGACTTTAGACCAGATATTTAAATATTTGCTGGCACAAACTGGTGTATGGGACCAACAGCTGGAATGTGAGGAAATGGAAGATGATTATAACCAGTTAATTAGATATGATTTATACAGTTTAACTTCATCTAATTCTTTGTTATCCTTTCAGTATTTTATGCTAATTAATTTCCAAATGGAATTGTAATCATAGATATGCACTTGATGCCTTGACCTCCCTGCAAGGAGCAGTTTCTGCAGCATTTCCCCTCGGGAATGATGCCCCAGTCTGGGCTGTGCACTGATAGGCACAATCACATGGTGCCTTTTTGGATTCAGCTTTTCTGACCCTTTGATCTGGCAAATCTCTCATCAGGCCTCTGGCACAGGGCCCTGACTCCCTGCTTCCCTCTGCAAAGCAGGCACATCCCCTCCCATCAACTGCCATCATCTTTAGTCTCATTTTTCTGGAGATAGGTTGCAGCATCCTTTAATGTCTCATGAGAACATGGTTAGGAAGGAAGCAGAGGAGGAGAGAGAGAATAACGTGAGCTGATGCTGTACTAAAGGCATTGCTTATGCCATGACAGAATAACCCTCATTTCCTAAATGTATCCTGCTCAGAGATGACAGTGCTCTGCACTCCAACGCCTTTTTAAATCACTCCAAATGCCTCCTGCCCTGGAAAAATGACTTTGATTTTGGTGCTGTCTGACACAGCCCTGGAGCAGGCCCCATCCAGGGAGTTCCAGAGGTGTGTGTGCACTTTACAGGCATGAGAGGAAAACCTGTCCACATAAAGTGAGACAATTTTCTGTAAATTCTTGCCTTTTCCTGCAGTTTGATCCTCACAACTGCCCGATTTTACTTTCTACAATGAAAAATAACTGGAAACAGCAGGGTAATATTTTCCTACATGTCTAACCCCCTACTTCCAAGTGCCAAGAAGCTTTTATTAATATCAGTCCCCTCCAGCCTGGTTTGCCTGGCTGCAGTGGAGATGTCCATTCCTCACTCATTCCCCAAATCAATTAGGGAACATTTGGCATACAAAGTTTCCTCTCTTCTTGAGAATGGTGTGGAAGGCTGGATCTGGGAGGGCTGGGTGCTGGCAGAGGTCTTGCCTGACATGTTTCATGACACCTTCCACAGTGGTGGCTCCTTCCCCTGACAGCCCCATCATTTGGATCATCTTCCCACACCCTTATCCTTCTCTCCCATTTCACAGGGTCACACAATTCACTCCCATAAATCTTGATAATCAAAGTTGTGGTCAAAGAGGAAGACCTGGTTGTCCAGGTACCATGTGAAATCCAGATTCTGCCAAGCTTTGCCATCCCCAGGTCCTGGCAGGATATTGCCACTAACCCAGGTGGCCTCAGTGCTGGCCATGGATGTGATTTTTGGGACCAGCTGAGGATTGAGGGCAAAGCCAAGGGGGAGATCCACCTGCTTGCCCTTGCTTTCTCAATGCTCTCAATCCAGTGGTGCAGGAAGAGCTTTCCTGGAGCTGCACCAGCAGTGCCAGGCTGATGTGCCCATCATGTGCTGGGTCCTGTGCAGGTGCCCAGCTGGATGCACCCACCCTGCCCAGCTGTGCCCAGCTGTGCCCAGCTGTGGGCTGGAGCTGTGAACACCCCCAGGGGCTCAGCACTGCCTGCACCCAGCCCTGTGTCACTGTCACCCCTCAGGGGATGGCACACAGGCTGGAAACAGCTGTGTGTTTAATCCCAGGGGGAAGGGGCACACAAAGCTGCCAGCACCTGACAGGGCTCTCCCAGCCTCCAGACTGGTGTGCAGCTGCTGGGACACATCTGTCTAATTAGATCAGTCACATTGTGTTAAGGTAATGCCACTGACACAGGAATTTATAGCAGTGACACAAACACAGGGACTCAGGAGAGCGTTTCTGTCCTGCAGTGACCACACAAAAGTGATGAAAACACCAGGTTGTTTTCACATGCCTCAAATGTAAACTTTGAGTTCTTATAAAGGGCTTTGCATGCCTTCAAATCCCACTTGGCTTAAAAGAAAAATGGAGTTGCAGTGGGTGTTTCTGTGTTTCTGCATCCACCAGGAAGAACTTAACATCATTTTGATAACTGGAACAGCTAATGATGTTTTTAATCCATTTCTGTAATGCTCTTCAGTCTGCTTTTCTGAATACAGAATTTCAAAGTGCTGGCTGTAGGAATTTTTTTTAGCATCTTGGCTTACATAAGATTTTTGGTTCATTTTGGTGGGTAGATTCAGACCTCCAGAGGACTGCTATTTACAAAAATATTCAAGTGCTACAAAAGCTCTAAGAAGAATGCTTGCAGAAACAGTGGCGAGCTTACATAAAATTAAAACAAAGAAAACCAGTTCAGAAAGTTTATTTTAGAAAAGAAATTATTTATCTGCATTTGCCTTCTGACTGCTAACTTGAAGCAGGCAATCTGAGATTACAAAAAAACAATACAAAAATACAGAGAATCTCAGATGTCCTTATTTACCAACCCTCCTGTAGGACCTAAACCACTAAAGTAAGTGTGAAATAATTTCTTGAAAGTGAGCAGTTAATATTCATATTTTCTGCCTGGAAATGGAGGCACCATGACTGCAATTGTTTTCAACTCCTTGTGCTTGACTAAGGCCTCATGCCTTTGAATGAGAATTAAGTGTAATTCAGTTTTACATTGAGAAAATATATGAGGAGAGAGAGAGGTGCAGTTCCTGTGTGCCCACCAGGAAATGCCAGCCTGGATGTGGAGCAGGAAATCTTGCTGTAAATCTAGGGAGCATCTTGTTGGACAGATTTTGGAGCTAAACCCTGCCATGTACACAGCCAGACAAGGCTGGACAAACAGAGACAAACAGGGACACAGGCAGGGCAAAGCTTGTCCAGCTTTCCAGGGCAGCCTTGTCTGTCCCAGCAGATCCCTGCTGGAATTCTTCAGTCAGATGCAGAGCTCAGGAGCCACGAGTGGGCTGCAGGGGTGGGACCAAACCAATCCTCCTGGCAAGCTGCCTTTCCTGGTCAATGCTTGGAGACCTTTCAAACCTCAGATGGGCATCAGAGCTCAGCCAGGCTCCTGCTCAGGGATGTGACACTCACTGCAGGGCAGCCTGGCAATATTTGCAGAGTCTGATTTCCTGGAGGACACAAATGCTGCAGCATGTGCTCCAGCATCCCTGCTCTCCTTCCCACCAAGCTGGGCAAGCAGTTGCTCATCTTGGGCTTAATTAGTGATATCCCTGTGAAGAGAGGATGACTCAGTTCCATAAAAGCATTGAAACAGCCCCAGGCAAGTGTAACAGAAATCTAATTTGGGAAGTGTTCAGGGAAGACTGGCTCCTTAAAGGAGCCAAACAGATTGGGAGCTGCTGCTGAATTTCAGTTGGATCAAGATTCATCTTCCAGTGTTTTGATAATAAACATTTTCAGCCCAAATAAATGGTAAAAGAAAACATGAGACTTCCAAATATGCTCAGCTGTACTTCCTGCAAATAAACATAAAATGGTTTGGGTTGGAAGGGACCTTAAATATCATCCAGTTCCACCCCCCTGTCATGGGCAGGACACCTTCCACTAGACAAGGTTGCTCAGAGCTCCATCCAACCTTAAACTCTCCCAGGGTTGGGGCATTCACAATTTATCTGGGCAACCTGTACCTGGTGATAAACCTCAGAGTGGGGCCAGGATAATTTTGGATCTATGATGATATGCTTAGCAAATAAGACAACCCCACTTCAAACCCTCTGATGCAAAAAAGGAGACAAAGAAGTTAGTATTTCTCCTGGCTGGACAATAAGCTAAGGAAACTAAAAGATAAAATTGCTACATATTGTTTTATTTACAAAACGTGCAATTGCCAGTGGTGTAACTTGCCAAAAAATAAACCTAGAAAATGAGAGCAATTTTTTACCTTCTTGACAGTATGTGTTTTAAAGATGAATTTCCCATAAACCATTTCAAATGCACTCGTATTTAACCAATTTAAAATAACCCATTTTTCCCTTTTATTTTCCTAATGTAATAACTTGTTGCCATTCAAGATTTCAGGACCCTTAGCTGAGCTGTGGCCTCAGCTCTGCCCTTGCATCTTTAAACAGCATTTGCATGGGGATATTGTGTAATTCTAATAAGAGAGCTGAGCCTGGGAGTTGTAGTGCAGCAGTTCCACTTCCCTGGCTGCAGCAGCATCAGCTCATGGAGGATTTCACTGAGCCTCTGCCAGCAGTGCCTTGCTGCTCACTCCTTGTGAGGACATCTAATTGCTGCAGTGATCATGGATGGTTCTGTGCACTGAGCTAGCATTTATGGCCGTGTGCTTTTAAAAGGGAAAAGACAGCACTCAGTTTGAGATGGTGTGATTTAAACTCTGATAACATCAATAGTTGTGATGGCTGTGCATTTACAAGCAGCTTTTATCACAGATGGGGAAAATGTTAAATCAGCACCATGATCAATTAACCTGTAATTTAAAACAGAAGTGTAAAATCTTCTTCATAAAGAACAAGGGCTGCTGGTGCACCCCTAGGGCATTGCTGAAATCCTTGGCAAATGTGGAGTGGCTCTGGCCTGGCCCTAGTCTGAGCCAAGGGGATTCACATTCTCTCAGCATCACCCTGGGAGACCAGAGCAGCTTCCCATGCCTGCCCAAATCCATGCAGAGACCAAAGCCCCTGCCAGTTCTTGCCAAGCATCATTTTAAACTACACCCAAGAGGGTGTTTTAATGCCAATTTCATCTGGATTTCAAACTCCAAGTAGAAAATTAAGATGAAATCGCTGCCCCAGTAACTGGAGGAGCAAGACACAACTGGACATTATGATGGTACCAAGGATTTATTATGTAATATAGCACAGAGTTTATGCTGGATTACAGCTGAAGAATTGTCAAAAGGAAATTTTGCTGCAGACCCAGATGCTGCATTTAATCAAGGTTCATGTCCATGGGGATTTTTAGGGATGGTTATTTATTGACCAGCATAAAGGTGGCAGCTAAAGATGTCAGTTAAAATCAGGACTCTGTTCTGCTGAAGAGCATGTAAATATTTCTAGAACAGGACAACCTTTTCTTGGGTGAGTTTTCTGTTTGGGTGATAGCAATTAGATAGTGGAAAGGACAAGAGAGAGCAATGTCTCCAGAGATGGAAGAGGGCCAACCTTTTTCCAGAGCCTTTTGTCTATCTACAAACAAACTCTGAAACAAATGCTAAGACATACTGTGCAACAGCTTAAAGCCTGGTAACTTAGTCAAGTAATTAGAAAACTTACATGAGATTTTTTTTTTTGTTTGCACTTTTAAAAATACCACCATTTTAAGGAAGAAAATACAGGATTTGCCATCATGCTCTGAGTCATCAGAGAATGAATGCAACCAGCAAAGATTCAACATGTGGTCTGTTAAAAGAAGATGTTTTACTATCACAGGATGTAAAAAAGAAATAAAATTCCCACATTTCTTCTGTTGCTTTTCCACTGCCACCCAGCCAACTCTCAGCTGGTTCTACTTGCAGAAAACTGTGACTGCAACCCACAACATTAATACCAGCAGTTCTTCTGCCAAAAGCCAGCACTGGGATGGGATGGGATGGGATGGGATGGGATGGGATGGGATGGGATGGGATGGGATGGGATGGGATGGGATGGGATGGGATGTGACAACAGCAAACAGCAGTTTGCACTTCACACTTGAGGGGACAGGAGGGATGCACAGCTCTGCCCACACACACGCTCCTGGCAGGACCAGGATCCTAAACACAACTTGTGAAAATAAAACAAATAAACAAATAAACAAAAAAAAAAACCAAAAAAAACCAAAAAAACAACACCCCAACAAAACCAAAAACTAACAATATAAAAACACCAAAATCCCAAACCACACCACCAAAATTAAAAAAAAACAAACAAAAAAAAAAAAAAAAAAAACAAACCTAAGCAACAAAAAACCCCAAAACAAAACAGACCATAAATCCTCAAAGCAAACCATGTGCCTTGATAAGAGAAAAAAATTGCTGTTCTGGAATTAGGAAAGCACAGGGGCTGAGGGGACTCTGATGCTGGGTAAAGAAGTGGGACCATTTCCAATTCCACAGACACCTCTTAGAGCTAAACTGGGCTCCTCTAAGCAGTGGAAACAACTTCCATTTGTATTATGAAGCTATAAAAACAAAGCAAAATAATTATTGTTGTTGTAATAAAAGAGGATAAAAACCAGCAATCTCAATGAAAGTCAGGGATTATGAATTGCCAAAAAAACCCCAAAATTAAAAAACGTAAACAGTATATTCTTTTCTCAATGTTTGAATGAGGCACAGTCAATTTTTAGAATTGTGTTTTTACCAGTCTCTTCCTGGCAGAAAACAATATTTAAAATTAATGTAACCAATCTGAAAAATCAGAGTGAATAGTGCTAATTCCTACAAATTCAGTTAGATCTAGTTCATCTCATAGTTAGAAACATTCTGTTAATGTTTAACACATGGAGAAGGCTTCTAGTAACAAACTCTAATTATGGAGTCCTTCTGACTCTCCTCATCTGATTGAACATGTAAACAGAGCTGCTCTTAACTGCTCCAAGATCCTTCTTACAAAACCTTGATTGCCAAAATTGCAGAGCTGTGCAGTCACATAATTGTTTGAAATCTTACCATTTCAAAGGACTTAATTAAAATCTGATCCTACTCACGGGGCCATGCAGCCATAACTGGATTTTATCTCTAACCAGGATCCACAGCTCTGAACCCTCCCTCTGCAGGCAGGACCAGCAGCCAGCACTGAGCTCCCTGAAGCTCTGCAAGGTTTGTGCAGTTCCATCTTGGATTTCTGGGTGCTCACACTCAGGGATTTTAAGTGATTTGCTTTAGATTTTGAAGTTTGAAACCTGAGACAGGGAATAATTTTTGAAAAAAAAACCCAAAAACTTGCTGAAAGGTATTATCCTCTCCTGGTCTGTACAAGCAGGAGCTTGCTTCCCAGTCACCTGCCTGCCACTATAATGATTGATTTCAGTGCTTTATCAACAGCATATGCAGGTTTTTTCTTTGTTTAGATAAGAGATTACAAGGACTATCAATCCTCATACTCTTGCATTCAGTATTAACACTGTCTAGAATTAAGCTGCTTCTTCCATGGACTAGCACTTTGTAAATATATGTTGGGGAGTTAAGTTTCTTTCCTTTTGTTCCTTTTCACTTATAGATTTTTTTTTTCCCCATAAATTGCTAGGAAACACTATTAACTGGGTACTTAAGAAGTGGCCAAGCCTCAGGGAAGGAGGGGCAGATACCTGTCTCAGATATGATACCTGTCAGATATCTTTTAAATCAAGACAGTAATTAGTAGTAATTCCAACATGCAGAAGAGATGGAGAGTTTAGAAATGGTTTTGGCTAGTTAAGTTTATCTCCTCTGCCAGGTTGAGGATGTAATATTTGAGGATAAATAGTCTCAAAAGCCTATGAGAATCTGAATTAGAGTTCACCCAAAAGACTCTTTTTGCTTCTTTCTCAGCATGGTCTAGAAATTTTTGGAAGATGCATGGGAAAGGAGTAATATTTTGAATTTCAGATTTAATCCCAACAAAGCAAACCCATGAGCTCAGGACAGGTAGTTCATGTCTCTACCCATCTTATGCAAATCATAGAAAAAACATCTGGGCATCTCTCAAGGCCTTCAAAAGGTTTAATTTTTATAAAGGGCTGTATTAGTGCTCATTATTAAAAGTCTCACATGAAGTAGTGGACTATAAGTATTAGGTGATGGTAAAAAACCCTGACTCTAAAAATGTTACAGATATTTAGAATATGCTGTGTCCTACAAGGGAAGTCTGTCTGGAGAAGCAGCTTTGGTATCTCACCTTGTTCAGGCTGTCAGGTTTCTTTCCCTCCATGAAATTTGTGCCTGGCTCTGGTGCCCTGGCAGTGCTCAGCAGTTAGCTTGTTCCAGAGCTAACAAACAGCAATTTATACCCTGACAGTGTGCCTGTGCTCCTACAGCCTGCCTGAGGAATCACAGGTTCTGCCATTGGATTTCATACTCAGAGACAAAATGTCTAAATATTACCTCTGGTTTGCAATGTGCTGTCTCTCCTTTTGCTCTCCATGACAGCTCATCAGGAAAACTGTAATGACCTTCACTTCTGCACAGCAGTCACAATATTTAAGGAAATGGAAGTGAACCCTTCCAAGCTGGGTGCTGCTCTGAAAGCCAAGAAACTGCCCTGACAAAATGCCAGTGTCCTGTGCTCAATACAGGTGGTGATTCCCAGGCAGGTGGGTGCCAAGTTCCAATGAATAAATTCTGATACCTTTCCTGGCCTGAAGAGGTGATTTATTCTGATTAGTCCTAGTGCAGTGCCAGGCTGAAGGGCTGTGTTCTCCCATGGGTGAGCAGTGACTGCCACCAGCCTCCCCTTCCCCTGGCATCTCCAAGGGGCTGTGCTGGCTGGCACTGGCCCCACTGGACCAGCTGGAACACCTCTGGACCAGCTGAGTGCAGATCAGAAAGGAATTTACAGCCAGCCTGGGAGAATTCAGCAATCAGAGGGTCTAGCATCTCCTGGAACAGCACAGTGGTTTGACCACCAACAGGCAGCCCAGTAGGATTTACCAATAAATCCCTAAGCAGAGTGTTCCCCAATTCCTGCTGGAAATCCATGTCTGGTGGGCGCCTGGAAATCAGAGCCTGGTGGGTGCTTCTTAGACATTTGGCATTTCAGGTTTACCAATGGACTTAGCACCTAAAATCCCCTTAAAGCAATGAGAAATGAAAGAGCACAGCTCTTTTTTTAGGATGTGACATCATGTTTTCAGGGCAGGCTGCTGGGATTGCAGGTGCCCTGTAGCAGCAGTGCAGTGGCTGTAAGATAATTCCAACAGAAGGAGGAGTGATTTCATGGTAAATCCACTGTGCTCTCTGCAAGAATGCAGCAAAGAACTCATTTCAGAGCTGCAGTTCCAAAATATTTGCACACAAGTGTTTCAAAGTTCTCTAAATGACTGCTAAGGGTTGTATATTGGGCAATACATGAATTTGTTCTCTTGTGCTCTTCTTCCCTCCCCCTTTTGTGTTTATGTATCTGCTGGCAAAAGCACCTCATCCATAATGCAGTGCAATAAAGGCACAGGAGCAGCTGAGCAGCCTTGCCCATGTGGAAACAGCAAAGAGAATCCATCACTCACAGCATCTCCTTCCAACACAACCCAGGTCTGACAAACATTAAACAATCTGAGCTGACTGGAGCATGCAGGGCTTCCTTTGAGTGCCTTTTAGGCAGCTCATCGTGGCACCATTCATCAGGAAGGCTGGGCAGAATTAATGGTTTCCATGAGCTAAATGGCTGTGTGCTGAGGTGCACCATTAAGAGGGTGTGCTGTTCCCCAGCTCCAGCATTTGTCTTGTTGGATTGTTTTAAAACTCAGCCCCAAACACTTTGTGCTCTGTGTGTGGTGCTGGCTGGGTGAATGTGGGTTAAAGTTACCATTTGATTACAATTTAAAACACAGCTTTTCCTTCTGTGAGGTGGCCCAGCCTCTTTTTTTTTTTTTTTTTTTTTTTTTTTTTTTTTGTGCTTCATTTACATAACTGCAGAGCAAGTCCAGTTTTGGTTCAAACAGATATCTTATTTTAGAGGATTTAAAACAATCAGTGCTAGAGCATGGCATGTCTAATGCAAAGCATTTTTTCTCCCCTTGTATTAAAACCAGGCTACAGATAAAGTTAATTTATTATAATTTATTACCTCTAAATAAAACCTTCCATTCCCACTGACTAAAGAATAGGCACAGCACAGGAAAGAGTGGTTCATGTTCCAGCCCACCACGATTTGTTTGCAGCAGTACAACATGAATTCCACTGCTTTGAGCAGTGATAACAGAGGACTTTTCCCTTCAGCTGTGATCAGCCCTCTGGGGCTGCTCTGCACATCCACCCTGATGCAGCAAAGCAAGTGGAACTTCATCCCCTGGGCAGTCCCAGGGAGAGCTGCTGGGAGCCCCAATCAGCTGTTTCAAGAGACTCACAGAAGCAAAGATTCCAGTGAGAAACTCTGAATTCCTTTTTTAAAATTTTCCTTTCCCTTTTTAAATTTGGGACGTGAAAAATATTCCCCCCAAACCTGAAAATACCACAATCAGTTCTGATCAAGGGGTATTCCCAAAACTGCTGCCCTGAGTTTCAGAGCTGCAAGGACACATCCTCTGACAGACACACCCCGTGCTCATGCTGGGCTTGTTGGCAGTTCAGAGTTTCTCATGTCAGACTCCAAGAGGAGCTGGAGATGCTTTAGGAGTCAGAAAAGATTTTCTCACCCCGTGCCAAGCATCAGTCAATGCACAGACAGGCGTGTCTAGATGGGTCAGAGGAGATGGAAGCAGAGAAAGAAGACAAGTTCATGGGCTGAAGTGCTGGGGTTGATTCTGTTTTCTGCTTGCATTTAACTCTGAATATGCTGATCTGTTCCAGGGAATCAACCCTGCACTGTTTGTGGCAATATCTGCCAGGTAGAAAAGTGCCACATGCAGTACAAAGCCTGGCCTTCCAGCACAGGGACTCTACTGAATGACAAAGAAAGGGTTTTGTCCCTGCAGAACTAGCCCCTCTGCCTCTGTATTTATAGCTTTTCAAGTTATTAACTTTTTAATTAACACTGAAAGATTTGAAAGCACCTAACTGCATTGTAGAGTAGTTGTATTAACAAATTACAGACATGAAAATTAAAATTCAGTTGCTCTAGTATTCCATTTAGAAAAGTGCAAACAGAGTTGGTGTTTAGCTAATAAATGATTCTCAGATGTTATGTTTCCAAATGAAAGGAGAAAATGTACCTTTATTGTATTCCTTTAAGTGCTTCTGCCCTCATTAGGAATTAATCAGCAAATACAAACAGCACTCCAAGCTTTGGAGATATCCCTTCTTTACCCTCACTTCCAGTTGTAAGTTCCCTAAATTAAAATTGTTTCTATATTATGGTAGCAGTTTTACACCATGTTTTGGATAGAGCTGCTTCATTTCCTCTCCCTTTTTCTCCCTTCTGTATTGATAAGTTCTGGAACACACCAGGAAGGGATTGGAAGGCTGTAACATTAGGTGTCAGTTTATGCACATCCAGAAACAACTTCTAGCCAGCCAAATCCACAAATTTGCTTTCTCATATAAAAAATCCATCCAAGGCAATAAGGCATTTGACAATCCCTGTGAATAAGGTGCCAGCATTTCCAAACAGGACCTAGAACCTCCCCAGTTTGGCAAATGGGGCAGTTTGGGGTTTGGGAGAAGGGAACAAGGGGGAGAACAGCCTGGTGAGGGGTCAGATGGAAACCAAACCTCAGGTGAGACACTGGGGAAGGGCTGCCAGGAGAGCTCCACCATGGAAACACCTGATTTAATATCAGCTGGATGGTTTGTGGTAAATGTGTGGGCAGTGTGTGACATCCAGCTGCTCCATGCAGTAACCATGAACCTTGCAGGGTCCAGAAAATAATATCTGAATAAGGCTGACTAATGAGCTGCTGCTAAACCTTTCCAGGACCTGAACAGCTTTGTGAGGAGACTCTTGCTTTAAGGAAAGTCTCATAACTTCATTAAAGTTATCCCTTTACTTTAGTGTAACAGCCAGGCACACATTCAGCCATATAACCCAAATTTCTAACTAAATCTTTCCATACTGAAGTGACTGAAAATCCCCACTGAAGCAGCTAACTTCAGGAGTCTCCAATCATCTGTTGGTTTGTTTTGTCTCACACATAATGGAAGCAACAGGCTGAAGATTATGTTGTAACCAGATTACTAGAAGATTTATTATTAATTATTGCACAAAGAGACAGAGATATGTGCAGTTGGGATTAAAGCACAGTGGGGAGAGGGGATGCCAGGCTGAAGTGTTTCACCCTGTAAATCCATCTGCATTTGAACTGGCATAAGGACCCAACACAGAGCTTCTGGTTTAGAAATTACATTTATCTGCAAAGCTGACTTTGCTAAGTGATGTCATCTGGCACTTTGTGTCCCCTTTGGAATCAGGGGCATTATTTATGATGTCTGCATACATATAAAATGCATGACACCTCCCCCCTAATTCCTGCCCAGTTCTTGCTGTGGGAAATGCCCACTGTGGGGCACAGAAGGAAAAGCCTGGGCAAAGACTCCTTGCTCTGCAGCTGGGATAAAGGATGTCACTGTCATGTCCCTTATGTCCCTGCTGCTCCTGGAGCTGGCCTGGTGCCTTCCCTGGACAAGCAGCTCAGGACTGAGCAGCAGACAAGCCTGGAGGCAAAGCCATGGCCAAGCTGGCTCAAAGAAATTGGTGATTCTGGGCTTGTTTCTCTGAGCATCAGTGAGCTCAGCCCTGTGCCATCCAGCTCTGTAAAATCCAGGGGGAAAACCCCACACGCACACCCTTTTGAGGAGCAGGTAAGGGAACATTTGGAGGGCAGTGGAAGGAAATCAGAAATTCATAATTACCCTTCCTAAACATTAATAATCTGACTAAAACAAGTCCCTTGGATTTTAGTGTTGCAATGGATTGGGTTTTAGTGTTGCAATCATGGAGCCTTTGCAGTACCCACTCAGTTTGGGTGAGAGGTCTGTGTTTATCCATAAAAGCTGATTTGTGGGATAAATTGTGCATGAGGAACAACCTGTGTGAGCTCAAGTTCCAGCAAAGGCACAGGACTGGCAGTGCTCTGATGCCAGGGAAGACAGCACCAGGAGATCACTCAACACCAGGATTCTGGTACAAGTGCCTTGTACCAAGTTCTGCCAGCCCAGCAGATTTGTCCTGTGTGCACTGGAGGAAAAGAGCAGCACACAATTTTTTAATTGCAGTTTCACTGTGGTGTGATAACATGGGACTGAGCAGAGCAAATAAAACCAGAGATGTGCAGCCTCCTAAACCCTCCTCACCAGCAGAGACTCCTGCAAGCAACCTGTTGATTCCTAGGATTTATTTTTTTTTGGACACAAATCCCACTGTATTTTTATAAATTTGAGCAACTGTGTCCAGCTTTTTGAAAAGATGTTTTTAATAGTGTGGTTAAGCAAGGCCCATAAAAAATGCAAACAAGAGAAACAAGCACTTCAGAGAAACACTTGCCAATTCTATCTTCATTGTTTTCCAAGGAATTACAGCAAGGATTAATTTATTTGTTTAACACATCCAGAAAACATCAACACTCTGCCCAGTGAGTTTTGGCAGTCTCCAGTTTTGAAGAAATTTAAATTCCAACTGGAGAAAGTCCTGAACAACCTGCTCCAGGTGACTGGGCAGGGCAGACTCCAGATCCAGCCTCAGCCACTCTGGACTCTATGGACATCCCTTCTTTGGAGATGCAATAGAATATTAATATTATATATATATTTATATATATACAGAGCCAAAATCAAACCAACTGTGCCTGCTGGCAGTAATGGTGACCCCTGCCCATCTGAGCCCTCATCTGCCTCCAGCCCTCACCTGCAGAGTCCTCTCCTGTCCCAACCCAATGACCAAAAGAAGAAAGTCACTCACTTGTTGGCATCAACTTCACCATAAATAACAGGGACATATGTGATATATGTGACAGCTGTCCCTATTCCCTGTTCCTAAATTCCCTGTTCCATGGATTGCCCTATTTCTAACCCCTACTCCAGCTGTATATCATATTCTAGTGACCATTGTATTTTAATCTTTTCCTGTTTCTTCAGGTCCCAGATAACACAGGAATTAACTGAGCCTTTAGGTTACTGCTACATCAAAAATTCAGCTTGACCAGAAGCCATTAGACCAGTGATTTCCATCTAACCTGGAAAAAGCTGAAGACATTCACCTGTAGCAGCCTCAGTCTACATTTAAGACACTTTAACAATCCTGAGAAAAGCATGGCTGGGAATGAATATTAATTATATCTGAGATCTTGGTATTTAAAATATCATATCAGCACTTCCCTTCCCTTATGGAATCAGTGGATTCATTAAAGGGTTTTTATGTCCTCTCTAAATGACTGGAATTAGTCATTGATGTAGGCATGGTACCAGACTTCCTGGGTTTCTGTTCTCATTAGGAACAATCCATCCTGATCATTCCACTGGGAGGGAGGTCCATGTGCAACGTGCAGTGCCCCTTCCTGGGGATCTGAGCAAGGCTGTTCCAATCACTTTGCCTTTCCCACATCCCAATTCCTTCTGTCAACCCACACCTTTCACTTTGCTGGCAGAACCATAAACTCCATCCTCAAATAAAGCTCAGCTCAGTGCTGCTGAGAGTCATTAGTGCCCCTTTCAAATTCAGAGGGTTGGCAAGTAACCAGCACAAAATGAAGGCTTTCATTCTTAACAAGTGAAATTCAAGCAAAACAGATTAAAAAATAAAAAACAAGCCAAAAAGACAGCTGTGAACTCTGGTCAGGATCCCACCACCCCCAAACATGACCAGCAGAGGCTGAAATCAGTTGTGAAATGTTTCTCCTTTTCCCTGAGTGCTATCTCATCTGCTCCTAATTATTACAGTTAAATGTAGAAAAGTTTTAACAGCAAGCTTTAAACATCCCTTTAAACATAACTTGAGGGAGTTGAGATCAGGAAAAGAAAGAATTAAATGAGCTTTCTTTCTTTTCCAATCTGCATTGCTTTTCCACCCAGTGCCCTGGCCTTTCATCCTCCTCTCTGACTGCTCAAGAAGGTTCATTAACAAGCATCTTCAGAAAGAATAAGAAAAAAGGATGGAAAATACGATTTCTGGCAGACTGAAATGCATCTCTCAGGCTGGCCAGGCATTCAGGAGGAAGGGGAGTCTGACAAGACTGGGATTTCTGTGCTGCTCATGAAGGATAACTATTTTGAAGGTCTTTTGTTTGTATTTAATTCAAGACTGAATGCAGAGACTTGTTCAGGATATTCTCTTTGATAATTATGGGACAGAAATTTGCAAATATGAGCTGGCACTTGCCTTCCTGATAAGAAAGCTCCTAAATTATACACAATTACATCAAGGATTGACAGAGCCAGTCCCTGGTTTCTCTCTCTGGGAGATCCATGAGGACCTGGTGGATGTGGAACTCAATCCACAGGCTGCACTGTAAACCATAAAAACCATAAAATAAATGGTGTCACAACACCTAAAGCTCTGTATGGGTTTATGTGTAAAGGAACTCAGGTTCAGCTCATCATTGCCAGCAAAACAATATTTTAATTTTCTTTCTTTGCATCTTTTTTTTTTTTTTTTTTTTTTTTTTCAGAAAAGGAAAAAAAAAAACTAAAAGGAAGAAGATCTGCAGGTCTGTTTGCTCTGCAGTGACACTCAGCTCTCACCAGCTCCTCTGTGCATCCTTCTCCTTCAGTATTCCCAGTTTTTCATTTTGTTGACTCATTTTTACAAGGCCTTTCTCAGCTGAGCCAAATGGAAGGATTTCCTCCTTAATATTTTTCAGCCCATGCACCAGGAGGAGCCAAAAGCATTTTGTATTTTCCCAGGAGAGCCATGTTCCACTCCTTAATCCTTCAGCCCAACAAATAACCCAAGAGTGCAGGGAAACACCACAGTCAGGAGAGGAGAGACACAGCAAAAGTAAAGAAATTCATATGTGGTCACATATGAAAAAAGTTAATATATAATGGCTGAAAATAGGCTGTCAGTGAGCAGCAGGGCTTTTCACTCCTAGTCACAGACCAGAAATTCCCATGTCAGCCTCCAAAGGATGAAATTCAAGACTATCAGGTGATGGTCAGCACACCCCACTGGGCCAGGAAGGGATAGAAATACTGTGGAAGATTCAAGAAGAACCATCACAATTTACCTGACATTTCTGTTGGCAGCAGGAGCTAGTTTCCAAACAATATTCACTGAAAATGGCAAAAGTCAATTAGCAATCATGTTGGTGGCATTTGGGTGGCCACCAGTGAAACCAGGATTGAGAAGGGTTGAAGTTTTTATGTGTGCAGGGGACATAAGCATCCTAAAGATCCCAGCTGGCACTGCAATCATTAGGATGGTGATGCTTTTACCAAAACCAACTGTGTTTTCACCCAAACAGAGTGAAAAGCAGCCTCAGAATATCTGCTTACCCTTCCAATTAGGGAGAAAGTAGGTATGAGGCTGAAAATATTGTTTGGATCATGCTCTGCCTGACCTTTAAGGTTGTCTGTATTCTTATTTGCAACTTCTTGGATTTGCACAAATTAATATGCTTATCTTAGCTAGAAACATAAACAAAACCAAATTCATAAATGCAAATTTATTTTCCCTGACTGCCCCCAAAAGTGAAACATTTACAATTTCACTCATGTCACTTAAGGCCTGTCTAACAAATGCATTTGCAGGGGAAAACACATGCACATAAATAAAATTTAATCCCTTGGGCCACCACATGGGTCCTGATTTGGGACAACAATTTGTTGTGCTGAGAATATTCAGGGTGTGGGCACAGATAAAACCAGGTCATGGTCCTCAAAAAATATATTTACTTTGGCAAGTTTACAAAAGGATCATATAAGTGGATTGAAGAAGAAAGAGGAACTAAAATTCTCAGCACAATGATCAGCAGTCACTCATGACTTCTCACTACATCAAATGCTAGTTTTCTTTCAGTGCACACAATTCTTTCCTTTCACCCCAGTTTCTTTAATTGCTGAGCTCTTCCAGGCAGTGGTCCTCAGGAATTTCTAACCCAGATTTCCTGGTAGCAGCAGTTATGTTTGGAATCACATAACAGCCAAATGCAAGGAAAATGCCATCAAAACAGATTTTAAGCTGTCACTTCTGGAAAAAAAAAATCCCAATGCAATATGTGCACTAGACTGTATTCTATAGGTCAGTGGTGGAAAGGACACCAAGGGTGACTCAGAATATATATATTTTTAAATTTAACTGCTAGAGAAGTGCATTTTCAGCTAGGCTTTCCTAGATTTAATCTGTTTAACATCCATGCCTCTCCAAGTGCTTGTACCCACAATGAGACTGTTTTTCCCCATCCTAAACTAGTTCATATACTCAGAATTTATAAGGCAGGGAGAAAACTGCCTCACCTGCCACAGTGGGCTCCTGTATCATTGCCAGGTACTCTTATGTGCCAGATAATACCCATTTAATAGGTATTAAACACATTGAAGCAGGGAAACTTAATTAACTCTCCCTAAACCAGTGGGGTGCCTGCTGTATTTCAGGCCTCTGATGTGCTACTAAAATAATAACTACATACATGCAGGGGAAAGCATTTAGGTGGGAATGAATGAAAGATGTACAGACACAGGAAATAAGACAATTAATTATGATGAAATAGCTGCTGAAAGGATGGAAATGCCTTTATTGGCATCACCAGTCTCCTGTTATCTGGGCAGTTGGTGAGTGCTGCAGGGTGTCAGAACTCCAGGGAAAGCCTGGTGCTTGTTGCCAGTGAGAATTGCCATGGGGAGCAGGAACAGAGCAGAAATTGGAGCTTCAAGGATCCAGACACATGGGAGGGCAAGGAAACCAAACTGAGTCTGTCACTGGTGGAGAAGTAAAGCAGGTAATTGCACAGTGTGGTCCCCAAAGGAACTGCAGCTCTGGGGCTCTCAAGGGGAAGGTCTCACACTCCTGAGGTGAGCCACAGGCAGCTGAGGATCCCAGACTCTGCTGTTCCCCCAGCACTGCCACAGCCATGGCTTATGGCATGAGTCATGGAAAAGGCAAGGCCCAAGGTTGTCATGACAAAAATTCAGCCACCTTTGAGAAACAAGTAAAACTAAATACTGGGGGTGAACTCTGAATCTGAGCTTCAAGACAGGGAAAGGGGGAAAGGCTTGATTAGTGTGGATGGAATATGTTATCAACAAAGCAGCTGGATGAGAGCTGAGAGGAGTGGAGGGACTTTGGCAAACCAGAGCAGCACCAGAGACACAGATCCACTGCTAAGGTCAGGAATAGCCCTGAGCTCACAGCAGGGATGCTGTGCAAGCAGCCAGGGCTGCAGGGATGCAAGCACCCACCCCTCACTGCACACACTGCAGCTGCACTGCAGCCAAGCAGAACATCACGGGGCTTTGGACAAAAACTGGCTGGAGTGTCGGGGTTTCTCCTTCCTTTTTAACAAACAGGTGTGGGATTTGTGAAGTAAATTTCCAAATTTTCATTTGGAATCTCCCTGTGCATTGTAAAAGGGCTCTCACTCACTGTGGGCAGACTCAGGCACTGAATCCCAACCTACAAACAAAAGGTCATGTGGCCAATTAATTCCATTGTTTTGTAGCAAAGTACAATTAAAGACGGGAACAATCTGGTACCCTGGCCAGTATGAATAAATCTGTGCCAACATTTCTTTCTGTACACACAATTCTCCCTTGCCTGTCTGTTTTACAGTTCTTTTCTGTATGTCTGCTGCTTTCTTACCTCCTTTTGATTAAAAGTGTTGCATGGTGTTTTTTCACTCACATGCCACTGGAGAGGTACAGACAGTGAGCTGGCAGAAAATATTCTCTGATTCATCACTTGTTAATTGATTTAAAATATTGTAAAATAATTGGGCATTCAGACATGCATAGCTGCAGTAGTAGAAAATTTAACCTTGCAAATTATTCAGAGTGCTGTCTAAAGTCACAGCAGTTATAATACATAAGGGATAAATACAAATACAGTAGTTTATTGAGGTTTTCAAACTCTGTATTTTTAGTTTTTCAGCCCTATGTTTTCCCTAGTACAACTACTATGTTGCATTAGCTGCCACATATTCAAAATATGGTAACAGATGTTTTGTTCTAAACTGAAAAGAGCTTGCTTAATGTGCAACTACAAATTCATGGAGAGCCACCTCTTCCCAATGACACATGCTTTAATGGAAAGGCTCATTAGTCACAAAAAGCAATTAAAACTCTCCAAAAATGGTGCAAACAACCTCAGTAAACTTAATCAAACCACAAACTCTGCTTTATAAATGAAAATCCAGAATAATCTGATTTTTGTACATTCATACCCATTTTTTTTCCTAACATAAATATGATCAGAGTATTCTCCCACAATTTTTTAAGGAGATGATAAAATCTTGATATACCAAGATTATGAAGGCAACAAGAACAAAAAACCCAGCTGTTAGTTTTCTGAAACAAAGGAGCTTTCTGCAAAATTGAAAAATTCTGCAGGATATACCAATTTTGACAAATTTCATTTGAAGACAGAAATAAGAAGCAATAAGACAGAAACATTTTGATTGTCAGAAATAAGCCCTCTGTGTCTTCAAGTAACATCTCTGTTTGCTTTTTATGCTATTGATTGTATATCTTAATTTCAAAGCTAAAGGAGTTGTTCCACTCACACACTGTTTTTCAAAGGAAGCATTTTCTAAGGTCTGTGATTTTGAGTGATGCTGACCAAATGCTCTGTCATGTCTCACTACTCATCATGCTGACTCTGCCTGTTGTCTCTTTTTTTTTTTTTTTGTAAACTTGAAGGTTTTTGGGGCCAGAAGAATGACTCATTCTTTGTTTGCAAAGCCACATAAAATGTGCCTTTGATGAATGGCTGGAGCTGAGCTGCAAGGAACTGCCCCCATGCAAATAAAACAATAATAATAAAAAGAAATAAATTTACTTTTCCTTTCCAAACTTCATAAATCTTGGCCAGCAGGTCTTCTAAGGAACATGCCATTCCAATATTGGGATGATAGAAATATAAATTTAGTCCAAAAGAGAGCCCCAAATTTTCCACAATTATATGAATATTCCAGCATCTAAAGTGGGAGATGAGGTTTCAGAAAACCCTGTATTATTTCCTGTTGACCAGATTTCTGCCAGAAGAATTCAGGGAGTTTTTCATTCCTTGCACTGCACAGGAGAATGATTTCTGAAATACAAATGGCTCTGGACCAAACTCCAAAGAGCCACACAACTTTTGGTAGGGAAATCTGTGTCTGTAATGTCCTATTTGAATTTTTGCCCACATTTTCCCCTTTAGACAAGAATCAATATACTCTATTTTACAGGATATGTTAATTAATGTTAACTTAATATTATCTGGAGTCACAAACTTGCAAGATGGTTTTTCTTGTTTTTTCTTTTTCTCCTTCCTTGCTGTGGAACTAATTCTGTTTCTGTCAGAGCCACACCACTAGGAGAGAGCCTTAATGGAGTTTTTGAATGAAGAGTGTTCTAAGCATCAAGCAGATTTGCACAAAAGGGAATATCTGCCTCTTTCTTGTCAAACCCTTGAAGTGTGCTGCTTCAGAATCCTAAAGAATGAGAGGAAGGAAAAGAAATCCACAGCCCTGTGAAAATTGATGATGCACATTTGATAGCACAGCTTCTCTCAACCTGGCTGAGCTTTAGAAACTGCACATTTTTAGAGAGGCATTTTTCCCCCCATACAGAGAGGCATCTCTGTCTAGAGTTTCATTGCAACTAGAGAAAGTTTTAGATTGTCTTTATCAGATACAATCCCAGATGAGAAAACACAGTCACACATTAAGGAGAAGCTGATGAAACATTGCCCATGCCAGCAGTGTGCAGCTGCTGGCTCCTGTTTCAAAAGCTCTTCATGAGCTCACTTATCAAAGCAGCCTGTCTGAGGGCTGGGGAGGATTATTCTGTGAGCATTTCAGCTGACCTGCTCCTGCAGAGCTACATGAACTGCAGAAATTAGAACATGTGTATTAGGAGATGCCCTGCAGAATTGAGAGTCACTGTTGGAGAGCTACAGAAAGATGGTCTAGTATCATTAGCTCATCCAACTAAAATTACTTTAATTTTCATAAAACACAGCTCAGGATTCACTGGTTGAAACCCCAGCTATTTTCCAGCAGTTATTCTTTGCTGCTGCCCAGACCTCTCTCCCAAATCCTTGTTTTCAGCCATAGGAACATACAGTTCCTTAGAAACTTCCAGAGTTAATAACCTGGAAAACTCAAAAACTTAATTATGGACATGAACAGGTCACAGACACCATCCATTACCCACACATGGACTCAGAGGATTGTTTGTGGGCAGGCTCTAAACCCTGTGCTGTGTTGTCATCCCTCCACCATGCATTTGGTTTGTGTGGATTCACAAGGCAACATTCATCTTCAAAAATCTTAATAAAACCTTTAATAAAACCTTGGGGATCAGCACTCCCAAAGCTGCTCAGGCTGAGCTGGGAGAGTTCAGCACTGCTGAGTGTGGAAAATCATTTGGTGGGGAAACAAAATGTTTTCAGCTCTCAGCAGTGCCTCACTGAGTGCAGAGCCAGGTCAGTCCCCACCTGATTGATACCTTCCTAAATTCTGCAGTCACCTCTTGATTGTGTCAGCTCCTAGCAGACTCATTATGGGAAACTCAGGGGAAAAAGGATGGCAGCATCACTCCATCACTCAAAAGTAACGGGGTAGCATTTTATTCCTAAATAAAGGAATGAATAAGGGGTTTTATTCCTAAAAATGATTTCATGGTTCTTTTTCCTCACTCATTTGATTAAGATAGTCATAGTGATCAGAACAGTGTCAGCTACCTGCTGCTCCAAACAGGAACAATTATCTTTTGAAAACACCAATGATGTTATGGCTTTGCACAACTGTCTCTCTGTCCTTGGTGTGTTTAACAAATGCTCATTCTGACTGATACTGACTGTATATTTCTGCTTTACTGCTGCTTTTGATTTGACAGCTGCTGGCAATTCTACTGCTGCTTTATTTATCTGTTGTACCCCTGCTGTTTTTCCAAAGGCACCACTTCCACAGAGTTCCAGGCAGTTCAATATAACCTGCCTCAATCTTTCCCATTTTCCTCCTTTCAATAGTCCCAAAGTCCAAGGCACCCATTTTTCAACTTAGGACATTCTTTCCAAGGGCAGTATAAAGTACTTTTTAAGCACTACATGGGAGAGGCAGGGAGGGGCACCCAGGGCACAGGGGAGCCAGAAGCAGCTCAGTGACATTTGTTTTTCTCTTGTACCCTCCCATCTCTGCAGCCATCCATGTTCAGAGAAAGAAATATCAAAATGCTGTTTTTTGAAGCCCAAGCTTCAAACCCCACTCCAAACAGCTCTTTATAGCAGGACTGTGCCATGACAACATCTCTGCCTTATTCTCTCCTGCAAATCCCAAGGCTCTTCCAAAGAACCACAGGATAATGACAATACGGCTGCTCACGAGTTCCCACTTATAAAACTGAAAAAAAAAAAAAATTAAAGAGTTATATTTTCAGCAACACAAACATCCTGAAATCCATTACAGTGATTTGAGCATTATGGTAATTAAAATTGAACCATTTAGCTTGCACAAACAAAAGTTACAGACTATCAGGGGCTATTATGCCACAGCAATACCCATTCATCTGAGACCAGTTTCTTTTTCCTGTTGTTTCTTACATGAGCAATTTCATTTTTCTGCAAATGAATACCAGTTATACAGACAATAATTTCTCCACTTGTATGTTTTGAATTAACTCCTGTTAAATCCATGAGATTTAGGAGTAAGTTCAGGTGAAATACAAAAATACAACCATGTACACAAGTTCCATGTGCACAAGAGAATGCAATTCTTATCCTGTATTTAAAGAAATGGGGTTTTTTTGGTACCCAGGAATTCAAAGACATTTTAATTCTTTTTTTCCATGCTGACATCATGGGGCACAGTCATAGTCAGGACTGAATAAGGACAAAATTCTTCCTCACAGTGTTTTGTTGTCCTGGCCTTTCCTGTATCCAGGGACATTTTAGGCACAGGGTAACTTCCTTGGGCTGAGTAAAATCATGAGTTCTGCCTCAGAAAAGAAAATACAACTTTAAGCTAGTTCAATATTCTGATACCACACTGCTTTTGAAATTTAGAATCATGGTTTGGAAAGCCCTCCAAGCTCATCAAACACTGAACACCACAATTAAACAGACTGATACAAAAATTGAAAACAAACAGCCTCTAAAGTCCAGGCTGTCCCCAGAAATCTGTTTTGCTTCTCAAAGCTGAGTCTCTTTCTGTGCTTTCAGGACAGCAGAACGTGCAGGGACTGCTCCAGCCCCTCCAGCAGCTGAACCAGCCCCTTGGGGCTGCGTTTTTAATGCACATCCAATTCTTCCTGCTCCTCACAGCCAGGTCCTGAAAGCTGCAACTTCATCATCCTTAATGGCTGCTGACAGCTCCATTAGCTGGACTCAGGTCCTGCACTTCATATGCACTGTGTGTGCTTGCCACAAAAATCCTGCAGCTGATTTCCCCCTCTATCTGATTTGCATGCATTTGCTCTAATTTTGTAATTACACCAAAACACAGCTATTGCCCAAAGGATAATCTGTTCTAAGGTACACAAAGAAAACAAAGACCATCATAAAACTGATCTGCTTTGGCTTAGAATTTAGGGATTGAAAGCTGTTTGCAAAGAAATCGAAAGAAGAAAGAATTATATTCTTTTTCTGTATCTTGGTGGGCTTCAATTTCAGTCTTTTACCTTCTTGTGTTTTCACTGTGTGCACATGATAAAGCCAAGGGACAACTGCAGAATGTCCAGCTCTGGCAGCTCTTGGCAGCAGAAATTGCAATTTCCAGCAGCAGCTGCTGCTCCCCCCAAGGACCATGTTTGTCTCCCTGGTGAACAGTCTCTGAGTTTCCACACTCCCAGATTTGGGCCTCCAGTTCAAAAGTTCCATTTTTACTGCTCTTTGCAATTTCAGCCAAACAGATTAAATATCCATTAATCCCTCCCATTAGTATGTGACTTTCCTTTCCCCTTCCTAAAGCAGAAAACAGTAAGTTAGAGAAAAAAATTTAAAATAATGAAAGAGTAGAAGATTGCTGCCCCTCCCACTCTGAACTCTCCAACCTGCACATGAGCAGGGGGAAATCTTGCAGAACCAAAATGGTTCTGCTTGATGCCCAAACCCACATGCTCCTCCTGTTAGAAAGTGCTGGAAGGCAGCCCCAGCCTCTTGTTTGAACAGCAAAATCTCCATCCCTGGGACACCAATTTTCCAGCAAGAGCTGGTGATGTTAACTAGCTGCAACTCAACCCTGCTATTCTATAGTGCTTAATCAAAAATCACTGAAATCAAGAAGAAAAGAAGCTCTATAAACTTTCTCGATTTTTGGATCTATCACTTGCATGATGAAGTATCAAATCCGATGAAAATAAATGAACATTTGTTATGTGGCTGATTGTTTCTTTTGTTTCTCCTTTTCCCCTCTCAGAACCTCACACATCTGACATTTCTATTAGGCTGCTGAATATTTGTGAAGTCAGAAGCATCAATTTTTCAGACTTGACAGTTCAGTATATGATATTTTTCAGTGTAAACAAATAGAAAATATTTTTATTGCCTCTTTATCCAGGCACCTCAAATGCCACTCTGGTTTCCAATAATTTCTCAGATACAGACTCTGAAAAGAGTTTTTGTCTGAGGTCCAGACTGGCAATGAAAGCAGGGTGCTCAATTCTTCATTTAATTCTTACCAGGACTTCTGGGAAGAGCCATATTGTTGATAAAAATCAAAATGTAACTACTTTCCCCTTCAATCAATCCTGACAAGAATAATACCTTCATTGCAATAATTTGCAAGCATTTACTGCTAATTTCTTTGTTCACAAGATCATGTAAAATAGCAAAAATGCAGAAATAGGGAATTCAGAGTAATTCATCCATCCACATGAGCAATGCTTTGTTTGTTTAGTTGGCCTTGTAATGAGCTCACCAAAACTCATAAGATGTAGAGGAGTTTAATTAAAGCCAATGGAGCAAAGAGATTAAGCCCAAAGTGGGACTTAAAAATCTTGAATAAATCAAATAATCAAACATTAATTTGCCTGAGATTATGCAATTTTGGCACAGAAATACCTCATTCCATCTGTATAAGGATTTTTTAATCTCTCTGCAGCACCATTTTACAGAACCTTCCTTTTATAGCATCTCTCAGTGCTGTAAAAGCTGCACAAAATGAAGTCCAGACTTCCAGAGGAAATGTGGAGGCAGAGGGTGAGACTGCAGGGGTTGAGCTCCCTGCATCCCCCTGTGTCCAGCAGGACAGAAACACCAGCAGATCTCACCTGAGCCTCAGACAGGGCCAGAGCCTTTATTGTAGAAGGCATTTCAGTAATTTTCAGATAATCTGAAAATAAAGAGTGTTTTTTATTGATTCCTTCCATGGGCCCCATCCAAAGGGGGTGATCAGAGCCTGGGCCAGGGCAGTTCATTCCCCACAAAGGCTGGGGGTGATTTCACTGCCCTCACCCAGGGAATGTGGGAGCATTCTGCACAGCTCTTTTCCTCTTTTCCTCTTTCTTTTCCTCTTTTCCTCTTTTCCTCTGCTGGGGATGTGCTGGAGCACTTGTTCCTCAGCCTCACCAGGGCTCTGCCTCCAGTTCTGCTTCACACTGTTTGTTTAGATGCCTTTTTGGACTTACCTAAAAACAGAGGCAAGACAAAATATATATAATAAAAAAGCAGTTCTGTTTTATTGAAGGGCCTTCAGGTACTTTTAGGGAAGATGAAGAACCCCCAGGGGCTGCACCAAAAAATGGATGATGGGTCACAGGTTTTCACTCTTTTATGTTTGGTCCCTTTGCACATTGGGGGTTAATCTTCCAATTACAGCTGCAGGTAATGAAGTCATTTAAGCCAAGTTAACCCCATTTCTCAGGTCTGAGGCAGTGAGGTGTCCTTGATCCCAGCCTGGAGAGGAATTGTTGTGTCTGCCCAAACTGGGAGAGCAGCAGCTCACACTAATATAGAGTTTAGAGTTACACTAAAGAATTGCAGGATTACAAATACATGAAAAATATAATCCTATATTAGCTAAAATCCATTTCAGTGCAGACACAGCCCCTACCTCCTTTTGGCCATGCTCCAGTGCAAGCAGGGACCTGCTCCCTTCCTAAAACACCAAAATCCCCCCACATGCAGCTCTGCCTGGGGCTGCAGACTGTGAGGAAAGCTGCAAGGCTGTGCCTGAGGAAGGGCAGGCTGCTCCTGACAGGTGGGATGTGCAAGAATTCCAGTATCACCCTGCTGCTGGTCCCTCATCTCACACTCTGGAACTCAAATGACAGTGGCTTCCTTCAAACCAGCTACTGGATTTCAGCCTTGGGCATTCCTCCAGGCATGGGCTGGGGTAAATCCAGTGAAAACTGGGATACCCACCAGTAAAGCACCTCAGCTCAGCTCATGTGATACCTGCATCACCTGGATCCCCCATCCTTGCAGAAATGATTTTGGTTTAGTCACATTCTTTGTTAAAGCTCCTGCTCCTGGCTCTGAGCTGGATTAGTTTTCTCTAGGTTTTGTTTCTGTATAATCCCCTCACCTGCTCCCCTTTGCTTCTACTCTTTCAGGTTTCTGAAATGAGAGAAAGGAGCAGCCAGTTTCACCACAGTTAATTTCTAATCTTTTTAAATGTTCCTGTTTAAAGCATTTATAGACTTTCATAGTTGCCAGCAACTGTCAGAGTGAAACTAAGAGTTATTTCTTCTTCTGAGAAAGTTACTGAGCTTGGGAGCCCCAAAATTCATTTCATTACAGAACATGTTGATAAAATTACTCCAAAATTTCCCTTGTGGTGGTGAGCAAAATTAACTGTATTTTATAGGACAAAAACATATTGTGTTTGCAAACTTCATATGCAAAGTATCACTCACTGATGAGATAAAAATTCTGCAATGTCATATCAAATCAACAGAGCCTCCAGAAGATTAGTTAGTTTATATCCCACCTTGAAAGTTAATATTTCTACATTTAGGCCTCACAATAATATTTGTTTAACACAGTTGCTTTTTTCTGTGTGCAGCTTTAAGAGACCAACACAAGTGCTACCAATCTCCAAATTTTTGTCAAATTCTGACTTGTGTGTGAAAAGTCTCATATCAGGTAAAATAAAATACCTAAGATGGTGTTTTATTTGATTGCAAGAACCATTTTAACCGGCAATAACCCCATCTAATCATACAGGTAATTATTAGTTGAATGAAGCAGAGATTTTTTTACATACATAAGAAAATAAAATGTCCTTAATATCCTTGTTATCTCCATCTTCTAGTACAAGTAGTTACAGCAAAGAGGAATTTGATTATAGCAGAAGAAATTTTGCCAGACTGGTTCAAAATATTGAAAGGGTTTATATTTGTCCAGGCTCTTTCATCCCAGAACTAAAAGCGTTTTTTCAGATACAAGGTAATTCTCACAACACTCTTCTGAGACAAAAAAGTATTGTTAGTTGCTTCTGCCAATATCCTGGATGTGACTGCAGAGATACTCTTTTGATAAATCCTTACTTTTCTGTGGTTTTCCACTTAATTGGAAACAAGCACTGGGGATACTCCAATCACACAGAAAATACATTGCATTGTTTTTCTTTTTAAGCACTCTATTCACTGCACATACCTTATATTTACTTGCTGTAAAGGACTTTTTTCCTTAAATTAGTGGATACTTAAAAAAAAACCCTGTAAAGGGAATTTAATTTTTTAGCTGCACATTTGAGCTTTGCTGCATGGGAAGTCTAAGAAATTCCCTAATTTCTGCAAAGAGTAGTTGGGAACCTCCTGGGATGGGCTGAGCTTTCTCACCCCTTTTTAACTAAATTGAAATTGTAGCAGTAGGCACTTTGCAGGATTTGAATTACTGAAACCTCAACACGTGGAGAAATGCTTTGTTAGAGAGAGCAGAATCCAGATCCAGCACTAAACTCAGGGTGTGCCAATTTACTGAGCACAGGGAAAGGGCAATTAGCCCAAGAGCTGATTACATTACATTGATTTAAGTCCTGCTGGACTTCCAGGGCTGGACTTTCCTGCAGTGACCAATTAGTTCATCCTGGGGAATCCTTTCTTCCTCCTTCCCAGTTTTAACTTACATTCTGTCAGTACCAGTCAAATTTTCCATTTGGAGCGTCCTTGCTTAGTCACAATTCAAGAAAACAGAGAATCCCCATGTCTGTGAGGTTGGGGTTCCCTGGGGTGATGCTGAGTCCCCCTGGACCAGCTCTGGCTGTGTCACTGTTGTGTCACTTGACACTGGAAAGATCAGTGACACAGTTTGGACCAGGACAAACCTCACATTTGGCTTGCTGGGGTCAGTCCTGTGCTGCTCCTGTGGTCTCACTCCCAGCTCCTGTCACCATGGTTCTCCCTTTTCAGGAAAGCTCTTTTTGTATCCCAGTGGTGATTGTTAAAACAGTGCTGTGACTGACAGTCACAACTTTAATAATTTAGTTTGGTTCACTAGGCTGCTGATCTGGAAGGAAATTTCCAATGGACAGGTCCTGTAATTATTTTGGAAAGAGCCCAATCAATGGGCTCTGTCTGACCTGGAACCTCCACCTGGTTTCTCTTTACTCAGTGGATCAAGAGTGTGTGAGTGACAATCTTAAGTCTGTTTGCATTAAGGTCCAGCCAAGCTCAGATCCTCTCCTTGGGGGCATCACAGGGAATGTGCAGCAGGGTCTGAGAGATGAGGGATGAGGGATGAGGAGTCTTCTCCAAATATTTCCAATGGGAACTGAGTTATATCTTACTTCAAACACTGCACAGAGATGTGAGACAGTGTCATTGAACTGAGTTCAATTAAAAATCTCTGTAATTTTGGTCAATTTTTAGCCAATGTTTGGACATTTACTGGGAGTGGAGAAACTAATTAGCATCCCATCACAAAAGGAACACAAAATTTAGCATTGCAATGTAATACTTCAACACTGTCATAGAATCATAGAATAAAATAACAGGAAGGTTTGGGTTGGAAGGGACCTTACAACCATCCAGTTCCCACCCCCTGCCATGGACAGGGACATCTCCCTGCTCAGAGCCACATCCAGCCTGGCCCTGTCACAGCAGAACACTCTAACTGACCATGTAAAAGTGTTGAGACCTTGCAAAAAATAAATTCTCTTTCTTGTTTTAAAATCAGAATTGAGTAAAACCCCCTCTTTTATATTAGCAGTGTTTTGAGTGAAAAGTTTAAACTGCTTTTTGGGTGAGAGCTCAGTGTGAGGTGTGAATTTTCCTTTCCAGAGGTTCCCAGTCCTTGAAGCCCCAGCACACGTGTGGATGTGTGCACCACATTTTTCACCCTCTAGAAAAACAACTTCCTGGCTGTTTGGCTGAGACAGGTGGCAAGTGAAGCACTTCACCTGCCTTGGCAAGCTGAGGACACTGTGGGAGGTGTCAGGGTGGCAATGGCTGGAGAAAGCAGCTCCTGCCATTTGCCAGGGAATGTCACCCCCTGCCACTCTGCCTCTGTCTCCTGGAGAGTTAGGCTGCCTCCTTAACAGCTTTGCTGTAATCCACACTTGTCACTGTGATGTGTGTCTGGGAGCAGGTATCAAGTATTAATAAACCTGCTATTTAGCTTGGGTTTGTGAGGAAGGCAAGATTGAGACCTTTATTTGTCAAGGCATTTAAAAGGGTGTTAAAAGTCCCATTAAAATCAGTTCAGCTACTCACATGCATGGAGATAAGGTTTATCTGAACTGAGACCAGCACTCAGTGCTAGACAGAATATAACCCTTAATATATTGTCTCTGTATTTCCACATGCTCTAGATTTGCACATCAAATAAATCAGTCATCCTCACAAGATCACAGATTGCAATAAAGCATTTAGTATTAAAAAGCATTTACTTTACTATCTTGCACAAGCATCCTGAAAACTTAAAGTTATTAGATAGCTAAAAAATAATTTATGTTGTTTGCATATAGCACAGAGTGCCTGTGAATTTCTACATCTCTTACTGATGAAATACAACATGTATTTGGATCCAGAAAATGTCATTTCACACCCCTTTCCATCCAAGAAAACAAATAAAAAAGATAACTCGGAAAATAACAACACAACTCAACAAGACAATTCAAAGAAAAAGTAGATATAGCTGCAGAAGTGCTCAGTCATTTTGTAAAGTGACATTGTGCTTTTCCCATGCAGCAGGAGATTCATCAGTCATTAGGAATTACACAAGTACCTCTCTGTTCTTTCCTTAAAAAAAAAAAAAAAGAACAGCTGCCTGGGCAGGAATTTCAAATCCCATTCACAGGAACAAGGCAAGATGAGCATGGCTGATGGGGTTCAAATTGCTGACTCAATCCTGCTTTGGGTTTGGATTTCTGTTTATTTTATTTGCTTGTGCACTTTGGATGCAATCCCTCCAGATAATTGTATTATGAAACAGCAGTGCAGTTAAATCCCACACAGCCCACGATTTGGGATCTGGACCAAATTTCCCCCAGATTGTGATCTTAGGGTCCCACTTCAGGGAGATCATTAATTTAAACATTAGATTTGTCTTTGAATACTGATGTTAAATTAGAGTTTCCTGGAAAGCATTACAAAAAGTCTGAAAAATAAAAAAATTAAAAGGAAAACTGCTTTCTCTTAAAGCTGAAAATTTTCTTTGCTTCATTCATACCTCGTGCTTGTTATTTTCATTTCCTGCTTTCCAAACAAACTGTGTTCAGAGTTTTGAGTCTACTGTGCCTGGTTGTTTGTGATGAAGATAACACTTCCTGACCATACACTTGACTGCAACAAAATAACTAAAGCCAATAAATTTGAATAAGGAGAAAATTAATTATGTTATTTACTGCTTCTCATTAAGGGCATTAAAACAGGTGTGCATCAAGGAAAAAAAGATTAATTAATAGAGGCCAACAAGTTCAACATTTAAAATGAAAGCAATTAAAAAAGGTTTAGTTGCAAATAGCTTATAATGGAATATTTAATTTAAAAAAAAAGCAACCAATTAAAAAAGCATGGAAAAAAATTAAATTAAATTACAATCAACTGACAACTTTCAGCAATTAAGAGCCTGAACTGTAGGTCCCTTCTGCTTAATAAATATTCCATCAGAACAGTGTGGGGCAATAATTTAAATGATGTGGATTTAAGAATTCAGCCATCAGCTTCCTGATCTTTCTCAATGCTCCTCATAGAAGGTATGATCCTTTAAAAAAAAAACCAAAACTAAATAAATCTGTCTATTCTAGTTGGATGGCTTTGTTTTAAAAAAAAAAAATTTTCAGCTCTCTGGTAGATGCTGGGGTGGTCTTAGGGAAGATATTGAGCTCTACCTTTTTAGGAATAACTTTCCTGAGGGAAGTAGAATGAAGTGAAATTATGGGATAAGTGATTCTTTAGATAGGTGGTGACTCCTGCCATGCACAAGTTGGGATTTTGCAGGCAGCTGGTGCAATAGAATTGGGGTGGGTGGTTTACAGCCAGTATGTGAGGAGCAAAAGGAGCAGCAGCTCTTCCATGAGGCCTGCATTACTTCTGGAAATCCATTCTTCCTGAGGGTCATCAGGCAACGTACTCAGAAGCTTTCAGGCTATTTTACTCAAAGTGTTCTGTTTATATTTTTCCCCCTTCCCTGACCTTGGACAGGAGGTTGGAGTCAATTAAGAATATTCCTTTTTTTCCACTGTGAATCCTTCTGTGTTTAGAAAATTTGGTTTGGTTGAGGTTTATAAAAACTTCATTGGTGCATTTTTCAGCTTCTCATTCCATGCATATTTTCTGATTTGACCTGGCAAATTATGGCATTAAAATTCCCACAGTGAGAGATTTTTGACATGGCAGTTATAAAATCTTTATTAGTGAGGGTTTATACTCTAGAAATGGTTACTGGAAAACATTCCTCAATGAATTCCTGCTGCTGTCAAAACCACCAGCACAACTTTCCTTTGCATTTTCAGACAGAATAAAACAAACATCCCAAGCCTGGAGTGTATCTGTAGCTTATTTCTTCTTATAAACAAGGAATAAACACCTTGAAGGGGTAATTTTGACAGGTAAGGTTACACCAGTGAATGATGGTATAAGGGAGTGGATGGCTGGAGTTTCCATTTTCTTTCTTGGGAAGAATAGGGAGAGAGGTTAGGAGAAACAAGGGAGCTTTTAAAAATAACATCTAATATGTCATTCAGTATCCAGCCTCAAATCCTCACTATATATATAAATTCCAAAGCAAGCAGAACTGGCATGGTCACAGTGTTCAATAACTGCAGTGCAAGGTTAATTAGCAGCAGTACAAATTGGAAATGCTTGGTATAACAGAACCCCTAAAAACAGCAGCTCATGGGCAGGTTGAGCAACATAACTCTCATACATATGTTTACCAGAATTCTTTCTGAGTTAATTCCAACACTTTCTGAAAAGTTTGGGACCTGGAAGCTGCAATGGCAGAAAATCAAGTAGCTTGTTTTGAGACTTCCATTGCTTTTCTCACTCCAGTGCCTTGACAATATTCAGCCCCTGGGGATCAGAGGAAGTGTATTTCAGCTTTTGCCCAACCTTGGAAGTGAGTTAAGGTGGCTTTTTCACCCTATTTCCATGCATTTTCTCCACTTGCACTGCAATTCCCAGAGTGGATTCACATTTCAGTTTGGATGCTACACAATTGCCATGTGCAATACAATGGCAATTACAGAAATTATTCTGGTCCTGCTCCTGGGCTGAAATCTCAGGAATCCGAGAACAAGGGCAGAAAATACATGATTTTTGTTGGTTTTCTGGTTTTATTGACCATGACTGGGCAACACAGTGCTTGGAAGGGTGGGAGATTACCCTCTCAGTCTTAATTTTCATCCAAACCCAATCATAGCCCAGGAGCACTTACAGATGGATGAGCATCAATCTTTGTTAACAGTTTATCAGTGGTAAAAAGTAATCCCCTGGTCATAGATTTGAACTGGAATAATATTGGGATTGAGACTTGCCACAGTGGAAATACAAAAGTAAAAGAATTGCTATTAACATTTAGAGGGATGGAGAGCATGCATGTAGGCATGACATGGATGCACCAGCCTTTGCAGCAGGCATTAATTTAACTTTCTGCAACACTTGGCTAGCTTGCCCATAAGCCTGGTGTGGAAAATCACATACACATCAGTTTAACCTGCCTGCTAAAATGGAATAGCAAATCTTGCCAGCCCCTCAATCAGCTCTATCAGGTTATTAGATGCAGGCTGGTGGTGCCAGGAGCTGCTCTGTTGCACAAACTGATACATTTAAAAAATGAACACAATTCATGTCAACATCTATTGGAAATACCCAGAATGGTCTTTCCAGCTATCACTTCTCTGTGTGTTTATGAATAAGTTTATGGGTTTTTTCCTTTTTTTTTTTTTAGCAGAAGGGAGTTCATTTTTGAATATCCACATTTCCATGAAAACAGGATTTCAGTCATACCTGGGGAAAAGAACACATCTATTACTTTATCCAGAGGGAGCAAAACTGGGGGTGTTGTTTATGGCAGAGAGGGAGTGAGTGTGAAGTGCTTTGATTTAGGGGCATGAGAGGAGGGGTTGGGGGGCATATTAAGTTTTGCAGAATTATTTCAGGTACAGAGGAAGAGAGGAGCTGTTCCAAACCAAACCTAACTGTAGCACTAACTTCCATTTTTAATTTACTGCACAGTTCAACTGAATATTTCACTGTGAAGGTACCAATGAGCTGGATCTTCATCTTCTTGAAGGGAGGAGAAACACATGTCCACAAGGCCAGGGCCCACAGGAGCTGATTTATTTGGTGAGAGAAGGAAGGAAGGAGGTGGAAAAGAGAAGGAAAGAAAATACGAGTACTGCTGCCCAGATTTTGACCTCTAGGTCAATTAATTACATGAAAGCCTTAATTATCTCTTTTTCTACCTGTATCTCTAATTATCTTTTGCTCATTTAATATGGCTGTGTTTATAACCATGAAAGCCTTAATCTGGGATATTATCATAACCATAAGTTCATGCTACTGATCAGAAATCAAATTAATGCATATCAGCATTACAATCACTGTATATATATATATATATATATATATATATATATATGTATATATATGTATATATAATATGTGTGTGTATATATATATATATAGTATATATATATATACTGTATATATATACAGTATATACAGAATATGTATCCTGTGGTTAGAAACTTGACTTAGGCAGTTCTGAATTCTCAGTTTGATAAGTTTGATAAGTTTAGGTTGAGAGACCCTTTTTGGAGCTGTACCCCATTTAAGCAGTGCCTGCTGAAAGACTCTCTGGGGAGTTTCCCTGCACCTTTTGCTAGTTCATTCCCAGAAAGTATGCAAAGAAATGCTAAGTACTTCCAAAAATTGGTGTCTGAGACTGACTTCAAAAAGCCATCTCTGAAAGACTCCCCTGAAAAGCACTGGAGATTGAAGAGGCTGGGGGAGAGGGAGGAGGAGGAGCAGGAGGAGGAGTGTGCAATGCAAACAGAAATGGGAGCAGAAATACAGCCAGGAGGGACAATTGTGAAAGGGAGAAGAAATAAATGCTTGATCTTGCTGTGTCAAAGAATAGGGAAGACAATGAGGAGATCTGAGAATTTCTAAAGACTCCCTAATCTTCAGAAGCTTAAAAAAATATTAAGCGTTGGGATTTTTTTTTTTTTTTTTGAGCATTTATAGCATCATATGAGACAGAGCAGATATGGAAAGGGTTTAGGCACAGATAAAATAAAAATATTTAAAAATTAAATCAGAACAGCTCTCAAGGTCCTTCTGAAAAGCAGCCTGCCACCCCAGGTAAGAAGGCAAGGCTGAGTTTTATCATCTTATCCAAGACAAATAAAATTTCAGAGTTTAAGCACAGCCCAGTGGCAATTTAGAGCAGAAGGAAAATTATTTCCACAGTGAGAGTGACAACTGTCAGGTGACAGTGACCTGGGGCAGAAGCCAAGCACAGACCAGGATGTTCTAACAGGGGACAGAGCTGAATCCCCCATCAGCATTCCTTCACTTCCCTTTTGCCATTGACATTTCTGATCCAAGGGGAGTTAAAATGAAACATCACACTGCAAACTGCCCCACCTTTGTTGTGTTTTTATTGCTAATCCTGTTTGGAAGGAATTTGTGCCTGACCTTTAACTGGGTAGGTTTAGTCAGGTCTCAAGGAGCTGACAATTAGCAGCTAATCAATAAACAGCATCATTTTTTCAGTAGTGCCTTTTCCTGCAAGGTTTGCACTTTTACTGGTCTCCAAATATCTGTGGTTTAGGCTGTTTCAATGCCTTGAAGGTGGGAAGAATGTAGAGGATAAAGCAGCACTGATTCTGCTTGGCTGCCCAGCTTCACCAGCCAGATGAAGGTAATAAAAGTTGCTTCTAGATCTGTTGACTTATTTTTACTTGCCTTAGAGGAAAACAGGCTTTTCAGACTATCTTGATGAAATTCATCCTCTGAAATCCAGCCCTGTGTTAGGAAGAGTCAATGTGAACACTGAATTCATACATATTACATTTTGAAATGAAAATCTTATTGTGGTAAATGGTAAAAAACTACTTCAGTCCCATGCCAGCTGTCATCATGAAATCATTGTGTTCAAAAAGTGCAGTGAACAGCACTGGGGGATTTGAAAAAACATCTAGAGCTTGAGCTCTTGTAAACTTAAGCGAAGTCCAGGGCAAAACTCTCAATGACATTGTCTGGATTTCTCCAAGCTGATATTTTAATGGTAATTATCTTTAGAAAAATCTCCTACTTCAGAAGTTTTCTCTGAGTGTAGAGGTCCCAAAAAGGAGGGAACACTCAGGAACTTGCAATAAGTTCACAGAGAGCTACTGGTGACAATAAATAGCTTTGCCTGTAAATTATTTGGTTTGAACCATCACCAAAATCCTTCCTGCACTATGGGAATGTCCCTTCTCTCCCATGCAGTCTCACATGGATTGATAGACTGTCTTTTACTGGGTTTAAGCCAACCCATAATTGAACATGGTGTGTTGCAGTTTATGATGAGAGGTCAATCTATTTGCCAAGTAATTGTTTGAAAATTACAGGAGCAATAAAACATAAAGTTGTACATTTTGTAACATACAGGTTCAGGCTGGTAAGAAATGTTTTTGCATTTAATTGACATTTAACAAAATAATTACAAGTCCTTCAGGATAATTAGAATACACACTGTATTTGCAAAGTGCTTAAAATACTAGTTGACATTTAGTAAGTGTGTTAATCAATAACAAACATATAACTTGCTATTATGTCAATTAAATGCCTCTGTATTTCACTCAGATGCTTAAGGGTGAAGGTTAAGTCATGTTGAATCATTGCCTCGTCAGGATGGGGGCTTGGCTCTGATGTGCTGCTCCAGAGAACACAAGCAAAATATCCTCTGGAATGCCCCAGGGGTCTGCCTGAGCCAGTGTTTAATTGGCAGCAGGGATTTTAGAGCCTGGAGCTGCAGTCACAGAGCTCATTCACAAGATGCAGAGCTCTGAGGAGGTGATCCCTCTTTTGTCTCTCCAAAAATGTTAATGGGCTGAAGGGTGTCTGTGCTGAATGGGGCTCCTCCTGCAGTGTCTTCCAACATCCAGAAAACATAATGACCTTGGATATAAGGCATCTTTGAGCAGAAAGATGAAAATCTTCTCCCTAGATAGAGATGTACCATGTGCTAATGAGTTCACACCATAAAGGTCAATGTAGTGTCAAAAAATGTTTGTGTTGTTTTCTGCTTTTCTGTAAGTTGGTTCATGACCTCAAAAGTAAGAGGTGGAAATGTTTGCCAGTTGCAATCAAAAGTTGTAGATTTTCTGCCAAATTTAGTCAGGTAGCTAAAAAGAAGAAAAGGAAAGCAAATACTATTTTCCTTTCTGCTCTTGTAGGACTTTTTCCAAGTGATCTTTGCAAAAACATCTATTCCTGACACAAGTGATCTAAGAACAGAACTCATATGATGTAAATCAGCATTGCTCCACTAAGCTATAACTGTTCTATTTTGTTCAAGAGCTGATCAAATGTATTTGAGAAAGGTGCAGTAATTTAATGTGGCAATTCTCTCTTTTTCAAGAGTAATATGCCTCTGACTTTGCATAAAGGTCAATGAAGTGTTAAATTGAGGGTGATTAAATACATAGTGTGAAGGAAATGACACTAAGGGAGAAGATATGAATGAGGACACAATAAAAATAAGGTAATCACTGAATGATAACATCATCTTCTGATGTACAGAGCCCAAAGCTGTAGTGATACATCTGCAGGGAAAACATCAAACAAAACTCTTTCCCTGCCATGTAATTGAGGATTCTATATAGTACTATATTTTGTTTTGTTTTTAATTTTCAATATTGGCTCTGGAACTCACTCACATAGATATTTTAAGAGTCAAGTAACTTAGATCTGCTTTTAAATAATATTATCCCCAGGCCCAGAGCTTCCAGGAGAATTCTTTGTCATAACTATATGCTTATCTAAAGGTTTCTGTTCTTGGTCCTGCCTTTATGTTGCTATCACTGTGGGCAAGATGCTTATCTTTAATTTGCTGAGGAAATGCAAATCGGATAGGGTATTTTCCAAGTGATATGTAAATCACAACCATTATAAAACAATTATTTTGTTCAGTTTCAGTATGGACTAGATTTTACTGACAAAATAAGGAACTCTGTGTTGCCTTAAGATCCCCAGGAATTCACAATTAATACTGAAGCCATGCTGGTCTGCAGGTTCCCTTGGGGCTCCTGCACGAGGTTATGACAAGGTACAATTCTTCACATTCTCTTGTTACAGCCATCATTTAAATTCTAAAGCATGGCACAGACAAGAAACCAGACCATCAATATCTGCATTACCCATGTGAAATAAAGCTTGATTTTGCAGATATTGTCTTCTGAATAAAACATTGCTCCCAAGTTGTAATCTAATTCCCCAACAGGTAAACAGGGAATCCTGCAATAGAGCTGATGAAACTAAAGTGAGACTCACATCAATAAAAACTGTCCCTAAAATATTCTTAAAGTGGAGTAGAACACCTTGGGTTTAGAATACACAGGAGGAGAGATTTATAGTCACTGAGATGTGGATGATGAAAAAGTTGAGAGGTTTTATGAGCCCTGAGGCAACAAAATGCCAAGATATCAGTCAGGCCATTTGGAAAGGAAAGCTCAGAAATCATTCTCAAAGAGGGCCGTTGATATTCCATGTTAATAATTGATAAAATAATGTACAGACATCTTAGCTGTAGATGTAGCTGCCAAAAGCTGTGAAGCTGCATTAATATATCCTGCACTGCTTTGATGTGGAGATTTAAAATGTCACACACACACACCCTGGAAAGTTTAATGCAGGAATAAGCTACTAATGATCCATTCATGAAGGTCCCAGTGACTTGATCTTTATGAATCACTGGTGTGTGAGGTGGAGCACAGCCCTCAGGGTGGAATTTCTTGGTAGAGTGACTTGGCACTTTTTCTTCCTGCTGCTGAATTGGATCATCTTGCATTTGCTTTTTCTGATCTTCTGGGAGTGCCATCATTCCCATTTCCCTAATACAGCTTTGATACATCTGGAGGAGTGGGTGGAGTGCAGAGAGAGGAAATACTCCTTTCTGCTGGGGGGAAAACTTGCCTAAGGAACTTGGATTTATTTTTCCTTAGCCTTTAAGTTTCCTGTGTATGGAGGCAAGCAGGGCTCCATTGATTTCAGCAGCAGTGACAGACACAACCACTGGCAGGATTTGCTGGGCATCCCCTGTGCCCCTAAATCTCAGCCCCTGTGGCCCTGTGTCTCACAGGTGTCACTGCTGAACCAGCTCCAGTTTTCCAGTGTCACACCTGTAGAAGGAGACCCAGATCTTTTACAGCACTTTGTGACAAGTGGAACCTCCCCTTGTGCCTGGGGTTACTCTTTTCACCCTGTGATGTGGCTGATGCTGGAGGTTCCAGCTCCTTGCAGAGGGCAGAGAGAAAGCAGCAGCCTTCCTTTTAGCAAGAAAAACTTGGCTTTTCACCACTTTTCATACAGACCATGGCCACAATCTGGAAATAGAACACTGGAAGCACTGTCAAAGTGAACACATTTACTTTAGATAAAATAAATGAAGAACAGAACCAAAGCAGGAGCTGTTTGGTCTTCTCTGTCCATGGAAGCACAGGCAGAGCTTTGACATTTGAGGGATCTGTTTGCTTAGGGCCTGGCAGAGTCTGGGGCCTTTGCAAGTTTTGGAGACTTCAACTTGTGAAATATTGGTGAGATTAAAATACACATGTGGGTTTCTTTCTGAGGCTGATCTACTTACTGCCCAAAATATAGTCGTGTAAATCAATACATGGCAAACATGGCACTTTGCTGAGTTTTTAAGCGAATTTACTGCAATAAATAAACTCACTTTTAAGTTGTGACATTGGCTCATTGAGGTGTGGGATTTTTGTGGGTGAGCTTTTATGTGGGTGACACAAGCTGAGTAGATATTTCAATACAGAATTAACAGAAATAAGCCATTCCTAAGTCCAAATTACCCTTATTTTCAGTATTAATGCTGTCCCAAGCTCCAAGACAAATCCCATTTACAATACAAAAGAGAGTAAAATCTTCAAATGAAAAGTTTGTTCCCTGCTTTGCATATTAAACTCTTAGTTTAAATTCTGCCTTTTCCACATGGCATATATTAAAATAAATGAAAATATATTAGGTCTGACTTTCCTCTCAGCAAGACAGATTTCCTAATTGTGCAATTCCAATGCTTGCAATAATGGCTTTGCTAGCTCAAATTGCATAGAAGAAAAGAAAAATAAAATCACAAGATATTTGTGTTTAAACTGTACAAGAGCCCAATGGCTCACAGGGATGACTGAAACAATGCAATAGCTCATAAAGTGTTCTTTGGCATGACTTTTTACTTGTTTATTTAGTGATCCTGTCAAAATAAAAATATTGGTGGACCTTATAAGGTTTTGGACTATTCAGAAATGTGAAGCAAGTGTCTTCTCAGATCTTCCATGAGGAAAGCATTTATTACAGTTATTTTGGTGACATCCTGTGGAACCGTAAATGATGCTGTGGTCATGTCAAAGGCATGCTCAAATAAAATTACAGAAAGTAAGATATGAAGTGAAAGGCTCAGCCTTTCTGTCTGTAAATCTGGACAGCTGTGAGAGCTCCTTTATGGGCAGCAGATGTCAATGTGGTGATAAACTGGGGCTCACTGGGCATGCAGACCAAGCCTGGCCGTGCTCAGAGTGAAGGCAGAGCAAACACTCCCATCCCAGTGAGTTCCAGACTCTGCTCTGCTCCCCAGCCCAGCTGAGCACTCATTTAGTTTCTTTGGACAACTCCTCAAAAATCAGTTTTGCTTGTCCATGCAGTCAACACTGATTTAACTGTAATTAAAAATGCTTCATGACTCCTGTGATGTAGAACATTACTTGGCTTTTCTCTTTCCATTCCTCCTCATCCTCAGCTCCTCCCTATATGAGGGGCTTTCTTTTCACCCAGAATGTGCAGAATAATTAATGCAGGCTTTTGTACCCAGTGCTGGTCAGATTTTCTCTCCAGACTGGTCCAGGGAACTCCCTGTTGAGCTGTTTGTTGTGCTGTGTGTCATTTCAAAGAGTGGAAGTTCCACTGATGTCAATGATGTAGGAAACAGCAGCAGTGAATGGTGGGTAACACTTTGTAGGATAACTTGTCCTCTAAGTAGTTCTTCTCTTTAGTCTTTTACTGTCATGTTTGAACATTCTATTGATTTTCTTTAAGTTCATCATATTATTTACATTACTGTACATGATGTTTGAGTATTGCTATATTGATTTCCCAACAAGACATTTTAGTTTCAAAATATTAACGACTCCAAGTACTGCTACACGTGGTTTTTGTTTCAGAAAATCAATCAACAGCAGCCAAGGAACAGAAAACCTTCCTACCCTTCTTGACTTTTGTTTGGAGTCATTAATCTGGAGCATTGCTTAACAGCAGACTTCTTCCTCTGAAGAAGATCAGAGTGTCAAAAAATTGTTTAGGAAGTTGTTATCAGTGTAAGATGTTTGGAGTTTGGGCTATGGACACCTGTCACCTGGGGGAAAAGTCACTGTACACAAAAGCTCAGAGCTGTTCTGCCATAGAACTCAAGAATTGTGCTAAGAATTGTCACCTGGGCACAGGCTGGAGTGGCTGTGGCTGTGATCCCTCCATGGCTTCATGGCACTGTTTCCAGTCCTAATGGAAAGCCTACTGTTGTCCCAAACTCTTAAAAAAATAAGTAATATTCTGATTTTATCACCCCACATCTGTGCCTCTCTCCTTAGCAGGGCTTCCACTTGACTCAGGCAATTTGTCACCTCCTGGAACTGGAGATTCCCAGTGGATTTCTCCAGCATTCTTGTCTGCCATGGCTGTTAGCCCTGTGCCAGGGCTCTCCAGGGAACAGCTGCCAATAAAGAGCCATTAAAGCAGCAGAAACCCCCCTCAATTCCCTTTCCTTACTGCTGGTCTCTGCTTCCTCAGATAAGAAAGTGGTCATGTACACAGAGAGGTACTGTTCCCTGCTGTTGAATATTTCATGCAAGTTTCCTGTTGGAAGATTGATTTTTGCCACAGCTCTCTGAATTTATTTGTTGTCAAGGTGCACATGCACATTGTGTTTTCCAAATATAAATATCAATATTTGCTCTTTTGTCTGTGTTGGAGAGCTCTGACTGTGCCATGTCATGAGCCCTATTTGCTACAAGGATCTGAAACTCGCTGGCAAAGAAATGTTCAGGTTGAAATTGCTACTCAGTTCAATCCCCTTGAGGAGTTCTCTCACCTCTCCTTGTAAGGTTTGCATAAATTCTTTGTCTTAGACCAACATTTGACAATTATTTCAGGGCAGTAAGCACCATAAGTGCTTATATATAAGCTGAAACCATAAATACATATAAGATAAAATATACTATAGAAGATACTCAGACTAAAATAAGATTTTTATACTGATTTATCTACACCAGTAATTGTGCATCTTGAGATTTTCTTTTTTAACCTGTACAGTACAGCTGTGGTTTAGCATAACATATTTTCATTACAACACAGAATTTTTCACAACTGGTTTGTCTGACACCAGCTGTCACAAGGGACTAAAGCAGGGGAACATCTATTGCTCCATTTCATGAACACCAGACTCCATTTGTGTTACTGTATAATAAATGCGCTAAGCCTACAACCTTGGGAAGTTTGGGGAATATATTTGATTTCCATCACACCCCAAGTATCAGTTTTATTTAATTATTACAAGCATCACTCATGGGGATGTGTTTATTGTACCACTGCTAAGACAAGTGCTGTCCCTTACAGTTCAGAAGGGAGTGGCACCAAAAGGAAAATCTCCCAGAGACTGGTGTGTGACTTTCTGATGTAACAATTCAGATACACAGAATGTGACCCAGGATTGCCCTCTGTGCTCCTGGTGTCCCTCTGTCCTGCCCAATGACCCAAAATGTTCTAAATTTTGCAAAGTATTCTGAATGCTGCAGGCTTCTATAAAATACCCTTCTAGGTTTTGTCCTGGCATTTGGTTTGTTGTGAAGCCCCTGGAGCAGTGAGCTGAGCTCTTGGAGGGCTGAACCAAGTAATTCTGGATTCTGAATTCCCAACTTACAGTGCTCAGTTAGGCACAAAGTCACCAGTGCTCAGGAATTTTCCAGTTCTGTTTCCAAGGGTAAGATGTGCATTGGCAGGCTCCCCATCTCACGCTCACACCCAGCTGCAAGTCAGGACAGGGGGTGGCTCTGGGGGAGGCAGGAGCAGCTGCAAAAGTCATTAAAGCCATCCAGACAAACCTGCTGCAAACCTGCAGATCAGTTTGTAGCTCACAGGGCTGCTGCTTTGGAGGAGGTCTGCTTTTTAAACAGCTTGTGTGACTGCAGGTACCATAAATAATCTTCCTTTGCAAAATTAAATTGCTCTTTTTTTGCTTTTTTCTCTCTGTTCTGGTGTGGCTGAAAGCTGCTCCTGGGTGCTGCCAGCCCAGCAAAGCTCTTCCCAAACCATGGGGCACCCACCAGCCCTTAGTGCTGCCTTCAACCAGAGCAGCACAGCAACGAGGTTCTGTGCCACCCACCCTGCAGAAATGGTATTTACTTGTTTGTCCTCCTTTAGTCCTCAGCTCTTGCACATAAATTATTTTTGTTCCTAATAGCTCTGTGGAACCTGGGGGACAACACCCACTGGGATCTGTCTGCTGCCTTAGATCGAATTTTGGTTCCTAATATATTTACTGTCACTTCTTTTCTGTGGGACTTGTAAATCTTTTCATGTAGAAACAGTGTGGAACTAAAGGTCTAAACTCTCCCTTTGATGTCACTAAGAACTTCCTGCTTGGTTGGATTGCTCTCTAATATTATACATCCACTGGAAATGAAAAAAGCCCTGATAATGGGTTGTTAGAGACATTATAGGAATTTTTAAATTAAACTTGAAGTGAGCCTAAACTTGAAGATAAGCTGGTATAATCAGCTCTGCTGTAGGCTTGTGAGAACATGCATAAATATGCATAAATGATGAAATCAAAATAAAAGTTATCTAGATATCCCCATTTGTGTGCAACAGGTTCTGCCATCCAGCTATATATGTGATTTAAATCTTAAATTAGCTGAGGATGCCATATGGTTTCAGTGTATATCCCAAACATTGCAGCCCTTGCTGAGGAAACAGTATTAAGGAAATTTTATTCTTGGTTTATTGCAATATTTCTTCTGAGTGGTGAATCTATTTGGAGCTGCTCTGGAATGTTGTGCTGTCAGGAATAGAAATTGGTAAGCTGGTGTGTTCCTTACATGTGAGACCCACAAGGGAAAACCCCACAAACCAAAACAAGATATTGTGGGGGTGGCAACTGCTCTGTGTCATACTGCTGCCTCTCTCCTGACTCTCCTCAAGTCTGGGATTTCAAATACATTCACTGAAAAGTGTACAGAGTATCTATTATTTTCTTACAAGCATATGTGATAATAATCTGGCTTGGTCAGAACTTTTTGTCTCAACATTTTTAAGGTCATATCCAGAATCTTTCCATATTGCAAGGTGTGCAGATTTTTATGTAACACCCTGATGTTTTCAGATACAAAACTTCATTAATGCTTTTATATATTGATCTTCATGATTTTATGCATATAGAGAGTAAATTCTTGTTTTCCTTCCTTACTGGAAATCCTGGATGGCACCAAGAACACAATCTGGTATCAATTTCCTTGTTCCAAAGACACAATGGTCTTGTGCTGTGCCACAGAGCTTAATACAATTCCTAAATTAATGGAGGCTCACTGCAAGAATGCATTAACTGAAGATTTTCCAAAATGCTGATTTCACAGTAATATGAATTGACTAACACTTAAATGAAGGAAATGAGAATTCTGTGCATTGGGGCTCTGATGTTTACACTGCATCATATGCTGTGTGGTTTATGCCATCTCTAACCACTCTACACTTTTTGTTCCTCAGTTTTTTCAGCTCTTCCAAAGAGCTGAATATGCTCTTTCTTATTAAGAGTCAGTATTTCAGCTGTCATCTTTTCATAGGGCAACAGCAAAGGGGAAGAGAGAGAAAAATAAGAGCAATAATAACTTCTTGTATAGCATCTTTCATCTCAGTCTCCAAAGCCAAACATCATTAATGAGATGGGACTGTTGGTTTTATTTCTGACCCACATCCAGGCTGCCTTTTCTTCTGATCCTGCTCAAGGTAATTAGGGAAAGGAGAATAGATGGGTGGCTGGGAAGAAAGTAACTCAGATGTTTGCAGGAGCATTGCTGAGTACTTATGTTTCCAATTCCTCTCTCCTGTCAGGTAGCAATGTCCTGTCCTAACAATATCCTTCTGATTGGGGCATAAAATTCAGAATTTAAGGCATGCTTAGTCATTAAATATATGCAGATTATTTTCTAAGAGCCAGGTTCCACCCATTTACTTCCATTTCAGCTCCTGATGTACTTTCCCAGCTTAAATGCCTACAACATGCTCCCTTCCAAGCCCTAATTAATGTGCAGTTGCTTAGTTTGCTTGTGAGATGTTGAACAGCCTCTGATCTTGTCTGGAGGATCAGCTGTGATTTCTGTCTGTGATGCAGCAGAGCTTACACAGCAGCAGAATATTTTGAGATCTTGTGCTCAGTGCTGTGGTTCTTTCCAGCTCTGAGTCTGCTCATGTACCAAAATAAATCAGGATATGTTCAGTCACAGTGATTATGGCTTTTCCCTCACAGCAATGGATCTACCCCTGTGCTTGCAGTGTGGCAATGTAAATTTTGGCACAGATAAACTGAAGCAAGGCATCTTAACTGAATTGATTATTTTAAATGGCAGATATTTAGAGATAATGATGGTCTTTGAGTGTAGCACCAACATCTTCACCTCCTTCCCTCTGCTGATAGGAGGAAACACAACTTGTGCTGATCAAACCTTTAGTCTGATGGGACTCTAGCTATTGATATTGTCATTATTAATAGTAATTATTGATCCAGCCTGTCAGATTCCCACCTGGTTTTGATTTTAGCCAGTGAAATGAGGCACAGAGGATGTCTCCAGGCAATGCAAGTTTGTCTGCCAGCCCTGTGCTTTACAAATGTGGTTGGTTCTGCAGTCTCTAAATGAGATAATTCTTTTATTTTGTGCCACACAAGCCTGCACAGTCAAAGCCACCTCCTCCTTGGCTGCCAGGGCTTTGTATTCTCAAGGAACCAGAGCCCTGGCTCTGGTCTCACTGCTGATCCCATGACTGCTGTGGTAGCAGTGTTTAAGGTTGACATGACTTAGTATTTATGAGAAGAAACCAAGACAAAAATAATAGGCATGTAATTTTTTATCCCTTTTCAGCCTGATTATATTGTTTTTTTTCTGCCTGCAGTGAAACAGCAGCCTCAGGCTCTGCTGCAGTCTCTTACCCAGGGAGATAAAGTCAAGTGTATTAGGAAACCTCAATAATCTCTAATCACAGAACTGCTTCAGACAGCTGTTTAAGAGTGGCATTGTTCATGTAAACAGTGTCACTGCAGCTTATTACAAGTTTCTGTGCTCTCTTTAGAGATGCTGATCTAATCTTGCAGCTATCAAGGTGCTGTATCTTACCTTGCTTGTGCCTTTGATTTCCTTCTCCTTCTCCTCTGGTGCAAAGTGTGTAAAATCTATATGGTGAGGATAATTTCTGGATGGCTTATGTGTGCTGCTCCTGCCATCAGGACATCCCAAACCAGTAGCTGGGGACTGGGACTTTACTATGGTGTAGGTACAAAGTACAAATTTTGGTTCAAATCAGTTTGAGTGAAATCTGGTACAGAAAAACCCTCAAACTGTCTTTGCAAATGAGGAGAAGATTAGTGATAGATTTCCCAAAAAATTACTATGAAAATTCTGCTCCTCCTTAAAATATAAGAATAATAGGGAAAAGAGAGAGAGGGATACAACCCCAAAAGGACAAAGGATGCCCCCACAGTCACTCAGGGATGCCCAGCCCATTCCTGACCCCAGTTCCTGCCCTGGACAAGATGCTCCAGGGTGTGGAACATCCCTGTGGCCACTTTGGGTCACTTGTCCTGGCTGTGCTCCCTCCTTGGCAGAGCCTGAGAGAATGGAAAGTCCTTGGCTCAGAGAAGGTGATCCTTAGAAACCACTTAGAAACACCATCAGTGTTTTATCAACATCATTCTAAACCCAACACTCAGCTGCAGAGGAGAAAACAAATTCCATCCACAGAGTGTCAGTGTACCCTGGTGTGGTTCCTGCTGTGGGCAGAATATAAATACAGAGAATCCAAGAGAGAAATGGAGCAGCTCTGGGATTCTGGAATGTGATCATCTGTTTCTGCTGTTGCACGGGGAAAATAAAATAAATCAGGACAATGTGAACTGGAAGGAAAGTGTGACAGTCATTCTTCAGTTAAAGGAAAGGGTGAAAAAAAAGTGTGATATCTTTTTGCTATCCAAAAAATGACAGAGAGGAACATTATGAGCAGGGTTTCATATTTCCCCAGTAACTAAATATTGCTTTGGTTTTATTGCTCAGTTGACTTACAGAGAATGGATTTGTGCTTAGAGGAAAGACTTTTAAAATTGCAACTAGATTACTTTTTTTTTTTCTTTTTTGACCTCAGAACTTTTGATTTTAAAAATGGCTTGAAGCTTGATTTCATATTTTAAAAGTAGTTCTTTCTTCAGTCAGAATTTTACAGACCTATTTAAAAAAAAATTAGTAATTATAATAAATTATACACTGTGGTTAGTTTTGCTCCTCTTTAGCCCCATATTTTTAAATGGAGCTTGAAGGCAAAACTAATTAATGAGAAGATATGTATATAAAATTAGTTCAGAAGTACAGAAATACTGATGTTGCCTCAAGCAAAGAGCTCTCAACACAATGAATCAAATATAGACTCTTTAACTGGAAAAATTGAAGTCTTAAATTCAGACCTTCTCCTTCACCATCCTTCCTTTCAAGTTACCTTGTTTGAGATTAATCAATTGACCAGGACTGAGTTTTCCTGAGTGATTTGCAGTTTGAAGCAGCCAAGTAATTTCAGACTCTCTCTTTTCATTTCCTTAAAGAAGTCTGAGCTTTAAAGGGAATCCTTCTGTCTCAGAGCAGAGGAAGAATAAACTCTTCTGACTTGAGAGTCAGAAAATGGGTTGAGTGAATCCTCAGGAGCTGTTGAAGGCATTGCTGTTACAAGATCCTTGCCCTGCTCAGACCAAATGAAAATGAGAGGACAAAAAGGAAAAAAAAAAAAAAAAAGGAGAGAAATTACAAATATTGTGATGGAAACTACAAAACCTGCTGAGGCATAAAGGCTGAAAACATCTGGTAGGTCATATTTACTCCTCCCTTCAATGCTTGTGCTGCTGGGCTGTCAGGATTCTTCTGGAGCTCTGCAGTTTGCAAATTCCTGAGTGACAGTGCCAAACATTGGAAGCCTTGAAAGAAACTTTGAGATTTTGGAGGGTTTTGTTTTCACCCCCTTGGTCAGACAATACAAAGGGTGCTTTTCTGCAAGCTGGGCTGTGTCACTGTAATTTGGAATAATGGGAATTGAAAACAACCAGGAGCATTTCTCTGGGCTATGAATGTATTGCCTCTTGAAAATGTGAATACAAATTCACATCTTCATCCCAGATTCTTGTTCCTATGCCAGCAAAACATTCGATATCACAATAGAAAGGAGCATTTGAGTTTTTTTAGACCATGATTGGAATAATTATTTTCTGTTACAAGCAGCACAACCATAACTTAAACTGACAGTGCTAAATACTGTGGTAAACCTGAAAACAATTCCTTTGTTGCTTGATAAATTAAACTGACCTAAAATAAGAATCACATTCCAAAAATGTGTCCAAGCTATTAACATAAATTTGTCCAGAATCCAGCAATGATTAAGCAACAGACCAAGCACTGTTTTCATCCACCTCTGACTTCAGTGACATGTTTCTGCAGTAGGTTTCACAAACAAAATAATGAAATTAGATTAATAAATCTTTCCTTTCATATATGTCTGACTGGATATTGGGAAGGATGGGCTGTGCTTTCTGTAGCTCCTGTGGCTATGTGCCTGTGCAGTGCAGAATTCCTGCACCTCTCTTGGCAGCATTTAAACCTGACTGCAGCCAGCAAGTCTGTCCAGGTTGTGCCACTGGATTCTCCAAGTCCAGGTAAATATTTCATGGCAGCATGTAACAGGATTTATCAGCTAGTGTGATATCACACAGGTGTGGCCAAATTCTTGCCTACACTAATTTCCTGAAGTGTTGGTTAAACAGAATTAGCAGTGTAGAGATGCTGAGGTGCCCCTGGGGTGGCAGTGCTGCTTGCTGGCTCTGGTTCCATTTGTCAGCCCAGCCTGTCTCTGGCACTGGGTTAACTCCTAGAGCAGGCTGGGATTCCCTGGTGAAAAGGAGAAAAGAAGAGTGAAAAGGGGAAATGGATAGTGGCAGAGCTGTGGGAATCAGGGCTGGGAAAAGCTGGGCCAGGGCATGATGTGAGCAGGAGCAGAGACAGCCCTTGAGCAATGGCCCTGAGCCCAGGGATAATGTGTGCTGTTCCTGCAGGGACAGAATCAGAGAGGAGGACAAGACTGCTTAGAGAGTGCTTTTGTCATCCAGAAACACTTAAGCTGCATGAAATAAATTGCATTCAGTATGCCAAGGGCATGAGTAAGTCCACAGACTGAAAGGGAAGAGCATCAGCTTGGATGATCAGCAGTGTCTGGGCAGCAGCTCCCCTGTTTCCACTGGAGTTTGACAGAACAGGGAAGGAGGAAATGTCCATAATGAGAAAGTGGGTCAGACAGCAGTGAGAAAGAACAAAAGGAACAGGAATCAGAGAGCCCACGAGCTGGATCCCATCAGCTCTGAATCTGGGGACAGGATCTGTGTGAGCACAAATGTCACTTTTCCTGCCCTGAACAGAACCTGACAGACCTCCCACGTTGCTGTAAAGGACATTGGGCTCATCCAGCAGCCCTGTTAAGTACAGAGCCATAAATGATGCCTCAGATTCTTAAAGCTTGATTTCTGTCAGTAGAAAAGTGCTTTTTTCTGTTAAGCAGGGCAGGTCTCTGACCTGAGAAAATCCTTAATCCTGCTGGTGACAGTCTCTTTTAACTGCCTGGGTCTGGCTTAAAACACTCTTTCTGTGAGGAGAGTTTGACAGATGAAAACAAAGCTGGTCCTCACTTTGCTGTGCATAGTGAGCTTTCACACTCTTTTGTTTAAAACACAGGAGCAGCCTCCCAGCCTGGAGCTACCTGTCTGTCCAGCATGGAGCAGTGAAAAGACTTGGCCCATTGCTGTAAAAATAAATAAATGCATGTATTTTGTGCTCCAGGTAATGTGGTATTTTGTATGCAGACCTAGGTCACTCAGGAGGTGCAGCATTGTTCCATAGCCAAGCAAGAGAAAAAGCCTAATAAGACAAAGGAAAAGTAGAAATGACCCAGTAGAAAATACAGGTGGAGAGTTCTTCATCCATCTGCTACAACACAGAAACCCTGGGCACAGTTTAGGGTGTTTTCCCTGCTTGCTCCCCACCATGGCTGTCTGAGCCTTTCCTCCCTTGGCAGAGCTGATCCTGCTTCTCCAGAGCATCAGAAGGAGATTTAATGTTTGTAGAAGGCTGGTGTGTGTCTCTCTGGTGCCAGGGGCTCCCTGAGCAGCCTCCAGGCACTGTCTGACCTGGCAGTCTCCCCCAGAGCCTCAGTGGGCAGGACCCTGAGCAGGTGATGCTCAGGCTGTGGCTCTGCTGTCCCAGCCATGAGCTCCAGAGGCTCCTGTCACTCTGTCCCCTCCTGTGCATAATCCCAGCCACAGAATGGCCTCAGGGACAGACTCTCCACTTTCCACCTCCTCTCTAGAAGGATGTGAAATTTGCAGTGGCTTGTCTGGACCCTGAGCTGTAGATCCTCATCTCACCACATGACAATTACAGAGATTTCAAAGTGGCAGCTCAGTATTTCCCATGTTCCCTCATTTTCATTTTGTAATTGCAGAAAACTTAAGATCCCATTAGCAAGTTGCTTGTTTGTGGTTTTTTGTCTGGAAGTTGCAGCCTTTTGATGGATGTATTACATGCTGAGTGATTAAATATGGCAGTAAAAGAGAATATATTCAATAATCCAGGCTTGGGATGGCAACCACAGTGCTCCTGTAAACCCAAAGAATGACAGAGGACACGTGGGTTATACAGAGCCCTGCAGCAGGATCTGCAGTCACATCTCCCAGGGTCCTGGCACTGCAGCTCCAGTGACAACTCCCTGCTTGGTTCTTCTCAACAAGAGCCTGGATGCTGCCTGAGTTTTTCTTTGGTTGTTTTTTTTCCCTTGAACAAATGAGCATATGGACACTGAGGGGTGAAATGCAGGTGAGCCCCAGCAGGTGTGATGCTCCCCAGCCTCTGTCCTGGTCCCACTGCTTCCCATTCCCCCCAGGATTTCTGTGGTGTTGGACTATTTGCCTCACAACAAAAAACAGCTTGTCCAATTAAGTCTCTGTCTACCTGGATTAAGGTCATTGTGCTGCTGCTGAAGCCTGTTTGCTAACCTGGAGTTGGTACAAAAGGTGCAGATCCAGCAAGACAGAGACTGAGAAAGAAGAATTAACACCTTCCCTGTCAGACTTCATGTGGTTTCAATCTATTTTTCTGCCATACAAGACCAGAGAAATACAAACACAGGGGAATTGTGATGTAAAATTGTAATCCAAGGTCAGGATCAGGAAGTTTCTGTCGGCTGGTGGTATCTTAGCACCTGCATCCTTGCCCCCTCTCCACAATCAGCAGTTTGCAGAAGGCTGGAAACCTTTTCTCAGCAGTTTAAATCTTCCCATGACAGTGTTTTACATTTTATTTCCACAGGTCCCTATTTTGCAAGGCTGTTAAATGTGCATTGTTCACTGAGGGTGATCCCAAAGATCTCTGCAAGGGATTTATATGCAGGAGAAGCACCTTTTCCTGTTGAAAAGCAGTCACCAGCTGAGGTACTTACATTATATTTTTATTATACTTTTGGTATATACACTTTTATTATACTTAAATATGCTTTTATGACACTTTTGGTACTTTTACTTTTGGTAATTCAGTGTTATAGTTTGGAATAAGCAGAGAGTTTGGGTTCAATTAAAAAAAAAATCATTCAAGGAAAGGGAAAAGAAACTTTAGTTCATTTTATATAAATTTATGGGACCTATATGCACTTAGACAGGCTAGCCTGGATCTATGGATGCTCACATACTTGTAATGTAGCTCTTGAAAATAAACATGTGGTTTTGTCTATGATATCTACATTCTAAATAAAATTAAAGAAACCCCTTACTTTTCCTGCAAAATGTTGTGTAATACCAGCTGTAAACTTTGTGTCAGAGATTAATACTTTGTGTTTGTTGACATGTGGTGAGAGGATGCCTGAATAATTTTGCAAAGAGTGATGTGTCTAATATATCCAGTTATTTGTCCTTGAGTTTTGCAGCTAGATAAAGAACAGTACAGAATTGTTTTCTGCTGTATCTTGCTTGGCACGAACAAGCTGAGAAAAATCAAATCATAAATATATGTTTTTTATAGCATTCTACCAGCTTGGAATAAAATAAAGTCCTTTCTAGACTAGTTCTTCCTGGCCCACCTCTATCACTTGCATTAATTGGAGCACTCTGCTTTAGGTGTTTCTGTGCTCGTAGAGTTTTATGACCCACATTACCAGGGTTTTGTTTGACTTTCACTCTAAAGCCCTAATATTTGCACAAGTAAGCATATGCAAATATTTGACTACAAGCATCACTTTCAGGGTGTGCAGTTTGGTTTCAGTTCAGAAAATGCCTTTCCCTGTTTTATTTTCCAGCAAGGATGTGAAATCTGTTAAGTCCTTAGACAACTCTGGAATCTCAGGGCTGTGCTCTTCCTTGTTGTGATTGTTGGGTGATGATTGACACAAATACAAATTAAAATGTTCTGAACTGGTAATTTTAAACTCCTACAATTGACTACAGCAGGTAGAGGAAGAGGGGGAATAGTTTCCTAATACATTAGAGCTGACATTTGGTTGGTGTGAGACCAGGAGAGAGCAAAAGGGGAAGGTCATTGTTAATTATTCTTCTGCTGAAAGTTGGGGGCTTGAAAGACTCCTTGATGAACTTACTCCTTGCCATTTCCCTGTGCTGGAAATGCCCTGGGTGTGCTGCCTGTGCAGCTCCTGCAGCAGTGACACTGGCAAGGGATGGGTTTGATGTGTGCCAATGACTTCCAGATCCAATTTTCTCTAATTGCAAATATAACCTATTTTGCTATTGATTTTCCTGAGTGCACACAGCTTCCAGAAGGGTTGGTGTCCCACCAGCTGCCTCTCCAGCATCTATCTCCCTTTTTGTTTCTGCCACTTCTGAACTACTTGGTGTTAGCAAGAGAGGATGAACCATGCTCAGGCTGCAGAGAAATTTTTAATATGAATTGGGAACAATGTTTGGAGCCCAGGTGCACAGAAGGACACAAAGGAAAATAAGAGTAGATTGCCTGTTGCCACTGTGATGGTAGTAAGTCTTGTTTCAAAAGATTGAGAGGATGGATTTAATTCAAACTGCAGAAATATGATGTTGAGAGTAGCAAGTCATCATGAAAATTAGAAAATATATTTAGCCCTTACAAGGGTGCTGCATTTAGGGTATTATATTTTTAGACTCTCAGTAAGCCAGGCACACACTGCCTTACATCCTCTGACATTTTCATTATTTGAGGCTGGCAGTGGACATAAATATTATGGCAGAATAACAAAGCAAAAGCCAGTGAAACCATCTCATTTTACCTTTGAATTTTAATAATTACTATTTATGCATACATGAGGGGAATAATGACACAGTTTTACTGTAATTGAGCCAGAACTTCCTGAGAGGCCAACCCACAGGATCCTTGGCTGGAGATTTTAGCAGCAGTGGAAGCCACCCCAGGGACCACAAAGGGAAACCCTGGAGTGCTTGAGAGCATCCCAAGGGCAAGGAATGGGATCAGGTGCCTGATGGATGGGCACAGCCCAGAGGCTGTTAATGGGCTTTAATGGGTTTTTGCATCTCACACTGACTTTTCTCTGTTATCCATTGCTGAAGTAAGCATTCCCTTTAAACTGAACAGTCTGGGGGTGCTCTCTGACCCAGCTGTGCCAGAGCAGCAGCTGCAGGAGGACACTGGGAGCACTGGGCTGGCCACAGCAAGGTCTCAGTTTAAGAAACAAATCCAAATTTAAGTTTAAGGTCCAAACCCAAAGGGTATTGTTGGGAAGCTGTTGGATTTCTTCTGCTTCTCATCTGACTGCATCATCAGTGATGTCTGGCTCCAGGAGCAAAAGAGATGCAGAGTAAAATCCATCTTGCCATTAACTTCTTTAAAGTTTAATGCAAGAGGAAGTGCACCAACAGGAGCAAATTATAAAAATCACCCATCCCTGACTTTGATGGATGTTCTCCTCACAAACTCACCACGCACTGTTTTATGAACTAGATTATTTGCTTAAGTCATCAGCTTATGATTGATTAGAGAAGCAAAATGAGGACATAATCACTTCTACATATCTTGCTTACTACAAATAAGAAAGTTTTGTGCAACAATTTATTAAAAGCTGATTAGATTAAAACAAATTGTATCGTTGGAGCCCTGACAAATGGGTTTTTTGTATGGAAATATTTGGTGGTTAATTGGTGTTAGCAGAGCAGCCAGTGAGGACTGGCTCCACTTCTGCATCCAAGTGCTGGGGCAGGAATTATTTACTATGGGAGTGTCCAGGAGAAAACAAGGAAATTCAATTTTTTGTCTATTCCATGCCAACTGCCAGTGACATCACTAAAATAATTATTCCTTTGAGAAGACAGGAAATGTCCTTTCTTGCTGTTTTTTTAATAAGTGAGAGGGATGGGATTATTGAATGGAAAAAAAAATCATAAATTGTAATTTTTCACAGCTTTGTGCTGACAGCAATTTTTTAATGTGTACAATATAAATTCCAGGTTTGATGAATAAATGCATGCATTTTATTAGAGTGTGTGGAATAAAATGTTTAATTTGAAATCTAAGAATTATGATGAGACACATTTGCTCCTTTTTTCCAATAGTTTGGCAGGATGTATTTGAGTCCCAAATGTAGAACAAGTACTGAAGCAATATAATATAACTTGTCAATTTTAAGGGAAAAAAAATATGGTCATGCTAAGCAAAAGAGATTAAACACTATGAAAAATGAAACTATATTGAAGAGCCATCGATTTTAAGAAAATTATGCTCCCAAGGTATCCAAAACTGATTCAACTTAATCTATAACCAGTCCTGAGTGAGGGAGTAATATTGACTCTGGAACATTATGTGAATAAAAAGCATCTTTGGGCAAGGTCCTGTCTTTATCCAAGTCTTATGAACTGCTCAATTTGCTTTCAAAACTCAGTCTCTGTGTCTCTCTCCTCCCAAATTGGGGATGATGGGGAAATGAGTGAGGGAAGGGCCACGTTCCTCATTTGGAGAGGACAGGTTGTGTCCCTTGTCAGACACTCAGTGTGGGGATGGGACTGGGCAATGCAAGGAGGGAATTCTCTCCCACCTCCCAGTGAGTGCAGAAATGAGTCTCACATTCCCAAATTACACCCAGAATGCTGTCATCTCCAAAACTGACTTGCCATTGCTGTCTGATATCTGAGTTTTGGATATCTCCACCATAGCAGAAACAATCCCATTGCAGCAGATCCACCAAATTCAAATGAAATGCAGTCATGGCAGGACAGGAATGAAACATGCTGCAGGTATTTCAGCTTGTGTTTTTTATTTTTTAGTAGGGTCTGAAACACCATGTAGGCAGTCCTGTAGGCAGTCCTGATGGGATGAAGTGTTAATGACTGATTTGGAGTGTCCCTAAATTGAACACACCTTTCACACTGAGTTAAAATCACACTGAGTTGTTTTAAATAAAAGGGATAATTTAACTTGAGTAGACATTTTACTTCATAGCATAGTGGCAGGTTTCTTAGCAAAATCAAGAAATTTGTAATCTCTTCAGGTGATACTTTTACCAAGCTCCTCTTTTCTGTGAACATGTTTTCAGCAGGAAAGGAAAATACAATAGTATGTAGCCAGAAATTGAGTAGTTTTAATTGTAGAACCTTATTTGCTAACTTTAGATGCAGAATGATTTCTAAGCATGTAATTAAACTTACAGACACTGATGGCTTCTTACTTAAATGGCTTAAAATTGGGCATGTGCTTTTGTTGATAACAAGGAACCTGCCTAACCATACAGCTGGCTGCAGGCTTGGCATGGCACAGAAAATAAAGTTATATCTATAAAGATGCAATGGTCAGGGTGTACTACAACCCTATTCATCATCAGGAAATTATCAATTCAGCTCATTTTTTAAAATATTTTTTTCTTTTAAAAGGGGAGAAAAATGCTCAAAGCTTTATTTGTTTTATTTTTTATATACTTATTTTGGCTCTCTATAGTGTCTGCCTGTTACCCATTATAAAGAATTCCAACTTGTTTCATGTGAAAGACAGGCTTATTAATGTCTCAGTGCTGTGCAAAACATCATTAAAACTCAGATATAGTCATTACTCCATGCTACAGTGCTTGGGATTATTAATACTTCCCACACTGTGAGGACACAGGAGATGTGCCACTGATGCAGGCATTTCTAAGCCCAGGATGGATTAAAAAAGGGATGCCTGGATACAAAGCAAACACTTTCTGGCTTTTTTTGCAGGCTCCTTTTAGCATTCAGGGTGGTTTTTCTGTTGTTCCACCGAGTGTGTGGTAATTAAACTGATGGGAGGAGTGAGAGCTAATTGATGACAGGGTACAGAAGTGCTGTGCTAAAGGGAGCAATGTTAGATTTGCTGTTGGAAACTCAGGGTTTTAGGTTCTGACAGGTTCAATAGACCAGAGGCTGAACAGGATCTAATCCCCACAAACTCAGCAGGGAGGCTCTCAGGGAAGCTCATCCCATGGTTTGCAGCAGATGTCCTGCAGAGCAGAGAGGGCAGAACACATGAAGGGGCACAAACACTGCATGGTCACCCTGGAAAAGGCAGATCTGACATCTCCTGAGTGCAGGGGGAATGCCCAGCTGTGTATCCTGGAGCAGCAATTCCTCCCTGGACTCTCCAGAAGAGGTGGTGCTGGTGTTGGACACAGCACACTGACACAAGCACCCTCCAGAGCTGAAGAAGCTGGGTCACAATGAAGCTGGGCAGTAATTTTGTGCCACTGTGATAGGTACAGACCTATGGTACATCCACTTCTGTAATGGGGATCAACACAGTGCTGCAAATGGGACAGATCCCTGGAAAGAGGGATTTGAGCAGCACAGCTGATGCTGAGATCCCTGGAAAGAGGGATTTGAGCAGCACAGCTGATGCTCTTCCTCAGCTTAGAACAGATTTCAGTTCCAGGTGCTTTAAGCAGAGGTTGCAGTGAGGTTTGTAACTCTGTTGGATGTTATTTCTAGGCTAGATGAGATAGCCAGAGGATTGTGCACTGTGCTGCTGTGTGATGTCCCTTCTGTCAGTGTGGCTAAATCCTCTTTTTATTTCCAGTTTTGCTCAGGGACAGATGAGTCTTTAATATGACAGAGCAGATTTTTATCACCAGCTAACATGAGAACTTTAGTTCGGTGTTTGGCTCATTGAACTCTTCTTTGGTACTACACAATGGTTTTATAATTATTATTGACTGAATTGTCCTTTTCAATACTTAATCCTCTTGTATTTTGCTGACCAAGGCAGATGTTCTTATCTTTGATATCTGCAAGATATCCCTGGAGTTTTCTGTATTCTCTCCTTGCTGCAGAACAAACTTTGATTATGGAAGTTTCACATATAAAATGAATGAAAGAATAACCTTGCTAGAACAGGGTAGTGTAGAATGGAGAGAAGAGAGCCCTGAGACACTGGAACTGGAATTTAGTCACACCATCTTCTGCAGCAGCTTCTTTTCTTGTATTTTGCAGAGTTTAGAAATTAGCTGAATATACATTTTCTCTTCTGAGCTTTGTATGTTGTCTTCCCCAACAATCCCTCTTTTACTGATGCATTTTAACAATTAAATTAAACTTCATAATTGTCATTTTTTTATTCCCCCTGACTAGAGGCTGGCAGGACTGTATTCTCAGGTGGCTGATTCTGCCTAAGCCCTGTTGTGCTGTAGTTGTGAAGTCCGGATTTCTGTTTTTTTCTGGGAGAAACCACCCTACTATAATGCTAGAATTTTTTTATTATTGAAAATTATTTTTGTTATAGCAAAATGATTTATTTTCAATTGAATGCTGTTGTTTTGTCATGAGACTTCTATTGTAAAGAGAAGTGGCACAACTTTCCAATAACCTCTTTGAGAGGAGCTGCACCAAACACATTTTGACCAGCACAGAGAGGAAAAGCAGCTCCATGGAACTGGAAGTGGGTATTTTCCATCTTGGTGAGATGAAAGCACAGCAAGTGAAAATGAGGGGAAGGCAAGAGCAGTGTCATGGGCTAAGCAAACTCTGTCCCACGTTGCCAGCCTCGTGCAGGGAGCAGTTCTGTCCCTCTTTGGGACAGCCCAGCATCCTCAGGGGAATTGCTCACCTCTGGCACTGGATGATGTCTGCACCTCTGAGTCCTTGATTAAGGAGAGTGTTCCAGAAGTGGGTTTGAACTCAGAGATTCTCATTAAGCTTCTTACTGTTTTACTTCTCCTTTTGCAAAATAAGTTCTTGTTTAATGGTCCATGAGTTTCAGAGAAACTCAGAGTGCTTTGGCATCTGGCCCCCATTGACTTTGCTCCTTAGTTATAACATGGGTTAATCCAGATCATTTCCATGAGCATTGCTAAAGCAATCAGCTCCCCAGATCAGCTGCTTGTGCTGCTGTCTGTGTCTATTGACTGGTGACAACTTCAGAACTGTTATCTATCATGATTCCTGCAGCTCAGCAGGTAGTAAACATTCTCTTTACTATGGCAAATTGAACAAAATTGGTATGCAAGTCTATTAGCAAAGCTTGTAAACACTTGACTAAACTATGTGGCTCAATTAGCAAAGAATAATGGAGCAATAAGTAAAGTGTGTGCAATTTTATCAACTGTTTTCAGCTCAGTGAAGCCTACAGCATTATCAGGAAAGCATAAAGAGCAATTGTCAGTATATCTCACTGAATCCTTCCATATTACCTTTGCCTAAATCAAAAAGGTATGTCAGAAAATCAGAAAAAATTATTAACAGCATCAGCACAAAATGCAGCACAGGTGCATTTGTTTATTATTTAACAAATGTGTGTGACTTGGTTAATTAGGAATATTAAAATGTTATATCTGAAGTGTGCTATTAAATTATTGAAACAGCAAGGTTGATCACTAACACAAACAGCTCCTTCATGTATATGTACAACACAATTTTGAAATTATGAAAATGTGAGCACATTTGAAATAGTGCTTTATAATCAGCACATGAAATGGGCACTGCCAGGAACTTCTCTATTGAATCCAAGCTCAGCTTGGCCTAGGGTTCAGGCAAACATTTGAAGATTAAGATTTTGATTCAGCTCTAGCAAAGCACAGGCAGTTGCCCTCAGCATTTCATTTTCTGCCAGCATTTTCAGTTGCTTTTACACTTGGTTCATTCAAAAGCTTCATTTCTTGTTTTTATGGTGTAGATGAAAATGAAATCTGCAGGCAAAAGCCTGTGATATATAAGGCTCTATTCCATCTTATGCTGATGCAGAATTGCTCTTTAAAGACCTGTGTTGCAGTTCTGTGCATTATCAGAAGTCTGATGTTCTCTCAGGCAGACTGTGCCTGTTGCAATGAAGCAAGAAAAGCAGAGGAGAAAGGAAAGTGTCCACACCACCAGTCCTGCAGAGCTCCCTGCAGGATGCTCTCCAGGCCATCTAAAGGAGGGATTATATTCCCTTTTCCCTCCCACCAACAGTAAATCAGCACCTGATTTTCCCCTTTTTTAAAGATCTTGGTGCCAGCCCAGCTGTGAGTAGATCTACAATGAATCTCTCTGGAAGCATGGATTAAAAATAAAAATAAAAAAAAATGAGGGTGGCATCTGTATGTTCTGCATCCCACAAGGAATAGTCACTGAAAGTCCCTGGTGCTCAGGGAAGCTGCTTTGGCAGCCTGAAAACCTCCCTTTCCAGCACTGTGCATGTCTCAGCTGCCACTGTAAGATCAGGAAGAAACACCATCAAAGGGACAGTTCAGGTTTAATCTTTGACCCCTCTGAAAATAAAAATCAGGATCTGGTATAATGTAGGAATTACAGGTGTATAAAAACCTCTCAGGACTATTGGAGACTTTTGCAGTGTCTGTAGCAGTGAAAGATACATTGGTGGTATCAAAAATTTTGCCTTTAGGATTTAAAGATCTGCTTCATTAATGGATTATTAGCCATGAGGTAACTAGAGATTTTTGCTTCCCTGTAGTTTCTGTCCCCACTTTCCTACCTGGCTCAAGAGCTGGAGAGTGTCACTCCCAACAAGAGCAGCAGCATCAGATAATGTTAGCTGGGTTGGGATCTGTATTTTCTGCCCCACTTCTCTCATACTCATCCCTCCCAGCCCATTTCCCTCTCCAGAGAGCTACAGGTAGGCTGGAAAATCACCTTAGCTGCCAAAGCCTGGCCCAGCAGCAGCCCAACAGCCCAAATGACTTTAGTCTGAGTTTCAGCTTCCTGAGGGGGCCACGAAATGCCTGGCATGGCACTTCAGGTGGAAATAAAGCAGAGAAAGTGAGAGAGTGCAATATTCAGACTGTGTTCACTCACCCTGCACCTGCAGAGAAGCCATTTCCAGTGGTGCCATCAATAAGGAAATTAGGAACAATGTTCCTTGTGCCCTAAAGTGGGGTGAATTTAACTTCTACCCATTCATCAGTCAGGTAGAAAATGTTACCCATTTACATGCTCTATTCCCATTTGGTTGAGCTGTATGGCACACTAACACATGAACATTTCAGCTTCCCAACCTTTTGCTCAGCAAAATCAAGGCTGACTCTCCCCAGCCAGGGCAGGGATCTGTCATGCTGCATTAGGTGGCTGTATTTCTATTGACAAAGAGAACAAGATTCCTTAAGGACAGAATAAACTGCCAGGCAGACCTCTGGAGCACCATGGATCTTCAGCCTGGGGGGCTCTTTCCATCCTGAAGCCATTAAGTGTGGCATTAACTGCAGCATATGAATGGGCTCCACAGATTATGGCCATAGGAGCTGCTGGGAACGTGCCCCTCTTCCACTGCTTGCAGAAATCCTGTTGTGAGGATATATGTTTTCATTACAGAACAATTCCCATAATAGCAGCCTTTGAATAGGGATGCCTAATGTGGAGTACAGGAGGGAAAAAATAGAGCCACGCTTCAAGTAATAAGTTTTGATTGAATGAATGGCTACTTTATAAACTTTCATTACTGTGATTTGGTCTGAGGGAAATTGCAGCCTGTCAGACTTTTTCCAATGGAAAATTTAATCAAGAGAAAATGATGCATTAAGAGGATGAAAAGGCTGCTGGCAGCATTCTGCTGGACCCCACAGCTTTCTCTGCCCTTCTCTGCCTTTAACAGCTTGGGGGTTTGGGGTCCTGCCCCCTTTCCTTAGGCTGCTGCTGGGACTTTTGTGGGATTAGTGCTGGCAGCTTTCACAGAGCCAGCAGAAGCTCTTCAGGACTTTTTTCACAGTCCTCATGCAAGAAGTGATGTTCAGTCCCCCCAGACATGGAGCTGCTGCTGGGAGAACAGCACTGTCCCCTGTGGCTCTTTGCTAAGCCCTGCTGGACATGCAGTGTCCGAGGGCAGGTTGGGTTTGTGGCCATGCTGGAGTCTCCAGAGCTCCTTAGCTCCTTTCCTAGCCCAGGGCTGCTTGGCCCTGCTCAGTCTTTGTTGATGCTGTCTCTGTGTAGGAAAATTCATCAGCACAGAGTCATTTTTAGTGGAGCTGTGACTTTGAAAGGGTAGTGAAACATCATTATAACTGCATTATAATCTGCTTGTTTGTTCACTACAATTTTAAATTTTTCCAGCAATAATATATAATGCCAGTCAAATTCTATTTTCTTTATGCAATATTTTGATCAATAGAAGGTTTTTCTCTTGACAAGATATCTGATTGCCAGGTAAGTTTTTGAGGATCACATTTTATCCCTCCTATTCAGCAGCACTTATGTCCCCCTCTCTTCTTTATTCTTCTCTCTAGAAAAGAAGAAATCCCAAAGTTTAACCAGTTCCTTTAATTTTCCATTTCCTCTAGTTTGAGCAAAATGGAAAATAGAGAAATATGTTGAAAAAAAAAAAAAAAAAAGAAAATCAAACCAGAGGAAGTCTCTGGTATTCCCTCAACTAAAAGAGACCTTTTAATACACATGTGTAGAAAATATGGGTGATATCTATGGACATGCTGTTTTTTCATCTTTAATTTTCTCTTAGCAATTTTACTACTCTTATTCTGCCAGTCTTTTCCATTTGTATTTCATCACAGACTCAGTCATCTTGGTTTAAACTTTTTTCCTTATGATTTTCTTCTTTCCCCCATGCTTTTTCTTGGTTGAAAACTGATTTTCCAGCATTAAAGAATTTTGAAGGAAATCCTCCATATCTGCCCCAATTCTAAATTCTCATAGCAATTTGCTGGTAAATTTATCTTTCATTTAAGTTGCTAAATGGTTTCTTTTCCCTTCTGTTGCACTGCCATCTTTTCCCAATTATCCATCAGTTTCAGTATTTCTGTGCTTTAGAGATGAACAATAACAACTTCAGGCAGTGTGCTGTATTAAATTATTTATTCTGCTTCCTTATCAGGAGCCTGGTATTCTACAAACTCAGAAATTTACAGCACATACAACCAAGACTTGGAAATTTATACTCAGAGTGCTTTAGATCTTAGAACTATGGATTTAAACATGAAAACAAGTGGTCATTCAGATAAATTTACCATTTAAGAAGATTTTTGGACCAAAGTTTTGGAGAATCACAGCACCCTCCAAAGAGCATCTCTAGAATTCCACCCTTGCAGGCTCCTCATGGGTTTTGGCCAGATTCAACATGCTTTTCCAAATTACCCTCTATCTAACAGCTTCTCCCATTATTTGAATTACTGATAGTTGGCTTCACCCTGTTCATATTAATCAAGGATATGATTAATCTACATGAATCTAAATTATTAATATAAATTAGTAAAACCCCACTGCAGCAAAGCAACACAGTGAAGCACATTATAATTGAAAAGCTGCAGTTTAGGGGGAAAGTTTTACCTTGTCAGTGGATGTCACCTAACACACATGGCAGTGGCTGCCAGCACCAATTCCACATTTCCTACGTGCCTCTGATGAGACCTGAGGATAAACACATGAGCCTGCCACAGCTTGAATTCTCTTTGGCTGCCTGGAATAGTCTGCAACTCAAAATCTTCCTCATCAAGCAGCCAAATCTGTGCAGATCTGGTCTCTGATGTGAGGAAATCCCAGGTTTGGGAACCTCCTCAGCACACAGGCAGCTCCTGTGCCTCTGGAAGCTGCAGCTGCTCAGTGCAGTGAGAATTGATGACACTCATGTGTAGTTGCTCACCTGTGGGGTACATGGCCCTCTCCATCCCTGCCTGTCTTCATCTGCCTCTGGTTCAAGCAGGGAGTGGGATCCTGCAGCTCTCAGCTGGGGCTGAGCTCCTGTTGCATCTGGATCAGGGAATGATGCTGCAGCTCTGCAATCTCCTCACTCGCATGGGAAAACAGCACCGTGCTCCAGCTGTGCCATTCTGGAAAGAAATCAGGGCTTTTTACTGACTTTTCATGGAAATTGCACATAAACCCTAAATAAAATAATATTTGTTATTAAGAGTCAAAACCTTTAACCAGGCCAAATACAGAAAAATCTGTGGTTTTCCCCTGAATAATTTTATCTGCTTATAGAACTGAGGGAGAGATACAAACTGATTTCTTCATATGTTTTTGATAAGTCCCTGACTAAGATCTGACCAGCCTTTTGAGAGCACCATTCTGGCACTGGTGACAGAGGAATGATATGTTCCAGGGGGATAGGTGCAAATTTAGTTCAAACCTCTCCAAGCAGGATGGGAACTAAATGTACCACATAGCAGGGAAACTTTTTATTCAGTGGTTACTAAGCCTTTCTTCCATGACTGTCTGTTGCATCATCTAAAGAAAAATCCTGGAAAGGTCTCTCTTGTTTTCCATTTTTTGAGAGGAATCCCTAAATTTCTAGGTTCACACTGCTGACAAAGCATCTCTTTTATTTTCCATTCCCTCTCCCAGCCTCAGCACAAGCAGTACTTTCCTGACCAATAGATTTATTTTCCACAGCAGCCTTGACATGCAGAACTAGCTGAAACAGAGCAGTGTTTTAGCACCTTCCAGGACACCCCTGTCAAGTTAGGATTTAGGGAGGATCAGGAAGTCTGTATGAATGTGGCTAAATTTAAATTGTGCAGAGAGAAAGAACCACATTTCCACGCACCAAAGTCAAAGTTTTTACATTAATAAACTAAAGCCCTGTGAAAATGGGGTGGTGGTCCCAAGAAACACAAAACACAAAACACAAAACTACATCTGCAGGCCACAGGGTGTCTTTAACAACCCTCCTGTATTTTAACCTTCTGTGTGTTAGGTGAGAAGTTCTCTGCTGCAATTGCAGGATCCTATCCTGGCAGTAGAGTTCTGTTCACAGAGACAGCTCCACTCACCCTGCTGAATAGAACACCTGCAAGGAGAAACACAAAATAAAGGAAATTTGGGGTTATATCCCATATCCACTGGCACTATCAGTGAGAGGTTTCACACTGGTTTGTGAGAGTCTCTGATTGTGCAGTGTTTGATAATAATGTGCTTGAGAAACCTCTGCCATGTAGGACAAAGCTCTTCCAGCAGGAATGGCTCATCTTTCTCAGTGGCATTTCCACCTATTTTTGAAGCATAGGATTTAAAACTATTCTTCAAACACTTGGGAAAACATTCACTGGTATTTGATGAGTGTGTCTGTAGGTGCTGGAAGGATTTTTACTGCAGGGTGGGTTTAGGGTCCTTTCCAGACCCAGAACCCAAGGGCTGAGGTGGGTGAAGAGATTGATGGAGCTGAACCCAGTGAAACTCCCCTCAGTGAGCTCTTCCTGAATCCCACCCTGCTTGGAAACACCCTCTCCTGTGGTGCAGAGAGGATGTAAAATCTCTTTACAGAAGCTGATAAAAACCCATTTTTTTCAGTGTCCTTGGTGAGCTGTGTCAGCCATGCTGCGATTCAGAGAAATGCTGTGACAAAACAGATTTTCCTGTGTAGACACAGATGGAGTTGGAAGCCCTCAGAGCAGTGAGTGCAGAACAGAAAAGCTGAGTCTGTGCTCAGGCAGGTGGTGTGAGGCTGGGCAGAGCAAACCATTCCCCTGGGGCATGACTGCTCCTTTCATGAGCTGCTGGGGTGAGAGCCCCAACAGCCTCCAGCAAGCTCAGACCAGCCTTAGAAAGCAGATTTCTGCAGATTTCTGTTTATCCCATGTGCTCATGTGCTTGGTATTAAAGGAATTGAGGACAAGTCTTACATGATGAAGACAAGTTCAAATCAAAATTAGAGTTGCAAAGTACTTGTTCATCATGGGACACCTTCTATTTACCATCCCTGGGACAAGTAACACAACTGCACAAATTATCATGATCCATGTCAAAATTGTCTCCATGGCAAAGAAAATCTCCAAGCAGACATGTCCTGAAGTACACACCAGCTTTTGCTGATAGAACCTTCCCTCAAAAACAAGCCTGTGGAAAGTTTGGTTGGTTTGTTTCAACTTCTGCTTTTTCAAGGAGATTTCTTCCTTCCTGGAAAGCACTGGGTGCTTTTTGGGGGGTGTTCCTGTGTGTTTCAGCACTCCTGAATACAGGACTTTGACAACCTATGCACTTTCTTGAAATATATACTCTGACTCTTTCTCACCTCCTACATCAATCTCCCTGGCAACAGAGTGACACCAAGCCACTTTGTGCTCTTATCCTGGCCTTTTCTTCTTTCAAAGGATTTGGAGTTTCCCTGGTTTTTATCCTTTGTGTGCTCATCCCGTTCGTTGGACTGTGTTTTTTGTGTTTGATGATTTATTGATAAATAAAACGTGTCCTGTTTCTCTATACAATCTTGATCCTCAACCAAAGCTCAATAGAAATCCAAGCCACAAGGAATAAACCCAGGAGATAGGAGCAGACAATAAGAATGGAGAAGAGAATATTCTAGTAATACCTTTTCCCTAAATACTATTTCCTTGTGCATTTATATGAAGTTTTCTACTTTGACCATGAGATACAAAGTACTAAATCATTCCTGTTTCAATTACAAATGGCTGAAATTCTGTTGGCCTGGATGTAGACATATGAATATTCAAAAAATACATCTGCATTTCTTTCTCTGCTATTTAATTAATGGATGATCAGGGTCAGAATCTGTCAGTTATATTCAAATCTACATAAAAAAAAATTAAAAAAATCATGGCTATAGAAATAGTGAAATATCCAAGCTTTAAATGAGCCCCTCTGTGCAAGCTCTGTAATAAACACACCTTCAACATATTCTGACCTCTTCATTTTTCATTGCAAAGATTAATAATAGGTAGCTTAGCAACGATGCTGTATTGTCAGTGCATGCTGGGGACTTGGCAGCATTCAAGGTCGATCTGCAATAAGCTTAGATTGAATGCCATTAACTAGATGCCACTTTGCCTCTGGATTTTATTGCTAAATTTTTATTCCAGGAGAGGGAGAAAATGCTGTGCTGACACAGTTAATATTTGGACCACAGCAGAAAGGACTGGATCACTTACATGACACGTGTGCTGTAAAAGCCCTGTAATGAATGATATTTTAAGCATTTGGAAATGGAATCTATTTGGGGTAATTTCTGCATGGAGTAGCCATTAAACTGCATGCAGTTATTGGTTTGATTCACAAGAATAAGGGTTGAAATGACAGCTCTGAACCTGGAGAATCTGGTACATTTGGCTGACTCCTCTGGGAGAGCCAGACCCACGAGATGATAATTAACACCTAAAACAGGGATGATGCAACTGCATCCAAAACTTCAACTACAAAATCCCTCTTTAGCTACTGCACAAAAAGAGCCATCAAATAAAACCTGTATGTGGGTGCTCAGGCAATGATGGGTTTTGCTGAAAAGGGTCAAAAATTAAACTGTTTATAGTTCTTAGACCTGCAGAAATCTCAAATGAGAGATTAATGCAGTAATTTTATTTTCATGGTCTTCCCCTTCACAATATTTGATTAATGCAGCAGTGAACTTCCATTGTCTTTTGAGGGCAGAGGAATCTCACCCAAAATTTCATCAGTTAAGTCTGAAAAATGGAGAAAACTCTGGGAAGTGATGTGGATTGAACCTTTAAGGGCTGCCAGTCACAAAGTTTTGGACCTGCTGTGCCCAATCAGACAGGCAGAGCTGTGTAATTCTAGGGTGGTTTTCAGGGTACTAAACAACACAAGACAAAGGGTTGGAAATTTCTTCCTGAAGCTTTAAAATGCTGTAACATTTAACATCTGTCCCTTGGCTAATAGCATGAGCTCAATAATTCCCTGTGATTTTGGAAAAGCTGCAATTGCTCATTCATTTTTCACTGCTGCACAGGCCTGTCTCTGCCCCAGCACTTCCCTTTCCCCTAGTGCCTGATTTTGCAGGTTTCCATGGGGAAATCTGACTCAACACCAGTCAGACATGGATGGGGAGAACAACAAACCTGTTCTGGAGCAAGTTTTTAAACTGTGACATGTGAAATATGATCCTTGAGATAACAAATGTTAGCTGATTTCCTTAAACTAACTCAGTTTTCTCCTGTAATTTCCATGTTTCTAGTGTAGGGAATCAATTATTAGTGGAAAAAATGAAGAATTGTGACAATAAAAAAAGAAAGAAAGTCATATCAATGCTCCATTTAGTGTTCCTGCTACCACATGGTTAATGGCATGATTGATTTTTTCTTTCCCTTGAAAATGTTTATACCCAGTAAAATGTCATTTCTTGCACTTGAGATTAGAGAAAATGCAATTATAAATCCAGATCTGGTGCATAATTTTCTAATGCAGTCAACTTTTCCCACTGTTGCCATACTACAGCCATCTCTAATTTATTTCTTATTAGCTCTGGCATCACTAGTTAGGAGTAAAGCATTCAGAAGTAAATCAACAGACCTGAGAAGAATTTTTAACCATTATTCTTTTAAAATACACCAAAAGTTTAATTATTCAGCCATATAGGAGTTTTTTGCTCAAATTTCTATTTCAGCATTTTTCAAAAATTTAACTGCCTTCCCTTTTTTCTTCACAGCCATTAATCTGTACTCTGGGTAGTCTGTCCCAAGTGCATTTACCATAAATTGGTTTTCTGAAATCATTATCACCAAAGAAAATCAAATCAAAGTTTATTCCAGCTACTCATGTTATATTTCACATTGTACATTCCCTGGAGACCAGATTATGAGCTTTGAAGTCTCTCTCTTGAGAAGGAATAGCTTTTCCTGGTTGGCACTCCATCTTACTTTGCTGGTTTGGAGTCAGGCACATCACAGCAGCTCTTCACTCCCTCTGTGCTGTTGGATATATTATGGGCAGGAAAAAAAAATCCAAAACCATCAACATGCAGACTGCTGCATCCTCTGCTTAGCCTGCAGGTTCAGCAGCCCCTGCCAGGAGCACAGGACTGCCTTTGGTCCATTTCAGTGATGCTTTGTGGCACCATCATCCATCCAGCCTGAAAATGCCCCTTATGGCCACTGCAGGCCCCACAGCAGAACTGGGCCAGGCAGTTTGTGCTGTAAATACAGAGAGAAGGCAACGATGGAGTTGCTTTAATGAACTTTTTAATGTTTTTAATGAGCTTTTTTTTTTTTTTTTTTTTTTTTTTTTTTTTTTAAGAACTTTTAATGCAAAAATAACAAACCGCATGGTACAAGGGTCAACTTGCAAAGACCCCAAAACCCAGAAAGCTCAGAGGGGTAGGATGGGGTGAGGATAAGGAACAGAACCATAAATGTAGCTGGCTGTTAACCAACAATATATTGAAACCAAGAGCAGCACCTTATTGGTAACAAACTAATTAACATTTCAGTTCCCATGAGACAACTCTATTCTCTATTCTCTCTGAAGAAGAAGGATGTCCTTCCTCCCAGGAAAGCTGAAACTTCCTGTATCTGCAGGTAAATCAGCTCCTTGTTGATCCCCCAGCCCATAAAATGCAGAATAATGCTCTGAATTTAATTCCTTGTTTCCACTCCCAGGGAACTGTCCCTGCTGAGTTTATGCAGATTCTTGTGCTGATGTGTTTGTCCCCTGAGCACACTTTGCCCTGTTAAAATGCCTCTGGTGCTTCTTCCCACTTGGAATTTTGTTCACTTTAAGTTGTGGAGTTGGCCCCCTTGTTTTTTCAAAGGAATTCCCTGATTCTCTGGGGCTCCTGTACAGTGAGGCTTCTACTGCTGGTAGTTATTAAATGAGATGATTTGTAAAGAATACTCGTTTTTTATTGGCTCCTCTCACAAATGCCATTTGATTTGTTCCATTTAATTGTATCTAGCAGATTTCTCTCTTTGTGATTTTATAGTGTATTTTTACTTGCAAAACCTAAGGCTCATTATATTCATTAGCAAGTGAAAATATGGGATAAAAACTTGAATTAATGTACTTTTCTCTTCTGTAATGTGCATTTTTCACCTCTCCAAAGGAATAATTCAACATGCCTTGCTCATTTTGCTTTTGCTTTAGCCCCTTGCACTGTAATTCCTTATTCAAATACTGAATTAGGGAGTTAATGAGGATACACAGGGCCTCACACCTTTAGGTCTCTTCTCCTCTTGTGCAGATTGACAGTGCTGAAGGAGGCTGCCCCTGCAAAGAATATTTAGTGCCCCTTTTCCTGTGAATTCTGTTGGATTATCTGCCCTGTCTATGACAAGTATGAAAAGTCTTATCCTCAGAACTCAGGAGGTCACATCACTTATTTTTTATTATCCTAATCAAAAAATCAGTGAATAACCTGCACTGGAAATTTGGTACTAGTCACAGAAAATGTTGGAAACAACATCAACAACAATGATAAAAACAATAATATCAACAGTATAACAAAAATTAAAATTAAACCAATGCAGTGGTCTATGAAATCACTGATGGTGACAGAAGAGTATTAAAACATAGAATAAATAGGCAGTTAACTTTATAATGGCACAAACTGTTCTGCATTATTTGTATATTACTTTTTCCAGTGTGCTGTGAAAGCAACAGCAAACTAATAGTGATGCATAATATGAAAATATCCCACTGCCAAACGAACATCTGCTTTCAATTAAACAGGTGTATCACAAATTCAGCATATTCATAAGCTTAATTATGGATTGTTTTTAGCAGGAAGTAGAGAGATACTCTAATAATTAAACATAGTTGAAGATTATTGTACTTTCTTTATAAACTTACTTTACTTGTTTAAATTCAATTAACTGCTCTCAAATTGATCATGTTGAGGGGTACATCCATAATTTAAACAAAATTTTGGAGTGGAAGTAGTTTATCTTTAAGATGCACCTTATTTATTATTTTGAGGTTTTTGATTATTGACTTGAGGTCAATCATTCTGCCAGTGCTCTGCTATAGGTAACATGAAAAGCTTTTCTCTCAGAAGGTGGTGGATTATTTCCCATGTCAAACACTGAATATTGAGTGTCAAAAGTTCAGCCTCCACAAATGGAGACACCTGACACTGGAATTCCTATTAGCAAACATTGACCTTTTTCTCATGTGTCTCCCTAAAGGCATTTGATTGAAGAATTCCTACATGAGATAGATATTGACCAGGGATTATGGACTAAAATGTCAGAAGTGCCTGAAAAATTTATTGCCAAGTGAGTCTTGGTTTTGATGAGCCAACCAAGGAGTCATCACTGCCCAAAGGAACAATGGGTTCTGGCAGGGTCTGGGGCAGCATCTGCAAGCTGGTGTGAGATTTACAGGGGAGCAAACCCAGGCCAGCAAACAATAAAATAGGTAATGTTACAAGCAGTTGGTTTATGTGTAGAGTTAGAGGGAAAAAAAAAAAAAAGAGCAATAACCTCCCATGTTATCTTCTGATAGAGATTTGCCCAAGTAGCAGAAATCTCCTGCAGAGCAGTTGTGCAGTTTTGGCCCAGCCCAGCACCTGTGAGGGTTTTCCTTGCTCACTTTTGGCAGTTTCTGCCTGGGGACAGGTCATGGCTCCCTTGGGCTTTCTGCTGAGTGCTCCCTCCTCTGGACAGCACAAATATAGAAACACTGAAATAAGTGTGGGCTAGTCTGCTTTTTCTCTCATAAAAAAAGGTGTGGGAGGGTCTCTTATCCAATTTGGAGAGCTGGATCCAGTCAGAGTGTGAAACAAGAATTAAATGTGCTGCTGTTTCATAAAATCATGGTGGCTTTCCTTGACTTGCTTGTACTTGGGGAGGAAAAAACCACATTGTTGATGTGGTGTTATATCACATTTTCCCCCTCTGCTACCAGTAGTTTAATTGACCCCCTACTCCACTGCTGTTCACAGACAGCCCACTTGTGTCTGTTCCTCTGTGGTTTATGCCCCAGTCCTCATCTTCAGCTGCATAAATTGGCTGACTCAAAAACTGCTGATACAGACCTGTCATGATGTTTTCCTCAGCTTTGTAAATGATGTTTTCCAGGTGAAGGACAGTGTTAATGAACATTCTGTATGTGCCTGCTCCACTTCAGGCTGTGTTGTGTGAGAAATGTGAAAAGTCAAAGTGAACTTTGCACAGTTGAACACAAGCAGGGTGGAAGATAAAAACAACAGCTGGGAACCTCTTCAGTACGAATGGAAAATAGATTAGATTTTCCTCACAGACCAGCACCCAAATATTTGTTGCTTATATCACATCCAAGGGGCGAGCAGAGAAAATTCTGTCATTGGTTTTCAAACTGAATGAGCCTCAATATCAGCTGCTCCAGCTGCTTCTGCTGTGGGGCCATGGGCAGAGCTCAGGAGGTTCACAGAGTTCTGAGCCAGGCAGCAACTGAGCTGGGTACTAAGAAATGTACAAGCTCCTCCTTATCCCTGCACATTAATGTGGGAAGAACCAGATTAATTCATTTATTTCTATACCACTGTATTTCCTCTAGTTGTTTTCCCTCCTTCCCCCAGTTTTCTGGGACATATCTCTTTATGTTAGTCCAGCCTTTGCACAGTGGAAAAGAGTTTTTTTTTTTCCTTCCTTCTTGCCCAGCATACCAGGCTTTACTCAAGCAGGAGTAAAAATAAAGAGCAAGTGCATGAAATGCTGCCCTTGTTCATGTAAATCTGAGATAGTAAACAGAATAGATTGGAAATGGAGTTTTCATTCTATAGGCATATCCTTTTAATTTAGAAACCATACCAAATGCAAAAGGGTTGAGGGAAGCAGAGTTTCAATTTAATGAGATGTTTTAATTTCAGAGTTTCAAATTTTGTTTCACTTCAGTGACTTCAGTGTTTCTGTTGGATGGTGCAGCACAGCTGAGACAATGGAAATGAAATGCTGTGATAATTCCACTGAAACTGCAGGAAAAACCAAAAACTCTCCAACAACATTTTTAGTGTTATACAATGAAGGCACTACTTTATTCTGGCCAGGATGTTTTTATGGCCAGGATGTGCAACAGGAATAATTTCATCCACATATTGCCCGTGTTGTGCAGAGAAAATCATTCCATGACACATGCGTTTTACAAGAGTTTTCACACATTTCATACAATCAAAACCCATAGAAATTCATTGGTTCAATGTTCATTGGTTCCAAGTTGTGCAGTTCTTAATATTTGGGTTTTTATTAGATATGGATTTCTTCACCTTTGATGCTAATTATTATCATTTTTATATATATATATATTTTATTTTTTTTTTCCACAGACCAGGTGTCTCTGACCATGCCAGGGGTGATGTTTGGAATTAATGGTCATTAATGGTCATTAATGGTCGTTATCTTTTGTGGATCATCTGTACCACTCCCATTCTGTTGAGATGTTCAGCTCATCAGACCTCACCTGGTGGAACATCCCCTGAAAAGATCCTTCAGTTCCTTTCCCCTGGGGCAAAAGCAAACAAAACTGACTAAAGTTACATGCAAAAATTTAAAACTTTGTTTCATTTCCACAATAACTTTCCACACAGAAGATTTGAGTAATCTGCTCTGTTCTCATGTGCTCTGATTTTTGCATATCAGTTTTATTTGGTGGAACAAAGACATGTAGGAAAGCTTTCAGGCAATTCCCCTGTGTTCACCCCAAAGAAATGACACAGATTGTATTTCAGACAAACCTGCAGCCAGAGGAATCCAGCTGAGTTAGTGTACAAACTGCAGAGCTGCTTCTGACTTCCACAAGCACAAGGAAATCTATCCAATAAATCCATTAACAGTTTTCTCCTGTTTCACCACCCTGACACCTTTCACCACCATGACACAGTCACCTTCAGTGGACACACAAATTACTGGGTTCATGCAGTTTATAATTACCTTTTAAGTACTCAGTTGTCACTTGCAACAGCCAGATTTGGCTGGTTTATTATAGTGCTAGAAATAACCATAGGTATTTTGTCTATTATTCTGGTTTCTTGGCACAAAGGCTCTGACTGAGCACTGCTTCAAACTATTATAAACTGCTCAAAATGTCTGTGTTCCCTGTCACCACCCCACAGAGAGCACTGATTATTTAGATTTGGGGTTGGTGTTAGAAGTCACTGAGATTCAAGTCAAGTTGGAAAGTATTAATTTTTAATGGATTTTAAAAAGAACTAATCAAATTGTAAGTACATGAAGTAGTATTTGCTGAATTGACTTTTTTCCTCCTATTGATCCATAGCCAATTTATAAGGTGCTTTGAAGTAGAATAACTTATAAAAATGAGTTGTTTTAGGACATTTGGAAACATCTCCTATCAAAGAGATGCAGCTTTTGCATCTCTCAGCAGCAGCATTTGGGCTCATTGGGAAACCCCCCTGTTTGTCCAGCACTGTGATGTAGAAAAGTTCATGAAAACTTTATATAATGCAGGTGAGTGAGCTCATCCTTGTGTCTTTAGTTCAGCAAACTAAGTGAACTAAGAACTAAGCAGAACTAAACTCTTCTGATGGAGTTTTACAGGGCTTTTATTTCTTCCTGCTGTCACCAGTGACCTGTATTTTAAAGAGAGAGGTGTGTTTTAATTTCTATTTTTATTTTCACAGCAGAACGAGCGTTCATCATGCTTCATACAATGACAGAAAGACTAAACCTGGTCTCACTTTCACAGCTCTTAATTTGGATCATCTTCAAGGGAATTGGTCCAGACTTGAATATTTTTAGTGGGAAAACTTAACTCAGTATGGGTTTGATTCTGATTTCAGATCTGGCTGTCAACACCACAGCTCTCACTTGATTCAAAACCTTGGGTTAAGTGCATTAGCTGTGTGGCCTCGTCCTTTTCAGGTGGAAATTACTACAGGACCATTTAAATAAAGTCTTAATCAGAAGCCATACAAAGTCCTGATATAGGTTTTTAAATAACAAACTTGAAGTTAAAACCAGCAGAGCATAAGAAATTCCCAGAGCAGTGAATACAGAATCATTAATCTGAACCACTCTGAGTTTCTGCTCTGAATGTTTTAGTAGGGTGCTTAATTAAATTGTGATCCTGCTCTTACAAAAGTATCTGCTGTGAGCATACATTCATTTTTTTGCTAATCAGAGATGCTATGCAATAGAATTCACAGAAACAAGTTGTCATTTAGTATTTGAATATAGAATAAAAGATTTCCGTGGAAAAGATTTGCTTTCCCTTAAGTAGCAATGACTGCAACATGAGATCAGCAAGAACATCAGGATGGAGGTCTGGCTGCATGGCAAATCTCCCAGAGCTGTGTGCACCAGGATGAGGACAGGACTGGCATGGTTCCTCCACATCCCTGTGGCTCCTGTTTGTACTGATGCAAAGCACAATTAACAGTGATTCAGTGATGTCAGTGGGAAAGCCAAGTAAGCCAAATCAGAATCAGAACCAAGTTTTTTACGTTTCCTTTCTATTTACCAGCTGGATTAACTGCTGCTCCCAGCCCATTGTGTAGAAGCCATCACAGCAATGCATGAGCTGCATGCTGGAGAGAACCAAAGCTTTGTATTTTGGCCAGGATCTTCTACATTTTCAGTGCAGGGTATCCCTAGGTACAGCTCAACCTGAGTTTCCTCCAGTGCTGAGGGAACACTCCTGGTCCTCACCCAGGGGCTGGGTCAGTTTAGCTGAAGTTGTCTCCATAACCACACTGAGGAGGAGCAGGAGAGCTCCCAGGATTTCCAGTGTGAGTGACATCAAATACTGATGGGGAGGAAGAGAGCAGCAGCTGCACAGAATCTTTGGAGATTTTGCCTTGGTTGTCAGCTTTGTTCCAGAGTTTATGTCCTCCAGAAAACACATAAGCAATATCCAAGGAATATTTTTCTTCAAATTAGTTTTCCCCCTTTTCACAAAAACAGCATTAAACACATTCATAAGAGAACATCTCAACCCTCCAAGGCCAAACCCACTTTCAGGCAGAGCTGATCTTTTACCCATTATCAGGCTTCCAGCAATGAATAGAGTGTTATTTCAGCAGTGAAGCCTTGTACCTGACAAACAGCCAGCAGTGTGCTACAGGGGGAGAGAGTAAATGGAAAATAAAAATATTTGGGTAAGGAAAGGTGATAAATAGTGATCTGTTTCTTAAGTAAATACAATAATGCATCAGTTCTGAAGAGGCATCAGGATGGCAGAAAACTTTTGGTGCTGGATTCTTCTTTTATCCTATATCTTTCAACCCATATTAGTGTAGAGTTTTTCAATAAACACAAACATAAATCTCTGATGGCAAAAGCCAAGAGGAGCACACACCTCCTTATCTCCAACAATGAAAGCTTTAACAAAGAGCAGGGTTTCAGGGATCCTGCACAAAGAGTGGAGTTTTGAAGGAAGAAAATGCAACTGAACATCTTCACAGCACCTGCAAAGGACCTACCACTTGTCTGTGAAAAACCAAAAAGGGACAAAGAGCAGAATCTGGCCCATCTTCTGGCCTGACACAGGGCACTGAACAACTCTGTGTGCACAAAGCCCTGAGCATGACTACTCAAAGGACACACAGGCCTGGTGTTCCTTAGGCAGCTGGGAGAGCTCTGTTACTGCACACGACTTTTAAAGTGAGACATTTCCACATTTTGAGTGAGCATTACTCACCTTTCTCAAACAGCTCCATGAAAACAGAGATTACTATTTGGATGAACTATGCCACTGATAAATCCCCCCACTGTTGAAAAGCTGGCCGTTTATTTCCAATTTGAATTCTTTTAGCTCTCGTTTTCAGGGGCTGGATCACATCTCTGAAACTTACCCAGGAATGGGCTGCCTGGGGAGGTGCCACCATCCCTGCAGGTGTTTAGGGACAGACTGGATGTGACACCCAGTGCAGGTTGACAAGGTGGGGCTGGGTCACAGGCTGGACTGGATGATCCCAAAGGTCTTTTCATCTCAGGGTTGTGGGTTCGAGCCCCACGTTGGGCGCCAACTGCCATGGTTCTCCCCACCACTCCTTGGTTCTCCCTCTTTTTCCCCTGGAAGCCTTCAGGAATAAATATTTGGATTTTCCCAGGAAGAAGAGGAGCTTCCTTGATCTTTTGCTTTGTCCATGCTGAATTCCCTCCACCCCTGACCCAGAGCCAGCCAGGGCAGGTTGGAGAGTGGGGGGAGAATCACGGAATTTTCCAACCTCGTTCATTCTGTGATTCTGTGAATTGGGCACAAATTCCCACTACTGTGGCTTCCCATCCTGAGCTGGTGTGGTCCCAGTGTTCCCATGGGCTCACCCACCAGCTCAGGAGCTCGTCCTGTGCAGTCACAGCAGCACCCATCCTGTTTTCCCTCTTTATTGTGCTGTGCCCATTTCCCCCCTGAAAACATTGATTTATCTCTGTGCATGTTCATGTTTTTATCCACGTGTGCTCTGCTTGTTTTCCATCCCAGGCAAATCTTTATTCTCTGAGCATCCCCAAAAACATGTTCCACTTAGAGCCCTAATTTCTAATGGGGTGTTGCAAAATCTCTGCAGTTAATGGAGTTACCACAAAGCACAGACCTCTGCTGGGTGTTGGCAATTGTCTCATTAAGTACAAGAATTTATCAACTGCAGATTTATGTAGAAGGAAAAAAAAATTAAAAATCAACAAGCTGTCCCTACTTTTCTAAGAATAGAGAAATGTACAAGACAAAGAATAAAACTAAAACATGTGAAATTAAAAATAAGTAAACCAATATTTAAAAATCAATCTTTCTTCCTTTTTGCCATTTCACTTATTGATTCCAGCTTCCCCACTAAAATAACACAGCAGTAGGATTGTTAGAAAAAACATAGGTGGATTAAATAAAATTAGATTTTAAAAGATTCAGGTGATAAAGCTGATTAGATAAACAAGGCAGATAAATCAATAGAGAGATGAATAAGCCAGATACCAGATTTTCTGTCTGGGGATCCACTGAACTCCTTCTATTAGAATTTGAATGTGCCTTGGAGATTTCTCAGAAGCTGCTATATCTAACAAAATTACCCCAAAATTATTTACCAGCACTGCTGGATCCCAATCCAGAGGCACCTACTTTAGTGCTACCCTTGGAAGGAATATGCTCCACTACAGAAATCATGATTACAAACACACCTCACCTCTGCAACTGCAGGCCAGAGAAGGTTCTGTGAGGAAATAAATATTTCTTTATGTTGAATCAGAAATATATATCAGATCTCTTGCTCCAACTACAGGTCATTAAATTGGCTTTATTACCCCTTTCTCTCAATCTTCCTGTCTTATTTATCAGGATGAGTTTATTCTCTGGTGAAACACTGCCAGCTTGGTCATGCCCCAGCCCTCCCCCAGCCCCCAGAATCTGCCAAAGCTGCTGTTTGACCTGGGTATCAGAGGGTTCCTTTTCTTCTGGAGCAGCCCCTGAGCCCACAGGCTGCAGTGTGGGGTGCTCTGAACACACCCCAGCTACTCCATGGATAGAATTGGTGACTCTTCCCCACTGAGAGAAGGTAAAATCCATTTAAATTCTCCTTCTCTGGGTCACATTAAAAATGAGTTGCCCAGCTGCAAGGATTGGATTACAGCCAGAACACTCACTGTGTGGGCTGTGTGAAGATTTATGATGTCCTTTAACTAATAATTTTCTAGCTGTTAAGTTCTTGAGGTTTGTAAATAATGTGGCAGATAAGTGCACTGCAATCACTCACTGCACCGAGTTTTACAACAAGGTTGTCTGCTTTTAGAAGAGAGGAGGAGGATGTCTGCACCCCCTGCCGTGGAGAATGAAGCACATTCTGTGTCAGTAAGGAAGAGAAACTCCTCCCAGTGAAGGGGAAAAAATACACATCAATGAAATAATGTTTGGGTGGATGGATTAATTTTCCAAAAGCACTGTGGACCACCAATGGGACAACTCTGGGGGACACCAGCAGCTCAAAAGGATCCCCTTTTGTCATCCACTTGTTGAAGAACTTTGCCTGCAGTGCCCACACTCCTGGAAATGGTTTGCAAAGGTGAAACCAAACGACTGATGATGGTTTTCCTCTAAAAGTTCTGTGCCATCACTGTGAAGAACAGTCAGGTCACATTCCAGACATCACTTCCAATGAGTTCCTTGATTCCTGAATTATGGGTTTGGTCCATGGCCCTCCAGGACAACCTGCCCTGCTGAGTCCTGGGACATCTCATCAAATCTCAGGTTGTTTCCACTCAAATTTGTGGTTTTCACAGATATATAATGAGCAGCACCATGAGTTTCTGCTGCATCCAGATCAAACCAGCACTCTCAACCACATTAGCACTAATGCAGTGTGTTACCCACCTTGAGTCCCAAGTCTATTTTTAAGAATGATTTATGAACAAAAAGTTGACACGCATAATTAACCTAATTTGAGTATTCTGTGGTAAATGTTATTATAGAGCTCTGGTCTAAATTAAACAAAATTAAATCCTGATAAAAATTTACTATCCTGCAGTCCCCCAATGAGCCAGTGCTTTAACAGAAGATATCATGTAAAAACCATTAGTTTAAAACTGAATGAATCTCATTCTTGCACTATTAATTTTAGTCCTTTAGTTTCATGCTTCAGGTTTTTGCAGATTATGCTTAATTAACTTTTTATAATGGTATTTAAATTAGCTGTTAGATATGTGATAAGAATATCTTGACAGATACGTTTCTAATTTGACCTGCAGGATTTAATTTCAGAAAGTTGCCCTTAGTTTGATGTCTTTGCATCCCTTTTTCATTTTCCTGCCTTCCTCTGTGGCAAACACTTTCCTCTCATGCCTTTAATAACCCAGGAAGGCAGATAGCAACAAATATACAGTTCCAATCATGCCAGTACATATTTATTTGTATTTTAAGTGGCATTAGGAGAAATTTAGCCTAAGGCAGCTTAGAGAAAAACTGCATTAAATGTATATCTGGGCTCAGCACAAGATGCCCCTGTTCTGAGCAGAGGATGCCCCTTATTGTGCCTTTCTTTTTACCCACAGAGCAGAGAGCTCAGGAGCACTCAGACTAACTCTGACTGAGCTGGATCTGTTGTTTGTAAATAGAGAAGGGCTGGGGAGATGTGGTGGTTGGAGGCTGCTTGGCACAGCCATCATGAAATTACAGAGTTCTCTGTGTTTGGTGAAATCAGGAGGAACATCAATAAAACTTGTACATTGGAGGGCAGAATCTGGCTAATTTAGAAGACTTATTCAAAGAGTTCCTTGGGAAGAAGCCCTTAAAAACAAAGGAGTTCAAAGGTGGGCGTGCTTCAAAACAGAGATATTGAGCTGAGTGTCCCTGTGTGCTGAAAGATGAGTCAATGACAGCCACTGTCACTGTGCAAATTCTTTTGATAATTTGCTTCGAGACTAAAAAGACTGGGAGACTCGTAGGAAACACTAACAGAAAATAATTGGTTTTGTCTTTTGGAAATACAGAGTCAAGCCCTGTTCTGTTTGCTCTGGTGTAAATTATCATGGGTCCATTCAACCCAGCAGCCCCAGGATTCTGTTAGCTCCAATTCTAGAGCCTGGCAGTCCCTGCCAAGCCAGATATTTGTAATTCCTGATTTATTGTGATGAAACATCTCTGTGCTCAGCCCATCAATCATCATTCTTGTGAGGTGCAGGGGATAAACTGAATCATGGTCTCTGTCCCAGACATTTCCACGTTTTTGGGTGATCTATGTTATCTTCCTCCTCCTCCAAGAACTTCAAAAGTATATAAAATGAAGAAAAAAAAATGCAAAATTCTTCTTAAAAAATTTTTATTACTCCCCTCTTGAGACTAATAGAGGTTTCTTAATGGTTCTATTCATCTAATTTGTATAATTAATTATTCCACCCAAGAAATTCCTGTTATAAAATTTGTGGCTAAGAAAAAAAAACAACTTAGAAATCTTCCCCAGACTCAAATATTTTAGATGGAACACCTGCAACCATCTGTGTTCATCTCAAGTTCTGAACTTCTTGAAGTTTACTCAGCATAATAATCAGAGGTGAATTAAGGTTATCACAACTTCAAAAGACCTCTGGTGCTAAAGGATGTTGGTACTTGAGAGGAGAGGGGAGGAAATACCTGTTCTCTACTGTTCCAATGAAACAGAAAAAACGGTAATAAATTTTTTTCTGTTTCCAGATTACAGATGGGAAGAAAAAAACGACATCAATTCATGGCCATTCTCAGGATATTTCAGCTAAATTAACAGCATTTAAAATACAAGTATGAAATATGAGATGGATGAAGTCTTGAATCTGAGAAGTCATTAAGTTCTCATTTGACTTAACTTACAAAGACTGTTCAATAATTAGTAGACTTTTTTATATTCAAGAGGCAAGGATAAAGACAATGATGATTCAGAAATGGCCACAGAAAACAGAGTATAACTATTAAAACTATAAAATATTTATAGCTATAAACTGTTATGGCTATAACTAAACTGTTTATAGCTATAAAATAACCAGGCAAAAAAAAAAAAAATCGATGTAGATTTTATGTAAAAAGTAATATTTAATTTATAGATTTACATCATGTCACATTGATGATTTCCTAAACTGTTCAACAGCAAATGGGAAATAGCCACAGTGATTTCAAAATGCTCAGATTAATAGTTGTTAAATTAGATGGGTTTATTAGGACAAAAGTTATAAAATGTGCTGAAAGTAAAATGCAGAAATAATGATTAAAAAAAAAAAAAGCAATGTAAAATTCCCAAAACACCTACTGCTGAGATAAAATAAAGTTGATTTTGCAGAGAATTTTCAGGAGCTCCTGAGCACTTGGGAAGTGTGCTCAGGAAAGCAGAGAGCACAAATTTGTTCCTGCACAGGGAAACCATTTGCTCCTTCCCAGGCTGAAAATGAGAGCATCCCATTTGAGAACAGCACCTGAGCTTCAAAAACCCTCCACATCCTTCAGGGCAGGTGTGACATCTGATAACACAACAACACAGGACAAAACATTATTTTTTTTAACATTCTTGTGATAATGTCTGGACTCCTGCCCTAAATCTCCTCCTATTCCAAAATTCAGCCTGGCTCAGCTCTCCTCTTCCTCAGGCTCATCCCCTCTGATTATTCAGGAAACATCTAGATTTTTCCTTCATTTTAGTTATATAATTAAAAACATTTTTTTTTAATTCAACAGCTGCCCTGGCAGTGAATTGCACAAGGTGTAGCTTTTTCCCACTCACACAAGGGCAGCTTTTAAAGGGACAAACCAGGACCATCTTCTGTCCTGCCTTCCCAAAAGGAGGGGAAGGTCACAAAGCCAGGCTGGTGTCAGTCACACAGCAAAGCCAGCAAGGACATAACCCATTAAAAACTCAAAGAGAAAAAACATAAAATAATAGGAGGGGTGGGTGGAAGAACAGCTCATATATTAATGGAAGCTGAAAAAGATCATGTGAAATTTGAGACCCCCTGCTGAATGGCAGAGGGGCACAACTTGCCTGCTCACTGGTAATTTCTGACCAGCACAGCAAAGGCAAAACTCCTTTTTCCTCTCCCCACTGCATTTTTCTCCCTTTTTCATCTCTGTTCCCTCTGGAGGGCCAGCTGAGCAGCACTCCCCACTCCATGGGCAGCCTGCATTAAGTGCAGGGATAAAACCAGTGGAAGGAATTTCCTCCCCTCTGCCTGACTTTGCCCCTGCAGGAACTCCACACAGAGCTGGGAAGTTTTTCCTGGTGGAGCAAACAGCCTGCCTATAAACCTATAAACCCATTCTTATCAAACAAGGAGAGCCTGGCTCTGCTTTTTTGGGTTAATTACCACAGCTTCTGACAAAGGAAGATGTGTTTCCTGTCTGTTTGGAGAGGGAAAATAAAGAGAAAAATGATTGCTCCTTGCAGAGTGGGGTGAACAGACAGCTCTCAGACTTCTCCTTGGAAAATGGTAACACAGGCTCACAGATTAAGAATAAAAACATTTCTGTAAATGCCACAAAAGATTAAAGCACTTTACAGATGTTTTCCTCTCAATAGCAAAAAGAAAAGAATACCAGCCTATCAACACTGCTTTAATCACAACCCCAAACAAAATGTTAGCTGGAAATTTTTCCTTCTGTGCTTGAAAAACTCACTTTGGCACATGAGAGCTTCTTAGTCCAGTGATACCCAGCAGGAGAAATCTTTGGGCCTCCAGTTAAGACAAGGTCTTTTCTAAGAGCCCTGCTTAATTATCTATCCATGCTTAGATGTGTAATCCTGTCATTTCACTCATCTCTCCCTTATGACCAGGCAGCATTTTACCCATGTAATTATCTTACACAAGAGTTCAAGTGACAAGATGACAGATTGTGCTCACAATCATTATTATTTAGATAACATCAAGTATAAATACATATACAAATACAGTACAAATACACAAACAAATAGGATCATTATTTTGAAATGAATATGATCTGTTATTATGATCTGTTATTATTATCTGTTATTATGATCTATTATTATATGTTATTATGAGAAAATGGTTCCTAAACAGCCAGCACAAACCAGGATTTTTCTGGTTTTTGTACAATTTTCCTCACAAAAAGTGTCCTTTAATATCTGGGGTGAAAACTCCTAAGTCCAGATAAGTATCAAACATTAATCTCCATTTCAAGAAACATTATTCCTTTCAAGAACATTTCCCAGAGTGAGGTATTCAGAGCGATACAGAAACGAATCTGAAATGTTAGTCTGGGTTTCTTTCTCATGTCCAGATCTCAGCCCACATTTAGCAGTTCTAACAAGAACACAGCACAGCTCCCACTGTGATTTGTCTTCAGAAATGAGGCCTTATGATTCTCATTTTTCAGCTCCCTCCAGAATATATCTGGAGAAGTGAAAATCCCAGGCTTGTCATATCTGTCAAGCTGATGTTGCTTTGAGACAGCTGAGTTACTGTGGTTAACTTAATCACAATATTCTGCTTCCACTTTGTTTGTGGCCACAGACACACAGAACACTCGAGTCAAAATTAAAATTGAGCAAAGCAGAGCAATATGCTGCATTGTTTCATTTATTTCCCCAAACTAAGTACACTGGTAATACAATTTAAATACAAAGTAAGCTCACTCAAGTGGCACCCAAGAGAAGATTTCTGCCCAGATAACTGATACTCAGAGAAAATCCTGTCATGCTCTGAAACACAACGATGATTATCTGCTGCCATAAAGAGCAGAATGGAAATTTCCTCACCCAACCAGTCTGTACTAAGTGGCTTTGACATTACAGATAACAATTACTGAAATCCTTGTCAGCAGACACTGCCTGTCACCTCTGCCACAGAAACACCTTCCCAATAAAGCCCTGCACAAAGGATCCTGCCAGCCCAGGAGCAGAAGCAGCTCAGGATCAATCCTTGCAAAGCACTCAAATAAACCTGCAAGGCAACCAGTGAACCAAGCCACACTGTTAGACAAGCCATCATTAATTCCTTTCAAATTGTAGGATTTTTTTGGTCCTAAATCCTTCACTTTGCCTCTTATTTCGGAAAGGTTTATTTTCTGTGGCTACAGAAGCCAGTTTTCTTGATGAGGAGCAGCATTAACACAGTCCTGGCCAGGTAAAGCAGGTGTGACAGTGCTGGTCATGCCCAGCAGCTCTGATGCTGTGCCTGCAAACACAGGATGTCTACACTGAAATGTTTGTGGGGTTGTTTTGCTTGGTTGTGCTTATTTTTTTTGGGAGGTATTTTGTTTTTTATTTCTTCTTTCTCTTTTTTTTTTTTTTTCTCTTTTTTGAATTTATCTGGCTCAAGGAGATTAGCACACCACAGAGAAAGCTGATCTGGCTTAATCTCTGCCTCCTTTAAAACCAAGTTACAAGCAAGCCTAAGGGCTTCTTCTAGACCCACTCTTAAAAAAATGTATCTGCATCTAAAACTCAGGTCCTCACTGTTTCTTCTGAGCTCTTCCAATAACAAATACTATTTTAATTCAGGATATACTGTCAGAGCACTGCTGCATCCAGAGGAACAACTTCTGTTCAAACCACTGGCACAGCAGGACTCTGGGCAATAGGAAACCCCCCATTTGCTCTTTGCCCATTTTATTGCAGCAGTTCCTAATTGCAGCAATTCAGCCTCTGCACATTCTGCAGCAAACATCAGTCAGCCGTGTATGTTTGTGTTTTGACCTCCCTGGTGTTGCTAACACTCTGAATAAGGAGATCCTGAATCCCAAACCTGTGCCTTGCTGCATTTCTGCAGACATTTAAGCCACACTGAGAGCTGGGCTAGTCGAGCTCCTCTGTATCAAAGAGCTTCTGGATCCCTGGCCCAGGAAGGGTTATTCTCTGCATGTCTGAATCTGCCACAGTGGGAAATCAATGCTCCCCACTGCAGCCTGAAACTTCTGGCAAAAGCTCATGCTGTGTAAAAAAGTCACCCTTTAACAGTGCTTGCAAATCTGTTTACAAACTGCAGACTTCCCTGCCAGATACCCAGGTTTAAATAAGGAAGAGGAAAAAAAAAAACACGTGAAAAAAGGACCCTTCAAAGCTGAACTAAAGTGTATGATGATAATATGAAACAAACTGTGCGTGCAAGTCTGTTTGCTAAATAATAGATTGCTATAGCAGTGCTGTAATGGGCTACAAAAATCTTGATCTTGTGATTTTCTGCAGTGAGCTTTCCTAAGGAGCACTACAGAATTTATCAGCTGTTGAGAAGAAATAGCTCTAAACTGCTTTTTCAGCAGAGACTCCTGCATCAGCCATCCCTGCTCGTGCTGGGCTCTCCTGCCTGATGTACCAAAACCACGGGGGATGTGGGAACCCCTTTGTTTGGGAGGTGCCTGTGGGGCTCCACAATCACCATTTCTATGATTAAAGGGTCATTTGTCCTGTTACCTGATGAACTAACCAAGGTGACAGAGGGCCATGGTTTTCCTCTGCACTTCTGCTGTGCCCACATCAATGTTTGCAAACCTCACAATGTCCCACGAGAGGCAGGATTAGAGCTGTTCCTATTTCCAACACCAAAAGCCTCTTCTAAAAGCTGGCAAGCCAGAGTGCACTATATATAAGAATGGATTAAGAAAAATCACCAATACAGTGTATAAATCCAAACTTCCAGAGCCCTTCAATACATGTCTGACAACTTGAGTCTTGTGACTGAGACCACCCAAACCCCAGGTGACCCAGAGCATCATATTCTCAGAGAATGGGGACTAGCTGGCAAGATTTGACCTCCTAGAAAAGAAAAATAGAAATGAAGTAAATAACAAGAGAAGATTAGGTCTAGCATGGGTTGCTAAAGGCTTCAGAGAGAGAAAAAAAAAAAAGAAAAAGAGGGGGAAAAAAAGAAAGAAAACACAAACTATTTGTCAAAAACAGATCTTTGATTTGCTATAGCAGATAAGGATCAAAGTATGGTGCAAATGACAGGAGGAGAAAAAGTTAGCACATCTCTCAAAATGAAACAGCTTTTCTTAAACAGAACCTTGTGATAATATGAGTGTTTCTAATGAAATGTTCTAATCAGCTTAATGAAGAGCTAATTTTAAGATCTTTGCAGAAAGAAATCCAAAGGACTTATTCAAATCTTGGTAAAAGGATTTAGTATCATTTCCACCTCTGAGCTGATGCACAGGGAGGGGGTTGTTGGAGAGTTTATATTGCTATGGAATGCAAAAAAAAGAAGGATAAAATCCTCCTGGGGCCTGTGCCTGTCACTGCTAGAGGAGGAAATCAGGAATTCCAGAGAAAAGCTTTTCTGCACACCAGTGTAACCAAGCACAGATAGATCTGGAGATCACCCACTCACCTGTCCTCTAACAGGAATCCACTCATTACTGGAATTATGCCTGCAGTGAATCCAGTACCAGAGGTGTAGCAAAAACTGTGAATAATTAAGCAACTGTATGAACACACATTCACACACTTGAGTAATGGATAATCTACTCACTGACAACCCTTGAATGAATGTTCAGTGAAAATAAAATGCTAATGCATGGAGAAAAAGAATTTAGACATAAAATGTTCTCATGTTATGTTGTTGGAAATCCAAGTGGATAGATTCCTGTTTATGGGGGGAGCAGACTTGTTGGAATTGCTGACGTGATTTCTCTTTTTGGTGATAGGTGTGTTGCTCTGGTATTTCAGCCTCACTTGCAGTGCTGAACTCTCTCTTTTGTAACATTTATAATTATGCCACCTCTCCCTAATGGGACATTTTAAAGGCATGAACATCTTGTCTTGCTCCAGCATCAGGGGGTTCCATGGCTCTTTGCTTGGAAGAACAGTGGCATTCTTAAATGAAGAACATTCTTAAAGACTCTCTCTGTGTGTGACATTTTCAGTCAGGTGAAGCTGCTCACACCCACCCATGCAATTAAATGATTTGCTGTTTCACAGAGCTCAAAACATTTTCCTGCTGGAAATGGCACTGGCCACTGAGGAGCATCAAACAATAAAACTGGAACCTGTTGTGTTGCCTTCCATTAGAGGCCCTGTCCTTTGAGCAATTAAATGTTACAGAACAAACACTGGCACTGCCAAACCCCAGGCAAATAAGAGAGAAAGCATCAGAGAACAGACAGGAAAACATACTTTTTTTTTTTTGTTTTTTTGCTAAGATATTCACTATTTATACACATGAGCACACAGATCAAACCAGCACAGCTGTCTCATGGAACTGAGGCTCAAATTGCTGCTTGCACCTCACTCCTCACACTGAGGAGCAGAATTCCCTCTGCCCACAGAGCCCAGCCCCTTCCATAGCAGCATTCCTGGGAATCCCCAACATCCCAGCCCGTGAGCTCTGTTAATGGTTATTAATTCAGCTCAACAGCACCACAGAGGGATTTTTCCCTGGATGATGCTGCTTTTGAGTTTGTTACAATATACTAAATAATCATCACTGAATGAAAAAATTTTGAGAATATCTATCTTCCACCAGCTGCATTTTTATTCCAAAACCTTCTTGAGGTGCTTATTCAACTAGAAACTCCTTGTGGGCAGAGAATAAATAAGACTAAATTTGAATACTGATTTTGTCTCTCATTTTGTAAAAAAAATCATGTTAAATTGGTAACTGGATCTTCCTGGCATCCTAAAACATTCCTAAAAACCTTAGAGAGTCTCACTACACCCAATACTTTGAGTCTATTTCTAAAGGAATATTTTGCAAATTTGAAGTTTTATGGCTGATATAGCCCTTGGACAAAAATCTGAGCACATCCAGCTTGTCTACATAGCCACAGACAGCTGCAGATAGATCTTTCTTCTTGAAAAATACATTATTAACTCCCTTTGAAAGCACTACAAGTGCATTATTAATGGCAGACAATTACTATTAAAAAAAAAAAAAAATATATATATAGGTGAGTCAAAGCTGCCTCACCTGCTCATTCCACTGGCTGTGGGATGAATTTTGAGGTAATGGCAATTTTGCCTTTCCTTTAGTGCAGCCAGGACTTGCCTCTTACTATTTTAAAGAGTGAATTCAGCAGCTGCACAGCAATGTCCACCTACAGCCTCCCACACAGTCACATAACCACAGCCTGCAAGTGCCAGCACTTCAAAGAACAAAGAATAAATTTATATTTCAATGTTAGTTCACTATTAAGAAAAGATACCCTATAATAATAACTCAAGCAGGTGGTAGAGGTGGGAATGTAAAGGGAATTTGAAGTTGAACCCCCCCTTACATCTATAAACTGATAATTTACTGTGCAATGATCTATTTTTATGGAAGTCATCATCAAGTGGAAACAACCCCTCTCTCTTTTTTACATGGCCATTCATTTTTAATTGCATGGGCCACAGACACATTTATTCATTTCCACCCCAGATATAGGTGTGCAGCTCCATGTGCAACTGCAACTGCAAATATATTGTGCACCTGCAGTGCACATTAGGAAAACCATCCAACAAGTAAGGCTGAAACCCACATTTGCAGTTTTGCAGGGAATGAAAATCAGGCTGACTCAGTAAAAGGTGCTTTGATGCTGATTCTCTGCTCTTATTGCCAGAGCAACTGTTCCTGTCTGGGAGAATGGGAAGCATTCTCTCCTATAAAATACGTGTGAGAAGGAGGGAATAAATATATTTAATAAATATATGAATATATGCAGGCAGCAGGTTGATATACAGCAGGGGAGCACGTGGGAAAACGAGCTCTGGGTGCAGGCAGGGAATTGCTGCCTGAATTTCAGAGTCCTGGCCCTGGATGGGCTCAGGCTCAGGGCAAACTGGGCTGGGAGCCTCTGCTGGGGCTTTCCTTGATATCCACTGGATATCTTTGATATCCAAGCGTCTTGTTATCCAAGCCAAAGCCCTGAGGGTGGGGGGATGCTCTGAGCAGTGAGTGCAGGGGGCTCTGCACATGCAGTCAGGACAGACAGGGGTGCACAGTCAGTGCTGCCCACAGGGAAGGATTGATCTTCCTGACAGGCAGCAAAAGACAGAAATGGCTTTCTTCCTCCCCAGCAGCTTTGTCCTCTCTTTTGTTTTGATTCAGCATGAACTCCATTCTTCCAATTTGTTCTTCTCCTCGTGGTTCTGTTTAGCCCACCCTTGCCTCCTATATCCTGCATTTCTTTGTGTTGGTGGTTTTGTTTGGTAGAGGATTTTTTGGGGTGGGATGAGTTTTCAGACTGGAGCTCCTAGAAACTTTGGGTTTGGTTAAAGACAAAAGTTAAGGAAACAAAATAACTGACTGTCCAATAGTTCAGATTTCTGTTGGTGTAGAGTCTGAGCACCACTGAAGTTTTTATTTTATCCTGCAGAAAAAAAAGAGTTTCTAAACCATCCAGCTACTTTAAATTTGCTGGTGTAATAAAATGTCACAAAAGCTCCTTCAGTCTTCCTTGACAATGTTTCAAAATGATATTTTTGTGGAACATTTGAGCTTTAATTGCTCTGATTCCACTTCTGACTATGCACAGAATCACAGCAGCCCAACACAGGCACACGAGGGTTTTTCTATTGACAGCACAAGACAAACAAATGAGTTTTCCCAACTCCAGAAACTTACTTTATCCCAAATTCCTGGTAGCCTTCCTTCCCTGCAAAATGTCAGAATTTGAAGTGTGTTGAAAATGTTTTGTTAGTGATATTTCATTGAAGACATGCAGCATTCCTCAACTTCAGCACAGGCAGTTCCTTGTCAGCATTGCTGGCACAAGGCCCACCACACAGGGGAGAAGGATTTGTTCTCCAAAGGACAAATCCAGCTGGCACAGGCTGCAAAGCTTCCAGCATCCCCCTGTGTGTCCTGGGCAGCATTACTTGGAAACACTTCCAGGTATCAGGATTTTCAATGTGCTCAAACCACAAGGCAGCTGCAGGTTCAAGTCACTTGGATGTCCCCAGACACACCAAAGGGCACAAGCCCAGCACACACAGAGCTGAATTCCTCAGTCCATGAAAGAAATAAAATAAATACTTTGTGACTCAGCCTGTGTCCATATGAAAAGCCTGAAGTAAGTACTATACTCCAAAAAAATTTCTTTATATGTAAAAGGAAGATTTTTGGAAATAATGTGTCCTTAAAGTCTCATTACTAGCACAGGGCTCAACTTTATCTTGGCACTTTTACTTCCAGTAACTTCCTTTAGACAGGCATCTCCCACATGCAACAGAATATATCAGCTTCTTTAGGAAAAATAAATAGAAACTTTTAGAAACTTTTAAAGCTTTTAATTACAAATACATGGGCTTTTGGAGCATAAGTCCAAGATAGGTTCACTGGGGCTCTCCCTGCTCACCACTCATGTGTATCCTGATGATTCTGCTATATTCCATGAAAGATAAAATGCAGAGAAATCCAATATGCTGCTTCTCCTTCAGGAATTCATTTGCTGACAAATAGTTTTCTGTCAAGAATTATAACCATATAGGGAGACATCAAAAGAATTTGTCTAACTTCTTCCTTTTGCTCAGTGCATATCTGCAGTGGTTGCACTGTGCAAGCTGTTAAAGAAAATAAAATATAAATCCCCAAATTCAGGGCAAGCATTGCATGGTGTATTGCTGCCAGACCCAGGCTTTAAGGTGAAATCACTGTCTTTAAAGGACTATAAAATTGCTTTTAAATATCCTATGCTTCTAACAAAAAAAAAAAATTCAAAATATTAATTATAAACTCCAATGCAAATGAGCTGTGCATTACAATTTAGCCATGCCAGTCCCTGGAAATGAGGCTCATTGCCTTGTCTTCCCCATTTCATGTTGGGTTTGGAACAAACAGCTTTGAGTTTCACAAATAACCAAAGTGCTCCTGAACAACACCTTTCTTAGACTCATTCCCCTACATTTCTATTGGCAGTGAAAAATATGATAGAGCACAGAAAGAGAAACAGGAACAAAAATTCAGGACAAAGAATTGTCAAACACAGCTTTTCCTCAAAAAGCTGATTCACACAATGCTAACAGTCCCTTTTTCAATGCAGTAAGACATGGAAGGATGTATCATATTGTATTCACACAAAAATACAACAGAAAACAGTCATCCTGATTTTATTCCCCAGTTAACCTCTGAACAATGTGTTTATTTACCTTATTTAAAGAGCAGGCTTTTTTTTTTTTTTCTCTCTGAAACACTTCACTCATCAGTAGATGTGAACTCTCATGATATAAATAATCTGTCAATCTATTCCCTATTGAAGCCAAGATCTAATTTCTTAATAATTTATGGCATGTGCCAAGTAATACTGAAATATGTTATTGTTATTATTATTATTATTATTATAGAGCCCAGACCTTGAAGCTTGCCAAGCAATGATGAGTACAGGGAAAATATGTCAGCATGTTTCTGGTGTGAAATTTATAGACTATTGAAGTTTTTAATTTCAAATTGGTCACTGCACAATAAGAGGTATTGTCTTTTGAAGGATATCTGTTTCACAACTGATGACAAACCATGGACAGCAATAACATGTTTCTGAAAACCTGTGACATATGGAGTAGATTACATTCATTGAAATATAACAAGATCACGACTTGGAAAGGACACAAATCTCAGGGAGCCTATGGAGAAAATTAATTATTTAAAATGATTGGTGTTATGGAGAATAAAACCATCAATCACTGCAGTGAAAATAAAGAGACACATCCCATCTGTCATGCCCTGCACAGACAGAACCCAAAATGCTCAGTGGCACTTGGAGCCCCAATGTTCCAGTGGCAAACACCCAGGGATGTGCTGGGCAGACTTCTTGTGACCCCACTTGTGTTTGCCACCTCCTTCCCCATCGTGTCCATGTCCTGGTGGTGCCCTGAGAACCCCAAATTCATCCTGTTTGTGTTCCCTTGCCCTTCCCACACATCCAAACCCCCCAGTGACTCCCATATCAGCTCTGAGCAGCACAGACTACATTTTCTTTCTTTTTTTCTTTTTCCTTTTTCCTTTTATTTTTATGTCTAACAAAATGCCAGCAGGTAACTGCTCTTGCTTCTGTGATGCCATTATGAAATGTAGCAATGCTAAACATAGACTGTTTTAAATGCAGTTCTTTTAGCTGGTATTTCTTTATCTTGGCTTTTTTTTTTTTTTTTTTTTTTTTTTTAACAAACCTTTTTTAATGAGACAAATGGACTAGCAGCAATATACCAAAGAATATATTATATTGAAGGTACCTTAGAATCCTGCCTACAATTCCTACAAGTTACTGACTAAAGAATATACATTGGGTGCAATAAAAATAGATTTCACACACACCATCACCTGTTCACACTATCTCTGATAAGGTAATTTCAGAAGTAAGGGTTATGTTTAGATAATTTAAAAATAATCACAGCAATGATGATTAAGCTTGTATCTCCTAATTCCTTTCAATTCTGTAAGAAAACTTCATGCATTTCTCTTATTTACAGAGGCAGCTTTCTCAGGAGCACCAAGGCTGCAATCTGGACACTTTTCTGGGCAATTGGAGCTGGGAGAGGTTATTTTTGAAGCACAGATTTACAATTTTTTTTTGGGATCTCAGCAACATTATCGCCTTCCAAAGCTATTTGAAGCATCTTTAGCCTTAATTACACACCTGTCTGCTTCCACTGGCTCCTAGAATCCTGTCTAAAAACCTTGTCTGGACATTCTGTGTTTCCATGGGCTGAAAAGCTCCTTTTTAGAACACAGGTTCATGGCTAATTTCCTCTGCATCACAATTAGAGTTGGTCATTTCAGATTGGGAATCAATAGATTTAGTTTGGTTTTTGCCTCTCAAAATAATGCTCTGAGGTTTTGCTGTTTGGGTTTTTCCTAAAGATAAATGATCAGATAATGCATTAGCTAAAGCAGAAGTTATTGTAACTGAAAGCACCACTACCCACAGCTTTAATTCTCAATAACCTCTGCTTATTATAAATCAGAAAGAAGGGAGAAGTAATTGTTATGTCTGCAATGGTTTCCAGGGGTTTATTCTGTTCAGATGCAGCTGAAATTTCCATATTGTTGCTGAATGCATATAAGTGTTACACTTGAGCATAAAGGATCAAGGATTTTTGGATGGAGAGCACTTCAAATTCAGTTTCTCAATGTACAGGTGTTTATGCTCCTCTTGAGGGCAGGTGAATTAAACTGGGTGTGCTGGTACATGCAGGCATTATAAAACAGCAAGGCAAAAATTGTTCTGGTGTAAAGCCATGGAACAAGCATGTCTATGGTCTCAATTGCTCCTAAATGTCAAATCCAAGTTCATGTGACTAAGGAGGTTTGTACCATTCTATAAACTCCTTGTACCACAGCAGGGTCCCCACAGGAGGGATGCCTGTTTTGAGTCATTTCTTTGCCATTTCTGAGCCTCGAGGTGATTTGGTTTGATCACTCTGGGCACTGTGACACTGCTGTACACAGAATCCATCCCACTGCAGCAGGTGCCCTGGCACTGACAGGAGGAACAGCCCAGGGCAGCCCATGGCACAAACCAGGTCTGGTCAGGTTTGAGCACTGTGGGGCAGTGTCCTCATTCCCTGGATCCACATCCCAGAACTCACCCTGCTCTCACTGCCACCACAAAACCTGGCCAGCCCTGCCCTTTTCTCTAATATTTATCCTGTGGGAGTCCAGGGTATCTCCCTGACTCCTTTGGGGATGCAATAGAGACCCTCAGGGTGGGACATTATCCAACCTCTTTTAAAAACTCCAGAGTAAGGGACATAACAGGCTCTCTGCTTTATTTGTGCAAGTGCTCATGTATCCATGGAGTTCCCTCTGATATCTCAGCTCAATCTCCCACTGTTATTATCTGAAGGGTGATTCCAGAGGCATTTTGGATCAAAGGAATGTGCTTCCTGCCCTGGTGTGAAGAACACTAAGATGGCATTTGTCACTTTGCTTCCCTGAGACTGCCAACTTTTCATGATATGTAGGGCAGTAAATGCAAATAAGACTCCTGTGGAATCACAAAGAATCCATAAAGCTTCTGTCCATGAATCAAAGGAGCCACTTACCACACTAAGTGCAGCTCTTCTGTACAAATATTTGTTTTCCTAGAGGAGGAAAATGAATGAACATTTAAAATAGATGAGCTTCCATCAGATTAAATTCAGAGGGGGAAGAAACAATTCAGGTAAATTAATAAATTACCTAAGCTTTCCAAATGAGCTTTGAGATTTAGATGTGGCTGAATATAGCTTTTCTGGGTGCAATCAGAGGAATATCTGGAGATTCAACTAGATAATTTAAAAAGCCTTTGCAATTTCCATGGATTATTCAGCTGAAGAATGCACAAGTTGTTATTTTCCCAGTAAACATAGATATAACTTCCAAAGACTTTCAGAGCTCTATCTGTTTGCACAGAATAATGACACCAAAAAAAAAAAAAAAAAGCAAATGCTGGCTAGCTGGCTAGGATAAGATATTGAAAAGCTAAATAAATGCAGTTAAACATGGCAAATGCATTTAAAAATAAAACTTATTGCCAGCAATACTCCACTGAATTTCATTACTGAGGAGGATATTGCATAGGTATCTCCTTTCTTAGCTGTGTATTTCCCCTTGAGCTGTTTGTGCCCTTAAAATATAATTAGACAAAGACTGTAAATGCAGTACTGGAATCCAGAATCAGAGTAATTCAATGGGGGTTTAGAAAGGTTTGAAACTGGCAAACCATTCATTACTTTCATTTTAGACACTGTTTAAATCTCCCAATTCAAGCAAGTGATGTTTTAGTCTAAGGGAAAATCTCAATTGGCCTGAAAAGATCTCCTGGGTCTAAACCAAACACAAAATCAAATCACAAAGCAAATGCAGTCTGAGGATGAGGCAGATCCCCAAACCAGGAACAACAAACCATCACAAATTTGCCAGTCTCTTGTGAACAGAGGCTGTGCTCTGACAGAGATGGAAACAGGAGAGAGAAAAGTGAGATCTCTGATTCTGGAGCAGGATCATCCACTGGACACAAGTGTACTTGAGCATTGTCATAAAAGAAAAATTACTTGGTTTCTTTTAAGTACAGGGGGGGTTTTGGTGAAGTTTGATTACAGCAGGAATGGAAAAAGTAACAGACTTCAGAAATCCTAAGTTCCCTCAATAAAACCCATCCTGCCAGCTCCCATGACTGAAATATTTATTAGCTTGGAAGTGGCAGTGCCAGCAAGGTGCAGTTTATGAACATCTGGATTTCTTTGCAGTCATTTCTATTGTCACTTTCAGCTATTCAAAAATGTCTCCTGTGGCTTCTGGATGAGCACAGATAACCTGTGTTAGAAGACAGAAAAGCCCAGCAATTGAATGAAGGCCAAAGCAGTTTCATATATTTGCATACAGCAAAATAATCTCAAACTTCATGAATTCACTGTGGGTGACTCAGCACTCCAGCCCCTGGGCTCTAAACCTGAACCAGTCTTTCTCAGCTGCAAGGTAAAGACATTAAAAAAACCCAAACAAATTAAACATATACATATATATACATACATACATATATTTATATAGACAAATATATAAATCAGGAAGGAAGGAAAAGTGTAGCACTAAAGCAAAGTTTTGCAGATGATGTTCCTGCCCAGCAAGAGCTACAAAGAAAAGGAAGTACCCATTCTCCTCTGCCTGCAAATGGAAAATTATTTTCTGGTACATAACTCCAGCTCTTTGATTAAATCCTATCTTAAGCATATGTTACCATTAATGCCCTAATTTTCCAGACTCTAAGCACGTACATAAGCACAGTAAATCACAGGATTATTTATATTTGAGTACCAGCACAGCATGTGAAGTTAAGCCTTTTTAAGATCAAGGTCTACAAGGATGAAAACAGACTCAGGGGAATATGTGGTTTCATTCAGAGTCTCTGCATTGGATCAAATCACTCCAAGGTTTGACTTCTCCTAACAAGGACTCTCCCATGCTGGGGAAAGCCCCTTAAAAATGAGTTTATAACTGTTTGTTTAAATCCAGCAGTTCAAATATCATGTGGAACAATAACCATTATCTGTGGTATTACAGTTATATTGAATAAGACAAAACAATCTTTTGCCCAACCAATTTAAAAAAAAAAAAAAGACATCTTTCCCAAAGCAAATGCATTAAAGTCCAAAAAAGAGATCCTCAGTTCTTTGTGGATATTAAAGATTCTAAGACAGATTTTTCTAGAACAGGAATTTCACCTTCATTAACTGTAAATATGATTTATGGACACAGAGGTGTCTTGACCCTTATTTCTCTACAGGACCAACACTTAGTGATGTCATTCAGAGCTGCCTGCAGGTTCTAGAAATCACAAATGAAGGGACCATATCCACCTACAAGAAATACTCCAGCACTGCTCTAATTATTTAGGCAGTGCTCTCAGAATTCTTGAAAATGGCCATATTGTACAAACTATTACATAACATTTTAATCAGCAACAACTGAACATTTGATAATAAAACCAAATATTTGAACTGGTCTAATTTCTTGTCCTTATTCTCCAGGAGAAAATACCATGGCCTACCAGAATGTAAAAAAACCACAGGCTAGAATTTCACGTGGGCAAGTGCTCTGAAATGTTAAGTCACACTTAAAACACATTTCCTACAATTACAAGAAAAGCAGCAGAGTTCATCCTGTTAGAAATCAATTTGCTAAAGAAGGCATTTCTGTCAAGAATTATAACAGCATAAGGAGATATCAAAAGGAATAATTTATTTCTTTTTCTACAGAGAAGGATTTCAGCTTTAAGCTTTGCTTTGAGACGTGTTTTCCAGTGCTACAGTGCCTGTGCAGCAGATAGAACCAGGACATCTCATAAACACATATAATCCCTCATTTTGCAGCACTTTGATAGTTAGTGATGTGCAACCAGCAGCTCAGCAGCTGCTCAGCATCAGAAATTTGAATGAGACATTGGAGGCAACCTAATCTGCTTAGTGATTAACCAAAGTTTAGATACAGGGACCTTGGCCTGCCTGAACTCAAACTGTTCCTGAATGGGACAGAGTTATCCAGAGTCAGAAAAATCCTTTTTGAAAGTGCAGGCCTGAGAGAAGTTAGAGCTGAAGTTTCTACTAAAGAACAACAACAGCAACAACAACAACAATAATAGTAGTAATAATAATAATAATAATAATAATAATAATAATAATAATAATAATAATAATGAGTGCAGGCCTGAGAGAAGTTAGAGCTGAAGTTTCTACTAAATAACAATAATAATAATAATAGTAGTAATAATAACAACAACAACACATGTATGCAATAAATTCTTTGGGACTTCGTGGTGCATGAGCACATCCACCATAACAAGGTGCATCAGAATTCAATCCTTGTCTAATAGTGGCTTTACTGAGAATCACAGCAATTAAATCTCTCCAGCACAATAAAAGACACTCTATGTCAGCCTGCTGGACAGTTTTAAGATGTTGCCAAAGCTGCTCTAAAGAGCAAGTGACAGATATTGATTGCTGAATGTGCATCCTGCACAAAATGCTGAAACCTTCCTGAGAAGAGGGAAATCTTTGGAGATGTGATACTGCAGGAACTGGGGGGTTTCTGGTGCTGTCACAGCATAAACAGGAGGAGAGGGATGGGAGAACCTTTGGAAAAGGTTTTGATTACAAATTTCAAACTCATTGACACATTAGATTTCCAAAACAAGCTCAATTTCCAATATCTTCCAGTACTTTCTCATTACTGGAGAGAATTTTTTTTTTAAACAGTGGAAGCTGACATCAAAATATTTTTAAGTGTACAGGGGGTTGCAGGACCCAACTCCCCTGAGATTAGGGAGGTTGGGCAGATAAAACTGATATATCATATACTTCCCATTCAGAGAAAGAAGCAAGACATACAGAAGCTGCAAAGCTCCTAATTGCCCACTGATAGAATCTATGATCTTTTTATTGCACATTTTTATTCTTGGCAGTATTTCCTCTCCCTCAGGAGATAGTCCAATATCAACTGCACTACAGCACATAAATCCCCATTAAAATTAAGGACAGAGTTTCCACCCATCCCCAGGTGTATTGTTTCCCATCTAAACTGTACTTGCACTGCAGAGAAATAGGACTCATCCTGTGTCTGAAGAGCAGGAGTGGGTCTCAGGAGACCTTGGGATTTAGTGTTGTGTCAGACTGTACAGAGCATTATAGGGAAAATAATTTAAAATTTCTATTCCTGCACAAATGGTATAAATATCTTTTGTGTATGGCCCTGATCCTGTAGATGGAAGTAAGGAAGACAAACTAAATATTTTCGCATCATATTCAATTCCTATCTGCTGTGCTTCTTTTCTGTCTCAGATATCTGAAGCTTGCAGAGGGTTTTCAGGTTTTAGCTCTGGGGACTGGCATCTCTGGAGTTAATTTTAAAGCTTAAAAAAGTAAAATCAGCCCCAGGCAAGCCCCTTCTGAACAGTAAGCAGTGCCGTTCACTTCTAATCCCTGCTTCTCTGCACCCACAGGAAATAACCCTGAGAAATGTGGGGACCATGAATCATTTATGGTGTTTCCCTTGCATGAAAAGCTGGTTTCCTTACCTATATGATCAGAGAGTCCATCCCAGTTTTCCAATTCCTTTCAGACAGCAGCAGCAGGTCAAGAGAGAGGCATTTTCTACCCTTACCCTCACAGGGGCAGATGCTGGGGTGTTTTTACCTCAATTTCAGCTGCTGCCCTGCTCCTGTTTGCCACCCTGCCCATTTTGAGGCAGAGACCTCAGCACAGAGTTCATGATACAGAAAGAGGCAGCTGCTTGGACAGCAATGAATGGAAGGTTGTGCAGGAAGTGATAAATTAATTTTTCCATGGTTTGTGTTGATTTCATTCCCACTCAGTGCAGTGCTGTGAGTGTCTGTATCTGTTACCTGGGAGCTGTTTTCCCAATGACAGTGTTCAGGGCAATAATCACTTTAAACCAGCCCAGCCATTCTCCTGTTGCTGCAAAGTGGAGTGTGGGAATCTCTCTGAGGGGATGGGAAGCCTGCACTGGGGACAGGGACAGGACTTGGGACATTCCTGCTCCCCTCCAGCCCTCAAACAGAGCCCACCCTTCCCTTCAGGAGCCCTGCAAGGGCTCCTAAAAAGGAGAGAGGGAGTTTGGGAAGGTAGGAAAGACTTGCTGCCCCACCAAACCTCCCTAGGATTGCAGGCTGTGGCTATAACACAAAAATCAACCACCCTTTTTTTGTGGGTATAGGAAGGTAAAATGCCCAACTGGAGGCAGGTACAGCCCCTCACTTTGGGAACCAAGCCTTGCTGTTTGCTGTGGCAGTAAAAGTCAATCTCAGAGGGGCATTACTACTGGGATAGCATTAGTATTAGTATTAGTATTAGTATTAGTATTAGTATTAGTATTAGTATTTTAGTATTTTAGTATTTTAGTATTTTAGTATTTTAGTATTAATATTAGCATTAGCATTAGTATTAGTATTTTAGTATTAGTATTAGCATTAGCATTAGCATCAGTATTAGTATTAGTATTAGTATTAGTATTAGTATTTTAGTATTTTAGTATTTTAGTATTAGTATTAGCATTAGCATTAGTATTTTAGTATTAGCATCAGTATTAGTATTAGCATTAGCATTAGTATTAGTATTTTAGTATTAGCATTAGCATTAGCATCAGTATTAGTATTAGTATTAGTATTAGCATTAGCATTAGTATTTTAGTATTAGTATTAGTATTAGTATTAGTATTAGTATTAGTATTAGTATTGGGATAACCAAGATAATCAGTTTGCTACAGAGCTTTTTAAAAATATTTCCTACCACAGCCAAGGTTTCCAAAAGGCTTCATGTGTTTGCTGGTGAGTTACTGGTAACATTCTGGCCTCAGCATCATGCAGGAACTGCACCTCCCTGGAATTGCTAAACCTGAATAAGATTCAGAGCCACTGTTAAGGAAGAACAACATAAAAAGGAAAAATAAAAGCAGCATCAATAAAACTGTGCCTGAGAAGGGGAATATATTTACTTGGAAACCAAGATTTTCAAAGGCAATCACAGGAATTACATTCTATCACTAATTACAGGGGGAATGGGAGCTCCACAGTGGCCACTCAAGAGCAGCCAAAATTTTGCTGTTGACTGTCCAGTTGGTGCCTAAACATGATTTCACCCATCAGCATTTGAAACATCCCTCTCCAGTCTGTGGTGACTCACATGTCTCTGCTGGCAATGGTGGACTGGTTAGCCTCCTCCAGAACTCTCATTTTCTGACTCATTTAATGAAATGTGGGCTTTATTCTAATATCTACAGCAATCCTGCACTTAACTCCCAGCTACCTGCATTTTTTATGTTTATAAATAGCAATTTGCACACACAATTCATGTTGTGTTTGCAGCTCTCACAGCACTTTGCAAAGGACGTTTTCCCAATTTGCCTCAAAACGAGAAAGAATGAACAATCCCATTTACTCATTTGCTAAAATGCCCAATTTTTAGCCCATCATAATGGTGTGATGTGCTCTCTTTCATCAGCTGCCATTGTTATCCTAACAATGCTAAAGATGGCAAAAAACCCAGCAGCAGCAGCAACCATTTCACATGTCAAAGCAGCAGGGAAAAGGACTCCAACCTGCACTCCAAAAGAGCTGCAAAATAACAGGTTTCTCATGCAGAGAAGCTCTAGAGACACTTCAAACCCCAGCAATAAAGCAGGCCAGGAGATTGCCAGCTCTGAAGTTTATCTAGTGCTTTACATGGTCATCTTTTATAGCAGAATGCATTCATATCATGCTCAGATTAGCATAGAAAAAAGGTGGAAAGATGTAATAGCATCCCTGGATCCTAAATAATACATAGGAGATTCATATGGGGGGAGCTGGTTTCTACTGCTGTGGATCTGTCACATATCAGAAGAGCTAAAAATAATCCACTTCCATCAGCCTTAAAGGAAAAATAAACCAGAGTAAAATACAGCACATTTACATGCAATATCCCAGCATCAATAAAGTTTGGAGCCTTTCAGAAGATGCAAAATGAGTTTAATTTCAGCATCATTTGACTAAATCTTACCCTCAGCTTTGCTTAATAATAGACACCCTGGAAGACATATGAGATCATAAATCTGAGGGTGGTGGGAAGCTGGGCTTGTTAAAAATCCAGCTAATAGAGGAGAGGTTCCCCCTGTGAGTTTCAGCGTGGATACACTGTAGAAACAGCAGTTAAAAAGCACAACTCCATTAATTACCTGCAATCCTTACTAGGTTGTCTTTTCCAATATATTTCCTGCACCATACTCTGAGCATTTCTAAGTGTTTTGTTATAAATTTCTCAAAAACCCAGCTCACAGTGCCTCCCTGTTTCTCTTTTCTACTATTTCCTAGTGGGTTTAGAAGTGGGTATAGAAATGACAGAAAAGAGGGATTCTGTCCTAAGAGAGAGTCACAGCCTGGAGAAGCCCAGAGAATCCTTCAACACCTCACTGGAAAATTGTGGGGAACAGAGCAAAAACCTGATTCCCCTCCTGCCACCACAGAACACTATCAGTATTTTCTATAACTGAATCAGGTTAAAATTGAAACACTTTTCATTAAATGGCATGGATTTCAAATAAAGATGAAGCTTACAGGTTTTCTTGAAGCATATCTCCATTCATGCCAGCACAGCTGAGAACTCCATGTTCTTTAACAGACCAACAGCAAAAAGCAGAGACAGAACACAGACCATCAAATTAAGACCCATCAGATCCTAAAGTTTTCCTGACAATTCAGTCTATTAGTCTTGTGCTTTGTATATTTTTAAAAGACAGTATGACAGGGAGAAAGACACACAAAATATTCTCCTCAGATGGTTCAGAAAAATTGTAACTGGAACTGCAGAATGAAGCTTTTACATCTGGGCTGTTGATAAATCAGGCTGCTGCCAGTCCCAGGTAATGTAAATCACATGGAGCAGTTTTGATGTGACAAATGCATTGATCCTTGCTGAGAGCTGTTTTGCATCATTTGAAATACACACTCAGCCAAGCTTATGGGAAAATGCTCTTAACCTAAGATAAACTTCTCCATTGACAGGAGCCAAGTTCTGTTGCAAAATGCAAACCCTGAAAGTTTCTTCCAGATTGTTTTTTTAATTAACACCCTGCTCAGAGCTAATTCACAGCCTTTAAAATGAGCCAGTGAGACACTTTGATCTCTCTCCTTCCACAGCAGATGTTTTGGATGATGAGGAAAGCTTCCTCTGGTGTTCCTGTTTAAATACTTGTGGGACATGTTAACCAATAGCCTGGTTATGTCAACCCTGTCTGTCTGGGGGTGACAGAGCATCTCACCTTCCAAGTCCAGTGTGATTTGTCCCAGGTAACACCTGCTCTGTGACGTGCCTGTGCTGTCCTGTGTCATTTGGATATCCCTGCTAGCAGCACTTGGAGTGTTTTTCACACATTTATTATTACATTCCAGCCTTTTTCCAGTGCTGCCCTTAGTTGCTCACACTGATAAAAAGCCAGCATGGCAATCCAGCTGAAAGCACTCAGGTTTCCAGAGCCTCTGTTCCCAAAATAGACACAGGGAATCAGCATGGGAATCAGCTCTGCAGAAACCTCCTGGACAGGAATTGCTCTGTAGGGCCTGGCATGCAACATGGCATAAAAGCAAAGACTGTGCCCCCATTAGTATTAAACCTGTTGTGATCAACAAGAGAAAAGAGTTCCTGGGTGAGCATGAACCTCCTGGCAGTGACTGCTTTGTGTTGTCACCTGGCAAACACAGAACTCACCTGGGGCCTGATCCTGTGCAAGTACACAAGGGCTACAACTGCAGTTTGTGCCTTTAGGAGTTTTACTACATAGATTGTCCTTCTTGCATTTAAAATGATGATCTTGGCATCTACATCTCTCCCAGAGGGAGAGATTCTGCTGCTGCAAAATCCCCTGACTTATTGCACAAAATGCACAAAATGATCTGGGGTTTGGGTCAGAGCAGGGGCCATAAGGGTGGCAGAAACTTGATTCTGTAGCACATTTTAATTGAAAGTATATATATATATATAAAAATTTTCTTTACATATGATATCCAGATAGAATTGGTTGCATTATGGCTCTACAGAGAAGAGACCAAAAATGACAATTCCAATCTGTTCTGTTCCCACTTTTTTTTACAAACTTCTCAAATCAGCTGCATTTGTCTCTCTCACTTTCATTTACCTAAAAAACTCTTTCAGGACTGCTGGATGCAAGGCAGAGACTGTGATTAGCTTTAACCAAATGCCCTCTTCTGTTCTTGCAAATTATTCTGATGGGGAACATATTCTACACAAACTCTTACATGTGCTGACTCCAACCAATACCTGCAATGTAACTGCACCAACTCAGAGCTTTACAGTCTGTTCCAAACACCACTTCTATCTAGAAGTTTGTTTTCATGATCTCATTATTTGGAGTGCCATCCACTTGACATTTTGTATGAATAATAGCAATAAAAAAATCCTTCAAATAAACCAAAACAGTAAGATTTCTTTTTTTCTCTCTGGTTGGGTTTTGTTGTTGATTTGTTGTTATAGAATAGGTAAGTTAGAAGTACAGTTAAGCAGCCTAAAATCTTGATTCTTGAGACACCAGATATCAGAATGATGGACATTTTCTACTCACTACACACAGGGTAATCCACAGAGAGGAAAACAGGAGCAAAGAGATGGAAAACTGGAGGGAGTGTTTCACTGCTGCTGCTGCCTGAATGTTAATCAATAAAGCAATAAATAAGCTGCCAAATTAGACTTATCTTAGCAGTGGATTTTGGTCATAATTCTCTAGGGCACACTTATGCAGAGAAAGAAGTTGATTTCTATTGAATTCAAATTCAAATTTAACCCTCAAAATCAAAATACAGCTCTTCAGTTAACACTGAAGGAATCCTTCCTTTCCACTTCAAGAACAGAGTAAAAATGTCTTTCTGCTGCAGCATTCAGGAATCTTACCTTCCCTAGGAGCTTACAGACAACATTTCTTTTCAGTCTTTAATTTTTCCTGTGAATGAGTTTGAACAACTTCTACGTAGAAAAAGCAGAGAAGCAACAACTAGGATTTATATACTTCAAAAATAACTGAACTAGACCTCTAAATATAGAGAATATGATATGTTCAGAGCCTTAAGATGTCAGCTATGAATGTCTTCCACCCTTCCAGGAACACAAGATTTGTTAGACAAAACCCTGGCTGACCTGGAAGTCCTGCTTGGAGTGGGAGGTTTGATAAGGGGCCCCTTACAATCACAACTTCTCTGATTCTGGGCTTCAAAGTAGGACAAAAAACAACAAAAAAATTATTTTCCTTTCATTATTCTGTTTTCTTATTCTATTTCATTAATATGGTTTTAAAAACAAAAAAAAACAAGAAAGAAAGAAAAAAGTTTTTCGAGAAGGAATATTTGTGAAAGAAATCAATTGACAAATAAAAGACAGTCTGAAGACTCATCCTAGTAGAAAATTAACAATAATTTAAAAATAAAGAATGTGAAACATGTTATAATAAAAAACAAACAAAAAAAGCCCAAAATTAGAAAAGCATTTATGTTGCTATAAGAGATAAGCTAAACATTACATAATGGAAGGAAAAGATAGTCTGTACCATATGAGGAGCTCAGACTCTTCTGAAATACAGCTCTGCATTGGAGCAGAAAACTAACCTGGGATAATCCAAAAGCCAATTAACTACTTGGAATTAAAAGTAAAGAAAAATTGTTTAGGAATTAGATCAATCTGCTGCTTCAGTTGTTTCATCCTGCCCTGATCACTAACACATACCTGCTGTTTTTTGAGATTGTTAAAACAGGGAGGCCCATTGACCATTCTGTCAGATGATCTAAAAATTCTTCCCTGATTATCCAACAGGAATTATTTTTATCCTAAAATGACTGCAGAGAGCAGACCTTTCCAAATGTTTCATCTCCATTCTGGGTGCTCTCCAGGTGGGTGGGTGCTCTGCAGGCTGTGCCACCCCAGCCTGTCTTTGCAGGAACAGAGCTGTGTGAGAGGAGTCACAGACATTACTCTGCATATTTTAGTGCCTCAGTTTTCCCAAAGGAGCCCTGGAGGGACCAGCCTGCTTTGTTAAACTTTAGAGGAGTTACAGAGCCAGATCACAATTAATCCCAAAATATGTTTTCTGAATTGTCTTTTTCCCCAAGGGAGGGAATCTCTCCTGACAAAGCAAACTGAGTTCACCCTGCCAGTGCAAAGTGGCTGCTCCCAGTTTGTAAAAACTGCCTTTTTTCATTGATAACATCTTCTGAAGATATGCTTTATTTCTCATTGTTGGTTGTGTTTATGAGCTTTTCAGAAATGTCTTCCCTGACCCATGCAAGCCCAAACTCAGCTTTCTGTGGATGTCACATCCCACAGGGACCACCCTCAGCAGGCACAGCTGGGGCACAGCCCAGCACATCTCAGACCCCCACTATGGGGCCACCATCATTTTCCTGATCTCTAGCAGAAGAACTGCCCTGCCCTGCCCTGCCCAGCACAGTCTGTGGCTCTGCTACCAGAACACAGGACACAAGTCAGCTGGTTTCCACCTCAGTGAGACAGACAGGTCACTGCTCCAACCTGAGACAAACCAGGAGCAGCTCAAGTGTGAAACCTCAAACTGCTTTCCCCTCTAAACCAGAGTGATGTTTGCCCTCAGAGACAATTCTGGTTAAGTGGCACACACAGAGAAAGTGTAGACTGAACATACCATTAGTTTTTTACCAATTCAAGAAGAATAATTTTAGAAAGATTTAATTTTGTAAGTCATGGTTCCTTCAAAGGTCTTGAGTGATTCCTTAAAACAGTGAGATACTCAAATGCATCAGTTATCTCTAGAGCCAAAATCTCCATTTGGAGACTATCCCCATCCATCCATGGCAGTTTGGTCTCTACCCTTTTTGATGCATCACAAGAAAGATGTTTTAAGATGACAAATAGTGGTGTAATAAAATAAATGGATTGTCAAAACAACTGGAAGATACTTGGATGCCCAAATCTCTTTGGAACACATATTCCAAACACATATTCAGCCCAAAGTTTTTATAAGTGACAAAGTGCTGAAAAAATGGTATTACTTTTTTATTCATACCAAATAAAACAAAACCAAAACACCTGAAACATTAATAGAATGATTAAGGTTGGAAAAGACATCCCTGATCAACAAGCTCAACCTGTGACCCCTCCCCACCTTGTCACCAGCCCAGAGCACTGTCCAGGAATTCCTGGGACACCTCCAGGGATGGGGATACAAGCCTCCCTGGGCAGTTCCAATCCCTGAGCACCCTTTCCATGGGGAAAGTCCTGCTGCTGATCCACCCTGAGCCCATCCTGGCCCAGCCTGAGGCCATTCCCTCTCCTCCTGTCCCTGCTCCCTGGGAGCAGTTCCAAATCCCCCTGGCTGTCCCCTCCTGCCAGGGAGTTGTGCAGAGCCAGAAATCCCCCTGAGCCTCCTTTTCTCCAGGCTGAGCCCCTTCCCAGCTCCTCCAACCACTCCTCATTGGACTCATCCTCCTCAGCCCAAACTAAAATTGATAACAGCAGCAGGTTCTCACCATAATATCATCACCAAAAATAAATTAAAAAATACTCTGTTTGCCATGAATACCCTCCCCAGCAAAAGAGGAGCCCAAAGATAAATGGAAATGGGCATGAAGGGGTTAAACAATATCAAAGATTATTTTCACATTCAAATACTCTTGTTTTTCCATGTTCCTGAAGTTTTATAAATAACATAAAAGCTAGTTGGCATAGCAAGAGACCTAATTATAAGCAAGTCATAATTAAGCACCATCTCTAAATTATATAACATAATATCAATATAAGTGTATTCATTATGTAAATGGTTATTTTATTGCTCATTTAAAATACATAATGGAAATGCAGATAGTAGGTGGACAGCATGCTAAATAAGGGCACAAATGAAGGAAACATATCTTGGCAGAAACAGGAGCTGTAGGTGTGAGAGAACAAGTGCAGCACTTGGTTGCCTCTTCCATCACAGACAGGAATATTCTCTGATGAGCTGGTCTCATGCACCAGGTCCCAGTCTGAGGGTTTCAGTCATTCACATTTGCTTTGGCTTTCCCTTTCTCTGAGAGGGCATGGGAAGGGTGGGGAGACACACAGGCACCACAGCTCTCGCTATTTTCTCTGCCAGAGTCAGTTCAAGCTAAAGCCAAGAACTCCCTGTGTGCAGAGCTGACCAGCACCTGGATTTTGAATGAGAGAGCTGAAGAATTTCAAAATTTTCAGCTGCTTGAGCTCCTAGGGAGGCAGCCAGAGACTGCAGAGCTCGTTTTCTGTGAGCCAGACCAGGGAATTCTTCACTTCCACACCACTACTACTCAGCCAGATTTCTGAAATCTATGAGATAAAATAATAATAAATCATCACCCCAGAGCAGAGCTGGCTCACCTGGATCCACTGGAGGTGAGCTGTACTTGTGTTATGATCAGGAAACTCCCCAGTGTGACCCTTCCTGGGGTCTGTATGTCACATTCCCATGGCAGAGCAGCAGCCAAGGATCATCCTTCAGTCCAGACAAACTACTGAAAACAGCAACTGATCCTTAGGATTTTAGATTTTCTGTTTTTTCATGTGTTTTTAATCCTGTAGCTCTTCAGTGCTAACTCTAAACTCTATATTAGTGTGAGCTGCTGCTCTCCCATTTTGGGCAGACACAACAATTCCTCTCCAGGCTGGGAATCAAGGACACCTCACTGCCTCAGACATGGACACAAAAGTGATTGGGGGAGCAAATTTGGGGTAAATGACTTCATTACCTGCAGCTGTAATTGGAAAATTAACCCCCAATATGGACCAAACTTAGAATGAAAACCTGTGACCCATCATCCATTTTTGGGTGCAGCCCCTGGTGGGGCTTCATCTGCCCAAAAAGTACCTGAAGGACCTTCAATAAACAGAACTGCTTTCTATTCTTTATTTTATCTGGCCTCTGTTTTTAGGTAAGCCCAAAAAAGGCACCACAGCCACTCCATCATACACCTGCTGGGCTCACCCCCAATTTTGACAACATTTCTTTATTTGGCCAGAATGTGAAGCAACTTGACTTGGCATTTTCCATTTTTCTCTCTCTCAGTATTTAATGCCTGTTTTATTTTATGACCCCCCTGGTTTCAGCTATTGGAGTTGTCAGCTTGTAGGCACTTAATAACAACATTTAGCTCTTCAGATTTTATGTAAGGAAAACATTAGTCAGTGCTTTAAAAAACAGTTCCTCATTTTGGGCTTCTTTGAGAAATTTGAAGTGCAAAAATTAGCAGCTGTCAGCATGCAAACCAAATATTTAAATATCCTTTAAAAATAAACATTCCACCAAACATTTACTAAAATCTGTTCTGAGTTCTACAAAAAGCTTCCAGGCAAATTCAAACTCACTCCCTTCAGCTTCACTCCAAGCTGCTTTTTTCCCCAAGAAGCTCAGGACTACATTTGCAAGAGACATCTGAGGTTTCCTGATGTCTGAGACATCTCCTGTCCAAAATTCTTAATTATAAGAATGATACTGCTGATTGCTGAGCAGGATTTGTAGGTCTGTGATTAATATCCTTACAGCACTGGTATATCTGGCTATCCCTCATGACTTACAGGTTTTTGGTTTTCCAATACATTTGATTCTGTAGTAAAAAATCCCTGGAAGTTGGGGAATCTCCTGTCCATGCATCTGCCTTACAGCAGGTTTGGCAAATCCCTCTGTTATATTTACTAACATTCCAATAAAACCCCAGAAAAAAATCCTGCAGAGCTCTGGTGTTCACAATACAAACCTCACCAGAACACCACAACTCTCAGGGAATATCAACAACTAAAAATCTTTCAGATTAAAATCAGTGCATTTCAGCATCAATTCTCAACAATTCCTGGAATTCCCAGGCCTACATTATTTAAGCCATGCTGGGAATACTTAATCTCATGCTTAGATCTCACAATTTAATTTACCTTATTAGCACCTTTGGACTCAAGTCCACCCTGAAATTCTGAAAGAAAAAAAAAAAAAAAAAAAAAAAAAAAATTAAAATTCACCAGTGAAAAAAATTTTTTAAAATAAATTTTAAATAAGTTAACTTTGTCAAGTTAGATGCCCAGCTCAGCAGTATTTGAACAGGCAGAGAAGTTCCCTCACTCATGTCCTGTCTTTGCAGACCCATCACCATGTGCTTGAAAAAGTGCCAGGAGTAGTCCCAATGTCTGAAGTGGGATTGATTTCAGCAGAGAGAAGTGCACTGGACTTAAGGCAGCTGGATATTAAGTAGTCTTATTTACTTTATTGAATAAGATGTACTCAAAAAAACTCAAGGGCTTTTTTTTTTTCTTCTTTCTAGACAGGAATAAAGTTATTCCTACAGGTATCACATTTGTAGACTGGAAACCTTGATGTTACTTTCCAGACAATTCTTCCTTAAGCAGCATTTTATCCTGAAATATGTTCAGACTTTGAATTTTGCTAAAATCTGACTCAATTTTGTCATTTTTTATACTAATTTCTTGAAGTTTTTTTTAATGACTATCAGTTTCTGCTCCAAGTTAGGACAGAAACAAGTTAAAAAACAATTTTTATCCTGTCACCTCTCTATCCAGGAGCAAGCAACTCCAATGCAGACTTCCAAGGAAATACCAGTGAAGCCTTAGGTTTTAGCTTTTATATTTTTCAGACTCTCTGCTGCCTGGTATGGAACTGTGAAGCTTCATGTTAGTAAGTTCTCTTCACAGGGTAGTTTGACAAAACAATCCACTCCCAGCTGGAGAACCAAGGATAACTGGTACCCAAAAATCACAAACAGTGTTGAAGGGAAGGGGGCAAACCAGGGGGTTGAGACTTCATAGCCTGGGTCTGTAACTGGACAATTAACCCCAATGTGTGGATGAACCAAAACTTACAATAGTGTAAAAACTTGAATTTTATTTGGGTGCAGCCCCAGCCAGGCTCTTCTTGCACTGCCCCAGGTGAATCCTTTCACAAATTCCTATTTTATTCCTTTTGCTGTGTCCAGTCTATGTTTCCAGGCATCACTAGAACAAGCTCTCCAGGGCTGCAGAGACACTGCAGAACATACAGACAGTTCTTTTTCTGAGATTCACAAAACAATTCTCAAATAATCTCAGCTGGGTAGAAACCCAGATCTGGAAATCTCCTACCTGAAGCATGACATCCATCAGGTCTGTGACTGCATAAAGATGGCAATTCATCTTCTGTTGAAAGATATTTAATTTTGCTGTCTTGAGGCCTACAAAATTTGATTTATATTCTGAAAAATTTGAGCTATCTTTTCCAAGGCATAATCTGGATTTTATTCATTAAATTAATGAAATTATGCAGTGTCCTTTCCATGCAAGGACTGCTGTTTGAGTGCTGTGATTTGCTCAAAGAATACTCAATAAATACTTTATCATGGTTTCTGGACTCTAATTAGCTGCTCACAGCAGGCTGAATCTCTGTGACTATGTTTGTCCAATGGTCAAAATCCCATTATAACTGGTCATTTATATACAGAAATGTAAATTGTGTTTTCATCATCAGAAAATTTTAAAAATTACTGATTTATTAGCAATTACCAGCTGCTGATACACAGGTTTTTTGTGGGTATTTGTGCTGCAGAAGTCTGGCCAGAAGGATTAAAGGTATTGACTGAAAGGAGGGGGGAGAAAACTGCAGCAACTTGCTTCATGTATTATAGATCTCCTGAGAAATCCCAGTGGCAGCCAGGCATGGGAGGAGAAATTTCCTCCCCAGATCCTCATGGAAACAGCTGAGTTGGGCATTCAGAGCAGGGAGAGGGAGCAGATTCCCCCAAAGTCAGGCTGACACCAAGGCACAGTAACTGAATATCACCACTCAGTGCAATCCCAGGGGTGGGGAATTTGCTCTGAATTTCAAACACTTTAATCCACATGTGTGAATTTAAAGTGAAGGTGGTGGAAAAGCAAAGGTAATATTAGATTCTGGAATTTTAAGGTTAGCAATAAGCCATTGTGTGAGGGTCTGGAGCTGACATTTCAGCTAAAGAAAGAGAATTCAGCCCCTGGTTATTAAGTTTAAGGTACCAGTTTTAAGACTGTGGAGTCAGGACGTTTTATACCTCAATAAAAACAGCTGTCCTACAAGTGCAAGCTGCATTATTGTCTTAAACCTCCATCATCCAAAGTCATATTAACACTTATTCTAGACCTAGCAAATAGTGAGAGAAAGATACTTAATAGATCTCAGAATAGAAGTGGGATTTTTAGCAGCAAAATAAAACCATCTCCACAACCATACAGCACTCATGGAACTTGCTGTGTCTAATCCTATTTTTTTTACACCATTTGCCATAATTTAAGTGTGAACTGGGAAGTCCTCCCAGCTCACTCAGAAAGATGTTTCTTGGTTTACTGGGTGAATTCCAAACTGATGATGTTTCAGAAAAGAGGAAAAATCAAAAAATTCAACAGCTCACAGAGCAAAAAGGCAAAATCTGTACTAGAGATGCCTGGAGGTTAAACTGATTACTTAAAGCAGTGATCTGATGATTTGGTTCTGCACTTGTCCAAAAGGTTCAGGTTTATTTTCCTTTCCCTGGGAAAACTCTGTCAGAAGAAGTCTTGTGGCCTTCTATCTTTCCATTTTTTTACTCAAGACACTCCATTATTACTTGATTATCTTTTTTTTTTTAAGATACAAAGTGAAGACCCTAAATCCTAGTGCCAAGTTTTCCAGCAAAATATAGTTAATTTCTACAATTATAATTTCTCTACTTTTCAGTCAGGATTTTCTCCCTGCATTTCAAACTAGGGACTTTGGTGTGACTGTCAGCTAGAAAATTATAAATTAACTGAGGGAACTCATCCCTTCTGTACAGCTTCTCTCATTAGTGAGAAGAAAAGGAGGAGAACAAAAGAAACTTAAATTATTTATCTGCATATTTCTCCATATAGCCAAGATTCAATTATCAGGAAATGCACAGATATCAGTCATGTCATGCACCCCTCAGAGAAATGACATTATTTACAGAGCCTGGGAAATGCCTCCATTGTTCATAATTTTAAATGAGGATGCAAAAACATTATTAAGGACAGTCATTTAAGTGGGAAAACTGGTCATTTGCAGGCAGAGTGTGCTCGTGTCCCTCTCTGCTGACACTCCCCAGGACAGGTGGGGATGGGATGTGACAACACCTTTCCTCTGGAGTGCTGTCACTTTGTCCCCAGGCATCAGATCTGCTTTGCCACAGGACTGGTAAAAAGGGTGGGAGGAGAAGGGAAGGAGCTGCACCAGGGACTCTTTGGAAACACAAATCATTCCTTTTGCTGTCAGCCCTTAAACTCACAAGAGGAGCAGGAAGGAGGATGAATCTGGGACCACAGGCCAGCCTGGCAGGGCTGGGGATGGAGGATTTATCTGGGAGCACAGCCTGGCAGGGCTGGGGATGGAGGATGAATCTGGGAACACAGCCTGGTAGGGCTGGGATGGAGGATGTGTCTGGGAGCACAGCCTGGCAGGGCTGGGATGGAGGATTTATCTGGGAGCACAGCCTGGCAGGGCTGGGATGGAGGATGTGTCTGGGAGCACAGCCTGGCAGGGCTGGGGATGGAGGATGTGTCTGGGAGCACAGCCTGGCAGGGCTGGGGATGGAGGATGTGTCTGGGAGCACAGCCTGGCAGGGCTGGGATGGAGGATTTATCTGGGAGCACAGCCTGGCAGGGCTGGGGATGGAGGATTTATCTGGGAGCACAGCCTGGCAGGGCTGGGGATGGAGGATGAATCTGGGAGCACAGCCTGGTAGGGCTGGGATGGAGGATGAGTCTGGGAGCACAGCCTGGCAGGGCTGGGATGGAGGATGTGTCTGGGAGCACAGCCTGGCAGGGCTGGGATGGAGGATGTGTCTGGGAGCACAGCCTGGCAGGGCTGGGATGGAGGATGTGTCTGGGAGCACAGCCTGGCAGGGCTGGGGATGGAGGATGTGTCTGGGGGCACAGCCTGGCAGGGCTGGGATGGAGGATGTGTCTGGGAGCACAGCCTGGCAGGGCTGGGGATGGAGGATTTATGTGGGAGCACAGCCTGGCAGGGCTGGGATGGAGGATGTGTCTGGGGGCACAGCCTGGCAGGGCTGGGATGGAGGATGAATCTGGGAGCACAGCCTGGCAGGGCTGGGATGGAGGATTTATCTGGGAACACAGCCTGGCAGGGCTGGGATGGAGGATGTGTCTGGGAGCACAGCCTGGCAGGGCTGGGATGGAGGATGAATCTGGGAGCACAGCCTGGCAGGGCTGGGGATGGAGGATTTATCTGGGAACACAGCCTGGCAGGGCTGGGATGGAGGATTTATCTGGGAGCACAGCCTGGCAGGGCTGGGATGGAGGATGAATCTGGGAGCACAGCCTGGCAGGGCTGGGATGGAGGATGAATCTGGGAGCACAGCCTGGCAGGGCTGGGATGGAGGATTTATCTGGGAGCACAGCCTGGCAGGGCTGGGATGGAGGATTTATCTGGGAGCACAGCCTGGCAGGGCTGGGATGGAGGATTTATCTGGGAGCACAGCCTGGCAGGGCTGGGGATGGAGGATGTGTCTGGGAGCACAGCCTGGCAGGGCTGGGATGGAGGATGAATCTGGGAGCACAGCCTGGCAGGGCTGGGATGGAGGATTTATCTGGGAGCACAGCCTGGCAGGGCTGGGATGGAGGATGAGTCTGGGAGCACAGCCTGGCAGGGCTGGGATGGAGGATTTATCTGGGAGCACAGCCTGGCAGGGCTGGGATGGGGATTTATCTGGGAGCACAGCCTGGCAGGGCTGGGATGGAGGATGTGTCTGGGAGCTCAGCCTGGCAGGGCTGTGAGCAGATCCCCTCCAGTGCCACCCCACAGGATGGCCAGGGACCAGACCCAGCCATGGCTCAGCAGGGGAAGGTCGTGTTTGAGCACCCTGGTCTTTTCTCACCAGGTGGGTGCAGGGAGGGCTGTGGGTGCTGTGCACCTGTGTCTCAGCCCTTGCCACAGCATTCCCTGGGAAAGCTGCAGCCCTGGCTGGGACAGAGCTCTCTGTGCTGGGTTAGGAGCTGCCTGCACTGCACTGACCCAGTTTGGGCCACAGAGCCATGTCTGAGCAAGGCCATCATATGCACCAGCCAAACTGTATTGAACTGTTTTTCTCCATATTTTGTTGTTTTTCTGGGTATTTTGCTGCTTCTTCACAGGCTTAGCTGTTTTTCTGTACATTTCTTAGTTTATAACAAGTGCATGGGATGAGCCATTTTTAAGTGTTTTTCTACAATTTGTTCTTTAGCTCAGCTTTGTCTTAATTTTTTTCATTATCCCATTATTATTTTCAGATATTAAATACTACCTATATAGTCTTTATTGTATCACAAATTAACCTTGAATTAACTTTGGAAGGAGCCTCAGCACATCAGGCAAACAGGACATATTGCTGTTTCCCACTCATTTAAGCATCATCTGGTCCCCCAGGCTCCTGCTTATCCCAGAGACAACTTGGCTGGAGAGCCATGCAGGTATTTATTTTCCCCCTAACTCAGGGATTGTGGTGCTCCTTCCAGCCTAATATGTTCCTATAAACTACAATTAGTTTTTCCTGTTTACCAATTAGCCTGGAGGATTTGCTGAATGTATTTTGACACTCTACCACAAGATACTTGCAGAAAGTGCAAATTGCAAGTTAAGAATTCATTTGTGATACAGAGGAATCTAAATAAAGAATGAATACTTAGTCATTTATTCATGTGGTAACATCAACTACATAGAGTAATTCTTGTAAAAATCAATGCAGTCTTATTTCCTGACAGTGACATGCAGATTAAAAAACAAACCCAAACATACAGAGTACATTTACAAATAATCTCGTCCTAAAAACTCTTTTTAATGCAAACAACTCATATTATCTCATCTAAATTGTTTTGTGTGGTATTCCTTGACCCTATTTTTATTAGTGAATATAAATGCTGAGTGTAGCCTTTCCTTTCAGCTGGTTCCATTGTTGTTATCTGTATGTAAAGAGCACAAACATAATGAAAAACTCTTCCCATGAGCTCCCTTGAGGCACTGAGATTCTGGGGGCAGTAGGAAAATCCTTCTTGCATCACATTTAAGGAATAACCTGATGATTTTGTAGTGTACAGCAATCAAGAGCTGGTGAGTTTGATTAAATATTGAAGCTGAGGCATTTAATCGATCCTGATAACCATTGATGGGAGGCACATTGAGGCTCAGGCATGTAATCAATCCTGGCAGCCATTAATGGCAAGAACTATATACCACAAAGCAATAAAGATTAGGGCTATTATACAAAAACTGTGCCACAGGAGAAGAAAAAAGAGAAAAATAATTCCAGCTCTCTCAGAGGATGGATCCTGTTAAAGTTATTTGGATTTTCCAGAGAGATAATCAGTGCTTCACTCTGTCTTTGGCATGCATGTTGGTAATGGGGTGGTGGAACAATCTCCACAGTACCCAATTTAGCAATTTTGGATGTAAAATGAGAGAGGGAGAGATTAGAGCAAGCAACAGAGAGCAAAGAGAGGATGGGAAGTTTTCTCCTTCCAAAGAACTGATGAGGTCCTTGGAGATGCTGAGGCCAGCAGAGCATCCAGCCAGGTGTTCCTGCATCCCTGTCTGGCCTCTCAGTCAGGAGCTGGGAAAGGCTGGCATCTGACACTGGGTGATGGGGAAAAGATTAAAATTCTGTGTTTCTGCTGCATAGCTTTTTACACACACAGTCCCCCCCAAAAAAACCCAAACCAAGAGAAAACTATTCTTCTTTCCCACCCAAATCATTCCTAGAGAGAACAAGATCCACTAGATTTTGGAATTTTAGTCTATTCAGGTTATGTGTGAGTTTTTATCAAGTGTTTCCTTCACAAGGAAGAGCTTTCCAGCTGCTTCTGCAGAACAAAAGCTGCAGTCAACAAGTCTTGCAAAATTTTTGGTGCATGAAGTGAAATAAAATTAAATAAACTGATATTCAAACCTGAACACCATGGGACTCCAAAATATTGCTCTCATTTTTTTTTTTTTTAATAATATATATTGTGAAAAAAATCCTGGTGCCATTTGATGAAGGCACCATTGATACTTAAACGATTTTTTCCATAAAACTTTAGTCAAGGGCAGATCTTCAGGGAAAGAATTCCTATTGTTAAACAACTAAGAATACTTTTTGGGTCACACAGTCTCATTCAGGAAGCAGAAGCCAAATGTTTCCTCAAAGAAAACAGGCAGGGTGAAACCCCAATTAAATGAGGTCTAGGAGCCTGCCCTGAGATAATTATTCATTGCAAGGACTCCTGACCTTGCTAAAGGAGCAGTCCTGCTCCTTGTTGGGTTATGTATTTGTTTACCTGCCTTGGCTGTTCGATTTGTAGCTTGAGAATGTGCAAAGTCTCAATGTTGGTGTGCTTGAGTTAATGAGAAACCAGCTCAGCCATGTCAGTGCATCTCCCTGCTCAGCTTTCCTGGAAAAGCATTCCAACAAAACCCAAAGCAGGGGCAGCAGTGGATCCACAGCCTCCTATCACCATGATTATCATAATTGCAGCGTTTAACCACTGTAATATTACCTGTTAAACACACAAAAATTAGTTTCTCCACGATGGATATTCTTCACATGCATAATTCCAGTGCTGTCTGTGCAAGAGGAGTGTAATAAAAATTGTCACGTATGAGTGAGTTTTACAAGGTACAGCTCCAAGAGCTGCTCATTTAAAGCCATGCTCAGTATATTTAAATTTTACAGGCAGTGTTATCAGTGGTGTCACTACACATTTATATTGCTTTTCTATTACTTCTGGATTTTGTATTCTGCTGTACAAGGTGGATTCCATTAATAAATGAGAAGATGCAGGAAAGTGTTCCACCTTCTCAGGGAGTGGGAGTTGCCATATCCAGCTCCTCCTTCCCACAGTTTCCTGTTGGGATATTTCAGTGATGCCAATAAATAATGTTAATAATTGGCTCCTCAAATTTAAAATCAGAGAATTTGCATGCATTTCTCTTCAATTGTCCCTCTTCCTGGGAAGCAAAAATCATAGAAAAATTATTTAAGAAATATTAATAACTGAAAGACAAGTAATTGTATATAGTTGTTGGGTTTATTTGCTTTGTATTTTTTTTTTACTGGCACTGATGGGCAAATTCAAAGTATAACTATTTAAAAACACATAAAGTAATAATTATTAAAAGCAGGGCTACAGCTCAGCAATTCTAACCTCTAGTATCTACCAGTCACCAAGACTAAAGAAGTCCTTCAGAATTAATTGAGCTTTCCTCAGAATGCTGCTGACACTGCAGGAGCTGTGCCCAGGTCCAGAGGACATTTCAGTGTATAATCACACAAGCCTGCAGAACTACCTGAGGTTTCCCATGAACATTCAATCAATGGGGAGAAAAGCATTTTTCTTTTTAAGATACAACAGCATGAAGGCAATCTGGTGTTTTTTTTTTCTTTTCTATAGATCTGATGACAGTTCCTTCTCAAACCAGCAATCAAAAATGAAATAATTAAATTATTAGAGGACAAAGTTGCCATCCTGAAGGTTGATTTGAAAATTCTGTTTTTAAGATGAATGGTCCAAATCAGGCTATTGGGTGTTCTAGCATGGAGTTTGATGTTCTGAACAATGTAATTTTCCTTCTCAAAGTGAATAAAAATGTCAAGGGCCTCACATTTGAGGGGGAAAAATGGCCACTGTAAAGCATTGAGAAAAGCCCTGTCACACCAGCTACCTTGAAAGGAAATTCATACAGTACACACAAAAATGGGAATAGACACAAATATGGGAACCAGCTGAATTTCATGGCAGCATTGCACTGGTCTGAGGCTCTTTAATGAAAAAAGGAAGGTTTGGGAGATGAAGGGGTAATTATTAAAGAGACTGCAAGAAACTACAAACTTGAAAGTGAATGAATAGGACTGCAGGGAAGAGAAGAAGAAAGAATCCAAACCAACTGAGCTATTTCAGGGAACACTCCAACATTCCTTTAGAGAGGCAACAAAGGGACCTTTGAAACTGGAGTGCTGGGCACCAACCTAAACCAGCCCAAGTGGGAATAATGAAGTTCATCGTTTTAGCAAGAAGATAACAGAATACAACAATACAATCATTAAAAAGAAAATGTTTCAAAATACTTGAGAGCACAGACAGCAGTGAAATGCTGATAGATGTGTGCCTGCTCTGTGGGAAGGGTCACCAAGGTCCTGGATGTGTGGGAATTCAGAAAACCCACCAGAGGTATCAGCATCATTACATCAACAACTTAGCATTTAAAACCTTAATTGTAAAGAAATAGTGAAAAAATAAATAAATATTGAAGCAAAAGATTTTCTGGATGTAAGTTCTTTCTTTAGTAAATTTCCTGGTGAGAAAAATGGATATGGCTGGAAGAAATGTAAGCATAAAATGAAGGTGAAAGATGTCATTTCCAGCCTCAGATCAATGTCATTTGATGCAGATAATCATTAATTCACAAGGGAATCCAATTTTTACTTAATTAAAATATCAGACTAATAATAGATTTGATTCTATAGAGGAAAATTTTCCATGTTCATCAGCTCAGTGTGTATTGTTGGACTGTGCTTTGACTAGCCTGGCTGGTATCACCCATTACCTTATCTCCCCATCTCCTTCATGGCAGAAAGAGCATCCAAACCCTGCCAGCCTGAGCAGAGGTCAGAGCTGAAATGCAAAGTGCCTCCAGCTCCCCCTTCCCTCTCCACTAAATCCACTTCTGCAAAAAGGTTGCATTTTCTCAGTACAATTTAGGGTAGTACTTAAAGTCCTACAGTGCAGGATGTGCTGTGCTGGAGAGATGACAGACAGCTAAAAATCTTATTTTGTATTTTACATACTCTTATGTGTCTTTGTTCCATGTTTGATTATATGGACAACTGGACTTTAAAAGGCAAGCAGTAAAAACTTGTCAGTTTTTGTAATTACTGAGAACAAATAATGATCTTCTATATTATAGATTTAAGCATTGTTATAAATTTCCTTTTAGAAACATGTCAATTGACAAAATCCAGAAAATTGAATGTGATCCACTTAAACCATCCTCTTACAATATTTGAAAAGGACAGAAATAAAGTCACTGCACCTATAAAAAACTCTGAATCTTTGACAAGTATTCACATAATAGTGGAGTTAAAGGAGAAAATGAGAAGGAAAAAATTTATTATCACTATCCTATGAATTCACAATCTGTACATCACCCAGAATACATGCCAAGCCCTTATGACTTACTTGAAGGGAATTCTAATGACATAATCTTTTCAGCAGAAGAAATGTAGGGACACTGAGACAAAAAAATAATTACTCTCATTAAAAAAATATATATAGAAAGCTGTATTTATTTCATAGAGAAGTAGGAAAAAAAAAAAAAAAAAAAAAAAAAAAAACCAACAATTGAGACACATTGAAATAATTCCTGCAAAAGTTACAGGTGTTTCAAAGCTAAGCAACAAAAAAATCAGGAGACTACATCACTCCAGGGCAAGGATCTGCAAATGAAAGTAGATCAATAGTAGATCAATGCAGATCAATAAAAGTAGAAAATAGATAAATGACAATTAAAGAAAAAGGGCAGAAAAGAAGTCTGAAATGTGAAACCTCTACACGAGCACACCACCAGCTCTACCTTCTTGGAGGCCAAAGGAAAAGGGATCAAAGGATGTTTTCTGAATAAAACCAGCTACAGCTGTTCAGAAGAACTGCAACAAAGGGGGCAAAGGGATGAGACAACAAGTGAGAGTAACCTCACAGATTAATATCTACAGAAAACCTCAGATTACTGGTGAAAAAACATTAGTTTGTCTTACAGCCTGTTCCATGAATCTCCACTTATCTGCAGCATCTCTCACTCTGTGGCCCCTGTTAGAGTTAATTCTGTGCCATTACACTTTGCCAATGAACTGCCCACTCCCAATCCCTATTTATTTATAGAAAATGCACACTCTTTCCAGTGAACAGCCAGTTTAAAAAAAAAAAAATTAATGAAAAAAAAATGCATTGAGGGTTACTAACAATGCTTCTACAAGAGATAAAATACTTTTATTTTACTCCCCTCCAGCTGAATATCCCACAGATTTCAACTTCCTACATGCCAAATATCCCCATGGTTCTTTGAAACTGAGTGTGACATGTGCAAAGAGACAGATAAAGTCACAGATGGGGTCCCCCAACTGTGGGATTGGTTTGTTTGGTTCCACAGATGATGCTGGTGTTTCTAGAAATGGATTTATTTCCCATTTCTCTAGTGTTACTCTGTGTTTGAGTTATTTTAAAAATCCAGAGTATCAGAGCTTTCATGACTTTGGCAATTATTTCATAAATATTTTTAAAATGTTAAAATACAGTCAAGTATCTTCATAATGTGCTAAGTTTGCCTACAGTTTAGGAGTTATGGAACTAAAATATCCAAATCAATATCCAGAAGGTATCACATCTTTAAACCAAATTAACTTATGTAGGAGCAGTTAATCCTTGGTGTTGAGCCCTGCTGCCTTTTTATTTTTCTCCCCTTAAGTCATTTGAAAGATAATTTCCCTGAGGATTTAAAAGCCCTGAGATGTGCTATATAGAGTAGCATCAGCTCTGCCTGGGAAGAAGGACACAATTTACATGTCTTTAAAATAAATTGCCAGAGAATGTATTGCAGCCTTCCTGTGTGCTTCCATCATAGCACAGCCTATTTATTATCAAGAAAAATGTTAAATTCAGATGCTAATTCAGGCGGGAAAAAATCTTATAGACTGAACCACGAAAATTATTCTCATAATACACAAAGAAAGAGCAGCAAAACTAAGGAAACTAAGATGATAAATCTGAGCTTGAGATAGCTGCAATTAAAATGAGAGGGCACATAAAAAGCAGGTTCTTGCAGGTGATGCTCAGCTCTGGCAGATCCACCTGCTGCATGTTCAGGTGTCACTGCTGTGACCATGATCCTGCTCACTCCTAGCCCCAAAAATTTACAGCTGAAAATAGTTTTATCAAAAATATGATTACTACTGCTGAAGAAAATTGCAAGATACTTTCAAACATTAACTGAAAAATACATATTCTTATATTTCATCCTTTGATTTCCCTGCACTCTACTGAGCAGCCACACTCTTCATTTTAGCATCCCCTGACTGCAAATATTTCACATTATTTTTAAAAGCCATGGCTCCCCAAACAGACTTGAGCCAAAATCAAGGGACTGGTCTTGAATTTAAATCCCTGCATGAGTTTTGTTGAGTTTATGGACACCCTGGAGCAGCTGCAGCATCTCACAACTGGCTTGTCCCAAAGGATAAAAGTGGCTGCTCCAGGTATCAGAGTCATGTCCAGCAACACAGATTTTCACCATGAGCAGAGTCAGGGCAAACAGCACTAGAACCCACAGATCTCATGGATTTCAGATGAAAATATCACACCTCTGATCTGGTTTTGCTCTAAAACTGGAAAAACCCAATGACTGAAATTCAATAAAAAGGTGAAAAAAGTGACACTAACCATACATGTTTACACCCAGGATAAATCTCAAAAACTTGCAATGTTCTCAATTTCACAGTGCTGGGGAGGACAGCATTTTGACAGAGTACTTAGGTATTAAGGAATTTATAACCCTGCTACAAAGGAGAACTTTTTTTTAAAAAATCACCTTTCTGGACTTACAGAGGAAAGACAAGTATTTATAAAGAAGAATTATCTTATTTTAAATTCAATGTGCTAAATAATTTAGCACAGTGTGCTGTTTAGCAGAACTTTCTGTTCCCAAAGAAAAAGACCAATGTCTAATCAAAGTTGCCCACCTGGAAAATTGTGGTGCTTGTTCAATGTTATCAGAATAGGCTCATTTACTATACAGGCATTGTAAAAAAATAGTCTTGTGTATAAAACATTATCCTGATATAGGATTACTCTTGTAAGCAGCCATTCATTTTAGAGCATCACACCCTTTAGAGCACTGAGTTCCTTTACACCCTGATCACAGAGTTCCTTGGGATAATCACAACTCAAATCCCAGCAGACTTGACCAAGCTCCACCTCTTAATACCTGGAATTCAAAGGTGCTATGTATGAGGGGCAGCTCAAGAAGGTTTTAAAATCCCAGCTGTTAACTGGGTGCAGTTCTCTGTCTCTGCAGTGCTCACTGCATCTGATGCCCCTATCTCTATTAATTGAGTATGAAATAACTGAAGGAACAGGGAATTAATTAAGGAGTGATCACTGCTAGGCAATCAGACAAGGCTCTTGAAACCTGACATCCTACATCCTCAGCAAATATGGAAAAGGGAGTATCCATTCATCTGTTGGGCAGAAATAGTGACATAGCACAGATTAAACACAGCTTCATATTAGAAGAGACTTATTTTACCAATAGCATGAAAAGCAAATAGAAAATAAGAATTAATGACAGCACAAATTGCTCTCCCATTTGCTTTTCCACCTCACTATTTCACGTGGCACCACAAATGGTTTCAGATTGCTTTCCTACAAGTAATGAGCCACTGAGTAGGATCTTAGCAGATCCCTAACGAGATGCTCTTCTCTAATTGACTTCATTGTTGGAGTGATTAATGAGATCCAACTTCTCTTCTTGATGTGAAATCTGCCCAAGTTGTTCCAAGCATCATGAACATTTTCCCCATGAATGCTTGTGTGCAGTGAGGGCAAATTTGGAGGATTATATTCATAGTCTGTTTTGGAAGAGAGAACATGTGCATAAATGTCCTTATGAATCTCAAGGTGAAGTGAGTTTTCAGCGTTTTTTATGACACATTTTTGTCATTGTTATCATCAGGGATGGCTGGAGCTGACATTGTTATTAGTGACTTTTCAAAACAATTCTCAAGAAACCTGGTGAGGAGAGAGTAAAAGTCAAACAGGCTGGTATTCAAACAGTCTCACTGGACAAATCTCTCATAATTGCAAAATTCTGATGACACAAGGAATGTCTGTCCACATCTTCCAATTCTGACCATGATCCTTCATGAAGGAAAATCAAAAGAAACAGCTCAAGTGTGCAGGATGCAAAAAGGGAAAGACCAGAATAAACCAGAATCTGAAGGGCTGCATAAATATGTAAAAAAAAAAAAAGCCAAAGGAACTGGCATAATAAATGGAGCATAACCTGAATTTTAGCATGAACTACTAAACACAGCTTTCCAAAAGCATTTTTACCTGCTCCCAGAGGTAGGAAAATCTAAAACTGGGACTCTGGCTGTGGTGAAAGAGACCCAGGAGCAATTCCTGACTAAGTCTCTGCACTCAGGAGAGATGCTGCATTGTAGGGATTGACTCCAATGTGGACTCTGTTTCAGGGAATTCATAATTTATGACAAGATACAGACAAGATACCAGACAAACAGGTCAGGGGGTGGACAAACACAGATTATTGGGTTTGATAATTAGTGCAGTTTTAGGTGCACACCAGAATGGTGGGAGAAGAGGGGTGCACAAATAATGAAATTTTTCTCCAGCCTTTCCTTTCTGGAGTCTTCCAAGGAATGATGCTCTTCCAGATTTGAATTTTAAACTGAATTTATCTTTTCCATCCAATTTAAAGCACAATTTTTCATTGTCATCCTGAGATGTGACAGCAGTCAAGTGGAAATAGTGGCCAGTAGCCACAGTAGGTAATGACTGGGGAATAATTAACTTGTCTGTAATTAAACATGGTATCTGGCAAAAAAGTGTGACATAACTGAAGAGTGGAAAAATTCACATTTAGTATAATTATTGATGATCATTTCAAGTGGAATTATTATTAAGGCATACATGGATCATCCCACATTCTGAACTTCCTCACCCTAAATAAATGATTTCTTCACTCAGACCATTGCTCTGCAGAACATCCTCTGAGTTCCCCCACCACTCAGTGATTGCCTTACCAAATATCCATCTCATCCATGCAGATTTCTTTAAGTCATCACTAAAACTGGTATTTCTTGTAATCTCTAATGGAATTTTTTAATCACTTAGGGATGAACTGCAGTTTGCAAGAAACAGAACCAACACTATATTTTAGAGATTTAAGGGTCAGAATGTAGCACCAAGCCTTACCCAGCCTCTGCTTTCAGAGATGAAGGACATTGAGGTAACATGTATTATTGTGTCACAATTTTAAAATCAGTGTCATTCCTAGCCCACCTTTGGCTGCTTTGATTCACACATTAACAGCAACCAATCTAATATCAAATTCTACCTGCACATTGCCAAACTGAGCCTCCTTTAGAGCAGCAGAGCCTTGCCTCGAGTGCTCCTGGGCTTGTGCTTTGCACTGTGTTTCTGCTGAGCTAAAATAAGAACAACATTCCCTGATTTAGATGAATCCTACACTTATTTAGCACTAATGCAAATACCTGTGCTGTTATTTACACTGGTCCCCAGGAAAGCCAAGGAAGCACAGGCAAAACAAGGACACAGGTGGTTCCATATCTGTGGATGCTGACAGGACCTGTTGGCATAAACACCTTGCACAAGGACTGTCAAAATGCAAATAATGGGAAAAGTCCTTAAGAGCAGCTTATTACACTGCTGACCTCCCTGGAACACTGCTGTGCCAAGAGCTTCCCACAGACTGAAATGCACAGATATAATTGGCTCTATAAAAGCTGAGCTTAGGGCTGCAACAAGGAAAAATAATGCTGTTTGGATGCTAATTGATCCTATAAAAGTACATGGAGGAATGAATTGTGTCATTAAATTGCTACACAGTTGGTTTTTTTTTTGAGCTCTATGCTCAATTTAAAAAATAAAAATAAAAGGAGTTGAGCATACAGTGGCTTATTAGAAACAATTTCTTCTTTTCATAATGAAAAAATAAATATCTTGCTGCCCTGCCATTCCAGGCCAGTGGGGCTTTGTGATGACTCCTCTTGGGCTCACACTGCAAACTCCAATAAAGCTGCTAAGCCATAACATGAGCTTTCAGCAACCTCACAGAAAAACCAGATAGGCTGCATTGTTGGCTCTGATTCCAGATTTGAATAGAGATGCATTCAGCTTTCTCCATTCAGGCACATTGCAAATAGAGGTAATATCAATATCTGAAAAATGTATTCCTGTGTGCTGCTCTAGGACTTTTGCTCCTCGGGCACAGGCATGGTGCTCTCCCTGCTCAGCTTAATAATGTATTGAATGAGTAATACAAGAAACAAATCGTTGTGCATTTCTGTGCTTTCAGATCTGTTTGCTCTACAAAGCCTTTTGTTCCAATATTTATAAGGTTCCACAGTAAAATGTGTTTTACAGGGAAGATATCAGACTTTTGTGAATAAATTTCAGAATTTACTCATTACGTTATTTCAGAAATTACTTAAAAATATAAGCAACTTCTTCATTTTAGGCTCACAGGACTTTCTTAGGCTAATTATTTAAAAAGAGACAAGATCAAAAGCCCTTTTCAGGGTTGGATGAGTAACCTGGTCTAGTGGAAGGTGCCCCAGCCCAAAGCAGGGGTTGGAACAAGAAGGTCTTAAAGGTCCTTCCAACCCAAACCATTACATAATTCTGCAATAGAGGGCTTCCATTTCTCCTCCCTCTCTTTTCCAAATTTTCACCCATTAAACTTGGTAAAATAAATCTGGAAATACTATTTAATGTGTTTGTTTTTATTTGGGTTAGAGCAGTGGCAAGGCACTAACATTAACCCTCATTTGTATTAGACCCGAACAGGGAAAATCCCTGATGCCATCAGCTGAGCCAGTAAATCTCCCCCAGACAAATTTAAGCCAAAATTAAGTCACCTCAAACCATCTCTTTTCCAGGCTGAACAATCCCAATTCCCTCAGCCTTTCCTCGTAGGAGAGGTGCTCCATCCCTCCAGTCAGCTTGGGTTGTACATCCCAAATGGATGTTTTCCAGGAGGAAAACACCTCCCCATCTGCACTACAGCTCCTGCAATAATACATATTCATGTATGATGGTGCATTTTAGCAGGGAGGTATACTGGCACTGTGATTAAAAAAATGGAATTTTCTGCATGTTGAGCAAAGAGCTTAATGCCTTGATTTAGAAATATGCATCTAGTTAAATCCAGGCTTGTAGGTCTTTCTTGTACTGATGGATTTAAGTATATGCTTAAGTGCTTTCCTGAAGCAGAGCTTAACAGATGGAAAACCGTTTGAAACAGGAAGACTGAAAAGCAAAAAGCCCAGAAAGATGGCTATTTAAATCTTCATGCAATCCTATTTGCTCAAATATTTACAAGATTTCCTTCCTGTCAACAGATCAAAATATCATTATTTCAATAACTGTAGAGAAAAGGTTAAACAGATGAAGGAGTTGACTGGGGAAAATTAATTTTGTAAATTCCATGTGCTTGCAAATCCTTTTTCTTCCTCACTACTTGACCCACCACAGGTAGTCTCAGATTGGGTCCTGCCCTACAGCTCCACATGTCTCAGCAGGAAGAAATCCCTGTTCACTTCTTGGCAACTCATCCAAACTGATCCATCACAAGAGGAGACAGAGAACAGAGCAGAAAAAGAAGCTGTTATTTTAAAATCAAAACTGTGCTGCCAAAGGGTAAGAAAAGCCCAAACACCTCACAGAGCTTCTGTGACAACTGAACTTATCTGAGTAAATGATACAGCAATTTAGAATAAAGCTGGGAAGAATGAGATGCATGGAATTAATGGAGTGTGTGACAGGGAGGGAATCTGAGGTAAAAACCTCAATTGCTAATGCATTTACAAAGTTATAAATACACAAAACAAGTATTTCATCAATCCAGGTATCATTAAGAGTGGGGAAAAAAAGAATACAAAAGGTGTTTGGACAGATTTACAGTTACTACCTGTCATTTCAGAAATAAATAAAGCTCCTTCATTTGATTAAGCAAAACCCACATGCAGAATGGGAGCATCACCTGTGAGTGACCCATGAGGCTGAGGGAAGAAATGCCTCAGATGTGTTATACTGACACAACTGACCACTGCTGCAGAAATCCACAGGTCTGGGAGGAGAACACGAGCACTGAGGAGGAGAACAAAGGTTTATGGCAGAGCTCAACTGCAGAGATTGCCACAGCAAATGCTCATTGCAGACAAAGAACATTTCAGCTGGAATAAATATATATTTAATGATAATATCCCAGTTCTCCATTCCCTCTAACTCCCTGGCATCTGCTAATATCTATTTTGGTATTTGCATTTATCAGAGTCTTGGCCTTGTTATGGGTCTTACCAGAACACTGGGAATTATCCTATTGCAACAAAAAATCTGCTCTTGCTCTGGGGGCTGGTGAGTGCACACTGCTATCTCACCAAATTCTCTGACATGCTCAAAGCCCAGCATATGGGCTCTATTGGACTCTAGTGTCAGAAATATGTGACTTCAGGATAAAAAAAAGAAACAAATAGAGGACAAAAGCAGCTAAAAGGGAAATGATAAAAAAGAATTCCTTACAAAGGAGTTGCAGCCACGTTACTGAAGTCCTGGCTGGGTGATTTTGGCTCCTGTCAGCAGATTACACAACTGAATTTTAATCAACTCCCACACCAAGGGTGTAACAGCCCTGTGCTCACAGCCAGACAAATTCTACTTATCTGACATCAACAGCAGTCCCAGAAAACAAATGCTGGATTTCCCTAATTTGAGAAGTTTGTTTCCTTTGTTAGGAAAAAGACACTATTAATTGTAAAAAGACTGATGGTGCTCATGCTACCCACAGCCCACTGTTCTGTTCTGTTCACTCTAAAATAAAAGGTGGTATTTCTATTTATTTCCATAGGAGCCATTCCTGACCCAAAGAAAACAAATGCCAAGAAGAATGCAAGTTTTCATGTCTATATTTCATTTGGTATTTTCAAGTTTTGGAGACTTGTACAATAGTTAAATGATTAATATATTTATCCAGCAAAGTCCTGAATTCATTATTATCAGTTTATTAGCAGCTAGAAGGACAGAAAATAAGACCAAATCTGCAGAAGTGAGCACCTATATTCCAGTGTGGAACTGCTGGAGACCACGAGCACTCTCAGCATTTACAAAATGAAGCCCTTGATGTTTAAACACTGACATCCTCTTTGTGATGTCAAATGGGTATCTTTGCTTTTTGTGAAGGCTGGGATCCACAAACAAAATGCAAAAATGGTATTTATCACAAGGAGTGGGAGATGAGAAAAAGGGGACAGCAAGAAAAAATGCAACCCAAGGGAAGGAATGAAAGAATATATGGATGTGCTGCTTTAATAAAAGACTCCAGAAAAAAAAGAAATGCTAGAAAGACTAGGCAATGGGCACAGTAAAGCCTCTGAATAGGATTAGATAAAAAGCTTAAAAAGATAATAAAAATAGTTTATTCAAGAAATAAAAAAGAATGACAAGGGAGACAAAGGGAAAAAGAATTCATATTTTTAGCACAATAGACAATGGGAAAACTATTCTGAGCTCAGCTATACATAATTACATCTTGTTACCTGCTATGCAGTATAAAAATATTTCAGGTTGTTATATTTACAGAAAAAAATTGAATGTTTCAGAAGTTTGGAGATTTAAATATTTGAAAATATTACTGTATGTAAATCACACCAAATTTACCTGGCTGTAAGTATTCATTATACAAGAACAGAAAAAAATCCTACTCAACTGCAGCTGGAACCTGAGCCATTCACCCAAAGTGTGTCATGTAAGAGTGGAGCAGTGATCCCTCAGAATAAACTCACAGACAGACATGCATAAAAGGGTGTAAAATTATATCTGAGAGTACTTCTCGTGCAGGAAAACATTTTCTGTGTTCCTGGGATCTCCCATAACCAGAAGAGTCTTGCTACTTCTACAGCACCAAAAAAAGAAAATGCACATAAAAAAAGCTGTATCAGAGTCACTTAGTGCAGAAGTGGAGAAGCAGCACACACACCCCAGATAAAAAATGACCCAGACTGAGAGGTAACAGAACATATTCTTCTCCCTCCTGTTTTTATGGCAATTAACCACAACACGAGGGTCTGTCATGGCACACAGCAGATACCTGTGTGTCCCTGTGCACAGGATTTGGCTGGAATGTGCCATCCATGTTGGAACCATTGCATTGCCTGATGCAGCTGAGGCTGTCCTGGTGTTTGATTGATCCTTTCAGCTCAGCCCAAGGCAACACAAGAGGCTCTGAGCTCAGCAGTTGTGTCCTTGCCACTGGACACAATTTTGTGATGTAGCACAGACTGAGCCAAAAGGAGAGAAGCAAAGCTCTTTGTCTGCCTGTCCAAAACTTCCAGTTCTTTTAGGGTCACAGTGCTCTGGTGTGCCATGCCCTGTGTTCCAAAAGAGAACAGGAGCACAATGACAGCTGAGAAAAAAAAAAAAAAAAAAACAAGAACTGTCCCTACCCCAGAGCCCTGGGAAAAGGAGGATGGAACTGATTCAACAGAATGCAGCAGGTTACAGAGAGAAATTCAAGGGTGTGGGGTGCTCTCTGTGCAATGAGTGAGTGCTCACAATTAGTCTGAATGTGAAGTTTGACACGGACCCAGCTGAACTATTTCCCTGAGTGCAGCTCTGCCTCATACAAAGAGCCCATGAGCTCATTGATTGTGAACCTCTTGCAGAGAAGGGCTTCGTAATGAATTATGCATCCTGACTGAAAGGAAAACACTCCGTGGAGAATCAGTCCTCATGCAGGAACTGAAGACCTCACACTTCTTTCAGAACACCCAAGAACAATATCCAGTGTTGTCAAGCCTTTGGAGTCATGTTTGAGTAGAATAAACAATTATTGGTGATTTCTGGTGTAACTCCATGCTCTAATGTGGAACAGCCACTGCTTCATGCTAATATTTTTTAGGTAATCACCACAGAAACCAGAGAATGCAATGCTTCCTTTCAACTTTGGGGAATTATCTCGGATCTAGCACCAAGACTTCAGTTTAGAGAAAAAAAGAAATGCTTAAAGAGGCACGAAATATAATGCAGATGTTATTTTAAATGTGACAGATATTTTAAAGGAATGCAATTTCCTGCAGTGATCTGCAAGCTTCCCTTTATTAGAAATGGGAAGGTATCATAGGAAAAAAATATTCTGGACTGATGTCACTTTGGGGAAGAAGCATGATGCAGTGATTTCAGCCTGCATCCAGAAATCCTGATTTCAGTGAAATGCTGCAACAAGTAACTGCAACAGGTTGGCAAATAAATCATCATTCTGCACCTTTGTTATGCCTAAGAAAGTAAAGAAACAAAGGGGGTTTCAAACAGAAGCTTGTTGAGGGATATTAGTGATTGCAAGGTGCTCTGACATGATGCAGAAATGTCATTTAAAGGACCTGGCTCAGGCAAGGAAAGTGAAATACCAGCCTGTCTGGGAGGAGACAGGAATATTCCCAAATGCTCAGCCTCAGCTGACATGTCCCTCCAAAATCAATAATGATGTGCCCATTTAGACTCAAGAAAATGTTCATCACTTCCAGAAATGGAACCACAACCTTCAGCAGACCGAATTCTCTTCACCAGCCCACACAAAATTACTCAACACCAGTAACCAGGGTGACTTTTTCAGACAAGCAGGGCTCAGCCTGAAAAGCTGAGCCCCCAGGGAGTACTTGTACACATCATGAATTCAGAGCATTATTAAAGATAGTTATTCATGAGCAGCCAAAGAGAATGGCAAAAGAGAGCAGTGTGTGAGAGACTCCAGATCCTTTGTAAGAGCAGACCTGTTGAGCTTTACTAACTCAACTCACATGGATTTTGTTCCCAAGAAGCAAAAAGAGAGGAGCCTCTCTCATGGCCACTCTGGGGATGTGCTGTCAGCACATTTCCATTAAGGTGGCCACAAGGTTTTAGAAACCAGAAATTTGGGCTTGTTCAGTCTTAAGGCAGCAATTCCACGTTCCACTAGCCATGCAAAATTTTTATCAGCTGAAAATATGACCAAGGCTATCTTTAAATTGGCAGGAGAGGAATCCATGCAGCAACTATAGTGGAAAATTATTTTCTCCTACATCATCTTTCTTCAACCCAGCCTGTTATAGAAGCTATTTGTAGTGGGGAATCATTCCGCAAAGTATTTAATTCAGAGAAACTTCTTTTACATCTTTGTTTGTTTTCTAGTAAAACAAATATTTGAATAATGCCCTATTATCCTTAGAAGTAGCAATTTCAAGGTTTCTGACTACTTGGTCAAATAAGAAGAAAAATCTTGGCATTTTAAGAATACTTCATTCATTAAGAAAAAAAAAAAAAAAAAGAAAGAAAAAAAGTATTTTGGAGCAAGACTTTGACTTTCACAAATCACTAAAAAAAACCCTTCCTAAATTCTTTTCTGGATGGAATGAGGGTATACTTAATGTTCTAACTAAAGGATGCCTGAAATAACTCCTCAGTGAAATGAATGTCTGACCAAGCATTGCTCAACTGGACCCAGTTCTGAGAAACTCCTTTAAAACATTCAGCTTTGTAGAAGCTCCTTCCTGCAGAAGTTTTACAGCTTTCCATCCATGACCACAGACAATTCTTTCCAAAACCCAAAGGTGATAAACTTTTATGCCTGGAGCCTCCATTACAGAGAGCAGAGAACAGAAAACTGGGTTCCTGATCTGACACGTGGCTTTAATGAAATAATTCTTCATGTCTCTGCTTACAAATCTTTTTATATTCAACTAAAGTTCTTTGTAATTTGGGCTGCTCCCCTTGAAGCATCCACACAGTGGTGTTCTGATATTAATTGTGTGGCTGGAAAATGGACAATTCAGGTCTACATTACAGTACTATACTAATATATATAGCAGGGTAAGTTGTTAAACAGTGGAGAACCAGCCCCAGTGCACAAATAAGCAGTTTTCAGCAATCTTTCACCTTTCTGTTAATTTATAAGGCACACAACAGTAATTTGGGTTTTGCTGCTATTAATCCCTCTTATTATCAGGGGGATTTAAGTAGTGTTTATTCAGAATTTATGACCAAAATTTATAGGAGAGCAGTGTCAAGGGAAACAGAAAATTTAGGACTAATTGTTGCCAATTGGTAAATTGCACCATCAGCAAAAGTTGGCAGATAACTGATTCCCAATACATATGTATCAGCATTTTTTCCTTTAAAGGTAAAAGAGAAGAAACACTGCAAGCTTATTGTTCTTAGAGGGAAAAGTGGATTAAAAGGGAAGAGATTGTTGAAGATTTCAAAAATATGATAGTGCCTTTCTAGATTTTCCAGACAGGGCTGCATGAAACTGGGGAAATCCACTAGGGATGACTAAACACTGCCAGGTAAATACTTACAGAGAGCAAAAGCTTTATTTGTGCTAAATTGGGTACTGAGTTAAGAATTCATTGAAATTCTGCAAATTTATCCATTTGACAATCTTGCCCAAGCCATAGTCACACAGAAAATTTCATTACCAGCCCTCATTGGGATCACTGGCCCACCACAAGTTAAGAATAACTTTTCACTCTTTAATAAATTAACTAAACAACTGAAAAAGGAGAGCAAGATGGATGGATTGGTTATTTCTTTCAATGAATTTAACAAAAAAGACGTTAGGGAGCTGAGTTTGAAAATGTGAGGGTTGCAAGGACAAGCTGTGACACAGAGAAAGGTGATGTTACCACAAGTGGAGTCAGGCACCAGAAGTGGAAAGGCTCAGGTTGCTGAGAGCAACTACACTGAGCTCATCTCAGAGCTCCAGGAAAGGAATAATTTGTGTGGTGGTTGTTGGGCAAGGTCAGGACAGAATCTGAACATTTTCAATTGTGGGTGAATTATCAGTATCTCCCCTTCACCATCACTTTTACCATCACTGCAAGATGGCCTCAGGCAGGTTTGTTTTCACAATAAAAACTTGCAGCAAATGCAGGAGATGGGTGAAATTAGAAGCAAAATTGCTGCACTTTTCATCCACCCAGCTGGTATTGAAGTCAGTGGGAATATTTCATAGAGCTGCTATCCTCATGCCACCACATGAATACACACTCAACTAAAAAATTGTAACCCAAGGGTCTTGAAAAATTTTAAAGCGTTATTACCTTGATGTCAGCACACCTGGAAGCTGCTCTGCTGTCCTCTCTTGCTCCATCCTGGCTCACAGCAAGGGCTGACTCTACAAACCCAGCTGGCTTCACTGAGGGAAGGTGAAGCAGGAACACCCCTGTCATCTCAGACATTTTTCTGTCAACTTCCCAATCCTTGTATCTAATACTTCAGAGAGTTTTAAAATTTGTCTCATTCATTAATATCTTTCCATCCTCTGTTTAAGGAAGGTGATTTTTAACTACAGCACATTCAATATCTTGTGCTGTGGTACCTGCTCAAGAACACACAAATCAGCCCTCAAAACATCAGAAGAGATCCAACCAAGGCCAGAAAGAAAGTAATATCTCAATTGAAATTATTGCCATAAAGGAATCAGTAAGAGTTTGGTCAATGACTGCCATCAGGTCAACCTCTCCTGTTTACCATATGTAACCCTACAGCCAGAACTGCAACTAAATCAGTTTTTTTTTCCCTTTTTTTTTTTTTAAAGAACAGAGAGGGTTGAAGAGATCTGCACACCCATGTTTTTCCAATTATAACACATGAAAAAACCTCTTGTGGCAGCTTTGTTCACAGTATGTTCCTCACCTCCAGAAAAGAAAACTCTTCCTTAGACATAACATCAGTGATCAGAATTGCTCACAAAGCAAAATACAATGCTTTAGAAAGAGGTAAGAATCAGTCCTGTGGATAAAAACAATATTTAAAACAAGTTCCCACTTTCCCCACATTTTTACAATACCCCACATCTTGGCCTATATTCATTTTAGTAATTCTGTTACACATCCATTTTCTAAGCAGGACAAAACAGTCCCCAAAGAGTGGAGAAGAGTAAACTGAATTGTACTGCATTTAATTCTGTATAGTCCTTCCTGCACAAAGAAACTGAAAGTGTCAGGGCTGTAATAATGACAGCATTTATCCAATTTTTTCAAATGTTTTGTGCTGCTTCAGAACTCTTAAAAGCCTTGTGTGCTAATAGGATGGATTATATTCCTTATGAAAGAGTTGCACAGGGAAGTTACATCTGTCTTCCTTTTTTAAAGCACTTTTCCGTAGAGCTTTGGCTCCCAGCTCCCAGAGGCCCTGAGAGCCTCTACCTCACTAAATTCTCAATAATCCCATTTAATAAAAAATAATAATAAATAATAAATAAATAAATAAATAAATAAATAAATAAATAAATAAATAAATAATAGATTAGAAAGTTTATACATTGGATGAGTAAAGGATCCAGTTTATGTTTGGGTCAGCAACACAAGGGTGTAACAACATAATTATGGAGGGACAGGAGTGAAGAGCAGTCCCAGTGCCAGGCACCATTCCTGCTACCTGCAATATTCCACTGATGGAAGAAAGAAACTGAAAGAAATCTTGGAGCTATCCTAACAACACTGTGATCCACGTGCAGGGCAATCTAGCTCCAGAATGGCTCAGCAGAAAAAACAGAAAAAAGCCTCCCAGTACTAATCTATTCTCTCTCTATTTTATTTTATTTTATTTTATTTTATTTTAATTTAATTTTATTTTATTTTATTTTATTTTATTTTATTTTATTTTATTTTATTTTTTTTTTTTATTTTATTTTTTTTTATTTTATTTTATTTTATTGTATTATATTTATTTATTTGTTTATTTTGTTGGGTTGGTTTTTTTTTTGTTTGGTTTTTTTTGTTGTTTTTGTTTTGTTTTGTTTTGTTTTTTATATTTTATTTTATTTTATTTATTTATTTATTTTGTTGGGTTGGTATTTTTTGTTTGTTTTTTTTGTTTTGTTTTGTTTTCGTTTTGTTTTTTATTTTTTTTTTATTTTATTTTATTTTATTTTATTTTATTTTATTTTATTTTATTTTATTTTATTTTATTTATTTACTTTGTTGGGTTGGTGATTTTTTGTTTTTTTGGGTTTTTTTGTTTGTTTTTTTTTGGTTTTTTTTTTATTTTTTATTTTATTTATTTATTTATTTATTTAGTTGGGTTGGTTTTTTGTTTTGGTTTGGTTTGGTTTTTTGTTTGTTTGTTTGTTTTTGTTTTGTTTTTTTGTTTTGTTTTGTTTTTTTTCCAGTTAGGCCAAGCAGAGATTTGGAGAAGGAGCAGGCATCTATTAAAAGGATGGATGCGCAGGTCTCCCCAATCCCTGCTGAACCACTGTGGATAATGGTGCAGCAATAAGGGCCATGAATCTGCTGCAATCTCTGATCTCCCACGTCTGAGCCACAATTACAGCGGGGCCAGGGCAGATCCAGCAGAGCATTAACAGCTGCTCCCAGCCCTGAAATGCCTCTTCCTTCTCATCCAGAGTCCGAATGGATTGTCTCCTTAAGTATCCAACAAAAAGACAAAGCACCGTATGGAAATGCAGCGCGATCTTTTATTCATGAGAGCATCCTGGGGGAACGACCAGCTCATCCTGCAGTGCATCCTCCTCTCCTCAGACAGAATGAAAACCCTCTTACAATTGTTGTAGGAAGTGTAAAGACTAAGTGATGCTGCAGGAACATTCTGTTTGAATGACTGTGAGAGTGTGGAACACTAAAATTGATGAAAGGAGTGCAGTGGTAAGGAAAAGCTGTTTAGAGCAATCACTGTCCACACCAAGTCCACTCTGCATGAAATGATGTCATTGTGACCTCTGAGCAGTCATTGAAAGATGATAAAAATCGTGCATGTGCAATCAGAAAATGCCATTTACAATGAGTGTTTCAGACAATACTGGAACATGAAAAGGACATTTAGGTGCCATGGGATGAACACAAACAGTCTTGAAACTGATGTTCTGCACAGGAAAGGGGAGTGTAAAGCTTGTTTATCACTTCTGAGCTACGTGGCAGCCTGTGCCAGACTGGGAATAAAAATAGGAATACAGAGGGAAGGAAAAATATCATGTTGAACAAAAGGAGAGCTAAAATTTAAGGAGAAAAAATGTATTAGTCAATCCTAGATTGACAGACATTATGTTGTTTTCAGCTTTTCTGTTTTTCAGATCCTGTACAGCATTAGGGTGTAACTCTGAACTCCATACAGAGTGTTAGCAAGCTCTCTGACATTTTGGTCAGACAGAACAATCCTGACAAAACAGACCTGAGCACCAAGCACACCCTCTGTCTCAGCCCTGAAAAGTACAAACAAAAAAGAATTGGGGAGGAACAAACTGGGGGAACGTGACTTCATTACCTGAAGCTGTAACTGGACAATTAACCATTGATATGCAGATAGACCAGAATTATTTCTGTCTGAAAAACTCCTGACCATTGTCCATCTTGGGTGCAGCCTCTGCAAGGCTGTGCTCTGCCCAAGGTGTATGTTGAAGACTTTAATGCACACTACAGACAATTATACAGATAATTATACAATGGCAGAGGCTGGCAAGGACCTTTAAGATCAAGTCCAACCATCAACCCAGCACCATGACCCTGTTCCCCACCAAACCATGTCCTCAAGTGCCATATCCACAGGGTTTTTGAACATTTCCAGGGATGGTGAGCTCCCCCAGCTCCCTGTGCAGCCTGTTCCAACGCTTTACAAACCTTTCCATTGAAAATGCTTTCCTAACATCCAGTCTAAAGCTATCACTGCACAACTTGAGGCCATTTCATCCCATCCTGCCACTTGCTCCCTGGGAGCCCAACCAGTGGTGAAGATTTTGGGAGATTGAAAAAGCAGGATGAGGTCCCTGGGGCTGGCAGCACATCCCCAAAGCAGAAGGGAGCTGGCAGATATTTTCTAGGGCTGCTGCCAACCCAGCCATGCCACTGTGGCTGCTGCTGGAAGGACACTGAGTGATGCCCCAAACTCCAGACGTGCTGAGCAGTGCCATGAGGAACACCTGGCCAAATAAACACCTCAAAAACTAAACATGAACTACAAAAACACCTTTCCCACCTCAGGTCCTGTGCCAAAATACCCTTGATGGCATCTGAAGACTCAGGTGGATATTGTAGAGCTGGGTGCAGGATGAAATCCCAGCTGAACATTAAAATGTCAGATGGTTGAACAGACTGACAGACTGAGAATTCTTAAATAAGAATTGAAAGACACAGGGTTATCTACCCTCAGAAGAGAAAGAAAGACTGTTTCCTTTTTCTGTCAAGCATTCAGATATTTGTGCTCTGTAACAAGTCACCTTAATAGATTTAATTATGGTTTCCTCTACCATGTATACTAATATCTGGTGCTGGAAGCAGACAAAGATATTTTGCTGGGAGTAAGCTGTACTGATAGCAATGTTCAGAGGGATTTGCTGCAGTATCCCAGACATCTTTAATATTAATAATGGGTAGTCAAGGTCCTTTATTTTTCTAAAAGCACAAAAAATTGTACATATAGAAAGATGTACAGTAGGTTCAGCCATAATTCTGCCCCTTACAGCCTCATTAATTCTTACATGGAAAGCAAGGAATGTTCTTAGCTTTAAAACACAGGATGAATTGTCATTGCTTTTACTTATCTTCATGGATTTACATAACAAAACTAATTTGTCCTGTGCTGTTTGTCATTTCTAATTAGACTGTGGCCTGCCATGAGATGGCAGCATGATCCCAGCTACCTCCCCAGGAAGGTGAACATGGCACAGAGCAAAGAGCATCTGGCAGATAAAGAAATGCCCTGTGTGTCTCATGTGCAAGGGAGAAACAACTCCACTTAAATCAGAAGGGTTTAAAATGTAAAATAATAACAACACAATGATAAAGTATTTACAGAAGAGGACAGCCTTGCTACTTTGACCAGAAGACACTCCATTCAATATTGTTATTGCAGAGCTTAATCCAAATGTCACAGGAGCCTCCTGAGGCCCCAAGGCAGCTGGTGGGAAACAGCTGAGTTTGTGAGAGGCAGGGACAGGGAATAAAAACCTTCAGATCTTTTTTATGCCTCTCATGAGGGGCCTGAGAGAATGCTTCTCATGTTGCTTGTAATTTCATAGATATAAATGATCATGAGCTAAGAGCAAAGCTGAGACACACTCATGTGTAATAACTTTCACCATCCAAATTGCTGTGAAACAAAGGACATGAAGCTGTTCCCACTCTCTATCAGAGCACAGAGGAGCTGGTGGTGGGAAGGACAGCAGTGACAAGGCCATCTGTCACCTGGCACTGGCATTTCCAAGCACTGACAGAGCAAAGAGAGCAGTCAGGCAGAGAGCTGAGGGAGCACAGAGAGGTAACTGAGCACTCCCTGACACCTGGAGTAAGAAGGAATAAAATTCCTGCCTGTGGGGCTGGTGTAAAGCTGCATCTCCTTTTATCTGCCCCACAAGCATTTACTGCTGAATAGCTCACTCAAAAGTGGCAGCTTGGGGACAGACAGACAGACAGACAGACAGCATGAGCACCTGCTGAAAACACAGGGCTGATAAGGAATTTTTGAACATTCTCTTTTTATTAATTATTACACTGAGAACCTTAGTCTTTGAAATAGATACAAGAATAGAAGTATTGTACAAATTTTCATCTCAGAACTTCCTGCTTGCAAAGTTGGAAACACTGTCTCTGTGAAATGGATATTAAAGCATTAAGTGTCTGGGTGGGCCAAGAAACGAGTTCAGTGTTTCATTCCACAGCAAAGTGCAGAGCTCACCGATCGATGAGAAGCATTAAAATGTAATTATGGTACTTTATATTACAATCCCATAATTGTCTCAGTCATTTTTCCCAAGTAACTTAAACGTGCCTTTTAGATATGCAAAGCAATGAGACTCCAGATATCATCATCCAAGATAATAGCCTTGAATCAATAACCAAACAAGAAAAAACATCCCCCACAAAACCCACAGGCAGAAATGTCTCCTCTCAGTTTCTCATACACAAACAACAACTCCAGTCCCTCTCTGTAGCTACAAACTACCTCATACCAGTTATTTAAATAAAATTCTCTGCCAGGGAAAAAATAAGTGACACATCTTGAGCCAAAGAGATCCCCCAGTCTGAACTCCTCCAACACCCAGACAATTTTCTGCCATTTTCCACATCAATAACTTGAGTTTCACTGAAGGAAAATAGGCATACATGATTGATTTTTCAGGCCTATGATAGCATCAAATTTTTGTTCACTGGAGAACATCATGTACACAATTTTGCTGCTGCACCAGAGAATACCTGATTTTGTTTAGACAAATCAATATTTCCTGGAAAAAAAAAATAATAAAAAAAAAACTAGCAAAAAGCCCAAACAAACAAAAACCAAAAGCCTGTGTGCATGAAGGAGTAGCACAGGTATGGCACAGCTCATGAGAAGGACACACTGACATTTTGTGGCTGCTCTGTACAGCTCAGACTGGAACATTCCAGTCTCCAAGGGCCATTCCAACCACTTGAGCACTGTATTCTCTTCTCTTTATTTTGAGATTAATGTGAGCATAAGTACCACAAGCAACCTTCTGATAATTCCCATGGATTTTTTTTCTCCAGACACTTTCCCAGTTCTGTGCCTCTGAAGCTTCACTAACACAAAATCCATCCTGACAGAAGGGGATAATTGCATCAGATAGTTGCACAGTGATGCTCCATATTATTACACTGTCATGTCACCTGCTCCTTCTGATCCAAACTCAGCATAATTTGAAACATCTCTTTATCAACTTCTGCAGTAAGGATATAATCTCTTTTTTCCCTAAACATCCAGAAAATATCAGCTCCTCAGGCAACAAAGAAACAAGCAAACTCTCTGTGTTTGAAAATAGCACCTAATATAATTTTGGGAGGAAAGGTGGGGCTCAGTGGGGAGAAAAGCCATAAACACTTCCAGAATGCCTAAAATTTACTGAGCTGAGTAATGAGTCTTAAAACCTCACACAGCTCCCATCTCTTCACAGCTGCCTGTTCCTCTTTTAGCAATCCTTGTTTTTACTGAAATTCTATCAGATAGAACCTCCAATTATTTTTTGCTTATTTTATTTTCTCCCTGCAAATTACAATCACAGAAAGCATAAGAGTTTCAAGTTGCACTGAACAGAAGAGGTCTTTTTCTAATAGATCCTACCAAAAAACAATAAAAATGCAGAATTACACAGAGCCAAAAAAAAAAAAAAAAAAAAAAAAAAAAAAAAAAAAAAAAGTTTTCTAATGCAAGTTGGCATCATAAAAAGATACTTCCAGGATAAAACAATAAATAATTTATAAACTGATATATTTCAGAAAGAGAAAGAATAAGTATTTCACTGAAATATCGATTTTTTTTTGGTCTCAAAGTGGCCATTTTACTGAAGAGTGGTTCACAATTTCAAAATTATGTATCACTCAATAAAACAGTGCATTTATTAATTCACTGTTTCATAATTCCCTGAAAATACACTGTTCAGTAGAAAACTGAAACTAATTTTTCTACTTACCAACCAGAAAAATTTATAATTGCTAAAGCCTCTGCAGGAAATTGAGAGAAGGATTATGCACATTGTACAACCACAAAAAAAAAAAACTAAAACAAGAAAAACTAAACAGAACATGGGTCCTTGTAGGACATTTCTGCAAACTGGGAACCGTGGACAGGAATCTCCCATTTTTAGGATGAATCAGGAAAACCCAGATGCCTTTAGTTACAGTTGCCCAGAGATTTTAGCTTTGACTTGTACTATTCTACATAACCTCCCATCATTGATTTCCAAATCCTCACTTCTCAGAATAAATTATGTTTCTGTACCCATTCAGCCCACACCAATTTATTAACCACATCTTTCCAGTGCTGTGAGAACACGAGGCTGCCAAAATCTGTTTATTTAGAACAGGAAAAGCTCTCAGCAATGTCTCAAACAATGAGCATCCATTCCATGTGTTTAGGAGATGAAACTGTGCTTCAACCACTCACAGATTTTAAGGCAAGTGAGTATTTAGAGCATTTTTTTATCTTGTATTTACTGGATGCTTTTGTATTCTCATGAAGGATATTCAGGGTTGGCAAAGCCAACAGAGGCTCATTTTTCTATGGTGAGAAGGAAGAAGTGGCAGCAAATGTTTGCATTGGACAGCAAGTGCTGACTTCCCTTCTGCAGGAACTCCTTCCCACAAGGGCAGGGATGGAATATTTGCATTCTCAAGAGTTCCAGGCTGTTCTCACTCCTCTGACCTGCCAGACCTGTTCTGTGACTGAGCAGTCCCAACAAAAACTTGTAAAATACATGAAAGTGGAGAGTACACAGTTTCAAAAGACAAGAAATAACTTCAAGCTTATTCCTTACATAGAAAATTAGAAACTTGTACAGCTTGTCCTGGGACTAAACTCCATTGATTGTGTTCTGCTAAATGATTATTCCAGAAGATTCTGTTGCAATGTCTAGATGGAGGAAAAGCCTTCACAACTATTATTGTTCACTCTTATTCAAGTAATGGTCTTCATTCAGCCAGCTAAGGGGATTACTCACATGATCAACAGATTTGAATCCAAAATATTTTGAGAAGTAGGCAATCACATTGATATAAAGAAAAAAATAAGAGATCCTGTGTAACAAATTGAAGGGTGAAATACTCAGCCACTCTGCAGCCAAATGTACCAGGCCACTGTCAAAGGAATTCTATTAAAAATGAGCAATGGTTCATGGCTCATACCAGCTATTCAATAAACTGATTTTATGGTAACACCATCCAACTCCACTTTACACATTTCTATGTCCAGAGCTCCCAAATACAGGTTCAGGTCTTCACTGTGACTGATGACTCCCAGATTTAATTGTGAGGTGACAAGCACTGCTTATGGCCTGAGATTTGGACACTGGTGTTCAAAAGATGCTGCAAATATCACTGCACACACAAAACCCTTAGCACATTGCTCCTTTGTGCTGTGACTGTCTGGCAGGACGTGCCAGCAGACAAATCTGTTTGGCTTGACCTTCTGCCACCTTTCTCATCAGCTAAAGCAACAAATCAAAAGGCCTTTCTCAATAAAACTTCAATCCCTGGTAGCCAGTATTAATGTCAGGAAAAGGGGGAATTAGAGATGAGAAATCAGAGTGAGATCCTTCTGCCTCAGGAGGAAGCCAGAGAAGCCAAGCACACAAACAAGTGTTTACTTAAAAGGTTGATTGTTTCACAATCTAATTTTAAAACTCCCCACTTAAGCACTTCCTGAAATCAGTATTTAATGTTTTCTGAGCAGGTAGGCTGGAAGGGAGGAGAGATTAGGTCAGAGATGGGATGTTAATAAGAAAACACGGTATGTCAGCTTTGGGAGCAGAATCAAGGTCATTGAGGCTAAACACTGAACTGAGCTGTAAACACCTACCTGCCTATTCTCAAAAAAGCTCAAAAAACTAAACACAAAACAGAAACAAACAAACAAACAAACAAACCCCTAAAACCCAGTAAAGATTCACCCTGTGAATTCTGCAGTGATAATGGGATTTATAGACACATCCTGTCACTGCCCTCCTGTGCACTCATTTCATGGACAGGGCTCAGGAAAAAGGCAGAAAACATCCAGGGAGCAGAGAACTGCTCAAGCCAAATAAAAAAACAGAGTCCAGCACAATAAAAAAATAGTCTCAAGATGGTTAAATGCATCTGGGGCACAACTGGTAGGGATGGAAGCCTACAAGAGTTTAATTGGAGAGGGTTATACTCAGACATGAACATAAAAACACATATTAACAATAAGGTGGTGATCAATGTTTTTTGTTGAAATCTTGATTTAATTTGTGATACTTTTGCAGGCATGGCAGCCCAAATTGATTCAACAGAGTATTAATGAGTTAAGTACCAGGTGAAACAAAGAAATAACGTGTGGGGCATTGCCACAAGCTCCTGTGAACAGGTGACAAATGTTCTGATTTCCTCCCCTGACATGTGACATATGGAACTATCCCTGACAATTAGCCTGAAGTTAAAGCAGCTTCACATAATTGACATGCAAGAGTAACTTCAGAGGAACTCTCTGCTGATAGAAACAAGATGAACTTTCTGCCCCCTGAGAAAGAGTTACCCTTGCATGGATGGGCAGCAGGTGCCACTGCACTGAGGGGCAACGTGGTGAGAAATCCCAGTCTGCACCAGCAGCCTAACCAGAGGCTGAAAGCTCTGAAACATTCTGCACCCAGAAGCAATCATCAAGTCAGATTTTTTTTCTGTCTTAGGAGGAAAGCAAATGCAAAACCTTACCACCAGGGCAGGGATTCTTAAAGCAAACACGGGTTTGCCCTTTAAAATTCTTTTCAGAAATTTAAACTTATTGATGTAACCTGATGAAGAGTAAAACAAAGGTAACCTTGCCAAGATACAGTAATTTTCCAATGTTTTATTTTCTATTGAGACACAGAGATCCTTGTCCATTCACACTGTGCTCCAGATAACTGGTGGCACTCTCACCAGTTCCAGCTTTGGGACATGCTCTCCAGCTTGCATTTCCTGCAACACAGAAACTGTTTTCAAAATCAAAGGAAGCCTTCAAAACCTGACATGCATCCAGAGTACTCAAACATGATCACAGATCTGCTGTGAGAAGCAGCACTAAAGCAGAAAGCTGATGATTAATGCACTGCCCCATATCAAACAAGGCACTGATGCCCAGCCTTGCATGGGGGGTAAATCCACCAGAGGTAGAGAAGACTTTCCACATCATTAAAACTTCAGTTTCCTTTCAAGTCTAGTATTTTTCCTTTTATCTCTCCTCCTAAGTTTCCCTTCTTTTTTATGCTGACACAAAGAGCACAGGCAGTGACAAGTTGTGGGGATCAGTTTAATCAGAATAATTCACTCACCTATTGAACACACAATTCCTATCTCTGGGACCACAAGTGCACAAGAAAAACTTTCTCTGCAGTTCCCTCTGCAGTCAATGCAATTAACCCAGAAGTGCTCCTAACTTTTTCTTACAAGTTTAGGGTTTTTTAAAATATATTTACTACTGTAGCATCCTGGCTGTTTGTCAGAGAATTGAACTTTTCTTCTTCATTGACCAATAACCAAAACCTCTTTTTTCATTTACCTGAGGTTGTTTCAGAACCAATAGGCAGAATTTCCCATCAGTTCTGTTGTTAATTACAACCAGGTTGTTAATTAACCAGGGTCTCAGACTGAAGGTTGGTGACCTTGTACTTGAAAAATAAATTTTCAGCTGCGAACAATTAACAAACTCAGTAGACCAGAAAAAAAAAAAAAAAAAAAAAAAAAAAAAAAAAAGCCGAGGCCTGGTCTGTTCAAAAATGATAAGAACAAAAATTCACCAAACCCAGAAACAATTGAGCTGCAGCCATTGTTTGACAGCTCTGTCATTACGTGGGCCATGAATTGCATTCAGTCATCACCTTGTTTATCATTTCCCTGGCTGTAAATTAGTTGTACAATGCAATGAGGTTCTGGACTGCCAAACACGTGGTGAGTGCTCACTGGAGCATGGACAATATCCCACCAGAGCCTCTGGAAGATGGAGGAGGGAGCTGGGAGGTGCAGGCTGCCTGCATGGATCTGTCTGCATGAAAAACAAGGACCACCAGGCCTGCCAAGCTACAAATCCATGTGCTGGAAGGAATAATTAATGGTGTAATGATGCTGTCATCACTACAGTTCCTGGTACACTTTGCTTTTCCTGGTTTTTATCTGGAAATCCCTTTTACAGTTTGGGTACTGTGTGGATGAGGACTTGCTCAGAAGTTTTCCATTAATTACACCTGTCAGAGAGTACAGGAAAGGCACTTCACAAGATGAGGTCATGAATTTTCCCAATGGTCACTTCCCAATCCCCAGTTTATGTCTGAGATTCAGAAGAGTCTTGATCAGCTCCCCAGTATTGGCAGGCTGCCTCTGTGCAGTATCAGATTCCTCCTGGGGAGTCTCACAGAGCTCTCCCATCCCTAATAAACCATCTCCAATCATCATGGCTGATGGCTGCACTTTCTTTACATAAATAATTCTCAGCTACACCTCCCACATTCCACAAACAAGAACAGAATACAAAGAAAAGAGTGAACAGTTTATGTTTTAAAATTCATTAAGGCAGAGAAACTGCAGAGTTATATTCCGGGTCTGTGTGCTGCTGCAAAATCCAAATGAATGGCAGCTGCTCCTAACTTGGAGCTGTGGTAGAGGTCCTAATTACCTGCCCAAATTTGAACTGGTTATGCAGTTCTCTATATTAACCACTGTGCAATTAATATTAATACTGGGAACAGAGATGATAAAGCAGGAAAAAAAAAAAAAAAAAAGAGTTCTGAAGGTTAATGTGCACAGCTGCCATAGGCTGACAAGGAGGAAAGAAGGCTGGATGTGGGATTGTGTAAATACCCATATTCCACAGCCAGCAAGATGATATGATTTCAGAGCCCTTTTCTTCTGGAGATACTGGCCTTGTTCCAAAAACCAGACTGTTCCAGACAGACAGGAATAAGATGCCATAAAAAATTCAGTGTGTTGACGGGCTGGTTGTGGTAAATATCCTGATGCAGTTTTGTTCTGGATGTCTCAGCTCCCTTTTCTCCACACTGAGTCTGCAGGTCTAAATTCAGATCAATAGCAGCAATGAATGGGAAACATTTTCAGCTGCAGGACGTTATTATTCCTGGGAAGGAAAACAAGGACTCTGCACTGATGGGCACTATTTAAATACACAGCCCAAGCAATTAAAAAGTCTGTTTACAAAACCCCCTCAGAGAGGTTCTACTTTATAAGCCATGGCATTGTTTCCCAGACTACAGCTACTTAAAAATATAAACAAAAAAATACCCTTAAAGCTCTATTTAATATATAGGTAGAAAACAGACAATCATTGGGGAAATGTGTTCTCCAAACTCATATTTAAATGAGTTTTGTACCTCTCACGATCATTACATTTATTTGCACCTCAGAGCTTTCTCCTGCTCAGGAGAAAGGGAAGGTTGTGCACATCAGTGGGGAGGGCTGAGATCAAGCATTTACTGGCACACAGAGGAGGTTTCAGTGCTCAGTAATGAAGTGATAATCATCAAGGTAGATTAATGATTGTCTGAGAGAGTTCATCGCCTTGGGCCATTAACCCTCATGTGGTTATTAATTCTGCAGAAGACATCCTGCACTGCTGAGGTCATTACTGCTGTTATTAGCTAATGAAAGATAAAACATCTGAAGTTCCCTCTCTCATATATTTAGATATTCACACACCCATGCCCGTGTTGTACGTGGGCCTGATTAAATTGGTCATTTCAGAAGTAAACGGGGTAAGTGTGTTGGGAGGTCAGAGCACCCACAAGCAGGGTAAATTACCAAAGACTGAGCTTTGCTCTGCCAGAAAGGCTCTTCCTGCTGTCCCAGGCTGTGATTCACTGGAGCAGAGGCAGAGGGAAATAGCAGAAAAATCAGCTTTTTTTTTTTTTTTTTTCCTACAATAGGCAAAGCTTTAGCCTGTAGCATCACAGAATTAGTTAACTTTGAATGCAGCTGGAGGGATCTCATGTGAAGCTGCCTTGTGATGGCTGCAGCAACACTGCTGCTGGCAACTGGCCACAAAATGATGTGGCAGGAAAGGCCAGTGCAGGCTGGGATTCTCTGAGACATCATTAATCAGTAATTGAATCCATATTCTCCCACCTGCACATCTCCATGTTAGGATGCTGCTCCAAACCAGCTGAGGTCCATGCAGGACTGGTTCTCCTTCTCTCTGGGTCACACACTCCACCAGCACAGTGTGAGTGATGGGATGGCCAGGGTCTGACAGCTAAACTCTGCTCTGCCCCTCTGCAGGGTTGTATTTTTTGTTCAATCAGCTCCCTGGAGCAGCTCACCACATGGCCAGCAGTGCCAGAAGGCAGCAGGGGCAGAGCTGAGCACACTGAGATTGTGACTCAAGGCATGAGCAGAGCAGCTGTAATGTGGATGGGTTTAAACTGAGAACTTCACCCATAGCTCCAGCTGAATTCAAAGGAAAACTTGCAGGCAGAGAAAATTTGTCAAATACAAATACAGCCCAAAGCCACTGAGGTCACAGTTTGAATCTGTACTTTGTCTCAGAAATTGGTTTTTCCGAAGTTTTTTTTAAGTGCCATCAAGAGAAAAATTAAATTTAGAGGCTTCCTTCTTTTGCAAATACTGATCTGACTCCTTGCTACATGGGCATTATTTGGTGATCCAGCAGCTGAAGGATGACACAATGCTTTCTCTTGATCACTCTTAAATTGTGAATCAAGAGAGTTGGAGTTTACCTGCTCAGAAATAAGGGAAGGAGCACCTCAGGCACAGCCTGGGTTCAAAGGAAAACTCAGCACCTACACTACATTTGTAGAAGTGAAGAAATGGTTGATACTCCTGGTAAAAAAATCAATTATTTTGTCACAGCCCACAGTTCAGGTGCTAGAATGTATAAAGATATATGTACAATATAATTATGTTTTTACTAACAGCAGAAATGAGAAAGGAGATCGTCACCCAGTAATTATATAAGAAACCTCTGTTTGCAAACCAGTACTGATCCAAATTTAACACCATGATGTCCAAGCAGCATCAGTGGAGAGGTTTCATACCTGTTTGTTTTGAAAAGGAAAAACCAGGGATCCAAATTGAAATATTCCTGAAGTTCTCACCACTTTGGGCACAATTTATACAATCCATTTTTATCCCTAACAAAACAGTAAGCCAGTTTTCTTACTGGATCAACATTTTTTTTTAAATTTCATTTAACTGATTTAGCAAGACAAATTAAGTATGACAATATTTTTTAATGAAAAAAGTCATACTCAGGGATAAAGCTGATCAGGAATCATTCCATAGCAAAAATATTTCAAAAGCAATCCTACATTTTTATTGTTTTAATATTCCCTATGCCCTAAAAGCTTTTTACACCACTTTTTCACCAGAGAAATGGAAAACTGTTTTATAAGGTCAACATTTAAAACCAGCTCAGCTCAAGAACACTTTTGTAAATATATTTCACCAGCAAGAGGAACACAAAACTTGTTTTCAAACACTTCTAGGAACACTGAACATGAGCATGACCTAAAACATGTATTTACTTTAAGAGCAGCAATAAAAAGCACTTTTTGTATTTGTGGAAGTTTGAACTTTCATTCTTCTTCTCCTCAATCAAACCTAAATTTTAGTGGAAACACATTAGTTAATTGGTTCTTTCATCTCTCAACTGCCTCCCAGCTTCATGTCAGATTGAAAATAAACTTTCATGGAATAATTTCAAAATTAGTACAAGTATAATACTTTCATTCTTTCAAATTTTTTTACAGAGAGAAGATAAAAAGAAATTTGGAATCATCGACAAAAAATACAAAGTAGAAATCAAAGGGAGAAGTGAAACACAGGGATTAATTTTTATTATCAGAGTGTATATACTGATAGTGTATCAAATATATTCTAGCTATCTTTTTTCCACATAGAATTCCTTTTCATAGTGTTGTCACCCAAAAATGCAATTAACATAAAAGGTGGGGAATACAGCTTTAAATAAGGACAATTTCCTGTAACAGTCTTTGAAACAAAACTGTGTTTCTGCTTTAATCCTGGATAGATGATCTGGTTTTAATTTCCATAGAAATGAGATTCCCTTCTTTGTGGCAGAGCTGCCTGTAAGTGCACAGTAATCCTGACCTCAGAGAAAGGACTGAAGTTTAATGGGAGTTTAAACAGTCTATAAAGAAAATAAATTATACTCATTATCTGTAAATAAATAGTTCTGATTGTTCTTCCTCCTTCCCCCTCCTCCTCTCAGATATGGATTGTACAACATTCCTCTGGCAGATCTGCAATCTGATTATTGTGGAGTTTGGGTTAGAATACAGAAAGAAAATATTAATAACCTGTATGTGCACTTTTTAAAGGACAAGGCATTCACTTATTGCTATTGACTGATATTTCAGAAATTCAAGTTTAGTATTTAAATCAGACTAAGAAACAATTCTTTGTTATTTCACTGCCTTCATTCACATGTTGGTAACAAAAAATTGCAATTTACCCTGGGTCCTCCTGAGGCTTGAGGGTTTATTTTTTGCTTTTCTATATTTAAATCACCGAGTTTGTTTTTTGTATGAGGAGCTCAGCTGTGGGTCCCAGCTCTGCCCAGGGGCTGCATTCCAACACTGAAGGATTTCTTTTACTTCTCAGGGCTTTCCAAGGGAGCAGAAATAAATGAACACATTAAAGATCACCATTTTCTGGTAATCCAGTGGAAGAACAGAGAAACTGGCTCAACAGAACAGGATTTCCTCTGGTTTTGATGGCTTATTTGTTTTTGTTGGATTTGCTCAGAAAGCTTTTAGAAGACTGAAATGTTAACAGAAGAATTTGCAGCTAAAAACTTATTTCCTGATAATCCTGCTGCTGATGATTAATACTCTAATATGCTTAAGGTTTGATCTTGACAAAATACTGAAGAATTTGCTTGAACTAAGTGCAGGAATAATCCACTAATATCACATTTCAAGTGACTATCTCAGTTTCACACTGTTTGAGCCCTCAGTGGCTGCAGGATGGAATCCAAAATTGCTGACACTTCCCTTCCTCAGGGCACAAGCAGAAACTGCTGTTCCACAGTTTGCTTGTAAATGTACAGACCTGAAGCTGAGCCTAATTAAACAGGAGCTCCAAAGCACCTGAGACTTTAATTTTAATAAAGGCTAAAGGGGAAAGCTCCTTCAGGAGTTTGGTTGTCAAACTGCTTAATTATTGATTTCCAAAACTACTTTAGGACTTGAGACAACACTTTTTAAAACCTTTAAGAACTTAACACCCTATTAAATTAGTGGGAATTTCAAGATTATTTAAGGCTGTAATCTGCATAGAAGAAAAGTTTTGTGCATAGGAACTTTACAAAACATAGCAAATAAATAATATTCACATGCAGGCACTAAATATGTATAAAAATATAATTATTTGTATCTAGGTATTTATAAGAATTCAATGAACAAAAAACCACTGTGGGGAAAAAAAAAATTACAGGTCTCATTGCATTTGAGCATTTTGATGAGCAAGGAAGATACCCAGCCATAAAAATGAAATTAATTAATATTTCATGATCCTGGAACACCCTTCTTCTTTCTTGGATGACCATATTCTGTGGGACAGTAGGTAAATTTATTGCTATATGTTATATTTATATTAAATTTAAATTTATATTATTTATAATATTATTTCTATTTATATTAAATTTAAATTTATTGCTATATTTTAAGGCAATAAATAGATCAAATAAAGTACAAAAAGAGTACAATCTTTAAAAGGATTGATTGAAACTCATAACATCCAACAGCCTTGTGCTTGCTCTGTGACATGCCCTAGCACTGAGGCTGCAGCACAAAAACAAGTGACAAGCCTGAGGAATATAACAATCATTACACCTTAAGCAGATGCTGTTCCAAACACAGATTTGGGATATCTGGAAGGAGCAATGAGTCCCACAGTCCCAATCTCCTTCAGCCCAAAGGGCTGGAAATGATCACCCACGGCCCATCAGATGGTTCAGCTGGTTTGGAAATACCCAGTGATGCAGAGAACTCTCATTTGAAGGGAGCAATTCTCAGAATTGTTTCCTCTGCATGGAGTTTCATAACAGAAGAAAGTGAAGTGGGACCAAGTGAGAAGGAATGTAAGAAAACTCAGAAAAAGAAGTAAAATCATTTTCCATCTAATAAGGCTGTGACCACACCTGCACATTTCACAAGAGTGCATCATCTTGAATTTGCTTCCCAGAATGTGAGAAATGTGAGGCTCCTGCTCACTTTTGGAGCTCTCTGACACCCTTCCTCCTCAGCAGGAAGGACCCATTTTTCAACCTGAATATTCCATTTGTTTGGTTTTTTTTAACCTTCCCCTGCAGCATTTCCCAACAGTATCTCTGTGTTATCTTTACAGACAGAGCACTCAGAGTGTCCTTCTGCTTTTAGCATTGCTCCTGACTTCCAGAAACACTGTGACCCAGCTGTAATTTATGATAAATTTTCCATCTGAAACCAAATGCAGATAAAAATTACAGGACTTCTCATTTGATTTCATTTCCAACACTAAGCATAGATTTCCTCTCTGTCTTTGTAACACCGTTCACCAAAGAACTCGTGTGTGAATTCCCTTTCTGATAGGTAATTTATTATCTTTATATTTTTTGTATTACTTCTGCTATGTCATCTGAGGTTATAATTGAGATCAGGATCATAATTATTTTTCCACTATTGAACCAAAGAAGAAAAGGTCTGTACACTATGGCAGCTGTAACTAGGGGTGATGTCTCCTCTCAGAAAGAGAGAGCTAAAGGAAATTTGCAGTAAAACACTATAAAGTAAAATCATTTCACAGAACTCAGAGCTTAGGAACAAATGCAGTACCAGCCTCACCTTCTCCACCCACTTGTCAGTCACACCCTACATCAAACATCTTATTTTAATAACAATCCAAATGAGGAGGTGATTACCAAAGCTCAAAGCACAGGGTAAAACTATCTCAATCTCAATTTTCAAACAGCAGCCTTGTCATTAAGCAGGGCCCCCACTCTGCATGACTGATATTAATGTAATTATTAAACTGCCAGGTGATGATTTCCTCTATTAAATCTTCAGCAAATCCAACCTAATACGGAAAACAAACATAGAACACATTTGTTCCCCTCCACAAACATTTCTCTTTGCCCTTACTAAATCTGGAGTTCATGTCTGGAAAAGGAGCCAGAGGTGGCCAGGGGAGCTGTTTTCCAGGTCACTGGGATGTAAATTCAGCAGAACAACCCCCTGATGACACACCCAGAGATCCACCCCGGGCCCTTTGCTCACGACTTTGGCATCAAGTTTGGCACAAGGGTGGAAGCTGTGCACAGATATTCCCCCTGAACAATAAACATGTTTGCTTTAGATCAATGACTTTTTCCTTGAACTAAAATTCTGGGGCAGATCTGGCACTCTCTAGCACAATTCCCTCCTTATCCCTTTGACATGTGAAATCTGGGTCTACATTTCCTGTGAGGGATAAAAGGGAATTCTCATGCAGGCTACACCAGCTCCCTGCTGCTTTTACACAATTCTCTTAAGTGAATTTCCTCCTCTAATTTCATCTGGATAATATTTATTTCATTTCCTCTTTTAAGGTCTGCTACATCTGTGAACATTAACACATCCCAGTAGCTTACTCACTCCATTAATCAAGTGCTGAAATTGCACTGGTTAATTCACAGCAATATTTACACAGTAATTATCTACAGCTCTTGACTTATAAAATTTTACCAATCCAAAGAAGATTTTTATTTTTTTAATGTATTCAGGAGCTCAGGGTTTACCACTGTGACTCAGCCTTTTCTGAAGGAGAGCACAGCACAGAGGGTCTCCATTTTCTGAAGGAAATTTGGGGCAAAAAACATCTGTACTTTCAACTTCCCTCAGTTTTGGGGACACACAGATTTACATTTCAACTCCACAATTAAGACACAACGTGTTCCTGCTAATTTCTATCCCACCTGCCTTGCAAGTAAGTAAGAGCAGCAGCAATTGCAGAAAATCAGAGAAATTATTTGAAAAAAAAATCACAAAACAGCCACTCACTCATCCAGGTACCTTTTGGCTTACACAGATATATTTACACCAAATAAATATCACAAGAAATGCAAACTTTAATGATCAATTGACCTAAATATTCAAATTTATGTGAACAAAATCATTATTTTGTACCTTAAGTGTTACCAGAGAAGAGGCAGAGGTCAGATTGTACCAACAGCAGCACTGTGAACCTTCAAGATATCATTGTTGATATCCCTGTGCCATTAAAAAAATATCCTAACCACAGTGCTCCAAATGTGTTTAAATCTCTGCTTTTTCAAGTTGCCTGATGACATTAATTTAATAATCATTAATTTAATAATTTAATTTAGTAAAACAGGATATGTTCAGCTCACTCTTCTTACATTGCTATATCTAGATGTGAAGAATTGTTCTCCAGAGATTTTAAGTGCCATTAATACCTCCCTTCTCCCTGGACCCACTTTTCCTGTTGGAAATCAGCCTTGCTGGAGCTTACCTCAGATATTCAAGCCTAAAAGCTCTCCAAATCTCTACTAAAACCACAGGATACTCATCAGCACTGAGATTTCTCACCCCAAAAAGCCAGAGCTTTGCTGTCCTAACATGCAATGATTTTATCATTATGTAGTAGAAAGCACCAGTTGCTGCAGGGAGTTCCAGGCAGGATATCCATCTGTACATTACTTTTTCCTCATTTCCTTTATTTCATTTATTTTCATATTTGTGAGACTAATTGATGATGAACAGAGAAGGACAGTTCCCCTAACATCAATACAAATTTTGGAAAAAAAACCATTTCCTGATGTGGGCCACGTGCTCAGGCTGGGTCTGTTTGGGAATAAAAGCTCCCACCAAGGGTTACTCTGCAAACCAGCTCCTGGTGGGAACTGCTGCTTTTGAGGGGAAAACTGCTCCAGTTTCAGGTTTCTGTTTGGGTTTTTTTTAATGTCAATGTGTTTCTACCACTACATTTATGCATTTGATGGACTGAAAAGCCTTGGAAACCAGAAAGGTGGAGAAAGATAAAGCAGCTGAGTGCTAAAGTTATTTTTTGCTGGGACATTTCAGACTGAAAGAGGTTCCTCTTCATGGCTAAATTTGGACATTTAGAGCCCAAACTCTCCATGGAGTTCAGTACTTCTAGATAATGAATTTATTTGGATAATGGAAATTCAAGTCCTGGGGGAGTTATCTTTCTATGTGCACATAGAAAGTCATTAAGAGGAGTGGGGGAAAAAATTAACATTATTTCCCAAAATGGTAATATAGTGTTTTCTTTCTGTGACCTGAAGGTAAATTAAAATAATTCCATTTTCTGAAGATATGACATTTTTGGGATGGTTATATTTTTCTTTTAGTTTTTATATTACATTTCTAAACACACAGTATCATGACATTTGTTTCTATCTAGATTTTTTTTATGGAGCATTTTACTAAAAGCTCTAAGTTTAACATACTCTTAATTTACTCTTCAAAATTTCCTTCATGACTGGAGTTTTAAAGCAGTATCTTTAATCCCAAAATTCAAACTGACCTGGATGTATATATTACTATCATTTAAACTAATTATTTTCAGCAGAGGACATGGGGGAAAAAAGAGACAGCATTACTCAAGTTAACATTTTCTCTTACAGAAAACCAAGAACAGTAATCAAATTTAAAATTTGTTTAGAAATTATATTTCACAGATTGAAAGATTGATTTTAGAATTTAAACAGAAAACCTTATTCTTGTAGGTGTTTCCAGAAGGCTGCTGAAACCATAACAGAATTTTTGATGGTTTGATCAATACCAGTTTGAGCAGTGATAAAACCTGCTTTGCACCAGAAGTCAATTTTGTACACAAAGGAGTGAGCTCAGGAATTTTCTGAATTATTTTTGCTATAATAAAAGTGTTTTACTCTGGCACTTCAGGACAGATCGATTGGCAGACATACACCATCTGCTTCTGTGAAAACTAGGACAGAAAATATATAGAAACCTATATGCTGAGGCTTAAACAATAATCAAATGAAAGCTGCAATAAAACACATTGAGCCCTTTATAACAGGATTACTTTTCAGACAATGTATTTTACTTAAATCAGAAGCAGTCTCTGTCTCTTTTTGGGTGGCTTCTGTTCCCTGCAACACTTCCAGTCTAAAGCAAGTTCTGAAGTTTGCAGGATGGAACTCATCCAAAAAGGACAGGTTCTTCAGAGAGATATCTGCTTCTTCCTCCCCAGCAAGGTGGCCAATTTTAGACTAAAGTCCCAGCCTGCAGAAACTTTCCACAACATGAGGAGAATCAGACAAAGCACAGGTATGTTCACAGCACAAGGGACCTTTCCCAGCTGTGCAGATATTTCCAGGAAGAAAACTCAGCATAGAGGCATTCAGAGGAAACTCTCTTTCCTACTTCCAAGTTTCTCTGTGAAATTTTAATCTATTTAACAGTGCTGTTCTGTTAACATGCAATGTTTCATGTGGAGTTTTAGATGGGTCCCTCAGCAACTATTAAAATACATTGCAATCTTATTCTAAATTACATGAATTATTCTATCATAAACCTGAGAAATTCTCCCCCCTTTCCAGATTTCTCCAGGGGACACAGTTATTTGCATTTTGGCCCCAAAACTCAGACCTGGCCAGGCTGGAGGCAGAGTTACTGCAAAAGGCAGAAATTCTCAGCCATGTCATAAGAGATAAAAATCCACATTCCACAACAAGTTAATGGGACCATTGTTTGTGAAGGGTGAACAGAATTAGAATTAGATTTGTTGCTGTGAAAAGTTTGCTCTAGCTGACAGCAGTTATTACAAATATTGCATTATAAAATCCCCAAGGTGTTTGCATCACCTGTGGAAGAGCAGGTGAACATGAGAGACTTGATTGCCTCCATCCCCAAACAGCTCCCATATTTTCATCTGCTGGGATCCTGCCCACTCTGTGTTTTTGTCTCTCTGAATTCTGTTTTAATCCCAGCAGGATGTGGTCCATGGGCAGTTTGCATTCTCTTTACCAAAACAAGGTGCACAAACACCTGCTGATCTTATGTTCCTTCAATACCACATTACAAAGTGATGCTTTTAAATCTTAACCACAGATAATAAAAAATTAAACTGCTTCATCCACCTTTCTACATACCCATGATGTTAGCTGATATATTTATTAACTCTAGAGAGGGCCAAAATACACAAAGTTTACTCCTCAAAAGTGAGAACCTTCCAAAGCCTTGTTGTCTGCAATCCATCCCATAGGAATAACACACATTTTTCCTACTTCATGCTGTTATTCTGCCTGAATTTTTACCTGCTAGTGGAAGGCCTAATATTAGAAAACAACACACCCCTTTTCATTCAAGAAAATGCTCACAGCTATAGGAAGCTTTTGCCACCTGAGAATCTCCTTTCAAGCTATTTAAAGCAAGCCTCACCTGCAACATAAATATCCGCACCTTTATTTTAAAAATGAGTGATTGTGCCAGAATAGTTCTGTATTTTCTTGAATATCACTTCCTTCTGTCTTAAAATCAGATTAAAAAGGTATAAAAAATTAAAAAATCTCTCTAGATCAGAGCAAAGGTTGGAACACTGATTTTCATTTGCTTCACAGCTATTTCAGCCATTTTTTCTGTGCAGTTTCTAGAAAGTGAAAGTTCTCTTGCTCACACCAGCAGGATTTATATTGCTCAAGCAACTGCAAAAGCAAAAGAGGGGTTAGGAAAACTTCCATTAAGAGCCAGAACTTTTCCTTTGAACAATTCCATGCAGAACATGCTGTTGTTAAAAAGGGCAAACAAAAACTGTGAATGCTGCCTGTAAACTAATACTGCAAGGCAAAAATATGAACAATTAAATATCAACAGCAGCTGTCTGCTGACTGATCCTCATGGATTATTTAGTTGACCCCTAGCAAGGAGAGGGCCCTGAAAAGTCAATAGGAGCAGGAATTATCAGGTGGGTGATGAAAAGAAAAACTCCCAACAATATGGGAAATGGAGAACTTCAAGAGAACTGACTGAAGGATTTTCTCTTTGTTTCAACTATATTCTTCTCTGGAGATCTTTAATAAACAAAAAGATCATATGGGGATAAGCATCTCGAAAACAGGAGAAAATACAATCAGAGAAGAGCAATTCCTCAAAAAAATGTGAATTTATATTGATTTCAAATTAACTCTCCACACAAACTCCCCATGCCCCAGCAGCAGATATTCAGATATGCACAGAAGGCAAAGAAAAACACATGGAAATGTGAAGCAAGAATTAGGATGTGCTGCCTACAGACTTAGACACATATATTTAAATACCTCAATAATACAACAGATCTTGACTCTAACAAGTTCTCAAACTCCTTTAAAAGACTTTGAATGTATAGGTTTTGAATGTAAAGAAAATGAAGAGTCTCATAAAATTTTCAGAGCATTAAGGGGCTGTCTCCAAGCTGGAGGCTGTGCTTGGAGAAGGGAGCATTGCCAGCCTCAATATTGCTGCAGCTTAGGCTTGTGAACCCTCTGTGGTTTGGGAAAAACCTCCAAAAGCAATGAATAGTAAAATATGTGACCACAAACAATTCCTTGAGATGGCTGCATTTTCTAATGATGCAGTGATGAGAAGTGCCTTAGTTAACCACCAAGCAAAAACAAAATTAAAAAAAAAAAAAAAAAAAATCCAAACCACTCATAAAAACTATATAGATCCCAGTAAAAAAAAAAAAAAAAACAAACAAACAAACAAAAAAAAAAACCAACAAACCAAAAAACAATCCACCAAAAACAAAACTCCATGCTAAAGAAACATGAAAAGACCACTCTACATCCACGTGCTTCCTTTTCCACTATATCCTACTTGCAACATCCCTCATAAATTAGGGTTTCTTTTGCCTTTATAGATGACACATTTTGCTCAATTTTCTTTTAATGACAATTTTAGCTAAAAGATGAGCTGGTCTAAAGATCTGTAATATTTCTATTTATAGGAAAAACAAACCCAAACCTTTGAAAACAATATTTTTTTCTAACCCTGGTCTTTCAGATAAGCTGGAAGTTCCTCCCAGCAGAAGCAGCAAGTAGGATATGGTGGAAAAGCAGGATGTGCTGAACCTGCTCTGCAGTCTCAGAGATGCTCTTTTCTTCCCAAAGCAGGTTGGACCCTTTCTGTGCAGCTCAGTTTTCCCAGGTATCATCTGCTTCCACAGATGTGCATCATTAAGAATGGAAGAACCAACAGCAATATTTCCAAATAATTAAACATTTTAATGTGGTAAAATAGATATGGCACGAAGCCATTAAGTGTCTCCTGTTGGGAACTCTGCAGCCATCAAGCACAATATGGTGTTTGTGGGAAGCCTGAATCCAGAGCTCAATGGAATGGTGAAATGAAAAATCTGAGACCATTAGCAGGGGATTTAGATATAGCAGTTACATCCTGCATCTGTGGATGCTTCTGTGATCAGCTGAAGGAAGGCACCCCACAGAGAAGTCCATAAAAATGCAGCATTTCACTAATGATGTTTCCATATATTTTTGTGTGCAACCTTAAAAAGCTTTAAGCCCCTATAATTAGGGATGATGCATTGGGGCAAGTGAAAAAAACAAAAAAAAAAAAAGAAAACACTGGAATGAACGTATGTAGTTTGTTTGTACTGGATTTCTATCAATGTGTTTGAATGGGCAGTTTCAGAAATTAATTTGGAATATTATGATCTCCTTCAGCAGCATCCTTTCAAAACAAAAGGCACCAGTGTGCCCACAGCATGAAACAAAGAACATTTTACTTTACTGCCCAATTAACACTGCTCAGGTTTGTTTCTTAGGATACCCAGTGAGTTTAGGATGACAGATACACTTTTCTGTTTCAAGAGGATATATTCAGGCTTTAATGTATATGATCCAGCTGGATACAGACAGAAATTCATATTTTCTACCTAGCAATCATCTTTGCAGGAGCTTCATGCTTTGCCCCCAAAGCACAAAAGATAAACTGATGAAAACACAAATCTCTTCCAGAGGATGAGGATGTTCAGTCAAATTAACACCTGGTATTTACAAAACTTCAAAGGCAGTCATTCCTAGCTATACACAAGTTAAACACACAAAAATAAATGCCAGGAGTTGTGTATGACACAAATGCTATGGTGGAGCTAAATGGATGTCAGCCTCTGTATTAGGAAACAATTTTTGTGATGGAAAAAATACTACCTGAGGGTCTAAGCTGGGGGAAAACAGCAGGGAAGAAAGCAAGAAGGAAAACCAAACAAAAGCACATGGAAGTAAGAGAGACAACATAATGAAATATCATCTATTTTCCTGACATTGAAGAAAAGTAACAAGGAATGGGACTAATCTAATTGTCAAAGCTACTCTTTTTGGAAGAATTTTTTTCTTTTTAATTAATCATTTCATTGCAGAAACACTTTTCATAAACAAATTTAGGATTTTTAAAACCAGAGTCTCTGTTATTTTAAACAATTCCTTCCTTCCTTCCTTCCTTCCTTCCTTCCTTCCTTCCTTCCTTCCTTCCTTCCTTCCTTCCTTCCTTCCTTCCTTCCTTCCTTCCTTCCATGAGTAGTTACAAATGTCACTTTTCTTTCAGCCACACTTTTCCAGTTCTCTATTCACAGACGTGTTCAGCTGTGAAACCCCAAGGAAACTCTTTCAGGAAAGAAAGATCCAAGGCTGTTAAGCAAAACCCCCCAGAATTCCTAAAGAGAATTCACAAATTAATGCTAATTTATAGACATAAATGCACACAGATTGTTACAGGACTTTGCTGTGGCAAACCAAAGTTCATGTCTTAGTTGAACTGAATGCTGAGGTGCTGAGGAATTGCAGAGTACAGCAAACAAAAGAGAAAATGCTTCTTCATTTGGCCTGGTTTAGAGGGACAGTACATTTGAGGGGAGACACTTCCCCATCATTAGATCCCCACAGCTCATTTTCTCAAGAATCAGTGTTCAGCTCCTGCAAGCAGAGGGATCCTGCTGGGACTCACTGTTTCCCATTCTGCAAATCCTTTCCCCACACCTACAGAATCCTTCCCTCTGCAGCTCTATCCAGCTCAGTGTTTCACATACAAACCAGCCTGTGGTTTTTAAATGCTGTTCTATCAGTACAAATTGCAGAGCAAAGCCTGCCCTATGCCTCATCCTGACAGCAGATGCAGCTCTCCACAGGCTGCAAAAGTCCTCCTCTGGAAAAACAAACGAGGGTCCTGGGCAATAACTCGTGAGGTGCTCATTTGGTGTCTGCTCACAGTTACTGCCTCTGCTGGTTTGGCACTAAGGACAGCCCAGAGAATTGATCTGTTCTGAGAGGAGCAGCCAGGCTTCCTCTGTGTCTGACAAAAACCAGTCAGGGATTGGTTTTGAGAACTGAAAACAGTTAAACCACTGAAAGAGATTTCACACCTCTGTGAAATTCACATTTTAAAACAAACAAACCCCAGGAAAGCTCTTTTTCCCTTCCAGCCTCAGTGCAGGTAACACCAGCCCATGCTTCTTATCTTTCCTCCTCCAAGATCAGCTGTTTGACCAAACCCATCTTCTGCAAACAAATTCATTCCCAGAACTAGCAATTTTTAACCTACCTTCAATTATTCTACTTTTAAAAGTCTCATCTTTATCTTCTTAAGGATTGTCAGAATTGTTCAGCCACTATGGAGGTACCATGACCCAAATGCCCTGGACAGGTTCAGATTAGATATTGGAAATAAATCCTTCCCAGTGAGGGTGGTAAGGACCTGCTTGCCCAGATAAACTGTGGATTCCCCATTCCTGGAAGTGTCCCAGGCCAGGTTGGATGGGGCTTGGAGCAATTTGGGTAGTGGAAGGTGTCTCTTCTAGGGCAGGGAGTGGAATGGGCTTGAACCAAACCTGTGAGTCCATGGCAATCCTGGAACTGAAATGTCTGGAGTATTTACTAGAACATCAGCTTTGGGGCCAGGACACATCCCTTCCCTGTTTTGTCTAAGTGAATGCCAATAGTGGCAGGATGCAGAAACACTGTTGACTATTTGCTACTAAGAATATACAAATAGTGGAAAAAAGCAAAAACAAAGCCAGAACTATCCATTCTGGAGCAGTGGGGCTCAAATCAGCCCCCAAAATGAGGAAATGCTGCCCTCATGCCATTCACTGTTTCTACACTTTGCTGCTCAGTCTTGTTTTTGATTCACAGCTTCAGCATCTGACATGTTGGAACTCCTCAGGATTAATAAATTTAACATTTCCCCTTCACTGAAAGGCTTTATCTCACCATGTACTGCCAGCAAACAAGTTTCAACATGAGAAGCCAACAGTGTGAGAGAGAGTGAGAAAAATGTGTGCCAGGGCAGCAGGTGTGATGCCCAGTATTCTCAGGCAAGGCTGGGAATGGAGCTTTTGCATTTTGGGGACTGTGCCTCATGTTATGATAGCTCAGCTCATTATTTCTCAAGTTAACAAACTAATCAAAATTCCATAATCAAGGAGTCATATATAATTCCAAAAGCAGAAGAGCTACACTTCTGAAGAACAAAATGATCATAAAATACTCTCACTTCCACAAAGTGGAAGATCCTTAACTCTTAAAATCCTCATCCAATCTCTTCCTGAGACCCCCTGGTTTATCAGAGGTAACACCTACTCTCTATCCTATATAAAACAAACAGAAAACTGAACAATAAATCCTGGATATTGAATAGTAGAATATCAAGTAAATAAAGGTACATTTAAGGTTTTAAAGAATAGAGTTTCTTCTTTCTACTTCACAGGCAACAGAAGTTTTTCCAAATATATGTGGTAGCATACACAGATAAAAAATATGGCCTTGAAGGAAAAATTCTGTCAAAAAGGTATTTTGGTATTGAAGTGATTAAAGTCTTAACAGGATACAGAGGTTTAAGTGTGCTGAGAGAAAAAAAACCAGATAGTAATGTTTTGTAAGATAGAAGAGAATCTATAATGAGGATTGTTTCATGGCATTAAATAATATGACAGACTGACAAAATAGTGAAGGCAGTCAGAAAATCAGTCCCATTGGCACTATGAGAATGTTTTAGTGATTATGATAATGATGTCTGAAAACATTCTGGATGTTCTCAGGCAAACAGATCCAAGGTAAAATGATGTTGCATTTGAAGCTATTGGCTTCGAGGAGCTAGGAATTCACTCAGGAAATCTCACAACCAAACTTCAAACCTGAAATAAATCTGACTCCTTTTAGAGCAGTGTGATGCCACTGCAATTTTATTTCACACAATTATCCCAATTTACATCACTGTACACAAGGAAAAAATTATAACTCAACCCACAACAGGCTGTATCCACCTAGTCCTGAGCAACTCCTTATCCTGTGACTCTTCCCAAGCAGCATTAGGGAATGTTTTACCTGGCACCCCTAGGAGAGGTGCCAGAGCTGTCTACATCCAGTATATTTGAATGATTTAATTAACAAAAAGATGGTAATCCTTACTGATGCTAATTACCATAAGGTAGCATTATACAGCTCCTAAAAATACAACTTGAGTGAAAACAAACACATATTATAAGTTTTGCAGGAATCTAATGTATTAAAACTAGATACTAATAGAAAGGTATAACAATTCATCATTCACTCTTTAATTGAGTCCAGCTGGGTTGATATACTGGATATCTGTGATCACATGTTGTTACAATGAAGGAAGTAATGTCATCTGAATGAAAACTTCAAATCCTAAATGCACACAGATTTCCAGCATTATCCTAGAAAGTCACAGCTGCTTGTCCTCAGTTTTTTTACATGTGAAGATAATATTTTATTTACTTTAGAAGACTATTATGCACAAGAACTTGTCCACAAGAACTCTGCCTAAGGCAAAAGCATTGCACAAATACACATCTAACTTAAGGAGGAACAGAGCTTTTTAAAAGGAAGGAAAAAAATCAGACATTTTCCTCTCCAAATTCTCATAGTTTGACATGAAAAAGGTACCTGGAATAGAAGCAATTTGAGATTCACAGAGCTGCCAGCCTGATACCAGCAGGGCAATCAGGGCTCCCAGCACATGCACAGCTCCTGTGTCATTTACTCAAAAACAGATTATATAAAGTAGAGGAAGGAAATTTGCTGATGGTGCAAAGGTGGAACCAAAGGCAGGTAAGGGAAGGGCTGAAGTCAGAACACAGCCAAAATCAGAAACATTTAGGGAAACTCACTAGCAGTGGTTCTGCAAGTTTCATACAGAGATCACAGAGATAACAGGATAACACAGAGCACACTACAGAAACTCAAATGCCAAAAAATTGGAACAGAGAATAAAATTTACAGTGGGAGCTACATGAACAAAATCCCCAAACTGCAATCAGAGTGGTGCTGATTCTTATTCATGTCTTGTCCTTCCCATTCTCCTTCCTGTGTAAAAGGACTCAAGTGAGTGTTATAGATCCTGATTCCAAGCCCTTAAAACAGTCAGACCCTGTGCAGAGGCTTCATGAGAATTAGAACCAGCAGCTGAGATTTCTGTTTGGAAATGAGAAACCAGAACGACAACGTTGGAGGGGTTGATCAAGAGCTGAAATAAGCCCATTACTTCCCTGGGAATTTTGAATGAGAACAAATTGCAGGTTTCAGCCTGGCAGATTAGAAGATTTGAGGCTGTAGCTCCAAGCTGATGCAGAAATGTATTTTTATCAGCTTTTATGTGGCACTTTGCCTTCCACTTCCAGATTGCTGCGTTGTGAAAAGCAGGAACACTAATTACCTTGACACCCTCACTCATGGCAAGTGTGGATAACAACCAGGGAGGATCTGTGTTACTGGGATCACTGAATCACTCTGCTGCCATGACATAATTTATGGGTGGGTCAGTGAGCTCTGGGCAGGGGGACAGCTCCTGAAAGGCACCCCCAGCCCAAGGAACCCCAAATGCAGCCCCACACTTGGTGCTGCAGGTGAAAACTGACCCATAATAAAAATCAATAGCACTCACAGTCTCAGCAGGAGAGGCACTTTTCAATATTTAACCCAGGTCTACTCCCACTTGGGTATGATTTTCATAATTACCTGCTCTTGGCTCATTCTGCTCCTGCTCAAATCAATCACTGTTTTCTGCTGACTTCAGGACAAAAGGAGTTGGGTCACTGCTAAAGTCTTTACAAATTTGTAACCTTACTGCATGAAAATTTTAAAAAACTAAAATATTCAGTGTAAATCTGTTGAGACCTTTGTGAAACAGTATTTTTCTTAAGGACTCTGGATTTTTTTAGAGACTGCAGTAAAGGGCAATTTGCTGTTCTTATATTCCCCAACAAAATTAAACATCTTGCAAACACAGAAAATATACTAAAGAGTGTACCAAGGTGATATTTTCAGCAAATTTAGGTCAATCACTCACATCAGTAATATCAGTTATGCATGACAAGGCAAATTTGAAAAACACAGGCAAAGAATAAAGGATAATATAGACATTATGCAAATAATAATTTCCCCCAAAATGTTCCAAATATAAAACTTAACCTGAAGCCATAATAACCCAGTCCTCATAAAGAACTGATGTAGTAAATAGATAAAAACTGATAACAATGATATTCTCATTAGCAGACCTGGGTAGCAAATGATACAAGTTTTCATGTTGAATTAAATCATTTATTCCTCCTGCAGAGGAAAAACTAATATCAGTTTGAGGCAGATTGATCCTATTGACTTTGAGTTAAATTAAACTTGCTGTAAAGCTAAAGTGGCAAAACTCCAGTCATGCTGATATGATCATCAGATGGACACTGATTCAGGGGGTGGGGTCTCGTGTGGAAAAAGCTAAAGTTGATCAATAAAATGTAAATAATGCTAAGAAAGGGAATCCAGGTGTTTGAGAGGGATCACACAATGATAAAAGACCCAGCCCAGGTCAGCAGAGGTCCAGGACAGTGCTTGACTGCTCATCCCTCCTGCTCAGGAGCTGATCAGCATCTCTTTACACTCCCCAAAAATCAAAGGAACATCACTCCTAGGAGTTCAAATTGCTCCACTTCCATGTCTGGTGGTTTTTGGGGGGTCAGCAGTTTGTTTGCTTGTTTTACTGTTGTTTTTCAGAACATATTCTCTTTAATTTAGGTGAACCCCAAGCATTTTTGTTTGGGTGGAAGCTGTTGGTGGCACAGGCAGGCTCATCTAGAAGTTGTTGGGAGCAGAGCTGTGCACATTTCTGCAGAAATGAATTGAAAATAAATCTCTCTAATCTCCTCCTACCTCTTGTTTGTCACTATAACTCAGAGCCCTGACTGCTCCTCACAAGTGGGAGAAGGACTCTCTGAACTCCAGTTTCTCAGGAGTGACAACAAGAAATGCTCTGCCAGTGACCCAGGCTCACAGAGCAGAGAGGAGCTCACTCCACAGGCTGGCAACTCTGGCAATGAAGTTTTCTATTAAAAAAAAAATAAATCAGGATATTTGGAATATTTAATAAATTTAAACATATTGTAACATGCTTGTTTTTTCCCCTTGATCCCATTCCTTTTTTTGCCATATTCTCTATGGTTCTTCAAGAGGTTTCTCTGCAGTGTTGACATTTAGGGTGACATCTCATGCACTGGGGACACATCCCCAGCCATGGGTCTGGCAGATTTCCTCTCTCACACAGCTTCAGGCTCCCTCAGCCAAACATCATCAGAAATTCCCTTGTTTCAGAGCACCTCCAGCTGTGCTGTGCCCACCCCAGCTCTCCAATTCCATCCCATTAGTTTAACACTTGCATTCTTAGCAGACTGTGTGATCAATGCAGAATTTTTAAAAAGTGGGCTATTATTAAATTGTTTTCTAAATATAAACACTCATATCTTACACACAAACACCCTCTGCTTTAGCAGATGAAAAATTCTGTTTAACTAATGCTCTTCATGAATGTTAACTGTATGAGGCTTTTAGTGCAGTAAAGACAAAAGCTCAAGCAAAACCAAGTCAGCAGGGCTTTTCCCTTCTGGATTGCACAAGAACATAGACCTCTTTGGTAATAAATTTAATTTGACAGCTGCTAAAAAATTTACCAAGCTTGACAGCATGCACAGAAAGCAAAATAGGACAGAGAACTGTGTGGGCTTCCTGCTAACCCCAAAGAAAAACTGTTTATTTAAAATAAATTATATTTAATTATATTTGTTTGGTAAGCTTCTGCTGGCTACATTCTGCTCTCCCACAGATACTATTTTCTGTAGTAATTTGGTAGACAATGTATTCTGAGGAATAAACGAGGGTTTCAGTTTGAGCAGGCACTGGGTTGCATTTGGAATATAAAATACACTGTCTAGTCAGGAGAAGTAACTTCTCTTTTTCAGACTAAGATAAAGCAGAAAAACAGTGCTTTGATGATTTCTGCAATGAATTTGGAGAAATGACTGAGGAATTCCAAGCTTCTCAGAGTTTCACTTTCAGCTCCAAAAGATTAGTTTGATTTTGAACATCTATGGATTGGAATCCATCTCACTTTGCTCCCTAATGCTTCCAAAGTGCTAATGGCAGCACAAAAGACTCTGGTGGTTCAACACAAATGAAAACAAATTGCAGGAGCTGTGCCCAAGCAGGAGCTGACAGTGCTGTGTGTCAGAGCCAAGTGTTTGTGCTGTGGCTGCATTGATTTGTGGAGCTGCTGGAATATTGCTGATCTCATCCCAGAGCCCTGGCTCCTTCCCTCTGCAGGGAAATAACCCCCTTGTTTCAGGAGAACACGTGTGTGGGGTAAAACCCTCCGTGGGATGGAAGGAAATATGTTAATTTGGCATGGCTGGAATTGAAATGGGGTTTAACAGAAGACAAGGTGTCCCAAAGATCAAACATGAGGTGACAGAAGGAGGTTTCTTGATTTTTAATCACATTTGGAACATCACTTCCCTTTGATGCTTGTTTGTTTTTTTGTCTGTGCCCAAAGTGAAACATTTAAAGAGAATTATGGCTGCAAAGAGCCATCCTGAGCAGTATTTCTGTCACACCTTAAGAGGGCACTGCAGAATGCAAAGGGACACAGCAGGAATGGGCAATGTGGCACGTTTCTTGTCAGAGTTTACAGGAAAATTTAACTTCTAATTTGTAAGGGAGATTTGTTCTCTGGCTGATAGGAAATAAATCATACCCAGCACTGCAGACCAAAGCATCCCAGACAGATCATCTGAGCATCTCAACCATTCTTCATCTACTTTCAGAAACTGATAATTAATGGTGTATAAAAATTCACTTTACTACACATGCAAGTACCATATATTCACTCTGTCTCATAATGAAAAGCTATTGTTTTCAACATCCCTCAAGGATGAAAAGTGTGCTCCCATTAACTGCTTTTCCTAGATAAAAACACACTAAAAAATTACTATTTCCTCAGATCCCAAGGCAAATCGATTTCAGTCATACTTATGGGTTATTCTGGGAAAAAATGACATCTTCAAGTTTTTTATTTTCTGCTAAAATTAATCCATTTCTTTAAAATCTTTAAGTGGAGAAAAAGTAGTGATTTTATCAAATAATCTTATTTCTCACTTTCTTAAAAGTCTGAAGTTATCACTGAATGAAGGAAGACTTCACAATGTATCTCCTCGAGCAATTTCTGCTGATAAAGAATTATCTGAAACAACTCTTGTAAAACATCTAAAACTTGTGTATTTTTAGAGGGTGAATTGGATTATCAGGAAAAGACACTCTGTAGAACAATTAAAAAAAAAAATAAAGTTCTTCTAACACACTAATTGGAATATGTTCACAAATTTTTGCCCTGGCATTCTGAGCAGCCTGGCCTGAGATGGAGTAAACAAGCAGACTAAGAAACAATGACTAAAGCAGAAATATGAAGGGAAAGCCCAACATTCAAAGAAATGGAGGGAATTTGGAATTAGACATGAAAGGAGCAGCTGGGCTGTGTGAAATTAGTCAGAGCAGCTCTCTGTGGACAACTTCCATGGCAAGAATGGATCTGCTCTGTTTCCTTGGGTCTGCTCTGCACCTTTATCCTGGCCCAGGCTGCCACTGCTGCCCACCATCAGCTGAGGGGGCATTTGGACATAACTCAAGAGTCAACCAAAAGCTCTAAAACCCTCCTTGGGTAGAAAGGAATTTCCTGCAGAGAGCCAGTCTCATCAAACTGAGCAACAGGGGAGGCATTAAAGTGAAAATGTCATGAGACAAACTCTTCTCTAGGGGCTCCTACAGCAGAGCCCATACAGAGCAAGTTCCTCAGCACCTGTGTCACTGCACCTCAGGATTCCTGGGGCTGGAATTCAGGAGACAGAGGAAGAAGTGCCCAGTGAGGTTCATTAATCAAAGCCTGCTTTGCTTTCCCCTCTGGGGTGGTAACTGCAGCTTGAGGTCACCTCTGGAGAACTTAATCTTCTAAACCCTGACAAGCACATATCTTGTCAAGGCTAATCTCTCTGGGCTTGGGCACGTTATCCATTACAGCTGTTATCCAGCACAATCGTTCCCCAGCAGAGCAGCTCACACACACAGGCTCAAGGACACAGTCTGCATCCAGGCTGGGCATCACTCAGCCAAGGAGACTGAGGCACAACAGTCCCTGCCCACAGCAACAGGCTGCAAGCTCACAGTTACACAAGAAAAATCCTAACTCAACACTGCTGCTGAACACAGAGAGATTTTTATCTGTTATAGATCTGTGATTCATGAGAAAAATCAGTATCTACACATAACTTAATTTAAAACTTCTAAGAGAGGAATATAGGGGCAATTCCCCTATAAAAACAGCCACTTTATATCATCTATGATTTTTTCCACATTTATTCATTTTTATGGTGAGCATTATTTCCCCTGTATTTAACACATACCTGTAAGATCCATGAATATCCATATATTCACATACAAATAGAAACAAGCAGAAGAAGAAAATCCAGACTAGGTATCTGATACAATAGCTTTTCTTAATGCTCACCACTTTCCCAAAGAGAATGAAATGTTCTGAGTGTGTTTTACTCCCTCTGAAAATCAGCTTTTATTTCATTTATCTGGAGGTCACTGGGAACTGAGTGCCTTCAGCAACCTGAGAAGGACATTTAGCATTTTACAGGGCTGTAACTTGTAGCTATTTATATAATTCAATGGGGCAAATCCTATAAAGTCCAGTGACATTAAAGGGTCTGCTATGAGAGGTGCTGAGTAAGGAGACACTGGCCTCACAATCACAACAGCAGTGTTGCTTCTTCTGCCACCAGGTTTGTGCTGGCCCAGCCTTGTCCCTTTCTCTGTCACAGCTCATATATTAAAATTACAAGCCCAAATGTACCAGGAAAGCAACTGCTTTCAAAGTCACCCTGCAGGATTAAACAGGGATTTGTGACCCTGCATTTTGGGATAAAACAGATTTATGATCCTTGAAGACATGTCAGAATTTCTGTAAGCAGTGGTAGCTGATGTGCTGCTCCACACTGGATCCTTGCAAACCCTTTTTCTGATTCCTTTTCCTGTCTGACTCCACTTCCAGACCCAAACCTGCATTCCTGAAAGGTTTTCTGCATTCAAAGAGCAGAATATGACTTATGATCCTTTCTGCTTTTTAACTCCCTTGGCTCATATATTGTACATGGGATGATTCTGGCACAAAAGAAATTCTTCCACTTTATGGTCACCCAAGGCCTTCATTGGGAAAGAACAACTCTTAGGCAGCAGCACATTTAGGAATCCCATTCCAGCATCCTAAATTAAAAGGAAGGGTGATGGTGGTTGTCAGTCATTGCTTCTGCTGTTTCACTACAGGCTTCTTATGGCCACTGAGCAGTAGAAGGGTTACAAAGGATCCCTCAGCAAACATCTGGAAATTAAATTTTCAACCTAACAGAAGTCCCCAGCTCTGAAAAAGCAATTCTGTTCCTTGCAGCTGGGAGCAGCTCCTCTGTCAGGCACCTGCTCTTCTGCAGACAGAGCTTTCATGAAGGTTTAGCTGCACTGTCAGTGATGAAAAATGGCCAGAGAGCTGCTCTGGCTTTCCTGTGCTGTGCCTGCAGTGCCTCTGAACCAGCTGCTGAAAGGGATGTGGCACAGCACTGCTCACTCACTGCTTTCTCAGGAGAAGGAAAAAACGGTTTGGAGGACACAGCTTATCTAAATAATTATTTTGGTGTAGACAGCCTTGCATTTCACTGCCAGCTAAATACAAATGTTAACAGGCTGCAAACCAGCAAAGGAAGGGGAAAAAAAAAAAAACAACAAACCACCAAACCCTGAAATAGTTCCCTCTGTTGAAAAATAAGAATGATTGAATAGAGACTGATGCCTACATCTTCCAGAAGCAAGGCTCTAATTCTCAGATTTTTATAGCACTAATAAAGGATCATACTCAGGACTGCCCAGAAGCACAGAGCAGCCTTAACCAGCTACCTGTGGCTCCCCCTGAGTTACAGATTTCTCCAGATGGAGAAAATTCCTTTGGCCCTCCCAACCTTTTCATTTTCTTTTTTTTCAGATTCTTTTTTAGTGCATATAGGATTTTTGTTTCTGGAATTTGTCTCTCTCAGAGAGAAAGGGAATCTGTCAAAATTTATAAGTACAAAATACTTCACATCATCCAGACTGTCCTGCAAGACAGACACTATGTGCTTTTCTCTGAATGTAATGTATAAATTTCAGCTGATTTTTCTAGCTGGGTCTATATGTGTGTGTCTAGATATATATTTATTATGGTCTTTTTTTTTTTTTTTTTTTTTTTTTTTTTTTTTAACCAAGGTTGCTAGGCTAAAATGTTAGGAAATCTAACTAATCTGCTCTTTATACACCTGTGTTGAGGAACAAATGCAGTAGTCTGTGTTCATCAAATTGTAATTTCCTGTTTTGTTGACACTTCCATGGCACAAATCAGCACCTGATGCTTTCTTGGGACCTTTGCTGGAGACTAAGAACAGATTTGTTTAAAAACCTTTAAGTTTGTCCCCTTCTGTGATGCTGCTGTTGGTCTTTAGACAACTACAGTTTAATAAAATCCTTTTAAGCTACCTGAAAATCCCTCATGTCTCATTTACAGCTCCTGCACGACCTGACCTGCACAGAACATTTGAGTCAAAATTATTTCTGCAGTCCTAGAGAAGAGGTTAACAACAAGAGCACATCAAACCTGAATTGTATCTCTGAGGCATCTCCTCCTGTCATCTGAAAAACTTCCACTTAGATACTTCTGGGTCTTCAAATTGGATCACCAAAATATTTAAGCTGGATATTACAAGTGTAATAAAATAGATAATATGCCTGCTGTGCTATAGACAACACATTTAATTAGTCCCATGCATCAGTGGAGTGAAACCACATCTCCCCAGGTGAAATGTCCCAGTCTTCAGCCTAATGAGGTTGGTGAATTTTTCCTTTTAAAAATAACCTGGATTTTTAAGAATGAAAGAACATTATCATGTTTGCCTGCAATGCTTCTTGCTGATCTTTATGGCCTTTATATGAAACCTTTTATGAGAAGCCACAAGGTGTAGACAAGAAAAAAAACAAAGAAAACACAAAATAACAGAAAAAAGGTCAAAATTATAACACTAGGCAAAAGTAGTGTTCAAACATTAGACTTTGGTGGGTGTTGGATTTGTTTCAGAACAGAATCTCCAGGAGTTTACCAGAAACACTCCTGCTGCCCTGAACCCCATGACATAGAATGCCCTTAAACAGTCTATAGAAAAAACATAAATGGGAATTATCTGATGTAGTCTAAAATGAATATTTTAAATAAGGATTAAGACATAAGTAACTTCTGAAGGTTCTTCATTTTTAAACACTTTTTGTGGCACAGGTTGAACTCATGGCTATCCTCTCAGTGTTTGGCCAAACCAGAAGGCTGCTTGACTTTGGAAAATAAACCTCTGGAGCAAGATGCAGGTGAAAATACATATTTTTTTTTTAGTACTGAATTTCACAGTTGAAGTTGTCTGCCTTTTCCAATACCACACTTTGAGAGGTCAAACCAAGTTCAGACAGCAATGGAACAATTTCTGCTGAAATCCTGGTGTCCTGGTGACACCATCACTGCAGGGTTTGCAGGGGAATTTAAGGAGCATGAACATTAGTGAACACACTGATGTTAAGCCAATACTGAAAGCATTGAAAATGTTCTGTTTTATATTGCTGGGAAAAGCCAGGGAGGTAAAGGGCCAAGAGTTACAATCAGCTTAGCTGAGAATATCCAGTGCTGTTCACTGAAGTCACACTTCAATATCAACTCCTCTCCTCCCAGCTCTCACCCAGGATTACCAGTGCATTTCATTAGTTCAGAGTCTGGTGGGTTTATCCATCCATCCATCAGCTCCAGAGCAACAGGAGAGCAGGTTCTAACAGTGTGTGTTAATTCTGGGCTGGTGGAAATGCAGGAGCACAGGTCACTGACACACTGCTGCCTCCTGACTCTGCACTGGGCTATCAATGCCTTCAACCACAAAAAACAATTAGTGACACCCTGTTCTTCAGACACTTTGCCCTGTGTCCAGCTACCACACTTAATTATTTTACTGTGAGATTACAAGAGTACTGTAATGCTGCATCTCAATATCTTTATTATCTCCCTGCCAGAGAAGAACCTGCAGGCCCCAAGGAGACCAACTGGAATATTTCAAACATTGCAGATCTGCTTACAATAAAAGCTGCTGTCTCTGGGAACAAGGATGGAAAATTTCTTCAAGAGCTTTATGGAGGAAAAACCTGTCTCTCAGCTGCACTAGGACAGAGTATTCTCCTTCAGTCCAGGACAACAGCAGAGCAAAAACTAATACAGGAAAATTCCTGCTTACTCAATAGCTACAATTTACAAATCACTCTGGCAGGGGGACTTACTCTGGAGCTTTGCTCACTAAATATTAATTTCAAGAGGGAAAATTAATGAGTAAAATAAACTAATATCTTAAAGTCCTACAAAATAATCAGGAGGGCACAGGTTACTCTGTAGCACTACAGTGCAATAATCTGGTCTGACTAAATATATTTTTCTTCTTAGGTGGTTTCAGAACACTGCTGCTAATGAGATTTTATGGTCCATGCCAAATATCCTCATATCAATTTTCTTGTTTCTAACATGAAATTATGAATAATGTATTTTTCTCAGTATCTCAAACTAATTCTCTTTTACAGGGAAAAAAATGTGAATAAATCCAAATATTAATTATTTAAATTTTTTATTTATCTTTACTTGCAGAAAACCTGACATTGACTGCAATAATTATCCTTAAAATAAAATTTAACTCTGTGCTGGAAGCAAAATTGCATCTTTAATTTGTAATAGTATACCATGTACATGGGAAAATGGCTACAAGACAATAAAATGTCTAAACTAGGAATTGCAAACTTTCATAGTATGAACATACAGACACCCAGTTTTGTTTAGAGAATATTCAACAAGACAATCTTGGATCAACAAGAATATTCAACAAGACATCTAGGATCCTGATTTTCCAGCTGGTGCCAGATAAAGTGGAACCAGTAAAATCAGCTGAGCTGGCAAAATTAGATAAGTCTGAGGATTTGAACAACCTATGTGAGAATAAATCTTGTTCACATATGGAGAATGCATATTTTCAAAGGTATCCCAGAGTTCTGACAGCATCAGCTGCTGTTCACATTTTTTCCCTCTTTCCCATGGAAAAGGCAGCAATAAACAGGCAGTAATAAACCCTAATACCAAGGTGTTCTCAGGAATAACAGATCATCTGCCTGGCTATGAAAATAAGCTCAATTTAAATGCCTTGCTTTTTTTCCAGCCAAGCAAATGATGCTAAGTGATTCAACTCTCACATCCATTTACAGAAACAATTATAAGAAGCAATAGCATATAAATCTCTTAAGCCCCAGTGTATCTTCCAATCCTGATATAAAAAATAAACGCCTGCCTTGTGAAAACCATGTTTCATAATTCTTCTTATGGGTCCTGTGCAGGGAAATGAAAGAACTGCAGCTTCAGGCACATTTTGCACAGTGCTGTGTTTGCCTGTCTTCCTGAACAGGAGTTAAAAAATACTGGAAATAAACACAACATCAGCCTCTTCCCCACTTCAAATCTCACAGTTTTACTTTTTATTCAAATGTGCTGTCATGGGACAGGGGAGGAGAAACTGACCTGTGAGCCAGTAAAAACTTTTTTCAAAACCAGCTAAATATACAAAAGTTAAGCCTGAACCCATCAAATGCAGTGTTTTGGTTAAAAAATCTCTGAAAAGCAGAGGGTGGGAAAGGTAAACTAGAGATAGATTAAAAGATGCTCTGCCTCCTGTTCTTGTCCCTGGATTCTACAGTTTTTGTTCTGGTACCAACAGACATCACCCAGCACCAAGATCCTGGGATAATCAGCACACTGCAACTGCTTCCATAGGTGACTTGGAGCTATTAGAGAGCATTTCTTAATTAAAAAACACAAACAATCATTGCCTTTGACCCAGCACACCCAGCTGAGAGAGATAATCCCCACTCTCCTACATCCAGGAGCATCCAGCAGCTGAAAATACAGAGGTTCTCATGCAAACTGGAACATGTCCTGATTAAAATAAAAAAAAATTGAGAGGCTGCCTTTAGGGGAGAGACATTCTGGAAGGCTGAGGACAGTGACTTTTGATGGGCAGACATCCTCTAGAGCCACTCAGAAACCATCTCCCTTCCACAAGCAAATACCTGGCCAAATTCTGTACAGAACCCAGCAGAGCTTCTCCAGCTGACAAAGGATGAGGCTTTGTCACCACTGGAAACTTCTCCTCAGTGTTTCCCCAGAGATTCTCTGCTTTCTGGCTGTGTTCCTGTCCCTTGTCTCAGACTTGGATTTCACTTTGATTTTGAGTGGATTTGCAGGTAAATATGTACATTTCTCTATTTTGTTATTTTTGCTCCCTCCAGGAGCTCGGCCAGGACTGACCCACCCATGTGTGACCATGAAGTGGCTTTGAGAATATTTTTCCTTTTACCATCCTGCTGAAACAGGGCTTGCTGCTCACAGGAATACAGAAAATGAGTAGATCCACCACCAGTGCCTGACAGCATTAGATTCTTCTGCTGAAAAATTCATTTCCCAGGGACTACCTGCAAGTACTTTCTCAGGCTCATTATTCAAAACAGAGCTTGCAGAAGTTACTGTGTGTTTCATACACACACACCATAAATGTCATTTAAAAATTACATCAAAGGTGTGGATGAGATTTTCAAGGTGAGATTTAAAATCCTAATGGAAGTGGAGAAAGAATTTAATCAGTCACAGCAAACCTGTCAAACACCCTATTTCACTGTCTGCCATATACAAATATTCATAACCATTGCTTAATAAATGAACTCTAACATACATTAAAGCTCAACTGTTGAAATAGATGTAAACACACTTAAGGTGAAATTTGCAGCAGGATGTGCCTCTGAAACTCCCTTTTGAAGCTTTTGAAATGCTTGTATGAAGGACTCCTGTTGCTTTCAGTCCTCCATTTAATCCTAATATACTGAGACAAGAAATAATAAATTAATTTCAGCTTCCAGATTACTCCAGGCAAGCAGAAATAGTTTAACCCACGGGTTTTTTTCCCAATATTTAGTTAAAATTCTGTTGTAAAGGGAAATAATTTCTCTGTCTTGTTAATCTTGGTAAATTCCCCTATTTGAGTAGGAATAAACATCATAAAGGATATAATTAACTAAATGCTGAAGAGGTTTCCCAGCTGGTGGGACAAAAAAATATATTCCTTACACAGTTTCAATGCTCTGTTTGGTGATGGTCCTGTGTAGCTCCCTGAGGACCAATTTAAAATTTACCACATCCTTTCTTTAAAGGGTGCTTCTAAAATCCTTGCAGAGTTTACCAACTCGCCCAGCTATTAATATTCTATTTTTCTCTCTCAGCTTTCCCAAAGTCTTTCTGAACAAGGATTGATTTCAGAGTATCTCAGTGTATCTCAGGAGCTACATCTGCTGCTTACTTTAACATCATTTCCAGTCAACAGCAAAAACACCCATCAAACTGATGTGGAGACAAGCAAAAGCAAAAAAAAAAAAAAAAAAAAGAAACAATCTCAGAACATTCTTTACTGTTTCCTTGCTGGAGACTGAGCTTTGCTCATGTGCACAGTGCATTTACACCTGGAGAGCATTTAAGACTCTCATGCCTCACTTTGCTACTGCTGCTCTCAGGTGAGCAGGCTCTGTTAAACAGTTTTGCAAAGATTGACGTGATATTATCAGTGATGTATTGCCAAAATGAAAGAAAAGGCTGTTGAGAATTCACAGAACCACATAAAGAGATCTTCAAGATCAAGTCCAACCCATGCCCTAACACCTCAACTAGACCATGGCACTGAGTGCCACATCCAGGCTTTCTAAACACATCCAGGGGTGGTGGCTCCACCCTCCCCAGGCAGACCATTCCAGTTCTTATCACTCTTTCTGTAAAAAACTTTTCCTTAATATCCAACCTATATCTCCTTGGCACAGCTTGAGACTTTGTCCTCTCATTGTGTCAGTGCTGCCTGGACAAAGAGACCAACCCAGCTGAGCACAGGCCCCTTTCAGGAACTGCACAGTGATCAGGGCACCCCTGAGTCTCCTTTTCTCCAGGAAACACCCCCAGCTGCTCCTCACAGGGTTTATGTTCCAAACCCCTCCCCAGCCTTGCTGCCTCCTCTGGATGTGCTCAAGCTGAACAAAGCCCTGCAGCCAGCAGGAACAGCTGTGCAGTTCCCTGGGCAATCTCAGAAAATGCCCCTCCTGTGCCACACCCTCGAGATGTGCCGCTCACAAGAGCCATTTGTGAGTGACATTTGTGTTCCCCTGCCTCGGGAGATCGCAGAAACTCGGTGTTTTCGTCAGAGCATCCATCAGCTGTGCCTCAGGACAGCACTGCACAGTCCAGCTGGGCTTTGGTCACAGCAGCATGGAGCTCATTCCTGCTGCATGAGAGGAAGAGCCACTCTGGAGTGTGAAGTTTGCAGAGTTAATGAGTCTATAAGCACAGCTAAAGCACTAGCTTCGCTTTGTGTTAATTTTATTTTGACAGCTGTGCTTCAGCTGTGATTATACCCTGCTCTGTACTAGGAAATGTGCTGTCTGCCTTCTAATGAACTCTTCAAAATCAAAAACCTCCACATAAGACCCAGCAATCAAATATTTGGAAAGAAATGGACTGAGACCACCAAATCATAGACATGTTCTAAAACACAGAGATAAGAGGAGTGTTAATCATCCCCTGCAGTGCCTTGTGGTGACTAACCAGACAGAAAGAAACTGCAGTATTTGGGTTAAAACCAAAGCACCCCAAAGATGCACACAGCTGGGAACACAGGCCACAGAGGATGAGCAGTAAAACACACAACCCTTCCCCCTAGCAAATCATCATCATCATTCACCCAAAATGTGATTTCCAGGCTGAAAGCTGACCTGCAGCTGCAGTGTGACTGGTGGTGCTGGCCAAGGGGCAGCTGATGAATGGAGCCATCAGTGTGTTCCAGCCTGCAGGTGATTGCCAGAGTGCCTCAGTCTGCTGCAGACCCCACTGCACAGGAGCACACACAAAGCAAGGGGCTGCTTGCAAGGCCCCCCAGGACCTGGGGCAGCAGAGTCTTGCTCCACTGGCTGTGGAATAAAGGGTTTGGAAAACCCAAGCTGCTGGAATCAACAAAGCCAGGGTGTGATGAGTGGGGTTTAAGGATAGTCCAGATGGTCTGGGGTTAGTGGTGAGACTGGGACAGGTCTCTGTGGGCTCACTGCTGCATCCTGGAGCCAGATTCAACAGTTAGAAGTGTGTAACAGGACATGGAAAGCTTTATGTGCAGGTCCCTTGTGCCTCTAAAGAAGAGCTCCCAGCTCAGCAGCTGGAAGCAGCCACCAGAACAGGCTGGACCCAAACCAATTTAGGGTGGTTAGCAGGAGAAGGATCAGCGTGCACCCCTCACTGCCTCTATCAGTTAATCCTGACAGTGCAGCAATGCTCAGGCATTAAAATCTAACTCTGCTAACACTGCAGCCTCCCTCAGCTGCTGTAGCCTATTGTCCCCAGCCCAAGTGGCAAATAAACCCTTTTCAAATAAATTACAATTAGCCAGGCTTTCTTCTTGTTAAAGATCAAGGAAAAGCCCTGGAGAATCCCATTAACATGCAAATGAGTAGGTACACAAACACAGTTCTAATTCTAAATACAGATCCATCCTGTGAGATTAACTCTGGACATCTTTGCAAGAGGCTGGTACCCTGCTCATTGACACCCACTGCTGCCACTGAGCCTCCCCAGGAGCCAGGAAAGCCTCCACATCCCTTTGCTGCAAAAAAGCCAAACCCCTGTGGATAAACCTCACCAGACCTCACAGAGCCCTAGCAGAGAGTCAGGTCTGCACTGCCCCAGGAGGTGGGCTGCAGAATTGGGGTCTAGCCCAAGCAGCCCTGGCAGGGTGAAGCCCACACCAGTGCTGTCTCTGAGAGGAGATTTTGCTGTTCTGTTGTCTGGCCCTGAGAAAAGCCCTTGAGAAAATTCTGCTGTGCACCAGCAGCTCCATTCCCCTGACAACTGAGCTGACATTGTCTTCATGCCCTTTCCTGAAGATGTGTCTTGGGAACAAAGATCCAGCCACAGCTTCCAGACAGCACAGAAGTTCAGTGTCAGGAGCTCCACTGCAGCTCCACATGTTATTTCCTTCCTCATTTTTGCTGTAATAAATCTGATCTGACCCTTGGTTTGGTTTTTGTAATTTGTTTTCAACAGGTTATTTAACCTGGAAATTTCTTGAGTCAGTAATACTTTCCTGCCTGACTGGAGTTTTTTTGATAATTTCTAATTTAATATTTTCAAAATTCTTGCTAGAGTTTAATATAATTATTCCCATAGTGAATGCAAAAATAATCCAAGTCCTTTATTGCATTTTGTCAGAACAGCATGACAAGGCTCCCACCCCTACACTTTGTACAACCAAATTACCACAAAGGACTTTTCATTACAAATCATTTAGGTCTTTAAATAAATTTCTGCTGCTTATTATTATTTACCTCCAACCTTTCCACCATGCTGTGGGGATCATTTGCTATTTTTATTTTTTTATTTTGCACTGTGTTCCGAAAAGTTTAGATATTTCACAGTTTTTTAAAAGCATATTTTAAAATACATTTTCCATAAGCTTCTCCTCCTGTAAATGAGTTACAGGGGTCATGTTTTTTTCAGACAGGAAGAGCATTATATTGCTGGATGTGAGCTTACAGCCCAAGTTTAAAACTTTGAATAGCAGAATACAGAGTAAACATCTTCCTAAAATACAAATACCATATATACTGAGACAAGAAAAGAGCAGCATAAATTAAATCTTCAAATCACTGAAAAGCCTCAGTCTCTATTTGCTGAGTTCTGAAACTGTGGCAAGCTCCCATTCCTCCAACCCTCTCCTTTTCAGGCACTTTGATGTGAGCTGTGTCACCAAGCCCTGCTGCAGAGCATGGCACAGAACCACAATTCTGAGATAAATCAGCTCTCCTGGAGCCCAGGGAGCTGCAGGGCCAGGGGACAGAAGGAATGCTTCCCAAGGATGGAGTTCTATGAACCAAAGCACAGCCAAACAGCCCCAAACTGCTTTGAACAGGTTTTTAACCACAGGAGAGTGTAGGGAGAGACAGACAAGCCCAGTGACACCAAACCTTAATCTAAACACATGTGGTTGGATGGCCACATTAATGGACATAATTTCATTGAATTTTCTTGATTCCTGGACTTAGACTCTGCAGTAAAAACAGCTTTGCATGCACAGAAGTGTGGATGGTTCTAATGTGCTGCAGTTGGTCAGCTGTAAACAGAACTTAATATTTAATCCAGCCCCAGCTCTGGGAACCACCCAGCTGCTCTCCCCACTCCAGTGCAGGGCTCAGCTCCCCCAGTTGTCCAGCTGGCATGGAAACATGCCTGGAACAGCCCACAGCATCCTGTTCTAAAGAAATGGGAGTGCAGATGACAGGCTCTCCCCTGAGAGAGCACCACAGAATGCCATGTCAGGTTTTTGAGGTATGGTGGGTTTTTTCTTTTGATTTTTGTTTGGGGTTTTTTGGGTTTTTTTGGTTGTTTTTTGTTTGTTTGCTTGTTTTCGTTGTTGTTTTTGGTTTTTTTTTTTTTTTTGTGTGTGTGGTTTTTTAATTTGGTTGGTTATTTTGGTTGGTTTTTTGGTTGTTTGTTTTTGTTTTTTTTTTTGTTGTTGTTGTTTTGGTTTTTTTGCTTGTTTGGGGTCTTTTTGTTTTGTTTAAATTTTGCCAGGTTTTTTCCCTTCTTCCTTTTTTTATTTTTTCCTTTTGCCTCAAATGATTACCCTAGTCAGTGGGAAATCCCAAATCCTCCTACTCAGACTATTTCAGGAGGTACTTTGGGGGTCAGTGATGCATCTCCACCTGTGGAACCTGCAGGCAGATGATCACAGGGGGATGTCAAACACATTAATCAAGGCTTGGACAAGCTGCCACATAACACAGAGGGGTAAATGCAATAGGAGAGCTCCCCTGGGGCAAAGAGGAGGAGTCTGTGCCTTGGGAATTGCAATTCCTGCTGGACAGCTCAGACCCATTGCCAGAATTTAAGAGGCTCATCAATCTGGAGCCAGCGCCCTGCACGAGGGTGTATTTCTTTCCCAGTGCTGAAGGTCTCAGAATAATGACCCATTTCAGAGATACATTGGGAGAATTCTTCAGGATGTAGGGACTCCAGGAAGGGAGTGGCCCTGGGAGATGGGGCAGAATGGATGGGTTAGGAATGGGTGAGGGTGAGTGCACTTTTATTCTGCAGATTGAAATACAGAGAAGAAAATGTCTTTTTTTAGATTTCTGGGACATAAAATGAAGATCAGACAGAAAAAAAAACCTAACTAGAGATTTGAATATCTAAGCACTGGAAAGACATGTTCTATTGCAGCTCAGAATTGCACATTGCTACAGAATATTTTTATAAGCTCACTCAGAAGTCTCAGTTTTACATTCATTACCTCCTAATCTTCCTCTTAATGTGTAAATGTATTATTTGGCTGGTGATTTGCATTTATGCTCTAAAAACTGTTTGTGAAGGGTTTTAAAATAGTTTTATACAGAATTAAACTATAAAATACCCCAAAACAACCCAAATGCTCTATCCTCACACAACCTTGATAAAAAAATATTCAGGATTTCCTTTTTTGGTTGGTGGTTGGGGTTTGTAAGTGTGTTTGGGTTTTTGGGGTTGTCTGGAGTTTTTTTGTTCTTTTCTTGGCTACTATATTTTGGGATTTTTTTTCTTTTATCATTATCAGCAGGAAATTCAGTCTAAATCTAAATTTATATCATATATAAATATGATATTCATAATTATGTATTCAGGTGGAATTTCAGATACCTTTGGATCAGCAGAGATAGTATTTTGTAGTCAGATATCCTGGGATACATAATGATTGATCATGATACAAAAGGAAATTATTTTAATGCTTTGGGTGTATTTTACAAGAAATAATCCTAGTTCCTTGCACTAATTTCTATGCAATGAACTATTCTTGTCCATTGTGATGGGGTCACCATGAAAGCAGCAGCAAACAGATGCACTCCCTCCTCCCCAGAGGTTCAGTGCATGTCAAAATTATCATGCACAGACATGCACAGTCGTTTCAAGCTGCTCGACCCAGACTTGGTGACATTTAATCTCTAATGCATACACAGAGTTCAGTGCCACCATTTCCCTGCCCTGAATGCAGGCTGGTATCCCTTGTATCCATGGCAGCCCAGGCTGATTCCTCCACCTCCACAGAACCACAGGATGGACGAGGTTGGAAAAGACCTTTGGGATCACCCAGTCCAACCTGTGACCCAACACCACCTTGTCAATCAGACTGTGGCACTGAGTGTCCTTAAACACCTCCAGGGACAGTGACACCTCACCCATTCCAACGCCCAGGCACCATTTCTGTGAAGAATTTCCTCCTAATTTCCAACCTGAACCTCTCCTGGCACAGCTTAGGGCTGTGTTCTCTGTCCTGTCACTGTTCCCTGGGAGCAGAGCCCAACCTCACCTGGCTGCACACTCCTGACAGGAGCTGTAGAGAGAGATGAGATCTCCTCTGAGCCTCTTTTTCTCCAGAATAAACACCCCCAGCTCCCCCAGCTGCTCCTCACAGGGTTTGTGTTCCAAGCCCCCACCAGCCTCGTTGCCCCTCTCTGGACACACTCCAGCAGCTCAGTGTCCTCCCTGAACTGAGGGGACAGAACTGGACACAGCACTCGAGGTGTGGCCTCACCTGTGCTGAGCACAGGGGAAGAATGACCTCCCTGCCCTGCTGGCCACACCATTCCTGGTCCAGGAGCCATTGGCCTTCCTGGCCACTGCTGGCTCATGTCCTGCTGCCATCCATCAGCACCCCCAGCCCCTTCCTGCACTGCCCACTGTCCCCAGCCTGCTCCAAAAACCAGGACCCAGCACTAGGCCCTGTTAAACATCACATTTTGGGATTTTGCCCATCTGCCCAGCCTGTCCATGCATGGGGAAGCCCAAGGAGGTGCCTGCCATGCTCAAAACAACACACTGATAACCAAACCACCTGGATTATCACCCCCAGAAGCACAAACTCTGAGACACCTCTCAGACACAGGAGCTGGGGTTGCACTAAAGCTGTGGAGAGTGTGTCATTCACCTGGGCAAGACTCCATTGCCAGTCACTGAGAGCAAACCCATCCTCAGCCTGCCAGCCAGCAGGGAAGAAGTGCAGAGAGCTTTGGAGAAGTGGAGAGCCTGGCTGAGCCTGACCAGCACATTGCAGCAGCCTGCCTGAGCACCATTTGCAGCAATTTGCACAGCAGCACTCAGATTTTCTACATTTCTCTCAACTTTATGGCACTGAAGCCCTGTTATCAGGTTCAATTAGTCTCCAGAAGGCTGACATTTTCTCCATCCAAAATAATCCTTCCAAGGGAAGTGACAAGTGCACAGCTGCAGTTTTGCTCTGGACAGTCCTTTGGTGGCACTTGGCTGACACCTGTTGACACAGTCCCACAGTCAGGCACGACACAACTGCTGCACTGGTGTTTTTCTCCATTTCCCTTGCAATTTTTAATTATTGCTTAAAAGCATTTTGAAGATAAAGACACGCTGGAGAAACGCTGTGCATTATCAGCTCTGCTCAATGGTTCTTGCTGTAGGACATCTGTCCCAGGTTACCCAGTGAGATAAGCAGCAAATTAAATAGTTATCCAATTTTACCAGACACAAGAACAAAGACTAAAGAAGGATACAACACCTGGCACATCGCTGAGGAAATACAGGGTCCTGCTGACACCATGGTTTTAGCTGAAGGAGCACCACATTATTCAGGAGGAGGACTTGCCCCTTTCCCTAAAAGATGATCTGAAGAATTGGAGAGACTTTTCCTTCTCCTTATGAGCTTCCAATTTCCTTAACTCCTGCAGTTCATTTTTAGTGACCTGGTGCTCCAGACTCAGAGCAGTTTGTGACTGTATCTATGGGAAGCTCTTTTAATTTATGGTAACTCTATTTACCACTAATTCTCAGTTACTTCCAAAACAAAGCCCAGATCCACCTCAGGCACAGAGTTACATATTGCAATGGTAAATAAAAAGGTTGTCACTAACAAAAAAAGATAGATTTTGAATGATTTGCAGTATCAACTTACATTGATTTCACCCATGACAGTACTCAATATTCTCCAGGACTTGAAGTTACATATACTAAAGTATTCAAAGAGCAGGCTATAGTCAAATGCTAATAAAACACAAGAATAAGCTTTTGAGACATCCTGCTTGGATTTAGAGCCACACTATGAAAGAAATAGAAGAAAACCCAGTGGAAAGTGATTAGGAGATACAAGATCAGCCTTTAATCATCACTGGCTCTTGGGTCAGCCACATCTTCCCTCTGCCAGGGACTTCTCTGGAACTGCTGTCACTGGGCTGCTGGGATTTGGAAAAGCCATTTGGGGGCTCTGCCAGCACTAGAGAATGCACCCCCCAGCTGCTTTTCTTACACCTGGAAGTTCTCCAGCTATAAAAACATTTCTAAGGTGTCTGAGAAAGGGATTCTTCCCCATGAGTCTGCCACCCTCATGGAAATCTTTGTCTGTTCACTTATTTGGATTCATATTACAGAAAATATTGCTGCAAGCAATTTCAGCATCCCTGCAGAGCCTGCTTTGTTCTGACTCTACAAAGTAGAAAAACACACACATCATTTCTGTTTATCAGCCAGAGCCCTCTAAGAGGCAGGATCACTTATTTGAGCCAAATTGTAATTTATTAAATTTGTTTAATTTGTCACTGCTTTTCTGACTTCAACAAATCCTTGCTCAGGTAGATCTCAATGGTCTAGTCCAATCTTCAAAAGCCTTGAAAGCAGGAATGGGTCACTCATAGCTACCCACCACAGCAAGAAAATAATTAGATTTCAAAAAAATGGAATATGACAATATGACATAAGAGAAATAAGTTCCATTGTGGAGAAAGAACAGACAGGATGAATGCACTTTCCAGCCCATGAAATTCTGATGTCACAATATGCACATTTTCCCAGGGTCACAGTTAAATGCTGGCTTTTCAGACAGAAATGGAGAGCCTGAGAACCCCTGAAAGGCAGCAACCTTTCCAACTGGAGTATCCAGCTGCAAGCAGTTCTCCACACAGATTATACCAGAGAGGGGAGAGTAACCCTTCATTCATTCAACCTTGCTCATTTCTAATGAAACATGAGCTCAGGCACTCAGTAAAATAAAATTACCAAAAAATTTATAGGTCACAACAGTTAAACTGCTGAAAAAAACCCAAAAAAACCCCCAAAAACAACCAAGTGCAGAGCATGGACTTTCAGTCCAAGAATTACTTTAAAGGAAATACACAACAAATAATAGTGAAGAAAATATTTGTCAGAGATGAAGAGGCAGACCACAGAGCAACTCTAGTTTAAAATGGTGCAAAGCAGCCACTGCTCACCACCTGTAGAGGTGTCTGAAATGCAGAACTCCAGGAAAATGAGAAGGAAAGATCTCATTAGCTACAAGGATCATGCCCTGTGGAGTATACCTCTATTTTGAAAAATTGCCTTTGATAGAAGCAATTTTGTATGTTGAGTGACTGAGGTTTTCATTAGGCAGCAGCTTTACCATGCTATTCCAGCAATAGCAAGGCCTCAAACTCAGTAAGGAGGAGTGTAATACTTGGGAGAAGCTTGTCCAGTTTTGTTCTGCCCCAGTTAGGGCAATCCCCCACAGCCAGTTATAACTGGAGGTATTCCAGAATACATAAAATACCTTTACTGCATGAACCAGCCAATTCCACAGCTAGACAGAAAATACATTTGGGGCATTTATTGTATCAATTTTACAGCATGATTTTAGCAGGGATGCCAAACACACCTTTGGAGTAGTTTTGAGGAGAGTCAGACTTTTTTATGTGTGACATAAAATATTATAATCTCAACTAGAAGACAATCCATTAGTTACTAGAAAACCTCTACAAGCTCCAAGACTTGGGGTTGAATCTCAGTTGTGTTCAAGTTCTCAGAAATTCATTCAGTGTTTGTTCTTCAGCTTCCCACCTGTGAGGATGCTTTACCCTGGACAGGGTTTACAGAAGCACATATTATTTGTGGGAGCACTTCTAACCTTCCCTTGTGAAAGGGGAAAACTTCTTCCAATCTTCAGTTGTGCCAAGCACTGCAGGTTGCTCTGATTTGGAATTCTCCCTGCAGTTCCCTCCTCACACTCATGGGTATAAAGTCACCCAAGTTCTCTTCCCTTTGTAGAAAACCTGCAGTGACTTGTTGTGAATTTTGCTCTTTTTTCCCCCCTTTTTAGGCTGGTTGTTCTTGATCTAATGAAACAGCAACAGGGAGCATCTGATTGATGATGTAATATTTAATTGCATCATTCTGGTTTCAGTTACAGCTGTAACAACACTGAGAGTTCCTGCATGAGGTAAAGTTCCCTCCAAGGGAATGCTTGAAAAATTGGCCCCTCAAAGTGTAAAATGTGCCTAAAAGAGTAAGGTTTTTTTTCCAATTCTTGGTTTCCCACTCACAAGAAGCCCCAGGGTCACACAGACCTGTGCTGGGGGCTGTAAACCCCATTTTGCTCTAGGACATCCCTGTCTTTGGGGATGCTGAGAAAGAAGGATGAAGTTGGCAGGAATCAGTGTTTAAAGAGAAGAACATTAAACAGAAAGAGAAAACTTCAAGTGTCAGAAGCTCCTTCTTCCAAGGACAGAGAGGGAATGGTTATGAACTCACCTCTGGTGAAAATGGTTTCAAATAAAGCACTACAAGAGGTAACATTTAACTTATTAAAACAAGAGGTAGAACATTCATTTCTAAATTACAAATGACCTGAGACTTAAGCTCTCAGCACCTGACCATCAAATTTAGATTTCAGCCCTTGTACATAATTTATCATAATTACAGTGAAGATATTTAAATGCATATTGATTCTATCAAACAATGAATACTTCAAAAAGGTTAAGCCTCATATTTCTGAAATTAGTTCTCATTTCTGGAGACTTTAAGGCTGATATTCAGTGTTACCAGCTATCATGGGCAGCCAGAAGGTCTGAAAAAACATTCTGGAAAGTAAATCTGGACACCCAGAATATTACCACACATTGGTGAACATTTAATGCCTCTCATTAATCCTTTGCTCCTAATTAGAGAGAAATGGGAGTGGCTGTGCAGAAGAGGGAGAGAGGGGTGAGATGGCCCTTGCTGCCTGCCCTAAACCTCTGAATCATATTTCCATCCTTTCTGATGGGACCACTGGCAGATCAGCACATTCACAAGCTCAGGTTAGAAGGGTTCTGAAGGAAGCAGCACAGCCTGGAACAGCTCCTGGGATTTGGGACCCAGTTTCTCTTTCCCTTTGGGACCCTGCCCTGCCTTTACCCTGTGATTTTGACTTTTGACTTTTCCTTGTGGCAGTGGGACAGGTTGTGCTGCTGCCTTTGGAGGATGCACTGAGTGAGCAGTCACTGCATCACCCAAAATCTGTGTCCTTCCCTGATCTGAGACAGTCACCCAGCTGCATGTCCTTAAGGACTGCAGGTGTAATCCCTGCACAAGGGTAAAAGAAATATTGAAGGTCAGAAGCACTTAGAAACTGCAGGAGAATTAGTGATTGCTCAGTGGCAAGGAAAAAAATAATTAGCCCTGCCAGAGATTTCTGAGGAAATCCTGATGTGTTATGGGACCTGTTTTTACATCCTGCCTCCTAAAAGGATTAGATCATCTATCAGAGGTGGCTGCACTACAAACTTCTTTTATCATACACACACCAAAGATCAGGTGAGAGGTTTAATAAAACACTAAATGGAACAAAATGCCAAAGAAAGGAAGCTACAATTACATCTGAAGATTTTTCCTTGCTTAGCAGGAAACCTTTTCATTACACAGTTTTCACATTTTGAAGGCACCTGAGTTCTTGCTTGGACAGTGATGCATAAAACAAAGAAACCAAACAATTCACAGGGAAAGGCAAAGCTTTGTCATCAGATCCTGTGTGTTTGTTATCCTAAAAAAGCAAGGTTGAGAGGAAGTAGGAAAAAATTCAAGTCTGAAAAATAGGTTGCTTTCCCTCCTTCATGGTGAGGGTAGACCAGACCTTTACTTGGAGAAAATTGGCATAATTTCTTCCTAGTCAACCAATTAAAAGAGGAGAGCTCCAGAGTCCCTAAGGCTCTGATTATTTCATCCTGTGCTCCTGCAGAAATTTTAGTCACCATGGGGTAAAGTTACCATGATGCATGTCCTGGAGGATATATTAATAGTGAAACACTAGTACTACAATTTAATAGGATTAGCTGAAATTGCTGTAATACATTTTACAGATGGGGAAACTGGGACACAGGCAGACTTAATTTTAAGCAACTAAATCCGTATTTTGGCACCAAAGCAACCTGATTCTCAGCTAGTGCAAAACACTTAACTCCCACGTTTCAAAGGGCTGCAGTTCCCCAGGTCGTTTTTCCTGGAGGCAACACCACACCTCTTTGTAGCTCTACACTGCTCCTGAGATGTAAATCACCACTAGCAGGGTATGTCAGACCTGATTCCAAGCCTGTGTGCATTGAAAAAGAGATTCCAAGCAAAGCAATGGGCTTGTCCTGCAGGAAATTCCTGCAGCTGCTTTATGTGATCACACCTGCTCTGTCCCTCCCTGCTTTCCCCCACCTCTGGTCAGAACTGGAGTATTTGTCTCCCCCCTGCTTTCAAAATCCATGGACAAATAGTTTTCTCCTCTAAACTGTGTTTGCTCCAGTGCAAAATTTGACTCCATGCTGTGAGATGTTCTTATTTGTTTTCCCTCTCTTCAAGTAACTTCCTTAATTTCTTTACTTTTGCTCACTGCTCTTCAGGGAAGGGAGCAGCACCAATTCTCCACCTTGATAGCAGAGCCCTAAACTGTTTAATAATAAAAACCAAACTTGTCAAAGAACACCATGGCTGAGTTTCCACAGTCACAAATGAAGAGCAAAGCAAGTTTTTCAGCACTGTATAGTAAATCTTACCATCCCTCTTACATTATTCATTGTTACATTTCCAGTACCTTAAACTGCCACAATTTGTGCTGATCCTTTTTTGCATTGTATTTTTTATGGCATTGTTATTCAGCAAACTCTGAAAATGATCCTGGGCTGTTCTTTCTGTGCAGACTCCAGGAGAGCTGCCATCCCTCTGCAGGGCAGCTCCAGCACCACTGGCTCTTCCTGGAGTCTGGCTGAATTCTCAGACATCACTTTTTCCCAGTTCAAGAGGCCAAATTAGCACCTTGCTTTCCATCTACCACAGCTATTAAAACTAATTTATTCTTCTGCAGAGCATCCATGCCTCCACCAGACATAATTTTCCTGCTGCAGGCCCACAGCTGGAGAGGAGAGTGTTGCATTTCTGCCAGCTTAGCAGCCTCCAATCTCTGGATCCATCACCTCTCACCAGCCCTGGCAGCTCCAGCCAGGGAAGAGTTTCTCACCCTTTGCTGATATCCTCCCCTGTCCCCTCCACAGACCCTGCTGACCTCTGCCAGCCACAGCTCCTGTGAGATGTGGACACACCAAGAGAATAAAAACCCCAGTCCCATTAGCACTGCTCTTGTGCAAGGTTGTTACTGCACTGGATGCCTGATTAAAGAAATTAAAATCTACTCTTTTTGCTTTCACAGGATTAAGTAGAACGGAATTTAAAAGCTCCTTTACTTTTAGAAGCTTTAAATCCCAGCTGGTTAATAAATGTGGTAAATAAGCTTACAATTGCACATTTTCTTGCTGCTGTTAACTCTGAGCTCCCTCCAGATGAAGAGGAGCAGGATAACTGTACATGCTTTGCTTGCTGGCTCCACTTCTCTACCAGGACTGGGGGCAGCTCTGCATCCTCAGCAGCCCAGCCTGGTGTGTAAACACATTGATAGCCATGGATACTCCCCATTACATAAACACACACTCTCCTGTCAAACAGCTAATCCTCCTACAAAGATACAGCAGTGGTTCTTGCAAATGTGGATAAATATTATTTATACATGTGTATCATAAGTATAGAAAGGAGGAAGTGGGATCTGTCCTTTCAGGTTTGTTGAAGTTTCTTAACAAAATTATCACCTGTCAAATAGTAATAAAAGAAAATAAACATTTACAACTCAGTGGTGATTTAAGCACTTTGCCTTGTGTGGATCTGCATTTGTGGAAAAAACAGGAGAAAAGAGCTACTGTAGTACACAGAGCCCCAGTGCAGGAGCCAGCAGCTCCCCTTGAGCATTGGCTTCACAAAGGTGAAGGGAACAGATGTTCAAGGCCACAGACACAAAGTCATCAAAAAAAAAAAAAAAAAAAAAAAGATCAGGAGCTCCAGCAGATGAAGGGATTTAACATCACATCAGCCCAGTCTGCTCTGCCCACAGCCTCTGACAGTGACCAACCAATGTGCCAGCCAAACATGATTAATAAAATACAAACTTAAAGGTGGCTGAATACAGAAATTCAGCACTTGGGAACTTTGCAGCAGCCAAGATGAACCAAAAGCAATTCCAACATGCAGCAGGGCAGTGACACCTCAATCACAGGGTGAGGTCACAGCCATGCCAGGCACTGCAGTGATGGTCCTGGTCCTCTTGTGGTCAGCCCTGCCCAGCCCTGCAGTGCCCTGTGGTCATTCCCCCTGAAAGTTCTGCACTCTTACACATCACCTTCAATATCAGCTGCCCCTGCTGTTTGTCACCCAGCCCTCTGGCAGTTTTGCCCCATTTCAAGAAGCCAAATTACCATCTTGTTTTCCTGTCACATTGTCTAGTCTGAAGCTGTGGCCCCAAACTCAGCCAGCCTAGAGGTGCACAGGTGAGCAATAACAGGATGGATCTGAACACATGCAGAGGATCCCAGCCAATCCACTGAGCCCTAAATGCAGATTGTCCTTGGCCAGGGAACTGGGTGGTGGTGGGACCTCAGCCAATCTCATGTGTGCACCTGGGACATTTGAATGCCCTATTAAAAGAAGCTCTGAACAATAAAACACGCTGCTTGTTGAGGACACTCAGTGAGTTTGTGTCATCTCTGTCTCTACTAACAACCATTAAAATCCTAATTTCCCACTACCACAGCCATTAAAGCAAATTTATCCTGCTGCATGCAGGGCATCCATGTCTCCCACCAGAATTTCTCTGTGTCCTGTAGTCCCACAGCTGGAGGAGGAGAATTTTGCCTCTCTCCCAGTTTAGGAGCCCCTGAGCTATGGATCCATCACCTCTCACACTGGTCAGGCTGGTCACCCATATAGTCACTGTTGGCACATTAAAAGCAAAGATTTGTTCAGGAGCACCACAGGACTCCATGAGGTGATGCTAGGTTTGAGGTTTGTTTTTTTTTTTTCTTCTTTTCTACCACAGCACATCAGGAAAAAACAGATGCCACACACAGAGGAAAGAACAGACACAAGTTTCTGGGACTTTTAGAGAGAATTTACAGCCTTTTCTATCATATAACCCAGAATTGTTCCCTTTTCCATATACAGGAGACTTCTGAACCAAACCAGTTTTAATCATATATATGTCAATTAACTCAGATTAAAAACTACACAACAACAGGCAGAACACTCCTGTGTGCAGGTTGTGCCTTTTACATGAGCACAGCCTGTATTTCTTTAACAATGATTCTTTTGGCTTCACCCACATTGCATCTCACCTCTGGTTTCTCAAATGCTCAGTCCTGGAACAGAGACAGAGCCTGTGGAATTTGGAAAAATGGGCTTCTCCAACAAAGGGCTTCTCAGCACTGCTGTCCAGAGGATGCTCAGCAAATTGGCAATTGTGAGTGTTTTTTAAACTCTAAATTTGTACCAACATGAGCAGTCATTACAAAGTACTTAGGGATGTTCAGCAGATTAGAAGGCTGTGCTAGATGAACTCTCCCCAAACCTTATAAAGAAAATTCCCTATTTTAGCACAAAGTGCTTTGTCTATTACCCATCACATCTCACTATTGCTTCCATCTAGTCAAAGAAATCTCTGATTACTTGTAGATATGAAGTCAGGTTCTTCACCTCTTTAATTTACAGAATAGTCATAACAGAAAATGTGTATCATAAAATAACAAACAAATTACTCTGTAATTATGAAACTGCCTACAGAGAATACACTCTCAAAATGAAAACTGAACTTCAAACACCAGAATAAGATATATTATTTAAAAACTAATTAGAAGAACAAATGCACAACAGAGAATGACACAGAAGATTATAAGTTCTTGTAAGCTTCCGTTTTACCATTAGCATTTTAACAAGAAAAATATCCTAATTTAAAAGAGACCATAACTTTGACTTCATCAGTGATATTATTTGGCAATTTAAATCATTCCTTTCAGCTTCAGAAATAAATTTCACAGAGTTTGGTTAACAATCTCCTAATGCAATTTCAAATACACCCATTAAGATTGGAATCTGAACCAACCTTCTCAACAGCACAAAATTATTTTGCACCACCTCTGCAAAAAATGTCACTGTACCAGAAGACCAATAGCAGCAGCAATTTCTATGGAATAAGAAATCTCTTGATCAGACATTCCATCAAAAATAGAAGATGTTTCCCCTGAGTGGCACTGCCCTACCCATCCTCCAGCTCCAGACTGAGCCAGCCCTGCTGAGGAGATGCAGTTTTAAACACAGTGATGCTTGCACTGTCCTTAACCCAAAAAACTCCTGTTGTCACCTCATCTCATCTCCTGTCCAAGTGCTTTGCTGAAAGAGGCAATACACAAGTAAATTAGTTTACAGTTTTTCATCTGAAAAGCTGCTATGTTTCCCAAAAGCTGTGAAGTTCTGTCAGAGACACTCAACACTGAGAGGAAAAACTCAGCAGAGCAAGAGTTCTTCATTTACCAACATGCCCACAGAGAGCCCAGGGCTGTCACCCTTCCCAGAACTGTTGTGCTTTGGGCTTGTTTTCAAACCCACAGCCACTCTTGCTTTAGAAAAACATTTACAGAGAGGACAATGTTTTAACAACAGGGCTTGAGAACACACCCTGTGCACAGAATGTTGTGTGTTTGTGTGTGTGTGAAAGGGGGTCAGCCTGAATCTGCTGTAATTCTGCACAATTATGGACACACACACATCTCAGATGTTCTCTTGGGAAGCTGCCAGCCTTCATCCTCCAAGCTGCACAGTCCTGACTCCAGGCTCTGTCTCAGAGCTGCTGCTGCTGTTTATTCACAGTGCTTCCCATTAGCTGAAGTGCAGAGCTTTACTTTACAGAGCTGGGGCTGCTTTATAGAGCCTCACATTGTGTTCATTATTACACAGATTTGCTCAATTCCCCCCAAACCAACCAAAACCACATCCCCCAAAAAACAAACAAAACCACCAAAACAAAAAAACAAAAAAAAAAAAAAAAAAAAAAAAACAAAAAAAAAAAAAAAAAAAAAAAAACCACATCAAAAAACCCCAACAAAACAAACTAAATAAACAAAGCCCTCAATCAAAACAAAGCAAAAAAAAAAAAAACACAAACAGACAAAACCTCCATATAAAAAATAAAAGAAAAAAAAAAGAAACTCAAAATCAATAAACCCCCCCCAAACCCAACACTTTCAAGACTCAGTGCTTTCTTCCCTAGCTATGGAGAAATGCAGCTGAATCCCATCCCCTCCCTAGAAAAGCATAAAAAACATTTTGAAACTAAAGTACAAACTGGACAAGAGGTTGGTTGAAGGCAGACTGGGCTGCCATACAGTGTTCCTGTGTTTTTGTTTCCAATGCACTGAACACACTGTGTGGTACTGGTTTGGACTTCAATATTTTAATATTTTTAATATTCTAATTTTTAGTTTCTAATATTCTAAAATGACAATCGCAGCAACTGCAAAGGAGCACCCAAAGCTTCTTGATTGTTCCATCTACTCATTTTCCAGCACATGATCAATGAGCAAAGGCAATCACACACCTTCCTTTCTCCCCTTCCTCATTCCTGGTATATTCCATCTGTTTTCAGTTCATTACTAGAGGGTCAGAAACCCCTGTCATTTCCCACAATTACCATTTCTGAGGCACCAAAAGCATTTTTCTCCTCTGGGATTTGAAGATGTCACCCTCTAAGTCATAACCTAACACACCCATGTTATATTTATTTACCTCCATGGCAAAATTCTCTATTTTCATTTGCTTAAAAAGATGCAAAGAGGAAAAAGAGTCTTGGTGCTACAATGGACCCATATTTTTCAGTGCTTTAAACTAAGCAAATGTTTCATTAGAAAAGGCTAGAAAAAAACCCCACATCTGTTAAATAGTGGAATGAGGGACCCAGTTAATAAAATATCACAGAATTTTTGAGTTTGGAAGGGATCTCTAGAGGTTACCTTGTCCAACAGCCCTGCTCAAAGCATGCAGCCAGACCATGTTCAGAGAGCTTTGAATACCTCCAAGGTCCCTATTAAGAACTGTTTAAAATTGTCTATTCTTTAGGGTGAGCAATTCATATCAGATCAGCACAGACCTTGCTAGGTCATCTTTTGATTGATCTTCCTTCATGCAAGAAAAGTAGTGAGAAAGTTAAAGATGAAACTTCATTGGCAATGATTTCTTCCTAGAAAGAGTCGGGTGTGAGCAGCTAAAAGTCCATCAGAGAAGGGAAAGGTGGCACAAACTGTGTCTGAATGCACTGGGAAAACTGAATACTTTAAACGAGCCTGCTTCAGAGTGAACACTGCCTCAGGATGTTTGCATCACATCACTCTCTGCTTCTGATGCTTTGTTTTTATGGATTTTTCATCACTTGCCTCAGCCCTGAGATTTTGTAAAGGAACTGGGTAGGAACTGAATTTTAAAAGCTCTTTATGATTCTCCTCTCTAAAATTTCTAAAAAATCCAATCTGCTTAATCCTGGGACAGATTTATGTATAATTTATGTGCACAAACTCCAGGCACATACACTGACTCCTGTGCTTAAGGCCAGCATTACTTTTATTTCTAATCGAGATGCACACAGTTACAGTGAAATAATGAAGTCTGGTAGCATCAGCTGTACACACAATAAAACAAATATCCCTGCTGCAGCCCTTGCAGCTCTCCAGGATAACTCTGGAGGTTGATTTGCAGCACAGCACAGACAGTAAGGATCAATGGCTCTGAAGGTCTCTACTGGAAAACAGAAGACACAGGAAGCCCTATTTGCAAAATTAATCTCATACCTTGCCCACTTTTAGCAGCTCTTTAAAAGGATTTTAAAGTTTTCCCCTTTATTAAAAAAATCCTTCAGAGAGGCAAATTACAGATCACAAACAGTATGACACTCAGGTAGGGAGAACCCACAGCACCAAATGATTCTCTGTAGCTCAGACACCATTGGGGTGCTAACACATCCTGGTTGTTATTGTAGCACCAAAAATAGAGTAACTTGTGTATTTGCACAGCAATATCTCAGAATGCATGGAATTTACATTAAATTCCAGCTCTAATATAACTTAATAGTCTTTCTCAGAGAATGAAACTTAGCTGGGTTAGGAACTGAATGGAATGGAAGAGATTAAATTGCACACAACTGTTGGTTATATTAAAACAATTAGTCAAGGCATAAACAGAAATACAATAATAATAATAATGTGCCATATGTATCTCAAGGAATACTAGCAGAATACTCTGAAATCTTATCACAAAATGGCTGGTACTGATTCAGAGGCACAATTTAAATATTCAGAAGGAAGGAAGACCATCCTGTGATCCAAGAACTTCATTTCAAAATAGCCATTCCCACTGCAAATAATGAACAATTGGATGCAAGGGAAGAGTTTCTGCTGCCACTTAACCAAGGCCTGTCCTCCAGCATCCTCCAGTTACTTCCCCAGGACTCAGAAGAGCTCTCCCCTGAGCAGGCATAAAATCTCAATGCAGCAAAACAACTTCAACTTGAAAAGGCACATTAAAGCAGAGCTCAAAGGCTGTTAGTCAAAAATCAAGATTTATGGATACGGGCAAAAGACACAAATTAATACAGAGTGCAGTGTCCAAGGGAGATGTTTGAAGGGATGTGCCAGGTAAGGAAGATCATTAATCTTACACGTGGTTCTGGTTCACACCAATTGAGTGACACTGTCCAGGCACCTCGGAAAGGTGCAGCCCTAAACTCGACCTCGTGCTCAGAACTGCCTAAACATCTCACATCAAGCAGGGTTTCAAGTAATTAGGGTCAGGAGAGAGCAGCATCTCCTGTGGCTGTGCCAGGGCACTCTGCTCTCACAGCAGGGAGGGTTCCTGTCCCTCCTTCCCTCCACCAAAAATCTGCCAGGAGGACACAGAGGGGATGGCACCACAACCAAAGCAGCCAAAACAGAGCAGTGACCCACAGGAGAAGGGCTGGGCTGCAGAGGGAGGTTTCCAGCCCAGCAGAAAGCCCCTGGGGAGCAGGGTAAGAGAGTCAGACACTCCTCTGCTGCACAAACTCCTCTGCTGTGCTCAGGTCCAGCTCAGCTCAGCGACCAACTTGGTCACCAGCAAGTTTTGTTTGAAAATCCTGGCCTTTCTCTGAAGCACAACTCCAACCCTGCAGATGGATTGATGTTACATAAAGGTTCAGCAGCAATTTCATGTATGAAAATGAAATTTCATGTATGACAAATGAGAAGGTGGACATAATCATTTATACTCATTACATTGTTTCACTACTATAGTTTCCAAAAATATTAACAATATGAATGTTGATGAAAAGGTAGTGGGTACATTTGAGTGATTTTATTGTGTTTATAATATATAGGAATAGTGACATGAAACTATCAATGTTTAATAAATTTTTAGCAACATGTGTTATAAATGGGTGACTATGCCATAGAAAATACACATAATGTTTTCAGATTTTTTGCTAAACATGTGCTGTAACTTTTAGAAAAACTATTAATAACAAAGTGACCTGGGGTAAAAAAGTTTCCAGACATGTTCAGGAAGCAATTTCTAATTAAACAAAAGAGATTTAAAATCAATTAAATACAATTATAGTGGTCTCTGCCATACTGTAATTGTTTAATGAGTCTTTCCTTCTAAGCTGCCTGGAGATACTGACTACTCCAAATGCTGTATTTGGAGAAGAAAGAGGATAAGCTTTCTAATTGTTGTCAGCTGCTGAGCAACTTCTTAATTCCAAACTTCTATTCTTAGAGACAAAATCTTTATTAGGAAAAAGATATTTTAATGAAAGGCAACATAATGATTTTGGTAGCATTTTTGTAGGGCAAAATCACATTTTCTTCCCAGTGTGCAGGGATTAGTAAAAGCCTGTTTTAATTACAAAAGTCTTCTCATAAGTAAAAATCTCTGCATTATTATTGGTTATGAGAGTATTTGTTTGATACAGGTGGCTACTTGTAAAGAGAATACATCAATATCTAAAAGATGATTAAATCCAAAGTACTCACATTTTTCCCTTTTTAGGTGTCAGTAAAGGAGGGAGATCAAGATCCTCCCAGCTGCTCTCCAGTTCATCACAGCTAATTAAGGCAGCCCTTTATGGAAAGGTGAGACAACTGCTTAAAAGGAAACAACACACACCCTCTTTATCTTCCACAATCTCGTGATTTTCTAATATGTTAGGCTGTGGAAATACCCAAAGTTCATTATTGCTGGCCCAGCCAGCTGAGGAATACAGAGCAGTTACTACTGCTGACATGGAGACCAGAATTATTTCTCTTTAGGGAGTAGTATTGCTCTGAAAAATAAAAATAAACGAGCTAAGAATAAGGGAGAACATTTTATTTCTCTAATGAGGAGCATGAATACTCACAGCTGTGCACAGCTCTCTCCAAGCCCTCCCAACAAATGGACTTGCTGTTCAGAGAGCCTGGGTCCCTTTACAGCTCATGGGTCATATTGTAGTTCATAATAACCCCAGCCTAGGCACAGCACTGCACTCATTTGACTCCTTCAAAATAATTTTTTTGCCCTCTGTAAAGTTTCTGCCTATATTCCATGGTTAGCAGACACCACACACCATGAGTGTATAATTGTCAAGCTGATCCATTTACCTGTTTGGACTCTGTCAGCAGCAGAGGAAAGAAATCATTCCAGAGCCTCAGTGCCTTGGTAAAATTTTGTTTCATTTCCTGGGGTATATTTATTCTCACAGCTGCTTTTTCTACCTGTTCTCTGATGATGCTATTACCTGGAGGGGGACAAAACTTCTGCAATAATTGGAGCAGCTTCATAAACCAGAGTCTAAATTAACTGAATTCAAATATATACAGGGAAATTGTTTGCAAGCATAAAATTCCATTCCAATCTGATCTATCGATTGTGCACTTGCTCCAAAATTCAATTAACCTGCTGCCTGCAACAGCTCTGCACAAGTGCATAAACCTAAACTCATGGGTAATTGTTTGCAAGATCAGGTCAGTCATTCATCCACATTAAGTTGTTCAAAACTGAAAAGCTTGTGTGGGTACCAATGCCAAGGGCTCCTGCCTTCCATGTACAATTATCACTGATGCCTCCCAGTTTGTCTTCACTTGTTCAGTGAAGAAGATGCATATTTACAGCATTTAAATGAAAGTTAATGCATCTCCTACACTAAAATTATACCAGCCCTGTATCCTTCCATCTGGATCAGAGCAGGCAACTCCATTCATGTTCTATTTATATGAAACCTGTGCAGAAAAATGACAGGAAGGGAGAATCAAAAGGGAAAGAATGGCACAAAAGAAACATTTTGCACCTGTTCTCTCCAAGATTTTTTTTTTTAAATCACAGATCTCAGTATTAATCTCTCAATTTTATACCAGCACAATTTGCTTGCCTTTCTGTCCTTAATTTTACACCTGAATATCACAAGAGAAATTCTTTCAAAAATGAAGAAATTAAGGTTGTTGTCTCAAAATTGCAAATGTTTCCTGCTACTTATTTCTTAATTGTCTCTGTACATGCTGTGGGTTACATGAAGCCTTCCTGTATAAAATTAGCAGTAATCACTCCTCATATTGTAGCACTGAGCAGCTCCTGAGCAGAAAGCCTAAGTGAGTTCCAGATCCCTAGGGGTCAGGAAAATAAAGATTTCTGCCAGCACACATTGGGTTTCAGATTTACTCTGTCAGGGCACTGCCATATATAATCAGCTGTTGCCAACAGTAGAATTTTCATAAACACAGCAACTATGAGAATTTCAGTCATCTCCTCCTGAAAAAAAAAGAAAAAAAAAAACACACAGAAATGGTATGGTGTTCAGACTGCTGATCTAATTGTATTTTCTTTGATAGATTGCTGTGATTCTTCAGCATATGTCAGCAGATAGCTGAGGAATTAAAAGCAGTGCTCCCATACCTGTGACTTGCATCCCACAGTGAATAACCCCATCAGGAGGAGTCTGTGTCACCCTGATCAGGGAACTGAGAATCAGAAAACCCTTCTTAATTCACAAAGCATTGCAAAGTTCCACTTTGTTATTTTTGTGTGTGTGTGGCTTGAGAGCATCAGGCCAAACATATGTGATTGCTTATGGTTTATTATTAACTACAGGGATCTTCATCTACTGCACATTTGATTTGAAAATTAGGGAGCAGTAAACAACCTTATTGCTTATTGCACTGGTAATTCCAGAACTGGTATGAGGATTTCTCACTGATGTCAAAATTTATTGCATGTCTCACTGTCCATCTAATCAGAATGGGGGATCATTTTCTTCTAATAACCAAGAGGAAAAGGGTGTAGATATCCAAGCACAATGACTTTAGAACAATCTCCCTGGCAGCTCCAGCAGCACACCTTGATGAGTAACTCACCCCTTATCACAGCACCAGTTGGCAATACAGCTTCCTTTGTTTTTCCATGTCTCACTTTTTACTTCTAAGGACAGAGAGGCACTTCTCAAGTCTACTGCTAGTTTCTGTGTGTGACCTTCTGCAGCGTGAACAGAACTCAAAGCAGATGGTGATAAAGTTGCACAGAAGATTTAAGTTATACTCTGATCTGGAGGTCAATCTTGTTTTCAAGAGCTGTTTCAGCTTCTCACAAAAAAAAACCCATCCACTTCTCACAGGAGCTAATGGGAATCTTTCAGCTTCTTTCCACAGGGTCTGAATTTATCTTCAGTTTACTTGTTTGCTACAACAAAAAAGAACAGTAAAAAAGGACCACAGTGTGCTGTAGTTTCAGTGATCTCATTAAGCATGCAAAAGCAGACAGTGAGCTATGATGTATGCTTTGTGGTGTGTTTCATTGGCTGTATAATCAGTTGTACCAGTACTACACAGGGTGCAAGACAAGCAGCAGGGATCCCTACAGCTAATCTGGAAACAGGGCATTCCCACAAAAAGCAGTACCCCAAACACCTGGCTATGGAAAAAAATGGCTGTAGGAAGATGGAGATCACCTTCAAGAAATTATCTCCTGAATGCTCCTTGGTTTTGAAAGTTAGAGCTGCATTTCTCAGCCTGTCTCCTGTGGGAGGATGGATTGCAAGGGCAGTGCTGGAGGCAGTCTGCCCCAGGAATCACAGCTGTACTGATAACCAAAGAGTGGGAACAGCCTCAGATGTCCAGAGAGGATGGGGGTTGTAAGAGTGGGTTAGCAGGTGCAGAGGCAGCTGGAGCTGGGGTTTGATGTGCAGAGAGCAGGAAGGGCCATGGGGCTGTGCAAGGGGCAGACAGAGGTAGGTGGTCATAGAGAAGGAAGAGAGAAAGGAAGAAAGGAGTCAGTGCTGTGTGGAGTTTGCCTGTGGGAAGGGTATAGAGAGAAGATATGAGAGTTGGTAAGACAATGAACTGATCCTACCTTTAGAGGAGCTTTTGTAGAGTCTCTGAAGTGATGAGTGACTGAGCCAGGGCTGCCTCAGCCAAGCCACCATCGACTGGTCCCTTTTTTGGGAGCAAAGCAGCTTCCCATGGTCCTCCAGTCAGATCTTTCCCACCTAACAACAGAGTATTCTCTTATATTCTGTAATATTCTGTTATTTGCAAGATAAATATTCTGTGCATTGCAAGCAAAACAAAGATCTTGACCTCAGTAAGCTTTGCTACTGGAGAAGTAGTGCAAAAGTTCCCTGGAGGTCTCCCAAGGTCTGTGCTGTAAGAGTGCTATTGGATTTGCAGTGAGAGACTCAGCAGGATAAAAACAATAAATTAACTAGATTAGATTAAATAGTTGGGCATTCTCTCTTTTGAAAGAGGGAAAATAATCTAATTGAAAAAAATTTAGAAAATAAATTACATACCCTGGGCACAGTTCCAGCAGAAATTGCTGAGGCTGATCTTTTGAATCCTTTCATTTCTGCAGAAGAGGAATAATTTCACATTTGGAAGTTTCTGTAGCTTCTGGGAAACCAGATTAATTGCACAGTCCCAGTTTCAGGATCAAAAATCTTCTGATGTTAGTGCACATGCTTTTTTTCTTTTGGATTATCTATCCCTTGCTGTTCAGTTCAGATAAATTTCATAAACCAGAAACTTCATGCCACTTTATTGAAGCTGATACTGTGGATAACTTCAAGACTGATGAGAAGATTCCTTTGCTATTACTGCTGTTCCTTTTATTTCTCAGGTGGTGCCTACAGACCAGCCAGGCTGAAGGGAAATGGTGCCAGGAGCTGCTCACACACAGCAGGGAGAGGTTCTGACCCCAGGGATTTACAAACCACAGTGCAGGGGCACAACCTGGGCTTGAAGTGTCAAAATGCAGAAATACCCCACCTGTCATGCAGCACCTGCTGCAGTTTTTGCTCTCAAGAACTGTGAGGGGTTAAAGGAGCAGCTAAAGGGGAAGGTAGAAAAGGGAGTTATCTCTTGTCCTGGGGACTGATTGCAGGACACAAGGCAGGAGTGGATAGGACAGGGACAGAGGAAACTCAAACCTCAGCAAGGGCTCTAAACACCAACAGGGCCCTGCTTTTTAGCTCCAGTTCTCTCCAATTTTCTTGTCTTGGTCATCCAAGGAGAAGGAGGCTAATGCCAGCCCCCAGTGCTGCTCAGTATTTACTCTGCACAGTCCTGTACCATTGCTGCTAAAGTCTTGGTGCAGCTACACTGAACTGGTGCTAGTTTATGTTGGTATTATATTTTAATCTCTCCTATTCAGTTCTTGCTCTCCCCAGATATAGATATACTGTTTCAGTTTTTTCCAGAACTCTCAGAACTAGATGAAAAATAGTATAATTTTGTAAAAAAAAAAAAAAAAAAAAAAAAAAAAAAAAAAAAAAAAAAAAAAAAAAAGAGATTATGAAACTCTCTTCTGCTTTAAATTTTTAACCAGCACCACAGAGTCTTTGAGCAGTTGCCTCAAATTAGACTTAAAATGAACCTTTGATAACTCCAAGCTTTGATAAATTCTGTCCTGTTCTGAGTTTTATTCATAGTCCCTTATTTTAGCTTGTGGGAGCAGAGAAATCCAATCTAGCAATGAAGATGCCATGAAAGAAATTGCACTGTGTGGTTCCTCCATCTGCCTGGCGAGCCCCAGGGGTGCTCCAGGCATCTGGGGGATCATCCAAGCAAGACTCCTGAGCACCCCAGACTACCTGCTGCAGGATCTTCCAGGTGCTCTCAGAGAATAGCTGTAATTACTAATTATAAGCCTAAATCAAACAAATATTGCACAGTGGAGTTTATTCTGCTGCTCTCCTGCCATGAAAGCACAAAGCAGCCAGGCAGTGCCTCTCCATGAGCAGAACTGAGAGCCTAGGCAGCACTAGGAGGTTTTTAATGTTGATACTTGGACTGCTAATGGAATAACCTCTCAAGATTTTAGTTTCCAGATCCTAAGCCCACTTGCTTGCCTTTGCAGTAAGCTATTTTTCCATAAAGAGAAGAAAACCATGTCATGGAGAGCACTGATATATGAGCTGCCATCATCATCTAAAGACATATTTTCAGTGTGATTTCTTGGCACTGGCTATGGAGCACTCAGCTTGTCCTGTAGGTCCTTACAATATTGAATATAAGCCAAGAGCAGACAAATATCTCTAGAGCACAAAGAAAATACCATCATGGCTTAGGGTTCAACAATATCTTTTCCCCTCATTTAAGTGTCTCCACAGCCATTCTTTCAAACCTCTTAAACCTCCCTTCAGCATTTACCATAAAAGAGTGTTCTCCTCTGGGTACAATGCCAGGCCCACATTTCCCTGAGTGCTGGTCATTCCTCAAACCTAAATGCTTGTTTTCTCACGGGGCTAAAGCCAAGGAGGTTTTTACACCCTTCATAATGCAGTTCCTGACCCCCACAAATCTCGTGCTTCCCCCAGTCCTGATCAATACAGCAGTGAAGTTGTCACTGCCCATGGATTTGTGCAAACTTGCTGCTGACCTCACTGCTGCTCCTTTCCCCTCTGCTCCACCAACAGCCCCTTTAAATCAATTATTTATCAGATCCACTGGGACTTCAGTACTAATTGCAATGAGATTTGTGGCTTCTGGACCGAAATGAAGTCCCATAGCACAAAGAGTTTTCTGTTCATACCTCATTTTCCAATTTCTTTTGAAGTCCCGACAAAACAGCCAGCCCCTTGAAGGGCTGAGATTTTATAGCTCTTTGTCAGCACTTACTGAAATTATCCCCTACACAATGAGAAATCCAGAGTTAGAGGCAAGAAGATGGCATTACCTCCTCCCTGAGTGCCATGGCAGCTGAGCCCTCTGGGCTTTATTTCCCACCCTCTGTAACACCTCTCTACTCTCTCTTTATATTCAGCTCCATGAGGATCCTCTCACACACTTTATGTCTAATTTGTTGTCTCAGATGCTGTGAGTTCCTCTCCAGGATTGATCTAAGCTACCCTTGTTGCACAAAATACTTTTTTTGGATTTTGTTTTTCAGAGATATTAGCAGCGCTCGCCGTTTCTGTAAGGAAAACCAACCCAACAGAGAGAAACCTCAGCACTGGGAATGAGGAGGCTTTTAAAAGGTTTGAGATAGCCTGGTAGATTCCACAGTGCATTCTTCCATTTCAGTCTGGTTGCAGTAACATGGAAAAAGGGTCTCAGTGGTGAATTACGACTCATCTATACAAGCCCTGCGTGAGAAATGTACTCTGATCAAAGTCTCATAGGCACTACTGCATTAGCTTTGAGCAACCTTCAGGTATAAACAATTCCATTCATCAACAAGTTGTCTGCAGCAAATATCCCCAAACAGCACAAGAAACTGCAATTCCCATACTGGATACAGAGGAAAAAACTCCCAGTTTGATACATTAAGAATGAGAATAGAGAGCCTGGCTGGGATGGAGTGGGACCCAAAAAATCCCAACTCCCATGAGTGGAACCCAAATCCCAACATTAATTTTCTTTTGAAACACTGAGTTCCTGTAACCTAAGGAGAGTTAAGCACATACCAGCTCAAATTCCAGCCAGGACATGGGACACACACACACAAAATCTGTCTTTTCCAGGATGTCCTTCAGCACTCAAATCCCCCAAGCCACAAACAGCATATATTGGCACTGGATAATTTGGCACAGCTTGCTAGGGGAGAAACATCAATTGGTGACATATAAGTATTGCTTTGACCTTGGGGTCAAATTTCTGAGGAACTGCTAAATTACAGAAGTGTTTGGCTACCTAAGTCCCCCTGGTTCAGGGGAACAGATGCACTCAGGGGCTGGAGCTGTAGAAAGGCAGGAGAACTGCCTGAGGCACGTTTTGCCAGGGCTTTCACCTCACTTCAGAATGGCTGCTGCTATCAGAGCAAAGCCAGCTACTCAAAGCACTCTCAGCAAACTTTTCCCTGCCTCTGCAGGAATGAGGAACAGTTTCCTCACCAGGGCCGCGTGAAGCAAACCAGATTATTTTGGGACGAGCGCTCTCGGTGCGACCGACACAAACAGGCTTTTCTTCCTCCCCTAAAACCATTTTCACAGCTGGGCTGCTGATCCATCACAGGCCTGGATGCAGATTCCCCAGCCCAGGGCCCTTGCAAGGAAAGGTCTGTGATGTGGGATGGGAAATGTTGCATTTCCTGCTTGTTTTTCTGAGCATCTGAGATGCTGGAGGGTGATGCAAAAGCTGAAAGGGTTTCTTGTCTTCTCCTATCAAATTCTGTAGATCTCAGGTGCACTGTACAAGCAGAACATATCATTTAATTCACAGGAAAATGCATCAAAAGACACCAAGGCTGAAGAGAATCAGCCTTTTGTGCTAACACCAATTCATCTCCCCCACTCTAGCCATGCCAGAAATAAGTGATAATTTTGAAGCAGTTCTCTGCTTTCATTTCAAATACAGATTTTTTATCATTACAACTCTCTAGAACCCCAAAAATGCTGCCCATTGTAGAACTAAATACTCAATATTTATCTATGAAAAAGGGATCATGCACTTTTCTTGGCACACTGTAGGACTGTAGAGGATTTTAGGACTTGAGTCCAACAGGGGATCAAATGCATCAAATACTTGAGGCTTTTGCCAGAGCAATGAACAGTGATGCATTGCTCTCATTACTGTCAGTAAAATCACAGAGAGCTTTGATGAAGGTCTCAGTATAACAGGGAAGGGTTGAGGATGACAAGCTCTTGAGCTGGACACATAAAGGATGCCAAAATTTCAGAAAAGAGAAAATCAATGATTTTTCTAACTGGCTAAGTTAACAGGGACAGATGCAGTGCTTTACCACAGCAATATTTAGGCTATTGCTGGAACAGAATTCTAATCCTGTTGAGGACCCAAGCAATAAACAATCACAGAGCAGCAGAGATGCTGCACCTGCACAGCCCAGGGACTGAAGGGGTCACTCACTCGACAGACCCTCAGCTTCTGAATGACTCTATCAAGTCAAATAAGAGAGATTCAATGTAGCTTATTAATAATTAGTTCTAGCATAAAGAATTAGAGGCATTCTGGCCTGTATTAAAATTTTGCCTGAAGTGATTTGCAGCCATTCCCTATCTGTCATTCTATTTAATATATCCAAGGTCCAGCTCCTGTTCTTGCTAAAACATCTCTAATCAGTTTGTGGCCTCCTCTTCCCAGCTTACTCTAGTTTGCTCTGTAAAGGAGGAGACCTCACAGAGTCTCTTCATAATTCTTAATAGTAAATTTTTAATCCACCTTTTTATCCCACCAATTTGTTCCTGTTACAGAGTAAATTTTTATACATATTAAAAAAATCTATTTGCAAGCTAAGAAATGAAAAACCATTATCACCAGATAACCTGAGAGGATGCAACAGAGACCAATTGCCTACAGATATTAATATTGTGGTTTAAAGTTTGTTTGTAGAGAAGAAAACATTGTGACTTTGCAGCAGAGAACAGATATAAGGATGGAGCAGATTCACCACTTGTAGCTCCAAGGAAATTGCCAGTTTGCCTCTTTTTCAGTATCAATGTCACAAGACCATGTTTGGTGTGCACATATCCACACAAGAGTGTTTCTAGAAGAAGGCAGGGCAGTTATTTCTCATTAGCCATGCAGGTGCAGGGTGGGGTGATTAAAAGAGGGTTTGGGGAGTGTGGCAAACAGGGCTGTGGCACATTGTTGGTTTTCCTTACAGAAATATTTCTGAATAACAAAATACACATCTTCAGGCTACAGCTACCAGAGAAGTTTGACAAACTCCTGTTGTCACAAAGAGCAGCAGCTTGATGGAGCATTCCAGGTCATGGTGATTCCTCCAGAGCTGAACTGTCTCAAGAAAAACAGAGGGTCAACACATTATAAAGATTTATTTTTTGGAAACATTAAGTTTTTATCTAAGCAGCCTGACAACCTTTCAAGTATTTATACAGGTACAATTTATAGGTTATAACTCATGACATTACCAATGTATTCTACCCTTTGAAAGAACACTTCCTTATTTTAACAATTTAATATTCACTGCTGAGCTGTCCTTGCTTGTAAAGGACTGTCAGGTTCAAATGCAGAATTAGATGATCCAAGACATCTTGTCTCTGGTGAATAAATATTTTACAGTATTGAATTTGCCAGAAGAGTAATAAAGATGCCTATTCTGTATTTGTAAGTTATTATCTCTTTTTCCCAAAGGTGCCCAAATTGCAGGATTTGCACACAGACTGGTTCTTCCTTAACCTGAAGAAAGACTTGGCAATATTCCTATTTATCATGCCTTGTGTGCCACAGCATTAGTTTATCTTTAAATGTTAAGCAGAAATAATCAACACAAGGAGCTGGGTGGAGAAAAAAAATGGTTGCAAATTATGCCTAGTTACAAAATTCCCAAGATTGGTTCTTCTTCACTGGAGTTACCATGGGCAGCTGAAGGTTCCAAGAATAACAATGCTCTCAATGAAAGCATTGAAGAAAAAAAAAATAAAAAGGTTATATAATATGGATTAAGTGACATAGTGAAATCAAGAATTTTAGTTACATACAACTCCCAGCACTCAACATCCTCTGAGAAGATTTTCTGCATATATAAAGAAATATTTTGGGTTCAGGAGAACAGAACACTTCCTACTTTATCTTGCCATTTTCTGAGAGAACAGAGGCATCACTCACATAATTTGCTCCCCTGTAAAGTATTTTGGGCACTCTGGCATTACCTGGGAGCAGATGGCTGAGACCCAGCCTGTGCTGAGAGAGGCCTGAAAAAGCAGATTTTCTGAGTCAGCAGGAAAAGCACAGCTTCAGAGCAGGGTCTGATATTCAAGTGTGCCCAACACCAGCCTGGTGCCTCCCTGGGGCCACAAACTCCATCAATCCCCCACCACTGCCTGACCAGAAGTTTGGAAGAAATGATGGGGAGCTCTCTGCAGTGTTTTCCTTTAGGTGATTTTTCCTCACAGCACTATCTGACAGCTCCTTTTGTTTGTCTGAAAGACAAATTAGGTACATTTTTTGTTTTAGTTGTAGCAGTCAACACTAGTATGAGACAATATGTTTAGGACCTTAATAAAATAGTACAAGGGTAAGGTATCTTGAGCTAAAGTACTTGAAAATGTTTTGATGGTGAAATAACTCTGCTAATTACCATAAATAGACTGGTAAAAAACTTTCAGAACACTTAAACAGTAGAAGTCATTAAAGACAGCTGAAGTACTCAATAAGATATAGAAGGTTATTAACACATTGCTGCAGTTCATCTGAAGCTGCTTAAGCCTTTAAATTCTTACTTACTACAGAGAATAAGTGTGACATAAATAATATATGTCTGGGGAAGTTTTAATTATTGCTGCCAACGGCTTCTCACACAAAAGCCCATTTAATATGTCCATAAACATCCAGGCAGCTATAGGAACAATTCCAAGCACTCCTTTTAGCACAGCTAATGCTGTTTTGTTTGAGAAGACCAAGGGTATTTTGAGGTTTATATCATTCCCTGTTGTAATGACTCAGGGGATTTATAGCATGAATTCCCACGTTCTCCCCTGTTACAACTGCATATTCTGTTTTACCTAATCCATACTCCTGTTAAGCATTTATTGACAGATTTTTCTTGCCTTTGAAGACCCACAGCTTCAACACAGAAGAGTTAGCATGGAACAAGAGAGTCAAGGTATAATAGTCAATACACCAGAAAATGTCTAATACATGACCAATGTTTTCAAGTAGATGTTTTTCAGATCTCTGCCTATAAAACTGTGCTGAAATCCCATGAATGGTGAAGGCTGCACCTCCCCAGCAGCTGTTTTCCTCCAGAGTAGAGCTCAACAAGCATCCCATTATGAATTGTCATCCAGAGGGACCTGGGCAAGCTCAGAAGTGTCCCATAAGAATCTCAGGAGATTTAATCACACAAAGTGATGGATGGAGCTCTGAGCAACCTGGTTTAGTGAAAGGTGTCCCTGCCCATGTCATGGGACCAGGGGATCTTTAAGGTTTTTCCAGCCCAAGCCACTCTGGAGTGACCACTGCCACCTCCCTGACACAGGTTACTCACCCCAGCACTAAGGATGTCACCCACATTCTGTCCAGTCCATAGAATAGGGCCAAACATCCCGCTTTTGGTCATACAAACAAGGCAGTTAACAAAAGTAAATTTAAAACCAGAATCTTTTGGGTCTATGGAGCAGAGCAGGGAAAGAAAGTACAGCAGCAACCACACAAAATTAATATAGAGGATCAACAGCCATCTTTCTTCTCCAGCAATCTTAATTAGTAGTAGTGAAAATTAATTGCAGTAGTGAAAAGCCACTGACTCCTAAGGAATGCTCATCTTTAAGCAGCCCTAACTACTGAGTCTAAAAAGAAACACTATTTTCTACTAAGATCTTCTTGGTAAAGACAAAAAAGAATCTCTAAAACAATCCAGACATTATACTGTTCAATAAATACATGGAAATATTTGCAGGAAACAAGGGTAAGGTGCAGCACAACAGATGGTCTTTTTGCTGGGAATTACTGTAATAAATTCTACAAATGGTAGAAAAGACAGTCCATGTAATAGTATATGAAGACTACCCAGTTTGTCCTTACAACATTCCACATTCCAGCTGCTTCTCCACTCTTTGTCATTAAACTTATCCCTGTGGAAGACCTCTGCAGACTTTCTACAGAAACATTTAGAAGAAAATCGCCTGGGCTGCTCACAGAAGTAAAACTCGTTGCAAATTAGGGAAAAAGAAACGTGCATTCCTGTGTGCTAAAAATAATGAAAACACACGGGGGGGGGGAGGGTTAGCAGGAGAAACTGCATTCCCATTTTCAGTGTTTACCATTTGAGCCCTTCTCTGTTGTATTGATTTTGTGTTGCAACAATTTAAAACAAATGGCCCAAAAGGCAATGGTTGCAAAATAATGGTCACTCTGGAATAGACTGGCAGGATGGAACAGAATGCAAAGTTATTGACCAGCTCTCCACTGAGAGGTGATGCAGCTGCACTGACAGGAAAGGAGCCAAGGGCTCTTGCTCTAGAAGACAGATATCATCCACTGACTGGAAAACCATAGATCTTAGAAACTAAAGACAATTTTCACACTCCAACAAATTAGTAATGGAAACCCCATTTGTAAATAGTATTCTCCAGGGTGTTCAGACATACATGCCTCAGATACAATTTAAAATTAGCTTTGTCTTAGACCTGCCAAATCTCTCCAAGAGAAATTCAGTTTGAGGCTTCCAGTTATTTTTTTTTTTTCACACAGTAGAGCTGATTTAACATGTAAGTGTTGACTGACATGCTGTGAGATTTTGCTCCCATTTCAAGGAACATAACCCAGATCATGGGGATGTTATGTAGGAATGTCCTGTTTCTCCATCAGCAGTCAAAATAATTCCTATTTGTGTGATAAATTTCTATTCTGTGTGATAAATGCAGGATCACCATACACAAGGGCAGCCTGGCAATGCTTGGCATCTCTGGACATGTCAGGGTTAACTCTCCTTCTGAGCTCTTTAAGTACTCAGCACATCTCTTCCTAATGCTGCTAATGTTCATTTCATTAAGGTAAAAGTAATTATAGTTTTGCATGCTTTACTCTTTACCCTTATTCACAATTCTAACAGCTAATATGAGGTGCCAAACCACTACTAATTGAAAATTGATTTTAGATTCAATTAAATGGCAAGCCCCGAAGGTAAATGTACATGTAGCAGCCTCATCAGTCCCTGGAGAGCAAACTGAATTTCCCTGGCAGCCACTGACACAACCAGCACCTCCAACTGCAGCAGTGGCACCTACAGAGGATGTCTGCAGAGTGCATGGAAATAAAACTTCAGCTTCCCATTGCTCAGAGACACAATTGGGTGTTCTCAGGTGTTGCTTAACATTGTGACAGCAACAATTTGTGATGGTCAGTCACTGCTAGAGGTGACAGATGAGCCCAAATTCATAGTGCCCTTCTGAGAAATTGGGGTTTTTTTATAAGGGGAACACCAAAGCTGCCAAAATCATTATTCTGTTTCTCATACAGAGGACCTGGTATTTTTTGATTGTTAATTAGGTCTCTCACAGAACTTCTCTTTTGAATTGACAACCTTGTACAACCTTACACTTGCTCCACCCATATGAAGAAAATCAATCCCAGGCAATCAGTCTGGGAGTGAGCACATCAAAGTCATCAGAGAAATGTTTTTAAAGGTAAGAGAAACAAGACAATTCAAATAAAGTAAGCATGGAGTACCTAAAATGCCCTTCTGTACTAAAATTGTTTATTTTATCTGAAAATAAAGTAACATTTGCCAAATTACTCAAGTGCTTCAATGGATGCCTCTGATAATTGCCCTGTGGTCCCTGTGGGGCAGAGAAAGCTGTGTACCCTGGACAGGATGCCATTTTACACTCAGCTCGTTTCTATAAAATAGAACAAATTTCCAATTTGCAAGAAAGAAATGCACTATCAGAAATGTGGCTTTAAAGGATGGAACAGCTGATGCTACAAAATCTGTGTGTGCTAATGTGCTTATTTCCCAGAGTAGTGCTATTATAGCCATGATGCAAAATCTAGTTCTGGGCTATAACCTTTTTATGGAAATAATGTTCTCTGATGTTTACTCAGCCCAGCTTGGCCCCATCCATTTCCCCCAGTAATTTAGAGATGAAGGGTATGTCAACATGGACCTACCTGGAGCACCACTCATGCAGAACTCCATTTTCAAATACCCCTAATCTCCCAAGGTAATTTTTCACTAATGCCTGGGGAGGGTTTAACAATGGTGATTTTCCCTGTACACAATTTACTCTTCTGGGATCAGGCAAACTGAGTTAAATAATGAAGAAAGGTAGTTCTACTGGAATGCTCTTGAGTTCTCTGTTGTTCATAGTTTCCAAACCATCTAACACCTGAAACACTAAGTTAATAATGGTTTTAATATATTTGTTAAGAACTTTCAATTTAAAAATGCTTCAAATTCAGACATCTACTTGAAATGCAAAAAAAATTTACAATTTGGCTACCATCATTATTGACAGTACTATTTATGATACTCCAGTAGATTTTGTGGCAGACTTTGGCTCCAGCTTCAGTCAGAGCCTTGCACATTATTTCTAATTCCCTTTCATTTATATCTGGAGCCTGCCTGGCTTCTGTGAGGGATTTCCAAGCATGGAGAGCACGTGATTTGCCAAACATTATCCAAGAAGCTGGGGATGTAATTGGGGTCTCTAAAGTCCTGAGCTATTAGCATAATGAGAACATTGCCCTTTTACAGGAAGCTACAGGTACAGCTTCAGTCTCTCTGCAGATTTATTCCTGGGGAATAGAAACAATAGGCAAAAGAAAGCACAGCCCAGGTAAGAAAAAGTACAGGAGGCAAGAAGTGGGCACAGGTGAGTTTTATGAGCAGTAGAAGTGGGAGAAATGCACTGAATGGGCAGCAGGAACTCTTCCTCTGACATGCAGATATAAATAACATCTTTTATGTTAAATAAATGAGATTTAAACATAAAGTTGGCCCTCAACACTGGAGCACAGCTCAGCTGCAGTGAAAGATGCTGAGAGTGCAGATCCTGCAATCTCTGAGCAGGACTGAGCCCCTGGGCAGCTTTTCCTGCCCCTCACCTGGGCCAGGCAGAAGCTCCTGAACCATGAGCCAAGCCAGGATTGTCAAAGTAAAGAGCTGTCACCACACAAATCACTATTGCACCTGCCCAGGGTTTCCTACTCTGGGGGCTAATTGCATTAAATAATTTGTGCAATAATAATAAAAATACCCCAAACTAACCAAGCTTTGATTTCCCAAGGCATTTAAGGTGCCTAACTCTATGCAATTCCAGTTTAAATTAATGGAAACTGTGCATCTTAATTCTCTGAGGAGCACTTTGAGTAAATGTCAGAACAAATCAATAAAATCAAAACACTCTTTGTGCAAAATGGGAATAATTTTCAAAGACCAGAGCAGGGAGAAGCTATTGATAGTATGTTCTGCATTTCTCATTCTTCTGCTGTAGGTAGAACCAAGCCCTTTCCCAGCAGCACACCCCTTTTCAAAGAGGGGAAGTTCACTCACTAAAATTAGTGCCCAGAAGCCTCTTTTACCCAATTGCTTCATGTAACTGCAGTTGTTATTGTGTTAGCCCAGCATAGTGGGAGCTTAGCTGGATGTCTGGAATCTCTAAAGGAAAGTTACTGTCTTAAAAAAAAAAAAAAAAAAAAAAAAAAAGGAGAACTGAAAAAGAAAAACAGCTGCTGAACCCCATGACTTATTCTGGTGGCTCAGCCTTGCACCAACACAAAATATGACAGAGAAAAATGGATTGGATGAAACTTCATAGAGAGAGCACATCAGTATGTGCATGAGAATAACTGCACAGTGATCTAGGGCTCATTAGTGTATTTTGGATGTTAAATTCCTTCGGGTGAAATGCACTGACTTTAAATCCACTTTGAGGGAACTGCACAGGGGTCTAAACTCCTCATAAGATATCAGCTGTGAGATGGCAAAGGAACTGCAGCAGCCACAACTCTTCTGCTCTCCCAGAAATGCAGGATGTTACTTCATTAAGCAAAGATCAGCCTGAGAAGCAGCCTGGATTAATGATGCACATCTAATTAAAGAGGTAAATAATTGTGGTGATGTACCCTGAACAAAAGGCAAAATATATAATGCAGCAGGAAATAAGAAATCTGGGGTTTTGATTAAACTACATTTCTTAAGGTAGGTAGGACTATAAAGTGCCAAATATTAATGCAGAGTAACTTAATATAAATTAGACTAAGTTTGTTTTTTCAGACAGTACTACTGAACTTAATTATTACAGCTTACTTTTGGGGAGGGAAAGAAGCTGACATTAACTTGAGAAAACCCCAATGTTCCACAAAAATGAGATATATGGGGTTGAAGGGGGCAACTCAGCAAAACCTGCACTTAGGAAAAGGCTTGACCCATCTCCTCAAGCAACTGCATTTGCTGTAAATTATTTCAATTTTTGTGGCTCTGAAGTAAGAATTTCCCACCCAAATTCAGGGAGGAACCAAAGAACCCCAAATATTCTGCCCCCACACATGCAAAGACAGAAGAAGAAGGGTCTATGCTGCCAATTTTTTTTGTACACAGGTAAACAGAACCAATTAAAACAGGAAATTTGCCCCCATCACACATCAGAGCCCCCAACAGTAACCAGGGGATGTTACTGTGCTGAGGAAAAATTTATTAATCAAATATTGCATCAACCTTTGTTCTTAACATTACATCAATCCTAATTCAACAGCATCACCATGGTTACACTGTTATTACATTTTAGCCTTGCAGGTTTCTTATCAAGATGTACCAAAAAAATCTCACTATTCATTCTATGCACATTCCAAACAAATAATCTGGTTATCATGTGTACTCTATTAACATGAGGCCACAATCCTTATTCCTTAATTAACACAGACCCACAATAGCATCTTCTCTGTCAAAAGCAAGTTATTGTAGATCCCCTCTCCCAGAGTCCAATCCCCAATACAAAACAGCAAAGCTCCTAATTAGCTGCCCATCTCAGGGAGCTGCTTCCATCAATTTGCATTCCTGTATTACTAAGAACTCTTTTCCCACTAGCAGCAGGACCATTAAAGATATAAAAACAACCACAACAACACAAGGGAAAGAAAATTTATCAGAGCTGTGTCAAAGAAGTAAAGCTGAAGAGAGGCTTTAGAAGTTGTTTTGTTGTTTTTTTTTTTTTAACTAAAATACCTTTCAAATAACACTAACAAGACTCTGTAATCCCAACTGAGGCTTCATCTCAAAGCATAACAAAACCCTAAATTATGCAATCTACCAAAGATGGAAAAAACTCTGACAGTCCAAACAGATCGTGGTGATTTGATTCCATTTAATCGATTTTCTTAAGGTCTTACACAGAAATTCACTAAAATAGAGAGTTAAAAATTGTCAGTGTGACTAAAACAGATCTTTGGCTTCAGGATAATTTGGTATACACCAGTTTCCAGACTTTAACAACCCACTCCCTTCAGGACTCTTGCCTTTGTATTCCTGTTGCTCCTCACTTGGTATTTCTCTGCAAGGGTTCATCTCCTTGTGACTGTGAATCAGAATGTTCATTATCTGATGAACATAAACATTGATTCAGCCTCTCTTGCTGCATCAAGATGATCTGGTTTGCTTCTGATTTATTCCATGTCTGCCTGCACCTCCTGGTGCCAGGATTTTGGGAGTGTGTCCCAGGTGAGAGCTTTGCAGCTGCTGGAACCTGCCTTGGAGCAGGGCTGCAGACCACACACCTACAAGGCAATTTCAGCACAGCCTTAGAATTTCAGCCAGCCAAGTTCCAATAACACAGATTATGAGAAAAGTGGTTTTAAAATCATTTTTAGAGACGTGAAAGGTTTGGTTTTTCAGCAAGAATGAGCCCTAACTTTGCATTTCTGACCCAGATGCATGATTTCAATGAAAATTAGGAAAATGAAAACACTAGAAGCAGGACTGGAACAATATTTGCCCCAGTCTGGGAATTCAAGATAGAGGCATTAGGATGATTACACTGAAGTAACTGGACATCAATATGTCCAAGAACTTCCTACAATGCAGCAATTTAATTTGTATTTAAGGGTTTCCCCTACAGGACTGTGTTTTTTCTTCCCAAGCAGCTGAGGATATCCCAGGATATCCCATCCCATGTCTGTGACTCAAAAGCACAATGATTAAAACAATTACAATATGATTAAAAACTCATTATCAGAAATACCTCTACAACATACTGAAAATAAACATTTCTAAGCTAATTTTTCTCACAGCATTCAATAGATGATGATGCCATTTAATTGGCTGACAGCCAAACAAGTTACTTAAAATGAATATATTCTTTCAGAAATGACAGCTTTCTCTCTCTTTATTGCACCTAAATGGAGTATGATTTTCTGCAAAGTATTTCTTATTCAAAACATAATTTGCATGTTCCATCATTTGGGAAATTAAGTAACACACAGAGGATTATTTCCTGCAGGTCTGCAAAAGGTAGAGTTAATTTTACATTCATTTAAGCAAATATCCACATTTAAACTAACCTGTAGAGTGCATTGCTGAACCAAATGGAGAGACAGGGTCATAGTATTTAGATAGGAATTGAAAGGGGAAAAGTCAGACTCTTGTGATTTAAAAGAGTAACAAAATTTAGCTTGTTGTGTTCCCTGCAACTACACAACTTATCTTGCCATTCCATGTGTAACATGGGTTTTCAAAGTGAGACACTTACTCTGCAAAACAATTCCTGCAATAAAAAGATCAGACTACTATAATTATTTTAACTTTGTGCTGCAGTTAACACAATGGGAATTGTTTGGGCTGGCAGACCCAAAGATTTATTAATGGAATAGAGCTGTGGTCAGGAAAGATTTCCTGAAAACCTGCTGCTTGAATATAATGAACAAAATCAGTAAGAGAAAAGCAATGCTTAAGAATGGTGTTTATTGACTTATTCCTGGTAGTCAGTGCTGATAAAAAAGACAGGACACAACCCTGACATGACAAGAGCAGCACTCAGATTGGACTGTCTGTCCCCAGGGCTGCTGCTCTGGATTTGATCTGGCATTGCTGATAGCACAATCAGGGCTTGAAATGGACAATTTTCCAGCAATAAGGAAAAGATTACAAGACAAACTGCTCTATAAAGCAGCAGAGGGGGGAAAAGGGGGGGGGGGGGGGATAAAAATTGAAACAAGAGCAATAGAAGTTTCGCTGCATTACAAGTATCAGGGAAGTAAATGTTTCCAATAAAAAAGCTCAAGCAGAGGAGTGTTATTTATCAGGGAACATCTGTTTGGCTGCCCACTGTCTGTGCTAGTCTGGCCTGACACGCATACTTATGGAGAGGAGCACAGCCTGGCTTGGCAGCAGAGAGATGTGAATACATCCCATCTGTACTGCACAAATCCTGCATTTCTGCTGCTGCATTTCTCTAATGCCAGGCTTCTTTCACCAAGTCATCCCTGCACTTCATCCCAGAAACTATTCTAACTCATATGCTAAGTACCTGTTAGATTTCAGTCTATTCTTGCTCTTAATTCTTCCTTTTATCTGCTGGTTGGCTTTTTTTTTTTTTTCCAGCTTCCCAGATAACTGCATAATTCCATTTACAGCACATACTTATTCTGGAGAGCAATGGATCCTTCTGACAAGAATTTATCTAGATTCTACATCCAGCTTGGTCTTTGGCAGCCTGTACCTTTGTCCTACAATAGTTTCAAGCTTCCAGAGGATGAAGCAGAAGACTTAGATAAACAATTAAGTTCTGCAGTCCATATTGGAACTGGACTGTTAGAAAAACATGTGTAAAATAAGTCCACATTGTCATGAACTGAGGGAAGAAAACTGCTGGTTGCTGAGTTTCACTGCTTAGGACTTCAGCCTTACTACAGCCTTCGACTTCTCTTGGGCTTTAGTCAACTGAACTTAAAAAATTAATCACATTTCATTATCTGACCAAAGTCTTACTCGGCTTTAATCTAAGTGTGACCATCCCATTCAATTACTTTCTTTGTTCTAAATACACATTTTAAAGGACCATCATTAAAAACCATTAAGGAATTGGAGAGGAATAAAAATTATCCCAGAATTGTGTGAATTGATCAAGCACGCAATTCATAATTCAAAATTACTTCAATTTTTGCATGGACAAACAGGTAAATGAAAAATCTCCTCCTCTGTCAGAACTGCACAAACAGAAAACCAAACATGAATTGGATGGATTTTCTCAGGCCCAATAAGAATGGAGTTCACATTTTACTGGGAGAGAAATCACTCCTCTGTCTTCACTGACTGTATTTTAAACTTGTCAGATATTAATTAGATCTCTTTAGTACAATTATTTTTTACTTGTCATTTAAAATGCACAGGTACAGGTTCATCTTCAATGATGTTTTCATCACATATTTAACAGAATAATTTTTTGAAAGTCATACAAATTAGCAACTATCCTCTCTCAGGTGTAAGTGGATTATTGTTTTTCTATATAGAAGTTACACAATAAACTGTCTTGCTAAACAGGTTAAGCATGGACATAGATCCTCATGGAGTAGATATGTTTTCCACTGGCTTCTTACATTTACAGAGGATTTGTTTACAACAACAAGATAGTCAAAATAATGGAGATCTAGCAATGTGACACCACAATGTCAAATATTTTAATTGAACACAAAGCAGAAAAAAAAACCTCCCACTATAATCAGGATCAGGACTGAAACTGAGAAGGCTTTGGGGGAACATCTTAATTGCAAAACACAGCAGGAATCCTGCAGTATGGAAAAGGGAGCAAACTTCTGCTCTGTGTGCTACAAAACACTTGGGCAGCAGTTGTGTTACAGCTTGGCAGCCCCATCCTTGGACCAGATGCACCCATTGCTTTGGCCATGGCAATAGTTCCATTAATTGCAGCTGAAACTGGGGTTGGCAGCATTTCCTTCCAGGATTTAGTGCAACAGACTCCTTACCTTGGTCCTGCAGTCCCATTATCCTCAGTCCTCTGGAATTATTTATGTCAGTTTAAAAATAATACAGTGTGCAACAGAATGATAAGACTGTTACCTGAATGAGGGTACAAAGTCCAGGGCAGTACAGATCTATTCCAAGCCATCAGAACAGCTCCATCTTCCATGGATGATCATTTATTTTATGTGTCCTGATGGCAGGATCACACTATTAATTCTGCCATCTGTGTGCAGCTTGTTCCTTATCACAGAATTTTGACTACAGATTGTGAACCTCTGACTCAGCAGGTGATGCCTGTGTGACTCTGCTGGCAAAGAGACTGCATGCTTTCCTCTCTGCATATAGAGGTCAAATTGCATTAAAAACCCAAATATTGCCAGATGAATTACTTTATTTTCTTAATCCAGTAGTTTTCTTAAGGCAGTATTTGTGTATTTTCATTGACAGTATGTAAAGGTGAATTAGGCTGCTCCCAAGAGGAGGTAAAATTATTTTTATTGCCACTGAGCACAGTTCAGCTGAGAGGGGTCCTTATGCAGCTTTCTTGGACAAATCCTTGGAACCACACATCCAAGCCTCAGGTTAAGTCAAAGAATTTTTTTTGTTTTGTTTCTTTTTGTAAAAATCCTTGTTAATCCATCACTCTTTTATGGTGCAGTTCCTAAATCTCTGAGGCCTTCTAAGCCTGTAATCTCAGATTTACCAGCCTACTGAAGGAGTAACACAACAATCACTACAACAGATCACATACTAACACCACTTTAAAGGCAGCAGAAAAAGTTCAAGTATCATTCCCAACAAATTTCAGGCACAGCCATCACTTGTTTCAAATGCAATTTCTATCCTAAAGCTTTTCTGCATTTTGGCCCCAAATAACACATCCCACCACATGGACCTCTTCCAAGTTTCTTTAATGCTGAATCCTGCAGGGTGCTAAATAGAGCCCCAAGTGTCAACTGAACTGAAAATCACCTGAACTGGCTGCTGAAGGACTGGAAGTGATGGGAAAATCCCATTCCACAGGTCACCTGGACAGCTGGGACACAAACTCCACCCTCAGCTCTGTTTTGGCAGCCTGACCCCCAGAAGGTCTCCAGACATGATCAGCACAGGCAGAAGCAGATTAACCCCTGAAATGTAGAGGGATCACACTTGTTTTTGCCTCTGGGAGGATTTGATTGCACTGTATCTGTTGAAGGCCTTTAATAAAAAACTTCTCTTATTCTCTGGACCTGGTCCAGCCTCTGTCCTTGGAACCCACTCCAAGGCATCAGCAGGGGCAGCAGATTTCTCCTGGGTGAGATTGAAATCATATTCAACCCATTTTCCTCTCTCTCCCCAGGTCACATCCCTTCAGAAAGAAGCACACAAGCAGTGAAATCTGCTTTAGCCAGGTCTGGTACAGAACTCTTCTCACTTTGTGCTGGCTTTGGAGCAATCCCAGGTGAGTATTCAGTTCCAGCTGCTGGAGGAGTAGTCATCACTTCAGCAGGTTACATTCCACTCTCCTTTGCCCTCTCTCAAGTGAAGTGAGCTTCCCAATCATTTAAATGATAATTAAAATCAGGTAGAGCAAGCAGGTTATTTCCCAAGCACTTCAATTTAATTGTCAAATTAAGTAGCCTCCTCATTGCTGTGCATATTTATCAGGGTGTTAATGATTCATTTGAAGACAACAGGGTGAAATGGTTTCACTTCATTGCCTGGTTCCTGGGGCTCTTGCCCTCACCACCAGAATCAGCATCTGACATTTCAATATCTTCCACATTATTAAGAGGTCATCTCTGTGCACTCAGATGCCAGAAGATATTTCTAAAATCCCTAAATATTTTTGTCATTCTTTTTCTTCCACCACTTCCTGCTGGCTCCTTCCAGAAGTGTATGGAATTTTAGAGTGTCAGCATATCTTCAGCCTGATCCTTGTTGACAGTAACTCAACATTAGAAGACATTTGTTTCTCCTGACTTTTTCTTCTACCCCCCACATTGAAAAATCTAAGGCAATAGGGGGAGAAAATTAAAAGAAAATCCTTGTGGCTCTCAAAGTCTCTGAATTTTTGTGAAGCTCCCAGCAAGAGCAGTGGCCCACCTGAGAAAATTAGATCAAATTCATCCATTTCCTTGATGAACAGCCAATAACTGGGAAGTCAAAGCCAGAGACTTTGCCAGCACTAAATCAGAGCTGAAGGACACTCCAGGACGTGGGTCACACCATAAATCAGGAAAAATCATTCTTTGCTCCACTTAGATTTGTATTTACATAGGAACCCAGTTTTACAGAGGAGCTGACCTTGTCTTCTACCAAGACAGAATGTCTGCCCTAGATCCAGAAGTTCAAAGCAGGGATTGATCTTCTGGAGTTCTGGCTATTATGTCAATCTGGCTGGAACAAGGGTAAAAATGATTTCTTCTATTCCTTCTTAAAACAAACATTCTTAAATCATAAAAAAAAAAAAAATCCTAACCATGAATTTTCATGTCTTATAACTGGACTGGTGAAAAAGACAAAGCAAGCTCTGCCAAGGAATCAATCAATAGGGTGAGCTCTACTTTCTATTAGAGGGTTTCTTATTTGGAGTTCTCTTTCTGATAAAGAGAGCTCCTTCTTAGCAAGCTCCAAAACCTGTTTCATATCTGATCCCTAAAACCAGATGATCTAAAGTTTCCAAAACTTTTCATCATTTATAAATGTCTTATTCAAGGCACATTGACCAAGTCTTCAAAACTCCTGGAATAACCAGTACAAAAATGATGTGGGTTTACAAATTTACAATTACAGGATCTCACAGTTTCTGAACTCCTGAAAACTCCAAACCAGACAACTCCCCATGTGATACAGATAGAATATGTGGTAGGAGGACTTCAGAACAGTGAACATCCCTCCATTTGTCAGATTAAAGGCATTCCTACTAAGAGGATTTGCTAGATAAATTAATTCTGAGTGATCACCTCTGGGCTGCTGTGCTGCCTGGGCTTAAGGAGAGATATTTTAAAAAATGTTTTGTTATTTTCATAAGAATTATTTAATCAGTAGCTATTTCCAGCTATATTGAGACCCACTCAAACTTTCTAAATATTAATCTGGCTTCTTCATTTTGTATAATATAAGTCTAAAAAACTCTAAAACCCCAGCATACAGAGCACATCTGCAGGTGTTTTTGGTAAATAATTCTGCACCACCTCACTACCCCCTTTTCATAAAGGAAATTATCAAATTTTCCAGATTCAGGAAAGCACTGCTCTGCCTCCTTTTCCCCTGTTGTCATTTAGAAACACTGAGAGGGCTGAATGACAAATGTTACAAGTCTCTGGACCACCAGACCTTGAAGCAGTTTCCTAATATTTTTCTCTTTAACCTCACCTTCTGGCAAAAGGTGAACACATTTGGACATTTATTCCCCTACTCTGATCCTGCTGCAATAACTGCCAAGCCTACCTTGCATTTTTTGTGTCTTCTGCACATCTCTATATATCAGCATAAAAAGTCCTCTAACTGAGTGTTTTTAGAAATATTTTCAACTCCCCCCTCAAAATTCCCTAAAATACCAAAACTTCTGCTCAACCAAATAAACATCTATCCAGCCAGGCTGAAACCTCCATGAAGGTGTATCAGTGTGCAACTCTTCAGGTACATTTGGGGTATTTTCATGCCAAGAATCTCCTGTCCTACATATTTCCCTTAAATTTCTGAGTCCCAGTCTAATCTCCCAATAGACAGAAATCTGCAAGTACAACTGGGAAACAGACCCTTGCACTCTGAGGAGAAGATAAAGAATGATCCTGCTGAGATTTTTCCCCTGCAGAAATGGATATCAGCAAGCAAATTACAGCAAACAGAGCTTTCCTGCTCCTGGTGTCCATCCCAGTGAAAAACAACGTAGAGCTTCCTCCTTAAATCCATGACACAAGTATGGTAATAATTCCAGCAGATGGAATTTCAGACACAGGGTTTGCATTTCTTAAATCACAGGGACATTTTGAGCCTCATGAAAGTCTGGGATCTGCACCTTAAGTACATCAGAGATGTGACCATAGATTTGTGTTCAGTGCAAAGTCCTAAACCAGAATTGAATAGTTCCTGCCAGCAGTGCCATGTCAACCACACTTCTGAAGGCAAAATAATGCCAACAAATTCAGCTATAAGGGCCAGGGAAATCATAACCCAGACAATCTCAAGTAGACCAGTCACCAAAACTGAAGTATTGGAATTAGACCCTTGGCCAAGAAATGGAATTCAGACACACAACTGGAAAGGCACAGGGGAAAAGGGGCAAAGAGGTGAGCTTTGATTAGATGGCAATATGAAGGACAGTATTCAAAAAGGAAATTTTAATCTAAATAGGAAACACAATCTGTGCTTATGGCACATCTACACATCCTACAGAATGCTGGGCTAATGCTTATTAAAAATGTATGCAGTACATAAAGACACTGTTGTCTGATAAGCAGATAGAGAAAACAGCCATAATATTCCAGCTTCTATTACAGTTATTCTGGGAGGAATCCTTCAACATGCAATTAACTCTGCTTGCAATATACCAAAGACAAAGGTAAATAGAAAAAAATCTAATTAAATTAGAGAACCACAGAGGACACATCCAGTGACCAATAAATAAAAGTAAAGCACTGCTGGTGTAGGTTGATGAGTACTGTCAGGTATCAAACACTGAAGGGAATTCCTTGAATAAAGACAGATATAATACTCAGATTCATTGAGGGGGAAAGCAAGGGAGTAAAGGACACCTCATGGCACAGGGGCTGGTGGGATCCAGAATCCTGAATTCAACAAGTTATTGTGAATTAATTTCCCAGATTAATAGCAGGGATAAAATTGCTCTCTTTTCCTGCTATTGCAGCAGCCTCTGATGGGTTCACCACAGCCACCTCCACTGCCCTCTGTGATGGAAATTCAAACAACATATTTTTCTGCTTTTCCTCAGGTTATTTCTCATGATAAGGAGGAAATCACAAAAATTATGCCAATGTGCCATTGTTTACCTTCTTTCCTTGATTGTGGTGCTTGTAAGAAGTTCTAGAAGAGCTTGATGAGAAGGCACAGGAGCAAGGTTCATCACAGGCACAGGTTTTATCTCTTCAGTACTCAGAGCTCTCCTTGATCATTTTCTGACCAAACCCTCCAGAATAAAAGGAGGCAACACAAAACTTGTTACACAAATCAGGGCTCAGCATTCTCAGCCCATGGGTCTTTTCAGTTTCATTTCTGTCAATAGACCAACACTGGCTCAAGTAAGATAGTCAGTTTTAGGACACTGAGATTCTTTTAGTTGTCTTAGTCAGATATATTTTCTTTTTGACTCTTAATAGCAAAATTTATTATCTACATACTTAGCTGAAGTACCAGAAAAAAAACCACCTGGTAATTGCAAAGTGATTTCAACAGAACAGTTTTAAATTCAGTAAAAGCTGAGTGATTTCCCTGTGTGAATCCTGTGTGAATCTGAGTCCAGTGGTACATTCCAGTGGAGGTGCAAAGGTTCTGCAGTTACCAATTCAATGTACACCTTAGGGACAAAAAGAGCAGTGAGTACCAGCAACACCAGAACTGGGTGCTTTGGAGTAGTTCTACAACAAATATCATCACAGTATGGGGTCATGTTTTCTGAGCCTCTTGGTTTCAGTAGTGAATAATTTTTTTTCAGAGGATGCAAATAATTTCCAGAGAGCTTTGTTCAAATCCTGTGTTCCATAGCAGCCAACTTGAGCCCAATCAGACAAGCAATTTCAAGCAGGATTTATTGTGACTCTGCAGTTACTTCACTCAGTAAAATAAACAAAACTTGTGTACGGAAAACACACACTGTATATCCAAAGACAAGAAGTAAAAGGAAGACCTGGTTCAGTAAGAATCTTTACTCAAAGCCATCAGGTTGGGCTGCTTCACATCTGGAACTGAGACTTGCAAGAAAATACTTTGTAAGAATCAGGGTTTTCTAGGTGCACTTAACATCACCAGAAATATAAAACTTGCCAGCTACAGTCATTCCACCCAAAACACCCTTTGCACTGAACAATCTGAAATTATGTCATTCACTCTGCCTGTTCTTGTGTTCCTCTCTCCATTCCAGCATTTTATCTTCTGAGTTCTCTGGAGCAGAACATTTTACACACATCTATATTTGTCACATGCTGAGCTCAAGAGGCCACCTGTCCTGTTTGGTGCATGGCATCCTCAAAATCACTCAGGAGGAATGTGGTGTGTGAGCCACCACACAGGTGCCATATGGCATTCCCTGTGTCATCCTGTGCAGAAATTGGGGGAATACTGTGCTTTGTAAGGTTATCTTTCTGTGAAATACTGTTTGGGAAGCTAAAATAATCAAAATTGCTTGTTTTCTTTTGGGATGATTTCTTCTATTGTTTATTTTTTATTGTCTACCTGCTACTCGAGGCAGCTGCTTCTTAAAAACCTTCAAAAATCATCTATTTCATTTCAGCTACCATGGTGCAAAACACTCTCTCAATGCACAAAGAAGGACTGAAAAATTGTTGTGACTTTAATCTGGGGAGTGGAATACTCATTCAAGTCTAAAATGTGATATTCTCTGGGGGAAGGGCATAGTCCAGTCAGCTTTGCATTCCTCTCTTTTCCTCCTTGTTTTAAGCTCAGCTTCCCAACACAATTCTCCAGAATAGTGATTTCAGCACAGCTGCTCTCAGTAAATGCTCTTGCACTTACATGGGGATCCTGGAAAGCTGAGCACCATTAAATGTTTCAGAAAGCTGAGAGTCATCCCAGCAACTGCCTTGAGATGCCCCTCACCTCAAGGGCTGGGACAGTCTGTGATCTGACTGTGCAAGGCTGGTAGGAGTTCAGTCATTTGGAAGCTAACAGCAAACACCACCATCCTTTCATTTCCTTCATTACCCTGGATAATCCCCATTAACTGTGGCTAATTCACCCTAAGGACATCCATCCCTGCAGTTTCTGTGGGATTCTGGTTCCTCACTCCCTCTCCTGAGCCATCCTTGGCTGCACTGTTGCCCTGCTGGAAACTGAAGCACCATTCCTCTCCTTGCCAGCACACAACCCCTTCAAGTCTTTAGTGCTGATTTTTTCCTCCCCATGCCAAGTTTTAACCTGTTCTTGTCATTCATCCCCTGCACAGTTCTGCACCACCAATATTGCACTCAGCAGCCAACTCAGTTTTCCTCTCATTTTCCTGTTCCTCTCTATCAGCATATTTATACCCTCCCTTGGAATTCATTACACTTTATTAGTTTTCCCTTTTGACACCTAACTCCACAAGGTCTATTTCTAATCTCTTTCTACACCTTAAACAACACCAGAATTCAGGAAGTCACTTGGGATTGAATGCAACTCTCACAGTCCAGGGGACAAACCCAGCTGGGCTGAAGGGGGCACCAGGAAAAGGCAATAATATTGTTTTGATCCTGAAGTACCAGGACAAAACAGGACAGAGAATTTTGTTCTGCTAAATGGGACTGTGCAGTCCTAGAGGCCCTGTCCTGGCAGCTCAGAGCAGCCAAAGAAGGAATCCAGCTCAGCTGTGAAGTGAGGCAATTCTGTTATCACAGCCTGAAGTCTTCTGCTGTTTTGAGAATAATGAAAATCAGTGCATCTCTGCTAGCATGAAAGGAGGGCTGCACAGAGACCATATCATTTCCATTTGTTTTCTTTTGTTTCTGCTAGCAGCACTTCAGAGAAGTGCTAAAGTCCTTTAAAGTCCATATATTGATTTAAGGGAATCTGTTTTCCTCCTGCATTTGTTTTGTTGAGATTTTTTAATTTGGTTATATCTCTTTGTTTTCACATTTTCACCTTGTTTTCAGAGGCACTGGTGGCAAAAAATCCCCATGAAAACTGCAGTAAAGCTGACAAGGCACCCCTAAACAAAAAGAACCACAGTTCTTTAGCAGTAACAATGATATGAAACTTGCTTTGGGTTGAAGATTTCTTACCACCCACTCCCTCCTATCAAAACAGCCCTTTGCACAAAGTTATTTAGAGTGCACAAAGGGATTTTTTTCTGTTGTTTTGCTCTTGTCATCCAAAGGGTAGAGCAGCACTGGAGCTTCAGGGAGGGGAAGGTTGCCACATCAGAGCTGGGAGGTTCACACCACATGGAAAAATTAACAGGGTAGAAAAAGAGTCAGTTCAGCAACATGCAGGGCTGAAAACCACACACACTTGAGGAATCCAATTGTGAAGTTTCTCAGGTTCATTATGGCCTTTTGAGCAAAACCTGCCTCTGGTATATTTTGGCTGGTCCAAACCCAGCTGTGCTCCCCACAAGAGGAGTTCTCTCTCCTGTCACCATGTCCTGTTTAAAGCCTGTGTCTGTGGAGGGGCACAAAGCCCTGGCCAAGCCCATCACAGCACAGCTGAAACACTGATAAAGTGCTGGCACAGCTGGGGAGGAATCAATACCAAGTTATTTTATTCTGAACAACAACTCCCAGCTCGTAGTCTGGGAAACCATTCTGCTGCATGCCCATCACCTTTTCAATTCTACCAGCCAACATTCACTAATTTTGCACCACTGTTTATTTTGGGACAAACATGTGAGATTAACTAGCAATCTAGTTTCCAAGGAACCTTGGTGAAATTGAAATAAAAATTGCCTTCAAATTTAAGACCAAATGTAAGAGAGTGGATCTGCTGCTTCCCATCATCTCAACAGCTGATTCCTGGCAGCTGAAGGTTGGTGCACCTTGGCCTCTCACATAAATCAGATGATTTTGTAGCATGGCTCAGCTGTAAATTGCTGTACTAGGACAGAGTTTCTCACTGAGTAGATCTATCTCTTGTTGCTTCATAAAGAGAAATTAGCACTATCACTCAGGAGCCTCTTTTCCAAATCACCTAAGTACTGCACAAGCACAAAGTGCCAGCTGAAGACCTTCATGAAAGTGGCAGAAGCACAAGAAAGAATCCTCAGAGTTCTGTTAAAGCACATTTAAGAGATCTGATGGAATTTCCCCCAGCAAAGAGACTCTGTCTAAAGCAGATGGCAGAATATTAAACAAATGCTGTGATGCTTCTTTAGAAGGACCTAATTTATAGTAGCAGGATGATGGCAAAAATCTATCTCCATACTGACAGGTACAATTAAAAAGGAATTATTAAATACAAAATTTTGAAAACTCAACTAGCCAAAAAACTAGAAGGAGGTGCATCAGGAATTCTAGTAAACTTAAATATTTATAAACAACCATTAATTGAAGAATGAAGGATGATGACTGTGACAATACATTACTGGTTTAAAATTGCTTTTGAGAATCTGTTTTAATCCAGACTGGCAGAACCTACTGCTTTTAAGAGGCACATTCCCTTTATAAACAAAGCCAGCTGTATTTTATCTTTTGTTATTAGAGGTCCACATAGAGACTGTTATTTTCCTCTCTGAAATATTTTCAGCTGTTGTGGCTGGCCTCAGGTGTGCAGCCTTAGTATACATGGATAGCTCTAAAAGGTGTCTTCAGGCGTAGCCTTGAGCTATTGGAATAAAAACACTCTGCCTGGTGAGCAGCCCCTGGCACAAGGGTTAAAATGTGCAGAGAGCCCTCTGAAACTCCTTCTTAGTCCCCCAGTTCCCACTCTTACTTTAGCTCCCTTTTTTCTCTGGGAAAATTTATCTGTACCTGTCTTGTGTTTTGAGAATCCTCTGCTAGTGAGGAGCTGAAAGAGTCAAAAGAGGAAAACTGTAGGGCCCCTGTTTCCTCCCACAAATCTTCAGACAAGGTTTTCCTGCCCACAGAGAGGAGCCCCCCCTGCTCAGGTGTTTTATTCCTCTCCAGCAGAGTCTCAGTGAGGCACAAATGCAATGTCCCACAGCTGCCAGGGCAGGAGGGGACCCAGGGCTCTGGCAGCTGCTGCTGCTCAGGAAAAGGCAGCTCAGGCCTCCCAGCAGCTCTAAAAAACACTTTAAAAAAATATAAAAAATGCCTCTCTGTCTTCCCCCTGTTACCTGTTTACATAAGGGATGGCAAATATTTTCCTCCCCTGCAACACAGCCATATACAATGCTATGGAATGCCTTTCCCAAACTGTGCTGTCCACATTATGTAACAAAATAAAGCCCAAAAGTTTGGTAGGAATAGCAAGACTCATTTGGATTAGTCACTGCCAAAACCAACACGAGTTGGTGGCTATTTTCAAAACCCTACTTTGTCACTGTAAGGCTAGGGAGGGGCAAAAAATACAGCAATACAGGCTTCATCCAGAAAGCAGAAGAAGTGATTTATTGCAGAAGTAGACACATTTTTTTGGACTTGTTTGAAGAAACAATGATAGAATTAAGCTCATTGGTCCAAGGAAGGTAACACCTCTTGCAAACATGATTTTCCTCATGCACTCCTCCTGTCCACCACACCAGGTGTTAAACTTTGTAATTAATTCTTTCCCTTCTGTTTTCCTTTGAGTAGCTTGGGAAAACTCAAACTGCTTTTTTCCCTGATTCTCACCAGCATCCACACCTACTGGCCATAATCATAAGTTTCTAAAAGTGCTTCACCCACATCTTTCCCATTGTCATGCCAATCCCCAGCTCCCCTTGGCCTCTCACCAACATTTTGTCCCTTTTTAGCCCCTGTCACCACTCAGAGCTGCCCTGTTGCACTCCAGGGCTCCCTTAGGCACCCCCAGCACTTGCACCCTCTGTAATCAGGGCTTTAACTGGAGACAGCAATTTTGTGTCCAGGTTCCCTCTCTCTGGTCAGATTTCCCACCCCATCCCAGCCTGATCTCTATTTTGTGATGAACCATCTCCTGCCTGGTCCATCCCCACCCTGCTCCATGGCAAAGAAGGCTCAGAGGCCACAGGGCCCTCTGGGCACTGGGCACAGTCACCCTGGGTTTGGTTACATCAAGGCCAAGGATGAGCTGGATAAACTCTGCTGTAACTTTCTGTTCAGGACATCACTCATCACAAATGTATCGTGTCACACACTGGCATGGCAGATGATTCATCACTGGATCTCACCAGCACCACGGAGCACATAAAGAGGCAGTGGCATCTGCAGGACCAATTCTCCCTATTTCCTTTAAAACCTGCTGGCCTCACTGGTTCCTCCATCTCTGGATCATCAGTGAGCACTTTTTTCACACAGGGTGCTCTGACTGCACATTTGGTGGAAACCCACCTAGCCTTGCATCCCCAGGCAGGCCCAGACTTGGCTATTGCAGGATGCTGTTGTCATGGTACCTTCCTCCCTGTGCTGCTACTTTTTCATCTTTTTCATTGCCTTCCACCATAAATTTAAAAGTTTCACTGCTGATCCCTTTCCCTGTGTGTTTCCATGACAAAGGTTTATTTAGCAACTTAGAGCAAGCTGAAGAAGGTAGAACAGGGAGTAAAGAGAGAATATGGAGATAAATTATATGAAGGCTCTCTGTGAAAATAATCCCCTCATCCCTTCTCCATCACTAGTTTCCAAAATCACATTAGCCTCAGACTGATCTACTCTGTGTGAACCTCAGGTTGTTAAAAATTCCTCCAGCAGCCTGTGGTCCAAACAGAGACCATCTGGGGGAGCTCCAGGAGCAAATGCTCTTCTTTCTGTCCTATACAACCTTATCCATTTGGCTTCATTGTCTAGGAAAATTATTTCAGCACCTAGTGTGGATGGTTTCATTCAAATATGAGCCTCAGAATCTGCTGGCAAACCCCAGGCATCTGGGCCACCATCTAATTAATACTCCTCTTTTTCCAGTGTTAGTTTGATGCTAGACTGTCAAATACTAAAGCCTGGGAAGAGGATGAGAACAGCAATAGTTAATCCTCTGGAGAATGTGATGATCTTTGCAAAGCAAGCAAACACAGAAGCCTGGAAATAAAAGCATTGCTGAAAGCTGATATCTGAATATATCCTGACATATGGCTGTCTGTTAAATTAGGCAACACGTTGTATCACCTTGAGGAAATTTTGATTGACCTTCCTTTAAGTGCTTTATACAGTTTTCTAAGGTTTCTTTTTTGTTTTGTTTTTATCGAATATATCAGAAATAAATTCTGTTGCTATCAAGCAAGATCTAGATTACTCAAAAATGTTAGAAACACAATGCCATTTGTACATGTGTTCTTTTCATATGAGCTAGCAGACTGTGCAACAGATGCAGGAACACAAGAGGATTCAACCAAGATAAGCCCACACACAAGACATTGTCAGAACCAAGTCTTTTCTTTCCATTAAAAAGATTGAGAAATAGGAGAGCAATAATTCCTGCAAACTGTGTGTGTGTTTTAAGTAGAAACAACATGAAGTCTTCCCAATCTTTTTCTTTCAAATAATTGTAATGGTGAAATTTTGTAATTTTAGAACAGTTTTCTATTGAAAGTAGCAGTACTTACATCACAGGGGCATCTGCTAAATTTAGGTCTGAACTCATAAAAACAAGGCTTGCTGCAGTAAGGGCAATTTTCTAATGTTCTCTTTCAGGAGAACACTTGTTTTGTCAGGGCACAACTATAGATACACAGCAAACCAGTGCCTATTCTAAATGCCCAATCTGATTTTGAAAACATGGTTGGAGTCCACAACTGCTATGAAATATTAAAATGTGGTCACTAAAAATTCTACTGGAGTAGAACTATGACAATGGAGCTGTTATAATTTGTGATATCACTGGATGTTGTCTATCTGCTCCTTTGTCTTTTACCCCAAAAGACAATCACAGCTGTTCCATAGGTTCATGAGACTTTTCACACAGATGTGTGCTGGGTTGGTTTGATGGTGATGGGCTGGTTTTGGCCTGAGCAGGTGCCTCAGTTTGGTGGAAATACTCACCTGGAGCTTCCATCTCATCTCTGAATGTCAGCCTGGTTTTCTGAGGATTAATTTTCTTCATCAGATGATGTTTCTTCCCAAAAGTTAGGGTTTGCTTTAAAAAAAAAACAACTTTTTTTTAATTTTATTTTTTTTAATATGGTGCTTCTAATGATATGCCCAATTCCAGAAATGTTTAGTGTGTAAAGACTCAATACAGAATCTGCATTCATCTCATGAGTGTCTTGAAATTAACTGTCAAGAATACCCAAGAGAACAATGTTAATGAAGAATCTTAGCCCACAGCACCTACTGCCATTCCTACTGAACACAGAAGAACAAAAAGATTAGTATAAATGTTGATATTTAAGCAAAAGAAAACACTTTCTGTGCATATTCATGAGGTATTAACATTAGCCCCACTTTTGTTCTGCCCAATGAGTTCAGCAATAAATAGATACAAAACGTGGTTGAATGTGGCTATAGAAAATAAAGATGTTCTGGGAGCTAGCCAGAGCATCAATTGATTTTACATGCTTGGTTTTTCGCTTCCATTGTTCAGTTCTACCTCGGGTTATGAATTTTCAGAATGAAACATGAGTAATTCAGAGTAAATATACAATTGCTACTTTGGCTGGTGTATCATTGCTCTTAGGGTTCTTTTTTTTAAAGGTTGCTTAAATCAATAGAACTGTACACTTGAAAAATTCTACAGTATATTCCTGTGTTTTTCTTGGCCATTGAAAATCTTTCCATAACATTTTCTTTATTGTAAATAAATATGGGAAATCTTTAATGATCTTAAGGACTATGGCTGGATGTATGATACAAAAATTGATTCATAATTATTTTTATCAATAGAAGTGGTAAATTTGCTGCTTGTATTGTTTAATACTGCCAGAACATGTATGTAAACATTAGTTAATTCACTTTTCACATGTTAACATATGTAATTTATCTCAAAACTATAATAAATCATTTTATTAATTATACACTTATTTTTAAAGCCATCTAGACATGCAGCTGAATCATGTTATACCAGAGACCCTAATACACATGAAGAAAACCATTTCTGCTCTAATATTCCTCAACTGTAGCTCAACCATGTGATTCTTCATCAACTTCTGGTTCTTCTCCTCCTTCCAGCTAGGACATGTTATATCTTCTCTACAGATCCCTCAGAGCAGGTACCCATTAATTACTGTGCAGTGCCTGTACTGAGTGTGCCCTGATGTCACTTGAGGCCAATGGATGCTGCTGAATGTGTGTAAAAAGTACCAGAAAATGTTTAAAGCATGAAAAGTAATTGCCTGGTGGTCCACTGGTTCACAATATTAATCTATAAGAGCATAATTAATGCATCTTTTACTGTTTCTCTTAAAATAAATTTTGAATCATCAGACTGGCATTGAGCTTTCCTTCTGCCTGAGAAGTGCTTGTGGATGTGGTTTGGATGTTTTACAGCTCAGAGAGCCAAGGTTCTGCACCTGGTTGCAGTTTGCAGTGGAAATACTCCATTTTATCCAGACTGTAAAGGGCAAGTAATTAAATCTCTCTGCACTGCAGTTTGGCCTCTCTATGATGCATTGTCTCTGGCCCTTGGTCTGTTCTGTTATTTGGAGTTGTAAGTTTGGCAGGGTGGGGACAATCTCTTGATCTGTGCCCTTATCAATAACTGTCACAAGAACACCAATCTCAGTGCCAGTCCCTGGCACTATCACAGAAAAAAACCAACTCAATTTATACTGATACAATGCCCCTCTTGTCCCCCTCTTGCTATTTTCATTCCTCCCACCCTGCTCTGTCTTTGGCTTGTAAATGATTTTGCTCAGTCAACACACTCTGAAATATCCTATTAAAGATAAATTGAGCAAAGGCTTGGTACTTATTTCAATCACAAGCATCACCAATAGGGAGTGATTGAAATGATTGCCAAGCCTTTGCTCAATATTAATACTCAATATTAATCTAATGATGCATTTATGATGGGGGAAAAAAAGCCCATGAAAATCTCTGCATCATGCAAAATGTAAGCTCAAATATTAAATTTTTTGTAGTAATTACTACTGAATTTCAGGTTATTTTCTCCCTTGACTCCTAGTGCTATGGGATGCTATCACAGGAGGCAGCAGTTGGAATGTGGGTTATTTTCTCCTGTGTGCAGCCTGTCCCTGGAACAGCCACAGCAGCTCAGCTGGGCAGGGCAGGACTGCAGGTACTGCTTGATCTTGGCTTCTGTGTTCTTGCCTTTGATGGGGTCCAAGGTAGATACTGCAAATGCAGCTGAATGCTACTTGAGGTAGTACTGACAGAAACAATTTCAAAGCAAAACCGAGAAAAATAAAAAGCCTTAAACAGTCCGATATTTACAGTGTGGTGATTCTTTCCATTGGGAGATTGCTTTGCCAAAATTCACAATCAGCAGCATCTCCTCTCTTACTCAGCCTCCTGGAGTCTTTCCTGAGCCCTGCTGCCTGTCAGGCACCTGGGTGAGTCCCTGCTCTCCCCACCTTCCATTCACCTCCTTGACCCCAATTTGGGCACTGAGAGCCCCTGTGGCAGGGGTGAGTTCTGGGGGGATCCCACAGGGCAGCTCAAGCTGCAGCAGGAACACCTGTAAAGTGTGAGCTGATTAGGAACAAATTAAGCAAAATTTCCCAGCTTGAGACTTAAAGCCACCAAATCCAGGGGTCAGAAAAGGACAGTGCCCAGGCCATCACTCACTCTGCTGAATGATGACATTTTTTGGACCCTGCTCTCCTCCCTGTCTGGGTTTTTGCCTTCCCTGCAGTCTGTAAACCCTTCCAGACAGATATTTCTCTGTGGTCTGTGCTTAGACTGCCTGGGCAAATTGTATTCAGATTGAAGCCTGGCACTCCTAGGTGCTATCATAAAGTATTAACGTGCATCTTTCCCATTGACCATAATTTTAAAATGATATTTAACAGGTGCTGGCTGGGGATATTTGCCAATTTAAAGGCTGGCAGCAATGCTATTTAACATGTTGTTTACTCTAAGTGGTACATGCAGTTTACTTTAAATGGTAGGCAGGTTTTGGCTTCTAAATCTTGTTTGAACATACCAATAACCAAAGTGTGGTTAAGAGGATGCATTTCCAGGCAATACAGGGACTTTTTTTCCATGTAATGTATATGGCAAAGGCTGTGTGCTCAGTGCTACAGAGCAGCTCACCAGCAAAACTTCTGCCATCAGTTACTGGATCTCCAGCTCTGAAAGCATTTCCAGTCATGTACTCAGGAGGTTGAGTTTTGTGCTTTTCTCACTCAGCTTTGCACTGTGCATTGGTGTGAAATTGAAACAGGGAGGATGAGACAGAAAGACAATCCCATGCAGGGCAAAAGCAAGAGTGTCAAACTGTCTCTCAATCAAAAATATGAGACCAATGAATTAGACCACGAAGAAATGAATGGTGTCACTGCACAGTGATTTTAAAGAATTAATGTGTAAATCTGAAATATTGCTTGTCTGTCACCCATGTTATGCATTGTTCTTCCAGCCACTGATTCAAGTGAACCTTGTAAATTGAAATGTGCATGCAGAATAGGGTGTTCATAAAAGCCTTTGAGAGTTTCACAGTTTGGGCTATAATTACTTTTTTAGTGCAATTTCTGGCTACAGTGACTACCTCTCGAACAAGGACTGATTATCTGCAGTTCCTCCTGGTTTTATTACAAGCTCATTGGGAAGGCCTTATGCTATGCAGTGTCAATGGAACCTGGACTAATAAATAAAAATGGGATGATTGATTAAAAGCCAAGAAGAGCCTAAGTACTCCAGATGATTCACTGTGCTGAAAATCTCGTGCTTTGTAGACAAAAGAGACAAGGGAGTGCAGGAATAAAAAGGCAGTCCATGGCAGGGAGGAAAAAGAGCCCAGAAGCCAATGGCTTATTCACTAATCTCTTATTCACGTTAAATAACTTCTTTCTTACTCACTCTGTTATTTTTAAATACCTCAGGCCAAAAACTTGCATCACATTCCTTCATCTTGTTTGGTTCTAAACCACAATAAAATGCCAATATATCAAGGTGAGGATGGGCTGAGGACAATCCTTGTAGAGAGGTGACAGGGTATTAATCTTCAGTAGCTTATCTGTAGCATTACCCAAAGCAGAGATCTTTTCATTTAGGAGTGATTCCCTTCATCTAACTGGAGCATCCAAGTTCCCATCATTCATCTAGTTTCTCTATGGAATTAATGGGGAGCACTGGTACAGGTGTTTTTCTAGGTGAGATGATTCATGTTCTGGAGGTGTGAATAATTCTTGTTTGACTAAAGAGGGAGCTTAAGCATTTTTTAAAGGTAATTTATTTTTACATCATTAAAAAGTAAAGAATATTAATTTTACCATTAATGGTTGACTTCAATGCAGAGCTATATTAGTCAAAAATAGGTTACCCAAACAGAACACAAGAGAGAGGCTTCAGTCAGCTCAGTCTCATGGCAGGACAATTCCATTATTCTCCATGACAGCAAAACTCTGCTTTTGCTCTGAGTTAAGATTGTGGTCCTGCCCTTTAAAAATGTTCAGAAATCCACTTTTTGACTGAGATCATGAGACAGGCTGATTGCCAAAAGCTGTCCTGCACTGTAGAAAGATTTGCTCATACAATAAAAATGGAAAGGTGAAGCTGCTTTATGACTTTTTAACACACAAAACTATTGGGAAGTGTTATAAGCTCTGACCTCCCCTCACAATTATAGCTGCCATCACTCCTTGGGAATGAGATCCTAAGTAATAAATACATCCACTTCCATGAGATATTGGAAATTACTTCAAAGAATTCACTTTCCAAAGGAAATTATGTGCTAATTAAATAAAAGGCTAAAAATTAAAAACTGGTCCCAGAGATAAGTCCACTTTGAGCAGACATTCTTGCATCTCTCTAATATTAATATAGAGAAAAAGTCAGTGGGTAAGGAAGTACCTTCAGTCCAATACATCAAATATTCCAAAGGCTGCTGTCAAGTCTCTTCCTAGTGAACCCAAGAAAAATTCCAGTTGTCTGAAGAGATGGGAAAAGGGAAGAATCAATGTTAATATAATTAGTAAAAAATAAAATTAAATCAATTAAAAATCTAAACAACTTTATTTCATTACATTAGACAAACTCCAATGAGTTGATGTTCTCAATTAGATTTTTTTTCTATGGAAAGAGAAAATCATTCATGTGCCCTGAACTTTACATACATTAGGATATAATTTCCAAGTTTCCAAAGAGTGCAAAGTGCCATTCTTCAATTTCCAGGCTAATTGCATAAAGGAAATTTTTGAAGGGCATAAAATATTTGAGCTCTGTTACCCTTATAAGTTAACATAAAGTCCTTTAAAGTGCTAAAAAAAATAATTTTTCCAAGTGAAAGGCTTTATGAGCAAATTTCTTTTTACAGTAGTTCTTTTAAAATGCATATTAGAATGGTACCACCTAGACATTCTAATAAATTATTTGATGTGATTTAAAATACATGTAATGCTGTTTTCATTTGAATTCCACAGAAAATTTCTGCAAAAGGATAGTTGCAAGACAGGGAGGGGGAAAAGGACAAAATTTCTATCTCCTTACTTCTGGCTAAGCAGTCTCCAGCTGGAACAGGCAGCATTTGTAAATGGATCTGGGCTCATTTATTTTCTTCAAAATTTCACAATGTATTTAAATATTTCATTTTCACTTGTGCAACAAAGAAAAAGAACCCATAAAAAGATGATAGGCGAGAATTCTGTGCAAGTCTTTGAAGTAATACTGATAATACAGTCCTGAGAAACTGAATTCCCATTTGCATAATTACATTGGCCAGAACTATCTGCCTGCCCACCTTGCTGGAGTTCAGCTCCTCTGAAATGCTGCCTCCTTCCCCAGGAGACACTGGTGGATTACACAGGTGAATTGAGAGACAAATTCAAAGTGCAGCTGCCTGATTCAATATTGCACCTTAATGGGAAGTCTAATACAAGTTACACACTGTGCAGCAGCATTATTTTAATATTTTGGGTAAATAGCACACAACTGCTGAGGATAAATTGAATTGCAACACTGCAAAATAGAGGTCAATAGAGTAGAGGCTGTGGGTTTTTTCCAAACCAAGTGGGCAGTAGTCAGAGGATGTGGTAGAGGAGTTTGTTGAAAAGCTGCCTTGGTTTCTGTTGTTGGGTGCTGCTGGGAACCAGGGGAAAAGCAGCCTTGAAGCCTTGGGTTCCTCAGGCTTTACAAGGTCAGGAAATTAAAACAATGATTATGCACCTGCAGGGTGTGGGAGAGACGTGTGGGTGTCTGTGATGTTTGGCAGAAGGTATCTTTTCAAAGAGGTGTTGCCTCCTTGGACCAATGAGTCTTTTCTATTTTTGTTTTTCAAGTACTACCCTATGTATAAGTGGTGTTTCTTTAAATAAAGCTCTCTCTCTCTCTTTTACTTCTCCATTGCAAGAGGAAATATGTTGCTTTATCCTTTTCACCACTCACCTATAGCCCAAAATAGAGCAGGTTTCCCCCTGTGTAAATACAAATCTGTGTAATTGTTGCTCTTATGTTTTGGAGCTCACAAAACATGCAAAACTGGCTGCTGGAAGTGCTGCTGTGCTGGAAGGATGAATTCCACACCACTGCAGCAACGAGGGGACCCGAGTCTGATGGCAGAGAGGGAAACTTGTACCAAGTGGGTCACTGTTAACCTCTGCACCCCGAAATTTGTGTAAAGAGAAATGGTGCCATGGGATGACTGCCTGTCCCAACCTGCAGGAACACAGCCATGGTGAGGCTTGGAAGGCAAAGATGTCTTGGTTCAAGCTGCCTTCCCTTCCTGAGAACCACAACATTCCTGCCTGAGAGCCAAGAAAAGCCTTGGCCATATCAGCATCTGCAGCTGGTGTCCAGCCAGTTAATTTCAGTTTCCTTCAGTCAGTTGTGCATAAAGCTTTTGGTTTGCCAAAATGAGAGTATTGGTTTAATACTGATATTCAACAGTGATGGATAAAAGACTGTGTGAGGTAATCCTCTAATACACACTGCAGAATCACAGGTGATCACTGAGTCTATTTATTGGCAAAGGATTCAAACAAATCCATATTCATAGTAACAGCCTCTCCCATCCCTCCTTGGATTAGCTTGAATGGCTATTAAGCATTGATTGACTTCTTAAATTAAGTCTGGGGTCGTTTTTGTGGGGAGGGGTCTTAAAAGGAAGAAGTAAGGCAAGTCTTCCTCACCCTAAACTCTTGACCTTTTTATTAATGACAATATGATGACAATTTTATTAATGACAAAATGATTTCTGGGGATAGTCCAATTTTCCAAAGAATGGGTTTCTGGTTGCATTGTCTATGTTCCTTTGGATCTGCTCTCTAGTTTCATCTTTTCCCACTGTAAGCACTGCTAAGCAAACATGAAATGACAGACAATCAATTAAGTTTCAGATAACCACCTCCTTCTAACTTTTAACTTTTAATTATTTTCAGCAAGGTAACTAAAATCCTAATTTTCTAAGATTAGTGTTTCACTTTCCCAATTGTTGGCCAACAAAGAAGAAAAAAGTTCCTCAACAAAAACATGACTGGGCTGGCTGAGCCCTGGGAGTCACTGAGGGGTTTCCTGAAAGCCCCAGAACACACAGAACTTCCCCAAGGTGTTCCCTGCAGCAGTGATCTGGAGCTCTCAGTGATCAGTCAGTGAGGAAATGTCATCCCTGTGGAGGAACATGAGACTCCAACACCAAAAAGGGTTCCTGGGGAATGGCACTGTGCTTTAAAGTGCAGGAAACAATCATGGAGTTTAATGGTGATGAACTCTGATAAAGCACAACAAACACACACCACACCAAAATATCAAACCCCCACTGTGCATTTGAAATAAAATCACAAAGTGGCAGAAATCTATCAAATGTGCTCTGCTTGACCATAATCACAAGGTGACCCACAAGTTTCCTGAATATCTTCTTAAGAGTGAATGCATTTATCAAAGACAATTTTCTCTGAATAATAAAGGATGATGAACCACCTAAAGAAAAGTTGGACCATCTGTCTGCCTCCTTAGTCATTAACATTCACCTTCAGTATATGCTTGGCTTGTTTTATAACTACTTGACTGACAGGAGAATTAGTTCATTCCCATGGTTTGGGGTTTTTTTCCTGTGGACTTCATTTTTTTTCTGTCATCTATGCATACATTTGTTAAACAGAAGGTGGGGGTGGAATATGTGAAGTCTAAACTAATTTGAGAAACTCACACAGCTCCTGCTTGCAGATGTCATGGTGTTTGCATTTTACATATTCATTGAAATTATTCTCCTTTTCTGGGGTAATGAAAATGCATTTTTAGGCTGCCTCTAAGTCTCAGGTACCCCCTGAAGATGTGATCACTCTCAGGTTTTCCCTAGTGCTGAGGGAATTCTTCTCCAAATGTCTTCACACACTGGTGGTTTGTCACATTTCTGTGGTTTTATATGGACAGTGGTCCCCATGTCTGAGCTGGTACATCTCACAGCTGGTTTTATAAACCAAGAGTGGCTGCAAGATCTCACCAGGTGCTCTCTGAGGTGATAAAATAGAGCAAAATAAAGCAAGTCAAGCATTTTGACCAAAGTTTGCAGGCTGTAATATAGACAGGTAAATTACAGTGTATAAGGGATTCACTGTATAAATTTATTTGTTTTTAAAGGAACCCCAAAAACACAACAACAAAAATCCCCCATTCCCACTCAACTTTTAAAATCAATTTTATGCCTCAACCCCTTTAAAAGAAAGCAGGATTTTGTGGGACAATAAGGATTGAAAAAGAGAAATGGTGTCTAGAAATGAATTCTGAGTACCTAGGTGCTTTCATATTTTTTAAAGATGTTCTGAACTAAAATATTTTCTCGATGTTCTAGCTGCTTATCTTTCATGTGCTTGTCCACTTCAAAACAAAGTGTGGGCAGGAAATATCTCACAAAGCAACCTTAAATAGATTGTAATTAAAAGCATGATGAAAATGGCAAATAATTACAGGGTAGTTTGAAGCCTACTGAATCCAACAGAATTTACTCAAAAATCACTCAGAAATTACTCAAAACTCAGAGTACTCAACAATGGCACAGACAAGATGTTTCTGTACTTTCTTCCAATGAATTCTCCTCTTCCATTTCCTGTAAGTTTAGATATTTTTGACTCTTATATTAAGTGTTGTTTCTAAGCCCATTTTGTAAGATAAAGTATTGAAGAATTTTCCTTTTCCTCTAGAACTGGATTATTTTTAGCTTAGTTAGGCTTCCAGAAGAAGGATGATCCACCATGGGGCTCTGCTGTCTGTCCACAGCTTATTAGAAATGCTTATATTGAAATCTAGAATTCCAACAATTAAGTTCTTCTATTAGCTTATTTATGAATATAATATATCAAATTAAAGAATGAGCTACTTAGCTAAAAATTCCCAAGAAAGACCAGCTTATGCTTAACAACATTTTTTGCTTCAAGTGATCGAAAACTGCTGGGGAAGAGCTGCTCAAATGGGCTGATATTGGCTCCCAAACTGCTTCCTTTTTTTGGCCATATAAAAGGCCAATAATTTTTATCTGCACCTACCTGACTTCAGGAGAATTCATCTGGCTGGAATTTGGGAGTGGTGTTTGTATATTTTCCATCAAACTTTATCTGGCTTGGTGACATCTCAATACCAAAAACACGCACAGCAATATGTTAGTGGAAAAACTGTGGAGAAAAATCTACATATTGTTTTTTTTAACATGCAGGTGGAGTTTGTTTTATCTGTATCAGGAGGAATAAATCCATCACAGGGAAAGCTGGTGATGTGGTATTGCCTTATAAAAAGTAAACTCTCACCAGAGACTCACTTAGAGAGTACAAATAATATAAATGGATGAATAAAGAATCAATGAAATTAAACTCTTTTGCAACTGTTGACAGCAAGAAAAATTACCTTGTCAGTGAGGAAAGAACTGATCCAGACTCTGATGATTTTGGGACAACTCTACAGTGCTGCTGTTTCCTGTGGCTCAGTTTGCCTTTCCTTACTGAATAATAATAGCAGGCAAATTAAATTAAGGAGACAAAAATCAATTAAATCAAAAAATTGAGCCATCATGTTATTTTCTGGTGAGTATTAGTTTTGTGCTATTTATCTGAGTTAAAGTGAGAAAATTGCTATGGAGAGAGGAAAGAAGGAAAGGAAAGGAAAGGAAAGGAAAGGAAAGGAAAGGAAAGGAAAGGAAAGGAAAGGAAAGGAAAGGAAAGGAAAGGAAAGGAAAGGAAAGGAAAGGAAAGGAAAGGAAAGGAAAGGAAAGGAAAGGAAAGGAAAGGAAAGGAAAGGAAAGGAAAGGAAAGGAAAGGAAAGGAAAGGAAAGGGAACAGGGAAAGGGAAAGGGAAAGGGAAAGGGAAAGGGAAAGGGAAAGGGAAAGGGAAAGGGAAAGGGAAAGGGAAAGGGAAAGGGAAAGGGAAAGGGAAAGGGAAAGGGAAAGGGAAAGGGAAAGGGAAAGGGAAAGGGAAAGGGAAAGGGAAAGGGAAAGGGAAAGGGAAAGGGAAAGGGAAAGGTGTGCAGGGAATGAAGCTACAGGTCCCTGCTGTCCCTGCTTTCTGCTCCTGGTGAGGAGCTCAGGGTGACACCCACCCTTCAGAGCTCTGGGGTGGAAACACAACAATCTCCTGGTGTTCACCCACCAGCACTTGCTGCTAAATGTTTGATGTGTTTTGCTGCAATTAGAGTCACTCCTGGAAGACAGGAGTGTCAAGCCTGCCAAAATTCCATTGGCAGAGAGCAGGGCTGTGTCTAAAGTGAAAAATCCCATACACGACCTTTGGAGGATCAGGGTCTGACACTGTTCAATCAGGCTGTGCCTTCAGCTGAAAAGCGCATGTCTCACAGTCTCAGAAAATACTTGATTTTTATTCAAACTCCTGCAGCTGAAGAACCATTAAAAACATTTTTAAAAACTCCACTATACTTTAAAAAAACACTTTATAATTTACATTTTAAGATTAAATTTTAACATGTACTTAAATCAAGTATTAAATAAATCCCAGGCACAATACCACATTTACAGTGCATTTTCCTAATCTGTTCTGCATGTTTTCCCCCCTCAAGACAGTTGCATTTATATCTCCAAACCCATCACACAGCACCTGCTATTAGCCTTACCTCTATCCTCTCTAACATGCACCAGGAAATTTAAAGAAGGAATAAAAACCCTTGACAATATTGTACTTGGTTCTCTGCAAATCCCTGTGGATGTATAGCACACAGTAAGTCAAAAATAATTAATAGGGTCAGCTCCAAGAGATGTCAGGTTCACTGAAGCGTTGTGTTTCTTTGAAAGAGAAACAATGCTGACACATTTTTAAAACTTGGGGTAAACTAAATGTTGTCTCTAGAGGTTGGCACTTGCACAGCACTTCTGTAACTTCTCCCATCACTGCCCATGTTCACTCTCAGTTCTGGAATGCTTTGCTTCTTTCAAGGATGTGGAAATTTAAGGATAGAATTGAGTGAAAAATCTGGTATTTATCTCATCACACTGTTTTGTTATTGATCCAGACACACAAAAGTGATGGCCAAGCTCAGCCATTGCTCATTTCTCCACTGCAAAAAGAGCTCATTTCCAGCAGGAAGATGCATTCACAATTCAAACCCAATGAATGCACCAGATTTGAAACTCATATCAGAATTTGGCAAAGTCCATGGTGGTTTTCTACCTGAACTCATCAAAATCAAATACCAATGAGTTCTCAAGGAGAAAGTCAATGTTTTTAGCAAATTTCATTATGCAGGAAGCCATAACAAGCACTTGTATTTGTCAACCAATTCCACCTACATTTAGCAACTCTGATTTTAAACTAAATTCATTAACATTGCTTTTCTAGACACAAACAGCACCAATATTTGCAAGCAAAAATTTCAGTCACTGAGAAAGGAAGGAATTCATACTGTGCAAACACAACCTAACAGCCTGCCCTGCTCAAGATCCTCTCCTTCCCAACAGGGAAAAAGTTTCCCTTGGAATATAAATTTATCTCAGCATCACCTATAATTTTTTTTTTTTTTTTTTTTTTTTTTTTGTTAATCTGAAATTTAAAATAAACCCTGATGGGCTGCTGAATTCCTTTCTGCAGTCACAGTGAGTGCTGCAAAGTCCTTCCAGGTTCGGAGGGGGGGGTTTTTTTGTTGTTTTTTGTTTGTTTGTTTTGGGTTGTTTTGTTTGTTTGTTTGTTTGGTTTGGGGTTTTTTTTGGCAAGACTCAGTTTGTTGGCAAACACTGATTTTAGCAAGCAGAGAGGACCTTCAGTTCATTGTTTTGAGAGGCACAGGCAGAGCTCTGCCCTCTCAGGGACACTCCTGGAGCTCGGGAGGAAGGCAGAGTCACCAGCAGGGGACTGGCAGCTCTGGTGGCACTGACAGGTGACCTCAGCCAAGGCTGGTCACTGCCACGAGAGAGGCCACACAGCCAGGAGGGAAGGAGTGGAGCAAAAGAGAGCAGCAGCCTAATGCAGTGTAATTTAAAAGCTGACCCTGTACATTAAGGCTAATGAAACTAAACAGCTGTAATCCTGCAAAGAAAATGAACACTACTGAGAATGGAGCTACACTTGAAACCCAATTAACTGTTATATCTCCCCAGAGATAGAGATCACATTCTTCTTCCTTTCATTAACTGAAATTTGTTTTTTCTTTGATTAAAGTTTATATTAAAAAACCCAAACAGGCAGAGCGATAATCAAAGGTATGTATCATCTTACACCCACTCTGCATTATTAAAATCTCTCATTTCAATAATTTGCATGATATTTCACCAGCAGTAGATTCACTTAGAAATAATCAATCTGCCAATTAGCAAAATTCACCTCAAACCCACAGCTTTTATAGTGCCATTCTAGGGGTATTTCTGCCTCCTGCTGTAGTTTGACAAATTTAACACCAAGAACCCAATGACCTTCCAAGAGTATCCAAATTCAATGCAGGTGAATTTGAAATCTGAAACTTGTTGTCAGTGATACAATTAATTAATCTTGTAATCTTTTCATTATACATTCTAGGTAAATTCTCAGTAGTGAAATAAAAGCAGCAACTTTAAAAGCTTTCTTTCTACTGCATTTATTAAAAAAGAAAAAATAAATAAATCTATCACTTAGCTTCTAGGTTTGATTTTGATGTTTTATTCAGGTGAAGAAATCCAGAATTAGACCCCTGGGTATTTCAAAAGGTGCCAACATATTGAGTGGGCATGAAAGAAATGAGATATACAGAGGAGTATCTCAGAACACAGCCAAGGACAGACACTCTCTCCTGACTGCCCTGATGCACTCAGTGAAGGTACCAAACCTCAAGCTGACCCTGTGGATTCTGAAAGTGTGAATTTGTATTTTACACCAGATTCCTAAAGACTGTAGGCATTAAAGAAATTGGGACCAATATTTCTCAGCCTACATTTATCCTCCTCCCCAAAGCTCAGAGCCTGCTCCCCTTTCTCTGAGTCCTCCTTTCACTGCCCTGGCTGCAGAAGAACAAGGGAAAGCCTCAAGCTTGAAATAGGACAGGTGAAATTTTCCTGTTCTCACCCCCAGAGCTGCCCTGTTGACATGAAAACTGTGATAATTTTGAAGCAACAAACACAGGGAGTGGGGAGACAATGAGCACCTGCTTGACCTGGAGTGTGAGGCCATGGGAGGACAGAAATTTGCTTTCCACAGAGTTCCCTGTGCTTCAGTCAGGCTTTTTGGACTTATCTTACTCCTATTTAACTTCAGCATCACACACCCAAATTAGATAAATTGGCTGGGATTGCTGCTATAAAACTAGACCCAAATGTTGCTTGCATTAATTCACTGTTCTCATATGTGGAAATCAGAGCTATTGACAAAAGCATGTTCAATGTCCAGAACTTGTACTCAGATAAAATTCCAGTCAAAAACATCAACCTAAAGCATTGGTTGATTTGTAAAAAAATTCCATTAAAACTGTCTCAGTAATTGCTTACTGTAAACCCAACCTTCTATCAACAAGATAACAGAAAGGATGTGATTTCTCTTATTTTAAACAAGAAAAAAAATTAATTAGACTCATTTCTGTGCTGTTTTATTTTATAAAACAAAGAACTATAATAATTCAAAATGCTAATAGCTTTTTTCAAACTTATCTAGAGCTTCCTTCTTCATTGGTATTTTCAGTGGGCCAAGAGCTGGGTCTGTGTCCACCCTGGACATAATAATCAATAATCGTGTTTCTAATTATGTCAGTTTTGGTCCTTAAGTAAAACCATCTGAACTGTCCAAGTGCTGAGCACCAGGAGGACAGAAATGTGTCTGTGCTGATCCAAAGCTGGAATTTACTATCTCCTTTCCTGACAGCAAATTCAGCACAGGACATGGAAGGATCTGCTGTGAAATCCTGGTGATTCAAGTCCATATCAGAATGATGGAGTACAAGAATATCTGCAGCCCAAGAGCACAAGAGAAATCTGGGAGCTAATTTTGTGTAAGATCACAACCTCCAAATTAAATAATAGATGTAGCCTGCCTGCTGCATCATCAAATTTTCATTAGGTTCTTTGCAGCTGTATGTCTTTGATCTCAGCTAAATAAATCATAGATGCACTGTGGTTTTTTGGTTGGATTATGTGCCATGCTAAACTCATTTATGGAACAGAGTGATGTGTTTGGATCTGCAATGTTAAAAGGAGGGAAGGAGAATGTAATTCCCCCTGAAACTTCACCTAGAGCACTAAACTACTTCAATATCTACCTTGATCCCCTATACCTGTATGCAGAATTGGGTATTTTTTTTCCTTTTTTCCCCCTCTTTTTCAAACAGCAGTACCACATTTCAGCAATGCTCTGCTGTAACTTGTGCAGAGAAGACAGAGGCAGAATCCAAGAGCTGCAAGGCCCCTCATGAGGCAGAGTTTAAAACTCTTTGCTGTTTGATGTATCTGAAATGCCTTTGTGCTTTTCTTGCTGCTGCAGTCTGAGTTCCTGGGCTCATTTATACAAATGGAATCAGCAGCACTGAAATGTAGCAGTGTAATAATGAATTAAAGGCCCCAGCTCTCATAGCAAAGTGCTGCTCACAATCAGGGCAGTGTGGTTCTCCTTCAAAGATCAAATGTCAGGCCAAATCCTGAATTTGCAGGGCATAGACACTGCATATTTTACCTGAAGAGGAAATAAATTGATTGATTTATTTATTAATGACTTGCAGCAGGATTTGCATTTTGAGCATCACAAGATTTCCAAGAACTCTGACTGTACATGCACACCCTTAACCCAGATCTGAATGAGATCAAAAGGAATCCTTCTGGGAGCTGCTGCTGGAGCTGGAGCTTCATGTTTCCAACAGCTGCTTATTTCTAGGCTCTGTTTTGCTCCTGATTAAAATCAAATTAAAAAGCAACTTTCTATAAATGGTTGTATAAGTAGCTGTCCTCTGCTGCTGGACTGCACCTTATGGTTTAGTAGAGTAAAATAAATCATTCTGAGGTTAGATTCTTCTTGCAAATGTTGCTTTAACAAGAGCATACAAATTACTCTGTAAAACCACTGGAATCAGTTATGTTTTTCCAAAATTCATTAAGAGTATTGAAATTGGTAAGGCTTATATGTGAAAATTGTTAGCTACAGTCCCACTCTAAATGAGGAAATTATTTTAATGTTTGCATGTGAAATTGCTTTTTAAAAAATGCAGATAAAAAGCCACCCTGCAGCAGCTTATATCTTCCATATTGTAAATAACTCCTAGGAGAGCATGGCAAAAGGATTTTACATAGAAAAACATATCAATAACTAATAAAACCATTATCTAATCAATTATTACACATTTGTACCCTGAATCTGTCATTTAAAACCAATGCCAACTCAATACCAAGAACTATTAAAGAAAATATCCTCCATGTTATTTCCCACAGAGAGAAAGTTTCAGGGAACACTTTGTAACTCAGATAACAGTAAATTTCTTTCTTTCTTTCTTGAATAGAATGGACATCTGCTGCATTTTATTTTGCTATTACTCTACACTCCTCACAACGAGTTTCCTCTCCCACAATGTAATGAAAGATGTTTTCTAAAAACAACTTTGCAAACTGTGAGCAAAGTGCATTGATGAGAAAGTCAAGCTTCCACGGATCCCAATTTCCTGTCATTTGGTGAAATGAGTTTCTTACTACAGAAAATAGAATTCTTCTACTCCTTGCAGGATGGCAGTGGGTATATGGGAATTGTCACAGAGCACTTCTGCTTTGCTGCTTTGCCCCTGGGGTCCTCCCCAAGCCCAGGGTTGGGCACAGCAGGTCCTGTCCATGCACAGCACACAGGGACAGGCTGGATTTGTGCCAACACTCCCAGATTTGCTTCTTTAGAGCATCCTCCCCACTAAGCTGTGCAGATTTGACATCAAGTGTTCAGACATAGACCATTTGTACAATTTAACCTTCAGTATTTATACAACTATAAAGGGAATAGGGTGTGTTTTTTATGTCCCAGAGTAGTTCATAAAAGGAATAAAAAATGCAAAGAGTGGATAGACAAGCTTTCAGAAAAACTGTATACCCTGCTCTTATGCTGCTGCATAATGGTGTGTAAAATGTACTCCAATTATTTGGTCACAGGACACAGAGTGAGGCACGAAAGCAAGAATATTAATGACATAAATCCTGCATATCACTAGCCTTGAAACCTTCATGTGCCAAGCACAAGTTTAATGTTCTCTCTGATTTCTTTCTTGGACTTTTTCTCTTTAAAACAAATCATTTTGCATAGCAGAATATTTTGATTACCTATTCCTGTGCTAAAAAGCATGCTCCAGGCATGTTAAGTTACCCTAGGACTCTGGATTCAATTTTGGCTCAACATTTCACTCATCATCTTTTTACTTGTTACTTTTAAAACTACTGAAGCACAGGGTACAGTCTAAAAGTATGTAACTCAATCTATTAGTTTCTTTGCCACATCAAGGACATCTTTTCTAAAGTAAATAACCATGACTGGATAAGAAACTATGCTATGTATTATAAAACACTTTGTGTTTTATTTCACTTTTTGTTATGCTTTTTGAAACTGCCTAATGGCTGGAAAAATGTACCTTTCCTTAAGCTTCTTTTTTAAATTTTTTTTAGCTTGATACCATCTCTCTACAGCACTCTCTAGGCAAGCACAAAGGAGCACATCATTAGAAACAATCCCAAGTTTCTGACGACAGACATCTGAAAAAATGTTTGAAATGATACAGGAGTCCAACTTAAGCCACTTTACAAGATTCTGATTTACAGAGAACTTGGCTGTTTCTGAAAGATCTTTCAAGATGTCAAGTTAGCCCTGTAAAGGGACCAGTCAGCCCTAATATCAGAGGCCATTAGGAACTAAATGCATGAGATATTTTAATAGGCTCTCAGAATAACAGCAATATTTAAGTTATCTATTCAAAAGACACTGCATGGGCTCCTGCTTAACTCTCTGTGCAGATGCTCCAGCTGAGATGAACCCCAACTCTGTCACCACAGAGCTGCCACTGCATGAGGAGGGTTTTGACAGAGGCAGGAGGACTGAGACCTGTTTTGCTGCCTGGAAAAAGACTCAGGCTGCACAGAAATGCTGCCAGGCATGAGCAGAGTGAGCAGGAGGGCCAGGGAGCAGCTGGACCAGCACAGCCTGGCAGGGCCACTGGGGACCAGTGACAGCACACACAGAGCCACTGGGGACCAGTGACAGCACACACAGAGCCACTGGGAACCAGCTGGACCAGCACACACACAAGAGCCACTGGGGACCAGTGACAGCACACACAGAGCCACTGGGAACCAGTGACAGCACACACACAGAGCCACTGGGAACCAGTGACAGCACACAGGGCCACTGGGAACCAGTGACAGCACACAGGGCCACTGGGAACCAGTGACAGCACACACACAGAGCCACTGGGAACCAGTGACAGCACACAGGGCCACTGGGAACCAGTGACAGCACACACACAGGGCCACTGGGGACCAGTGACAGCACACACACAGAGCCACTGGGGACCAGTGACAGCACACACACAGGGCCACTGGGGACCAGTGACATCACACACACAGAGCCACTGGGAACCAGTGACAGCACACACAGGGCCACTGGGAACCAGTGACAGCACACACAGGGCCACTGGGGACCAGTGACATCACACACACAGAGCCACTGGGGACCAGTGACAGCACACACAGAGCCACTGGGGACCAGTGACATCACACACACAGAGCCACTGGGGACCAGTGACAGCACACACACAGAGCCACTGGGGACCAGTGACATCACACACAGCCACTGGGGACCAGTGACAGCACACACACAGAGCCACTGGGGACCAGTGACATCACACAGAGCCACTGGGGACCAGTGACAGCACACACAGAGCCACTGGGGACCAGTGACAGCACACACACAGAGCCACTGGGGACCAGTGACAGCACACACACAGAGCCACTGGGGACCAGTGACAGCACACACAGAGCCACTGGGGACCAGTGACAGCACACACACAGAGCCACTGGGGACCAGTGACAACACACACAGAGCCACTGGGGACCAGTGACAGCACACACAGAGCCACTGGGGACCAGTGACAGCACACACACAGAGCCACTGGGGACCAGTGACAGCACACACACAGAGCCACTGGGGACCAGTGACAGCACACACACAGAGCCACTGGGGACCAGTGACAGCACACAGGGCCACTGGGGACCAGTGACAGCACACACACAGAGCCACTGGGAACCAGTGACAGCACACACACAGAGCCACTGGGAACCAGTGACAGCACACACACAGAGCCACTGGGAACCAGTGACAGCACACACAGAGCCACTGGGGACCAGTGACAACACACAGAGCCACTGGGGACCAGTGACAACACACAGAGCCACTGGGGACCAGTGACAGCACACACAGAGCCACTGGGGACCAGTGACAGCACACACACAGAGCCACTGGGGACCAGTGACAGCACACACACAGAGACACTGGGGAGCTGGAGGAGCACCCCAGCAGCGCTGCAGGCTGGCAGGTCAGCACACTCTGCTCCTCAGGGCACTGAGCTCACCGAGCCAGCAACACCCCTGTGTGCCCAGGGAACAGGGAACAACCCCTGCACAGACCCATCAGCCACAGCAGGGACAGCCTGCACTGCAACACCCGGAGATGCTCGCAGGGACAGCCTGGATCTGCCTGCTCCAGCCTCTGGGCAGCAGCCACAAACATCACACACACACACACACACAAACACACACACAATCACACACAAACACACACACACACACAATCACACACAATCACAACCACACACACAGAGACAAGAAACAACCACTTGCTGCTACTCCTTTTCCAGATGGAAAGCAGGGATTTGAGAGAAGAAAGTGACTTCATTCAGCACAGCCTTTTTTGGGGCTGACTTACAAACAAAGCAAAAAATTGCTAAAAATTAGATGGTGAACTGCTGATTAATTCCTGAATAGGACTGGACAGCTGCTGTCTGCCCAGCTATTATTAACCACACACAGTCAAAAATAAAAGCAGTTCACACAGAAAAGTTAAATTATGAAATGAATTAAGTATTTCAAAGCTTGTTTCAATTGCAACTTCATTAAATGAAAGAGTTGGTTTCTAATCAGGTCACACTGAAATATTCATTTCCTGGAATCCTAGCATTTAGGAGACAAAAATCTCTTTTCATTATATATATTACATGCACTGACATAATTTCTGAGCCCCTTAGACGTGTTCTTCAAGGCAGTCTGAGTCAACCAATTTAGTCCACACTTAAAAAAAGCCCCTCACAGTCCAGGTCTCAGTCCTACCCTGAAAATGTCCATGAGACCAGGAGTGCCTAATTGGGAATGGGATTAAATAATGGCTTATTAATTGAGGAAGGAGAGGACAGATATGGACAAGGTAAAAAAAAAGTATATTCAAAGCAGAGATATAAGATAAAAAGAAAAACTTACTTGTTGTTTTAGTCTTGTGTGCTCTTTAACAAAAAGATCTTTTATGAAACCGATGGAGTTAATCAAACAAAGAGCTAAACATATAGAAAGTGCATTTTTTTCTGATAAAATATAAGATTAGCTGATGCTTGCAGATGTGTTCTATATGACCTGAAAAGCCAAAGCATGCTCCTACAGCTGATAGCAGCTAATTTTCTCATTAAATCTAAAATAATATTATTATTATATGCCTTAACTCCTTAAGACCCTCAGTAATTCTTGAGTCATACATTTCCAAAGTAGGGCATGAAAATAACATGGTTCAAACCACTTGGAGAAAAGCTTCTGAGGAAGCCTAAAATAGGCACTTGAGTAGTAGAAGTGAAAGGAGGACAGGTATTAAATAAACAATGCACAGAAGGCAGGAGCACACGGGCTGTGCTCAGGATGACACAAGGAGGCCAGAAAGGAAACAATGGCACAGAAGTTTTGGAAAGGAACAGTGCATTGAAGAATTAACCACAGAATCTCCATCTCTGTTTGTACCTCTGTGTGCTTCACAGCTGTGAGGACTTTGAGGCATAAATAGAATTACTGATTACAGGAGGTGCATTGTTTTACCCTAGCTATGAATTTGTCATGCTTTAAACTGAGAGGAACATGTGCCTATAGGTTAGAGTCTAGGAATTACACTCTGTGCCTTCCTCTCTAGATTAAACACCAAAAAAAAAAAAAAATTCTCATTTTGGAGAAGGCTGGATTAGAGAATTTGAGGGAAGACTGCAGCAGTTTCAGGAGGCTGGAACAGAGCAAAACTGCCATGTCCCAGGACAGCAGGGAAACTGCAATGGGCCTCTGGCAGGAGGGGCAGACATTTGGTACCTCAGAGATGGATGCACTGCAAGGCTTTTACAGCAACAAGCAGAGCTTTGTGATGGTCTTGTTCCCAGCTATGTGACAAATTATATCCATGAGGGCCATATTTCAGTTTCCTTGTAATCAAGCTGAACAACAGCACTTAAGTTAATTCATGCAACTGCCATGCCCAGAGAGGAGATGACACAACAATGTGGAAATTAAAAGTGTGATTGCTGAAAAGAATAGTTAATAACTTTCTAAAAATAATATCACATTTTTTAATTGTGCTCTCAGCTAGGAAAAGCTAAGAGAGATGCAGTAATTTAGTCTCCAACATCCCCCCTCCCCTAGGACTCCTGTGAATTATCTGTCTCATTGTGGAAAGGATAATTCTCCTGTTGGGACTCACACTAGAGGGATGGTGGATCCTGGCAGATGACCTGGATCAGCCTCAGAACATCCAAACTTAACCAGGAAAATCATTTCTGCACATTGCACCTCTTGCACCTTTGCTGTCACCGACTAGGATTGGGGTTTTTTCACAAGTCCTCTATAAAAGTGAGGACAGAGGATAAGAAGACAGGGAAGAAGACAGGAAAGTTGATAGACCAGGAAGGTTCACCCTTATAAAAAGGTTCCTTTTGGGGCACAGAATTGGAGGGAGTTCTCAAGGACCATCCATAAAGGCAGAAGAGATCAGCACAGGTTGCTGGAACCCAGCACCAGCACTGAGTATTCCCATTAGGAGGAATTAAGGTGTTGATCAAAGTTCCATTAGTCACTGAATTTCATCATGAACCTCTTGCTTTGGAATTCATAATTTCTGTACAAATTACCTGTGAGCAAAACCAAATTACACAGAAATGAAAGGCAGCATTTCATCCCATGCAAGCATTCACAGGGAAGGTATCAGACCCCAAATATTATCAGTAAAATGTAATTGGGATGATCTCACTCAGCCCAGAAGCATGCCAAAATATCCCTCTGACAAAATATGAGCCTCAAGAAGCAAACTAATTTACAACCAGGGACAAAAAAGATTAATTGCTTCAAGACAGAAGGAACCAGGTAGGCAGACTTCATACAGCATCATAAAATATGCCACATAATCTATAAAATAATAAAATATGCCACATAACATATAATATAAAAATATCACAAAAGAGAAAATTATTGATTTTTTTCTTTTTTTTCAAGAATTCTATTCACTGGGAAAAGAAGTCCCTATCAAACTGCATGCAAGAGAAAATAAATTGGTTTTAAAAGGTTCCCCACTACCACAAATTTTGACAGCAGCAAATGCACAAATGTACCTGGCTGCCTTCTGGTGATTACTGTAAGCTGATTTTCCCTCTCCCTGGGCACTAAGCTCTTGGTTCTTTGTGTGGATGCAAAGGCTTTCAATCCTGCAGCCACTCAAGAGCAGTTTGGGTAGGTAACTATTCATGTTGGGAATAAACATTGTGTGCCACATCACAGGCTTTAATAACCCAGAATAGAGATTCCCAGGAGCTCTCCCAGGGCTGCATGGCCTCAATACCATTCCCATCTCATTTTTCCCTGTGCTCAGTGGATAAATGTGGCTTGAAACCACAGGTTCTCCTTCTCTCCTCTCCACCTGCCTGGTCTCTGCTGAGCTCTGAGAGAGCTGGAACAAAGTCTGTCTCTCTCTTATTTTGGGATAAACTCTTATTCTCCTTTCATTCTTTAGTTTTCCATTCCCAAATTTAGCCAAACTTTATTGATTCCCCTCTGGCCAGAGCCCTGGGTCTGGTGTGGGGTGACAGAGTGAAGCAGGGAGGGCACACCAGAATCAGTGCTTGCCTCTGAGACAGAGCCAGTTGAAAAATGGAAATGTTTTAGCAGCATTACTCCCAACTCTGCCACCATTCCCATCAACATTCTGAGAAAATAATCAGTTTTCCTGCAATAAATGACATTCAGTGAAAAACAGTTGGAATCAGAGAGAATATTGACTGCAAACTTTGAAAAATATGTTGGTAGAGTACAAAGCAAGCTACATATGATTAAATCAGCAGTGTAATAGCTTTTATACCCACCCTGGATTGTGTAGGAATAAAATCATGATGATCTTCATTGTCCACAAAGCCTGTGAATCCAAAGGATTTTTGTTAAATATAATTTAATTGTACAACATGTTAGCCCCACTGTCATCCTGATCATGACTTCAATACATCTCACAGTATTAACATACTTATAATGAATTATTTATTGCCTTAAACAACTCAGAACAAAATACAGCTCACTAAAAAGAAGCCTGAAAAATGGAAATTTATATAGGGATGCAAATAAATGTGAATATAAATATATAAAAAAATAAAATGAACGGCAGTTTTCCTTTCTATACTGAACAAAATCTCTACATAAAAGTTTTTAAATCCAAGTTTATATTGTCACAAAATGTTTCAGCTTGACTCTGCAGAAATTAGCAGAGGAAGCAATGAAATCCCAAGCTATTTCTCAGGGGTACACAGGAGTTCAGAAGCTGGAGAACAACTTCCTGTTTCTATCAAAGGACTTGCATTAATCAACTCATTTCCCTGTGCCTAAAATTATTTCTGTGGCACTTGCATCTTTATTATCAGAAGTCCACAGATAAAACCCAGGCAGCACAAGGATTAATTTTATTAGCAGAAATGAGGAAATTGCGCACAGCTTCCTCCTCCTCCCCCTCCCCACCAGCAGTGCCAGGACTGGATTTCACCTGGTGTTTATCAGGAATTGCTGTTAGCAGACACATTTCTCTTCAGCCATGATTTTTAGGCTCCATCCTGTGCACTTGAAAGGCACAGGGAGTTTGGGGACAGCAAGTTTGAATGTGGGCTGACAGAATGGCAGGAGCACAGCCCAGAGCCACTGACAGTGAGGAAAGAACTCCATTACCTGAGTGGCAGCAGGACCTTGTTCCTTTTAGCCTCAGCTTCCAGAAAGGGATACTGCCATTTACCTGTGCATTTGGAGAATTGTAGCAGGAGGGGGCTTATTTATTCACATTGTTCCTGGAATGCCTCAGAGTGCTCAGAAAAATGAAGAGGAGCAGCAGCTCCATTTGAGGCGTGCTGCTCTCTGAATTTTGGGAGGAGAAATTTATTTCTTTGGATCAGGCTCTCTCCTTTGAGTAAGTGCTGGCACATGTTGGAACAGGCAGTGCCTGATATTAACCCTCAAAACTGCTCCACTCTTTGGAAGCAATTGCATTATGTAGAAAAAAATCCCTTCCAAACACACTGTGATCAGCCAGAGACTTAATGAGGATGATTTTCTGTATAGGTTATAGGTATGAATTGATGCTCACCACATCCTGTCCCCTAAATGAGTTATATCTCCTTGCCTCCAAGTAAATGTCACAGCTTCAACTGCACTATTTGCAGATCATAAAGCCCCAGATTAATTTTTTTCCTAAATACAGTTTTAATCTCATTTAAAATTTTCATACATTGTGCTCTATGTCATAGGGCAAATTAGCAGAGGATGAATGATTTTTTTGGTCTGAGGCACACTGCATCTAGCTTCAAATTTTGTTTGAACCAACAGCCTCAACTGAAACAGAAAAAGTTAAATACATAGCAATAAATTCCTGTTGATTTCCCTGAGGATATAATCTCAATTTAAAACATCTATGATTTTTAATGTTTTGCAGATGGCCTCTTTTACAGATCTATAAAAGTACTATTATTATTTAGAAATAATAATAAAAATTATTAATATTTCTCTGCTTTTTAAAAGCACTTTTCTTCCCTCTCAGACTATGCCTTATGTTTTTCTTCCCTAGTATGCAGAGTTAATATCTAAGCAACACAAAAAGAAATCCATCAACGTGACTGGAAGCCTCAGAGGTTTGGTAAGAGGATATTGAACATTTCACCCAGAGGTTGTTGCTTCCAAAGTGCCCTTGGCTGGCCAAGACTGAAACTCATTAACATTTGAGGGCTCTTCAGTGGTCTGAAAACCTGGATCTTTAAAATTCAACTTCTGGTGCAGACTGGGCATGAGAGAGGAAACTCCTCCAAAGAGGATGGAACAGGAGTAAGGCACTTTTCTTGCTGGTGAGAAAAACACATTTAGTCATGAATGAAATTCAGTCATTTATACCTGGTCTTGTTCTTTGCTCAGGTAAAACAGCAAGATGTCTGGCTGAACATTTCTGGGGTGCCATAAATGAAAGGAAATTGCTGATGAAGAAACTTTTTGCCCACAGAGAGAGAAGGTCCAGGGGCAACAGCAGGGAGTGCCAGAAGCACTCTCAGCTGAACTCAACCCACTTTGCAAATAAACAGGATTTAGTCTCTAAGGCTGTCAGGCTGGGATGTTTCATAAGCCCTTAATTGTTGGAAGTACAGAGATATTTTATAGATGAGGAATGTAACAAATAATTGATGGTTGCAGTGCCATTGACTGCAGCAGGAGGAAGACTGGCTCATCATGAGCTGCTGGCATGCAGGACCCAGAGGCACCAGCCAGGACAATGAGTGCTCTGCTCATTAATCAGGCTCTGGGAATTTGCCCTGTGGACCCACACAGATGTCACTGTTCTCTGCTGATCTCTGCCTCCTCTGTGACAGCCATAAACCCAAGTCTTCCCTGGTGCTTTATTAAATAACTTGAGGTGACTACTTGGTGGAATTTGAGAAAATTATTGATATTCCCAGCTCCTGTATCATTCTCTTTTTTACCATCTTAGTGTCAGATATCCCTATACCTTTGCTACCTGGAAGCACCATGTCAGTGGGAGCTGAAAATTTCCCTTCCCTCAGGATTATGTCCTTTAGCTGAATCTCAGGGAGAGGAATAAGCTCCCTAATTGTGCTTATGGATTATTTCAATATATTTACTCTGTGAAATCAAACAAGCATCTCAGCAGTATCTTGAACACAACTTTAAAGACTCTTGAAAATCTGAATCGAGTTGTTGAGGGATTAAAACCACAGTGAGCAGCAATCAGCAGGTCAGTGGGATGGTTGTTTCCATTAATTCTTGGAAATACTAAATTTTTGGCAGGAAACTTTTTGATACCCTCAAGGCTTTGTCTGTTCAAATTTCAATGAACAACTTTACTATAGTAATAGATTTCCACAGGGAACTCACAAGCCTCTGCTCTCAAGAGTTAGGTAAGAAGGGAAAAATAAATCACAATAAATAAGGGAAATTCCTGAGTTAATTAAAACGTTGTTTTTTAATGTACTGTTGAATTTGCTTTTTAAAATATACCCCTTATAGTTATGGGCTTAAAAACAATTAAGTCAGTTTGTGAATTGTGTTTAGGAACAGATGCAGCTGAATATGTAAAGGATGAGAAAATAATCACTGGAAGGAATGGTTCTCACCCTATAAGCATTCACAGTATATTAAAAATCAGCTGCCACACTTTCCTCCTCCTCACCTATTTCCTTCCTAATATTTGCAGAACTAAGTCAGGCATAATGTCTTTATACTAACAAAGTAAGAAATTAGTTTCTCCCTATTCATTAAGTTCATGTTTTTAATCATATCATAAGTATATTAAAATATAGATGGAGCTCCAACCACTGATCATAAAGCTGAGGATTTGTAGGATGGCTTCACCAAATGGTTTCTACATCAATCATGGCATGAGAATTCATTCATATACCTTCTGGGCCAGATCTTTGACTGGAGAAACTTGAATGAAGCTGATTCTGCACCCCTGGAGGACACATCCTTCCCCTCTCATCCCATTTCTGCACCACCTCCTGCCTGCCATTCCCCACATTCCATCTCCACCTTCAGACCACGAGATTCCCCTTGCTGGTCTCACACATCACAAACCCCACTGCAGCAACTGGCCACACATTTACAGAGCACGTGTCATTCCCAGGATCCCAGGTTCTTTACTGACTCTATTTTATGGAATAATTCTGTTCACAGCCAGCTCTGGAAGGATGCAGAGCATAAAAATGCACCCATATAGTTACATATAAACAGCAAGCAGCTGCACAACTCACTGAAATTTAGGAGATTAAGAGAATAATTCAAATGTTTCTTTGCTAGAAACCCTACATAAAAGTACAGTTGTTGAAAACAAACTAAAAAATACAACCAAAGAGAAGTTGCTTTTAATCTGGCATTAGAGAAGCCCCAGGAAGTTGTACTGGTTTATGTAGGTTTATTCACACCTTATCTGACACCAGAACAGCTTTCTGCTTTAGACAAGCCCTTAAAACAATGAATACCACAGGGAACAGAGTTTTACTCTCCCTTTGTGTTGTTCCCAGTCTTTTAGGGCCTCATTCGTGGTTGGCAGCTTTAATACCACCATAATAAACATAACACTTCTGGGCTTGTCATTGTGATTGGCACAGAAAGGGGAGAAATTGGTATTAAACTTGTTTTTCAAGGTAACACAGCTCATCCAGCTGAGTGCAGCTGTGCCACAGTCACCTGCAGAGTGGCACCTGATGTGACATCCTAGCTGGGCACAGCTCATCCAGGGCTGAACCTTCTGCCTGCCTGCTGCCCCACCAAGCTCCTCTCCCAGGCTCTCCCTTAGCTTTGAGCTGTTTAAGGTGTGAGATCTGCCAAGGCCACGGCTCAAGGCTGAATGTGTGGCTGCATGGCTTCAGTCCCCTGACACTGTGTGCTTTTCCTACAGGAAAATGTCCCTGCACTGCCCAGAGCTGAGCTCTGCAGCAGAGCTGCCACTGTCACAGGAGACAGAGAATTCTGCACTCAGGACTTGCCAGCTGGCAGCCAACCAAGGAACATTCCCTTACACTGGGGCACCAAGCTCACTTGGTTTGATGTGGCAAAGAGCTGCTTTGCATGGTTATGGCTCCTCCTGGACCAGAAACAAAGAAGTCACGTATGAAAAAGGTCCTTCCTGAAAATTATTCAGGTTACAATCTGCCTACATTTCCTTCTCATTTATTATTTGATTTCAGCCCTGCATATTCCCTCTGACTTGCCTGATTAAACTGATGTCTGAAACTGTAATGCCTGGACAACTTAATACTGAATCCCATGTACACCATATTTCTCCACTATTTTTCTTTCATTGCAGCAACTGAAAGATGTATTTAGTCAAAAAAAGCCCAACCACCTCCCTCTTTATCTAGAAATGACTTTGATGTTTGTGGATAAAAGCTTTCCAGTGTCAGCGAAAATCTTGCTATTCCAGTTCAAGGGGAAGCTCAAACACTTCCCTCTTCCTGAAGCCACTCACAACTCTCTGGATTCTGTTTCATCACCCGTCAGGAGAATGTTCTCCTGGGCTCATAAATTTTTTAAGTGGTACTTTACCCCTGTCTGCCCAACAAGGTGAGTTTCCAAACCTTTCTGTCCAGAGGCTCAGGTACAGAACAAGCAGGGAGTGATGGGTTTTCCTGCAAATGCACAAAGTACAGAACAAGCAGGGAGTGATGGGTTTTCCTGCAGATGCACAAAGTACAGAACAACCAGGGAGTGATGGGTTTTCCTGCAGATGCACAAAGTACAGAACAAGCAGGGAGTGATGGGTTTTCCTGCAGATGCACAAACCTCCCAAGCCACACATGAGCTGAGGGTCAGCCTGTGCTGCTGATGGGCTCAGGAGGTTGTGCAAGATGAAATGCAGGCTTTTCTACCATGGCCACTTTGAGAACAACAGTCAGTCCCCTTTTAATATGAGGCATTCTATTTGTTTAATGTCCAAAACAAAACCAAACTAAAATATTCTAATTCCCTAATTTGTCATGTTATGACTCACTCATCCTTCAAGCCATTTGTCAGAGTCTCATTTGCAACTAACACAAAAGAGCTAGTCTGTATTTAGGGGAAAAAAAACCAACCAACCAACCAAAGAAACAAAACAAACAGAAAACTCTGACACCAAACTCTTCCCTGAGCTATACAGTAAACCATAAAAAGCTTTGTAAGGCTCATCCTTATCATTTCCTTCTGCATCCTTATCATATCCTTTTGCATTTATCTTCCATCATCTATTTTGAAACAGATTTAAGAAACATCAGAAGATAACTGAGTTGTGAAATGATCCTGTTTGGGATGCAGTGGGCACAGGCTATGGGCAGCCTCACATTAAACTCAAAGGTTCCCTCATCACCTCTGTGTACAGCAAGCAAGAAGGATTTTAGAATGTGACAGAATATCAACATCAGCCCCTGATACAAACCCTATGAACATGGAAATTTCCATCATGCTTAGACTTTAAAAGAGCAGGCAATAATGGGCCCAGGTAAAGGAATTCTGGCAGGGCCAGCTCTGTTTAATTTATGAGCTCAGTTATTTGCCTTAGTTAGCATGCAGACACAGGAAGGGAGAAGACCTTGATTATTTGCCTGGCTAGGTGCAGAGCACTACATTGAACTGCTAATCCCAATATTAGACTGTACCTTTAGACTTCCATTTACATACAAACAAAAAAGAAAAAGAAAAAAGAAAGGGGAAGGGGAATAGGAAGACTTCCCAAAAATCAGAGATAATTCTTACTTGAATACATTTCTACATGCCCTGGCTACCAGTAGCACTCAAAAAATAATACATATTTCTATTTTACTAAATTTCTCAGATTATTCTGGAGAAGGCCCTGCATTGCTGGGCAAACATTTGCTGCTTCCATGAAGGGATTACATCAATTTCTGGGCAGAGCACAGACCCTGGGCAGATGCAAAACAACAGGTTAAGGGAAGAGTAAAATTACACAAATATGAATGTACTGAGAGAAACAGAAAAAAAAAATGTATCCTACCAAGACATCAGTCATTAAATCCACAGTGAGGCAATTTCTGCACAAATTCCAAACCAGGCTGCAGAAGCAGCAGCCAAGCAGCAGCCACTGCTCACAGTGATGAGATCTGTGCTTTAGCCAAGGCCAGCCTATTTGCAGGGTGGATCAGTTTAAAAGGGAAAATTAATTTGCCAGGTGAGAGCCCTCATCTGCAGCCAGCTGATACTCCCCAAGTGCCAAACACAAAGACTCTGAAGCTGTTGAGCCTAATCCCAATTTAGTGAGCACATCTCAGGGGCTGTGGCTGAGCTGCTGTTTTGGCTCTGGAGATGGTGACAGGGCTACACCCTGTCCTGGCTGCTGCACACACACAGATGAGTTTCCTCATGTCTGTGCCAGAAACAAACGCTGCTCAGCCTCTTACCTTTGGAAAAAAGGGTTGCTGGGCTCAGCCACAGAGATAAAACCCCCTTCCCACTGTGCCCTGTGTGAGCACCAGGCACACAGCCCTGGCCCAGCCTCTGGGTGCTGCTTCCACACCAGCAGCTTTTACTCTGGAGCATCTCCTCCTCAGGCTGTTCTCTTTGCTTTGGTTAAATTCAGCAATCCCATAAACATAAGGAGGTTTCCCTGCAGAATTTCAGAAAAGTCTGAGGAAGCTCTGTGTCCAGATAGCACCAAAACTGTTCAGCTGCCCATGCTCCCTTAGAAACTGCAGCCTATTCCCTCTAGAAACTGCAGCCTACTCTTCCTCTTGCTCTGGAGACATGGTTGTATTTCTTTTTCATACATGGTTGTATGCAACTTCCATAAATTCTCAGGAATTTAAAATAAACACAACCTCCAGGTCTCTCACTAGCTCCATGCTCCATTTTCTTACATTCACTTGTGCTAAACAAATAAAGGCTTCAGTAGTTGATTTGCTCACTGGTGCTAAGTTATGTGTGGCTCATACTGCAAATTATTTGATCCTATCAGCTCCCAGCTGCTGCAGTTTCAGCTTCTCTATTCTCTGTCCATGTCTGCTTGAACTGAAAAGCTCATGACCACCTCTGCCTTAACTCTTATTATTTTTAACCAATGTCCTGGATGCATTTCTTATTGCTCCTTGCTGAATATCCCCTTCATTTTCCTAATGCTTAGACCTTGTGTCATGTCACAATCTAATCCTAGGCAAAATGGCTTCAGCTTTTCTTCTCTAACTAACAAGAAAAGCAGGTTCTCTGAGCCAAGCTTCCTCCCAATGTTCCCAGAGATGCTGGTTCCACAGCCCCATGAACACCAATGAACTGCCAAGGGGACACAGCAAAGCCTCACCCCAGCTGCTGGCATTTGCACTTTACTGTGTAGCAGATAATAGGTTGTGATACTTCTGTATGAAAAATTCAAATAAAAAATAAATGGTTTGGTATATGTGCAGTTTAATTTGATTTGACTATCTTTTGGATAATTTCATCATCCACTTTATTGTACTGCTCTATTTACTGATGTTGCCTGTGGTAGGAGCCTGGATTTCTTGTTTATTAGAGCTGCCATAATGAAAGTTTGGCACCTGATTAACTTTAATAGCTTAGCAGGAAACCTGAGGATAATGCATATTGGCTGTCAGGCTACAGATAAATTTTGTCCATTGGGTTGTAAAGCTTTCTGAAGTCAAAACTTCTGTTTGCTATTGTAGAGCAATAGCTGAGTGAAAGAGTGTTTTGTAGGGAAGCCACTGCCTCAGCTACAACACCCCAGTTCTGACATCCCTCGTGCTGAGGTAAGAGATCTGAGAAGACTCTGTGGATGCAGCAGCAGTTTAGAGCCCGTTTACCTGGCAGAATTCCAGAAGGTGAGGAGCCAAGAGACGTGGAGCTCCCTCCCAGCCCTTTCCACAGCCACTTTTCCCTCCTGTGCTCAGCTTCCCAGCTGGAGCACATCATGTGGAGATTTCCCTGCAGAGAGCTGAGTGCTCATCACCATCAGCTGTGGCAGCAGAGTGCCCCAGGAGCATCTGAAGGGCTTGGAGAGCCCATCTGCAGGTGGAAGTGGTGCCTAATTGGCTGCTGGACACCCAAATACTCACCCAGGAACACTCACTGACCCTTCAGACCCTCTGGAAGCTGCAGACATCCCAAGGGGACAGGCTCTGCGTGTGTACATCCAAAATGGAGAGAAAAAGGGAAGAAAAGAGAAATGAGAAACTTTCTACCTTTCTCTTGCATTATCCTAAGATCTTCTGCTTCAGAAACATTATAATATTTCCTTAATATGTAAAAATGTCTCTAATATGTATCTGGAGTCTATCCCTGCTTCTGTAGTGAAATCCCTGCTGAGGACATGGGCTGGAAAAAGGATGAGTGTGGTGCATTTGTGGGAAGGACAGGTCAGGCTCTGGCAAAAGGAATTTAAAAAAAACAAACTTGTTCTCAGCTCTCTTTCAAGCCACTTAATTTGGGGTATAAATAATTTACCCTGAAATGATTAATCAATGCACTCATTATACTTGCATGGTTACTCCTTAGCACCAAAGGAAGTAAACAAGAGCCTGCAGGATAGCATGAAAGATGAACAACCTTATACCTCAAAACTACAAATTAATATATTAAGTGAACATCAAAATCTCTGAACAGAGACAATATTAACTCAGCCCACACAAAGCAGCAGGCAGGATGAAGGCAATAGTGCATCTGTTCTAATATTTCACAGTGCAGATCTTCACTTACTCACCAAAAAAAATCTATTAAAATTTAAAGGGAGTTGCAGAATTTGGTGTTGACATAATGAAAAACAATAGTTAACTCTATTTAAGAAGCATAGTTAATTCTATGTAAGAAGCACATCTATTTAATGCAATTAATATCAGTTTTTGCAGAGATGGGTTGCAAGTTTGTATTAAATTCAAAGGGTGTTTTTTAAAAGGTCACCTAAAATTTTAGAGAAACTTGGCAAAATTCTTCTACCAAAAGCATCAAAAATATTCTTTCATGCTGACTTTTTCTTATCTCCTGTACATATTTGTTCAGTCCAAATTCCTTCAAACATTCACTTATAAAGTAATAGTTAATAATTTCAGTATAAATTTATCTTTTCTCCCTGCCCTTCATATCTATCTCTTTTACACTTTGAATAACTTAACTCCATCATAACAAATACAGTAAATAAATAACATGGATAAGACAGAAAATGAGAAAATATGAGTTTGGATCTTAAATTAGGACTAATTTAAAAATTAATCCACTTATCTAGACCAGAGTTGAAAAGTTGAATGGAAGGATAAACTTCACAGTTTTATCAGTCAAATGTTGGTGCATGAGGAAAAGGCACCACATGAGTATCTCAATATACAAATCTCAGCAGCTGAGCAGGAAAAAGCAAACACTTATTTCTCACCATATCAACTTATTTCCTGGAAATGCCAAGGGAAGTGCTCAGCCCCAGGTGATGGTAAAGCAGAGCAACACAGCAAATCAGCTCAGAGAGAAAATTAGAAATAATTAATCAAAAGGCCATTCACTTGAGGAAAAAGCATTGAAATAAGTGAACATCTTAAAAAACAAAGCCAAAGCAGAATTTTATCAAATTAGTATTTTCAGCCACATTTGTTAAATTATGTCAAAAAATCCCCAACTCAGGAAATTGTCACAGAAGCATCTCCAGAAACCTGGGTAGGATGGTTGAATATGCTTGTTTTCTTTTTTATTTTTGGTTAATTGTGGTTGGTGTGAGGTTTTCTGTTGGGTTGGGTTGGGAGGTTTTGTTTGTTGCTTTATTTAGTTGTTGTGGCTTTCTCCCTTCAGGGCTCCAGTTTTTAATTTACAGCTTTGGCCACATTTTTAAGACTCATCTTTTGGTGAGGACTGGGGCAACCAGAAAGATTTGGGGGGAGGAAGAGAGAAAGCAAGCATGATTTGAGATGGAATACCTGAAAGCACGAGTACTCTTTACACCTCAGTAAAACACTCAAAAATCATAAATTTCAGAAAAAAAATCCTTATAATTGTACAGGAAAGCTGTAGGGAAAAAAAAAAATTTTTTTGAAGAATTAATGAAAGTCCAAATCCACACTGAAGTGATTATCTTGGTCCTTAACCAACTTCCCAAGGGATCAGCCCTCCTGTAAAGAAATCCTCATCAGTTGTTTTGGTCATCAAACCTCACAAAGAGACAAATTTCAGAACACCAGCCTGTCCTCACTATTCAGAGTATAATCCTACCTACATTATCACACCTGCTTTCTCTCTGCTCCAAATGTCAGTGCAGAAATAACTACACCAGAGTTTACAACAGAGAAATAAAACCAAGCAATGCTGCCCTCCCACCATTACAGTCCCCAGAAGAGCCATAGCCAGGCAAAAGATGGAAGGGAAATTTTCTGTGCACATCATGAACTGCAATAGAGCCTCTTTGGGGTTTATTTATTTTTAAAAGATGAAGGACTCTGAGTACACAGGACTTGTTGGGCCACCTTGGGGGATTTCAGAGAAGCTTTACCCTGGCCATACCCCTGAGGAAGGGGAGAAGCTTCTCCTGAAGGTGACCTGGAACAGGGATCCCAGTCCCCAGGTCCTGACAGGTTTGGGATACTCAAGCTGAACCATGTGCTGTTGTATCTGTAATTCCAGCACACCTACCCACACCAACTGTGCTGAGCTGCTCAGCCTGCTTGGAAATGATCCCTCACTTTGCAACAGGCAAATCCATCACTGGATGTCCTCAGCCAGCAGAGAACCTGGATCTGTGGAGCCTGGGATGTGACAAACAGCACAGAGCACATGGCACTGCCCCAGCAGCATGGCTGCTCTCTGCCTGGCAAGAAAAATAAATATTTGCTCCTTCCATTTGTCCCAGTAGGACTGGGAATGTGAAATATTTGCTGTAAGATTTACGATTTTCTCTCCATCAAAAGAGAAAGGCTGATGCATGAATAATCTATGGGCACCACAAACTGAGCTCCTGACCAGCACAAAATCAAGTCTCTTACATAATTAAAGGAGGGGGGAGTGGTTCTCAGTGCTTCATACAGTAGATGTCAAACCACTGCTCAAAATAAACCCTATTCACCTGGAAACTATCCAATTAAACATCTGACAGATGCTGACAAATGTTGTGTCCCCCTTCCACAGCAGCTGAATTTATGAGCTGCAGATTTGTATTTTTAAGCAGAGACCTGAAATTCATCCTCACCACATTTCTTTCCACTCACAAGTCTATAACCAAAGGCCACAAATAAAGCTATAAACCAAAACATACTTTCTCTTTTTTTTTTTTTTTTTAATTTAGGTGCAGCATCTCATCCTCAAAATTGTCCCAATCCACAGGGATGAGGACCAGCCAAAGCTGGTACTGCACTCCACACCAAAGGTCTTTACACACATCATTCCTGCCTAAGCAATTCCAACCTGATTTTGGGCACAGCCAGGAGCAGGGGGCAGGGCAGGGTATGTACCCAGATCCTCCCTCTGCACAGGGTGTGTCCATCTGTCCTTTTCCCAGCACAGCATCCAGCCATGAAAGCAGATTCAGGAAGAAGCTCCATCCCCACTCCACATTTTGAGCTACAATTCATGTTCTGCTGCTTGAAGTATTCCCTTGTGACCATCACTGTCCTGGGGCTGCCTACAGGGCACAGAAAGATCCTAACAAACATTTTTGAATTTTTGATAGACAACTTTTATATTAAAATCTCAGCACAAATTTAAAAATTATACCATTCAAGGCATTTAATTTCAATTATTGAGCCCGTGTTATTCCTAAATGTAGTCAAAAACTCAGAAAGTGAATTGCACAGCACTAAAATTGTGACAAACCCCCCTGAGTTCTGAAGAGCATCCAGTTTTCCATCAAGCTCTTCCATGGTTATCCCACTGAAGGCCAGACCCACAGTGAGCTCCCTCTATGGGCTGTGGCTCCTGAGGTGATATTTCATTTTGAACAGTACAGATAAAAAGGAAGTAGGAACTCCTGTAATCAGCAGGTGTTAATTATTCTACTTGTATAAAGTAGCAATAAATTAATCAAATCTCTGGGTACTTCAGCAAAGTTGTGGCCAGCTCTAACAAGACTTCATGTGCCCTGAAACTCTCAATGCATAATGGCAACCTGACTTTGAAACTGCCAGTTCAAAAAGCAGCCTGATTAAAAAAGCAGCTTCCTGCCATTTTCCAGTTTCATTAAAATCTTTGTCTTTGGAATGAGACATTAGAAATGAAATGCTTAATATATTCATGAAATACAACCCAGCCTGCTTGCCATGGTGACCTTTTCAGCATTCTGTGTTTCATATTTTGATAAGCCATGTACTGGTGAGAAATCTCCCCCACAGCTTTTGCCAGCAGCCCTGACTGTGAGCCCTCCATGCTGCCCTGTAAAGGAAAATAATGCAGGAATGTCAACAAGCAGCTATTGCAGAGCAATAGGATCTCAGAGGATCTCACATTTCCTTAAACCCTGCAGAAGCCTCATGTGCAGGTTTCAGAGCTCACAGGGAGTCTTGCCTCCTGCAGCCTTTATTAAAAACTGCTGCACCAAAGGCAGCAGCAAAAAAAAAAAAAAAAAAAAACCAAGAAAAAATGAATTTATTGGGAAAACTGAAGCTACAGTGCACTGTGTTTTTATGTTCTTACATTCTTGTTTTGGACTTGGGGATGTTTGTACCCACTTAAGCCTCCTCCACCTGCACAGGCAGAAAACAAGTGGAAGAGGGAAAATGTAAGCACAGATACAAAAGCTGGGAGTGCACCTTCAAAAAATCAACATATTCTGACTAAAAATTGATCCAGAATCTTTCAGGCTTTGGTGTAGACCACTGTGATTATTGAGAACAGATAATTCCTTGAAGCTCAAGGAATGGTTTTATAGTCTCAAAGAATTATTAAATCCTTTGCAGATGATTTTAGGAGATGGAGATGTAATCTGGACTCTGGCTATTCTGCTTCTCTATCCATTCCATTTTTCAGTAAATTATTTATTACAAAAAAAAACCCCACAAAAAACCAAACAAAATTCAAACAAAAACCAAACAACAACAACACCCTGGGAAAATAATTGGTATTTTCACGAAATTCATATCAAATGCAGAATTTAATCACTAAAGTAACAAGAAGCATTGAAAATAAAATAGCAGCTGTTTCACAAATTGAGAGAAGACATTAAAATCACATTCAAAAATGATTTTGTTACTGATGGTGACTTTAAACTCTGCCAGTCCAAAAAAATTACTATTCTAAACCTGTTGCAGAATTAAGAATTACACACTCAGACCTTAGAGTTAAATATTTGACAATATTCCTTCTAATTACAATCCAAGAATCAGAGCCCAGAGTTGCACCTGAAGGGCTGAGCCTTTTCTTGGAGTGGCAAGAGGAACCCAGACCTGGGGACCCCAACAGGAGCTGGGGTTAACACCAGGTCAAGAAAGGAGAATTTTTGGGTGGGTGCAAGAAATGGGCACCTGAAGTAACCTGAAAATGAGTAGCCCTGCGTAGTTAGAAGACAGATTTTTAAATCCTTAGTCTCAAAATCCATCACTCCTACTGACATCCTTCTTAAAATTCAGTTTTCAACATCACTTTATGGGGACATGCTCAATAGACTATTCTGTATTGCATTAAATTTGTGGATTTCTATCCATAAATTTACATTTCCTCAGCATGGGCAACATCAACCAAATTCAGGAATTATCATTGGGAAGTTGGATTTTCCTACTCACCTCCATGTAGGATACATGCAGTTTTGGTTGGGGTTTTTTGGTGTCTTAATCCTTTCTTTTTTAAAATAAATCTCAATTTCTAAACCTGTGTGCATTTAAATTCATACTCTCATTACTTGCATCAGCAAAAGTGTTTCACATTTAATTATTTGGCACCAGCTATCAAACATACAGACCCTTCTGTAGTGTCACTATTTGAACTTATGGACGGAAACAAAACTAAAATACCACTGGAAGAAATTCTAATATTGAATAAAGACTTTCTTATCTAACACAAGACTACAGTATGAAGCCACAATTTTATTATTTAGTTTTATTGTTTTAAATTAAATAGAACAAAGTGGCTACTTGATCTTGCTGATTTAATAAGTTAATAAAGTCTTCTGGCAAACATATACTTGATGTATTGTGGAACACAAAAGCTTCTTCTCATGTTGAGGAAAGTATTAAAAAAAAAATCTTCCAGGGAGATGCTGCACCCTGTGCTTTATGAAGCCAATATTTACCAACAGGAGGAACTTAAGTCATTTTCTGACACAGCCTTTTCTCCTGCTTTACTCGTGTGATATGGGAAATTCTCTGCATTCTCACAAATATCTTCCTGCCTATCCCATTTTCAGGTGGGGCAGGGATTGTTCCATTTGAGCAGCAGTCAGGAAAAAGCTGTAACAGGAGATCCATCCCTGTTAGAGGATTTGGGATTTTTTTGTTTGGTCATCAGAACATGCAGGAATTCAGAATGTCTATCAGGCTATTAACAGCCAAAAACAGGATAAAATTTTGGGAGACAGGCTGTCAAGCGGCACTGGGTGATCAAATTCTTGTCAGTGCAGACCTGAAAAAGTTTAAATATAATTAAACTATGTCTTGGTATTCTCAGAGTTAACTAAATATTTTAATAGAAGTGCTCCTCCTCACCAGGGAGCTGAACTTCTCTGGGTGTTATACCTAAAACTGGTGAAAACGTTTAGAATTACATAAATATAATTCAAAAATGACATCAAATTTAAAATGGTCTGTCATAAAGATTGCTCAGAAATGGGAGACTGTCTGTTCCCAGATTCCAGCAGGCTGCCTGTGAAATATGAAAAATGGAAAATAACCTTGAGTTGCCTCTGTCCCAGCTGGTGTTTGGGGAAATACTGAGAATTTCCAAAAAAACCAAAGTCCACCTTGACTGGGACTTTTCCATTTGTGGTCCTTGGGGTCCTCATTATGCACAGCCCTCAGTATGTGATGGGAATTAATCAGAGTGAGACAATATTAGGCCAGAAATGAAAAAAACCAGGCAAAAGGAAAGAAAAATAGAAACAGACAGCTTTATATATCCACATGAGGAAATTAAAACGTGACTGGAAAGGAGCAAAAGTCAATTAGAGGGGAGATAATCAGAAAGAGAATTTGAAACAAGGGCTTTCATTTTCTCTGACATTGATTCTAAAATCTTGAAGTAATGAGCACAGTTCTAATGAATGTTATTTTAAAATAATTAATGTATCACAACCAAGCATGTCAGAGAAAGATGAACATTATAGCCTTAGAAGTTCTTTTTTCACTCCCTGCAGAGAAGTGCCTCATGAAGGAAGCCAGAGCTGGAGGAAACTATAAATATGTTTGTGAGATATGTAATAAAACAAGATATAAACTGCTAAGTTTAGGTGAGATAAGGCAATACAAACATTTGCCCTGACAAAACAATGACAATAATATAATGATATCTGCTCAGTCATCTTCTCAGGAAGGTATGCAATGTGATTAAGGAAATTTTTTGCATAAATGAGAATTAATTTCTGTAACTTTAATGACTTCAAAGAGAGGACAAAATTAAGACATTTTCTGTGTACTACTCAACCTGTCAACAACAAAAAGGCCCAGCCTGGTTTGGTTCTCCCAGTCATAGGACTGGATGATGGTTGAATGGAAACAAACCCCAAAATAGCCTGAAGTGAAAGGAAGGAGAGGCTGAGGCAGATACTGTCCACTAAGTTCACTTGGAAAATCCTGTGTCTGCTTTCCAGCTGCCTCCAGACACAATAAACACCCTGGGAGGGCTGGGGTGAGTCACACTGAATGGGAAATTGCCCCAAATCCCAGGAGAGCCAAGAGCTCAGTCCCCATGAAGGATAAATGACAGGGAGGGGCAAGGAGAGCAGGAGGGGCATTCCAGAGAGCTGAGAATTGCTATCTAAGTATTAGAGCCCAGGAAAGGATGTCTTACAAATAAAAATCCTCACACAAGTCCTATCTGACTGTGACAGGTCAGCAGACCAGAGCTACAGATAAATAAATTAAGAATTCTGTGAACACAGATAGTAAGAGTACACTGGAAAACACACACTCTTAGCACACACAAGTTGAAATCATGACTTCTGGAATGAGCCTAAAAGCACACAGAGCTAAGGTTTTTGTATGGGTTTCCATAGGCAAGGGATCAGGCCCAGACTTTGGGAAGGCAGAGGGGTTCTGAGGAGGGAGTGTGTGAAAGATTTTTTTTTTTTTTTTTAATTTTATTTTATTTTATTTTATTTTTTTAATATTTTATTTTATTTTATTTTATTTTATTTATTTTTATTTTTATTTTATTTTATTTACCCCTACCTTACTTCTATTTTTTTTTTCATTTCCATCATGACTGCCCAATTTGGTTCCATATAAGTAATTATGGAAATGGGCTGAGGAGGTGACATCTGAGATTTGAGAATTAACCTAAAATATGCACAAAAACTTCCACTTCTCAGAGCAGACAGCATGGGAGACTCCCCACAGGGTCACGAAGACACCAGAAAATGAAGGAAAAAGGTTTGTGGCAGCTCTTGTAGCCCTTTCCATGCCAGAGGAAAAACTGATCCCTGTGCAAGGAGGGACCAAGAGCTGCCACACAGGCACAGGCACTAATTTCTCCCCCTCCTTCTCCTCTCCAGCTCAGGTGTTAATTATTTGCTGGGAATCAATGGAATAACCAGATGGAATTGCCAGGGGAGAGGCAGCAGCTGCAACAGGAGCAATGTCTGTGCTCAGAGCTCCCCACTGCTGCATGCACAGAGAAACTGGAAGGTGCAGCCACCAGCAGATCACAAAACATCAAAACAACCTGCCAGGATCTATCTGTGAGCATGGGGGAGGCACTGCTGCCATATCTCTGCTTGCAAGGAATTCCTGCAAGGATGGGACAGAGGGAAATGAATCTGAGGTGCAAGAGATTGCATTTGGATTATGTACAATAAAAAATTCTTTATGCAAGGATGGTGGGGCCCTGGAACAGGTTACAGAGGTTGTGAGCTCCCCATCCCTGGAGTGTCCAAGGCCAGGCTGGAGCACCTGGGACAGTGGGATGTGTCCCAGGGGGTGCAACTGGATGGACTTCAAGGTCCCTCCAAACTGGAAGCATTCCATGATTCTGTCATCTCCCATTGCACAGAGTCCAACTGCTTCCATAGCAAGTCCCTAATCCAAAACATTTTTGTGGCTCCTCTTCCACAGCAACTCCAGCTCAGAGCCAAAAATGTCCCACAGAAACACAAAAATCACAAAACACAAAAAACACAGCTATTTTCCAAACAATTTCAATTTAATCAGCAAATTTCCCATTTTAAAGGCTCTTTTTAAATATTTTTGTGTCACATCAGTTATTTTTCACTCAAGTCCTGTAGCTGCTTCTGGTTAGTGTGTGTTTGTGGAAGTCTGCTCTTGCAGGCAAATTAAATTGCATCACTCATTGCAGCAAACACAGGAAACCAAAATATCAAATGTCCAAAAAGGAGAGCAAATATTTTATCACTGGAAACACTCACACACACACACACACTCACAGATATAGTTGTCCTCTTCAAGATATCTGCAGAATAGATAAAGACCTTATTACCATTTTATAAAAAAAATTATTTTACTGATGAAGGATTGAACAGGTGTTCAGATCTCACACAAAGAGAGAAAAAAAGAGCCCAAAGTGAGAAACAGGACAGAAAGAAAATGATGGTGATTAACAGGAGCACATTCTAGTAAAAAATAGATTTTAATCATAGCTATTAGGTTATGTGAGCTTACTTGAGTCTAAGACTGAGATAAAGCCCCTTAAAATATAAGTCCTGTCACAAGACTTGAAGGATTCAGTTTTTATATTGCACTAATTTTTAGATGGCAGAACTTTTTTTGCAGGTATATCTCAAGCTGAGATGTAACAAAGTCACTTGGTTCAGTGGAAGGAGAATATTTATCTGGAGTCCAACAAGATGCTAGATTGGAAAGTTTGGTTTTCACAAAGCATATTTAAATTTGAGTGTCTGCAGCCAGCAGGTGCTCTTCTATCAGGTAAATTGTAATAATGAATAATGGATTTACCTTCCAAGGTAAAGCTGGACAGGGCTTTTTTTCCCAAGAATGTGACAGAAGGAGAAATCTATCTGCTGCTTCAGAAGAAGCACAGCACCTCCAAAATCTTAGCAAGGAGCAGATCTGATTTTATTGGATATTTGTCAATAAGGGGAAGTGCACCTGCTGCAGCTGGCAGCAGGGAAAGGGAGTGACTCCAACAGTGCTGCTGTCCCAGCACAACCCAGTCAGGCAGGGAGCAGGGACACTGGAACGAGCAGCTGACTCCACCTTTCCTACAGAGAGCAGAGATTTTAATATTTTGGCCACAAAATTATCACATGATGCAGAGGATCTACCCCTCCACACAAATGTGCTTTTTGTGCACAAAGTTCCCTTAGTCTAATAAGAGCCCCTAAAAAGAAGCTGTACTGATTTTGTGTTGGGATTTGTCAGAAAAAGCAATTTAAAAATATAGATGAAGGAAGACATTTTAAGGCCATTATTATTGTGAAGCCCTTTGGCAGTTTTTTTCCCCAAAAATGATATCCTGTGTCTTGAACTACTGGAGTTTTTCCATTCTTGGCTCTATAATGGCCCAAACCACACTTTTTCCCCAGTAACTTGGGACAGAATTTCCTCCTCTATAAATGTTCATTCAGCCTCAGTCTCTCTTGTACCTTTTTCATTATTTCAGTTTTTGTGCTGTTCCATTAGCTCAACAGGGTTTACAAAAACCCACAAAACAATATCAGCCATTAGAGAACACTAATGAGCAAAATTCACACAGAATTGTTGAAGAGAAAAATAAAACACTCAGAAGCAGCAGATTTCCTGGATTTGATTTAAATAATTTTAAAATAGTGATATTTATAAATTTTATAACTGCTTATAAACTTCAGTGATAAGCTGGTAGATTATAAAGGACACATTGCTAATAAAAAATTAATATTTGAATCTTTCAGAATAAAACTAGGGCTACCCAGACTGGTGTTACTCTGGTATTTACTGGAGATAAAGACAATGCAACCACCCAGAAAACAGGGCAATAACCAAACAAGCTAGAAAAAGAGATTCTATATTTAATTCCACCCATCTAATTTTAATTTTTTAAGGCTTTTCCAGCTTAAACAACTGGAATGATTCATCTTTCATCTCTCAGCAATGGTGCTACTTATTTTTGTTATTTTTTTTCATCAAGAGGAAGGTTTTACTATACAGGAACATGAGCTGCTCTGAATGAGTTACACAGGGATGGCATTTACAGTTGATGCTTAGAAAAGGAAAAATGATGACAAATATTTCATTAAACTTCATTAAATTTCTGCCTTTCATGTGAGTGAACTTTCTGGTTGTCAGAAATCTACATTTGGAATTGTGCAGCAAGTGCTTTCTTAATTATGATCTCGCTCAAACTCAATTGAGTTTCTCTCTGTCTCTATTTCTTCCTTTTCCTCCTGCTGCTGCTAATTAAGATAAATATATCAGAAGTGCTATTGCTGAAGGGAAAGCTGGAGCAAGTGTCATTGGTCCCTGTGATATTTCCCATTTTGCCATGAGCTGTCACCAATGATTTAGGACCAAGTGCCAAGGATTATATTAATCTTGATAAAATTAGCAAATGCTCTGTGATGTTGACATCCTTTGGTGCTAAATGACATTCCCCTGGCTGGACCATTACCACTGAGGGAAAAATACTCTTTTTTCCTCTGAGGATAGCAAATGAGGGCATAAGGTGAACACTTTTTTTTTTCCCCAGAAAGGCTGAAGGACAAATTCAAGTGTTAGTTGCTCTAAACATTTAGCTTTTGTTTCAGCATCATTGGTGAAAATCAGTGACAGACTCTTAAAGGATATAAAAAAGCTCTTCTGAGGCCAAGGGATGAAGGAGGAAAGGAATTCTGTTATATTTCTGCTTGATAAAGGAAACTGTTGTACCAGGAAATACTGTGTGAGGAAGATTATATTTGTACACAATATACAAAAAAATTACTTTAAAAAAAACCACAAAAAAAACCCCACAAAAAAACCCACAAAAAAACCCAAGAGTGCATAACCCTCCCTGTAAACACAATATGCACATGTCCATCTGTTGCACATCTTCCTGGACACAGGATTTTCCTGAGACTTTCCAAGCTGTCTCTGTACAGCAGCCACAGACAAAAATCACCTCCAGAACTGTGGCTGTGGCTGTAAAAGTGACTGTACTGGGCTGAGCAGGGCTGTCCCATTCCTTCTTTATTTGTCACATCACTCAAGGCATCTGTGCATCTTTTTCAGTCTGAGGGAGACAGAGTTTCTTTTAATTCTCTGTACAATGTCCCCCTGCCCAGGAGACACAGCAAATAAACCAGAGCACCCACTAGAATTATTTACTCATTTCCTACTGTGAGATCAGGTTAGGAGAAAAGGCAAAGCAGGCTCAAACTTCAAAGGGTATAGAGAAAAACTTTATTATCAGAAAATAAAAGAAAAATAAGAATCAAAACCTTCAGATGACTTCTCCTTCCCCTAAACTCTCTTTTTTCTCCCACTGACAACATACAGAAATAAATCAGTTTCCTGAGGTTTTTATCTTTAGATGTGTGCTCACAAAGGCACATCTAACTTTTCCATTGGTGTAACAATCTGTGAATATTTAAAATCAGCCACTGATTGGTTTTTGTCAGATCTAAAGGAAGGTGCCAAGGTCCTAACAGGGAATTATTTCCATAACTTGTTCCTCTCCTTCCTTACCAAAAAATAAATGAATACAAAACCAGCACATGTGCTCAGGCTAAATGCTCCATTAACCAGCTATTAAAATCTGTTTTCTTTGCACCCCTGGGCAGGCAAGGGGTCAGCCTGTGGGATTTGTTCATCTGTGTGACCATCCACACTCATTTTTATGCTCAGCACAGACATTTCCACTCCTCACAAGGGCTTTTTTCACCTTACACATGACCAGACCACTTCTTACAGTACCAGAGACACCAATGCTGGCACAAGGTGCTAAATAACTTATCCCTCACTTCCAAAACTGACCCCAGAGCTTTCAGCATGGCTCATATCTGACCTGACAGCTGAATTAAGCTCCAATGAGCAGCAGATCTTCACCCTCTTTGAATAAACATGCTGATATTTTAGGAGGAGTGATGCTCAGGCTCTGTCCTCACAAGAACCTGCTCCAGAGCTCCATCCTCATGTGCAGGATCAGGGTTTGCCAAGGCTCTGCTAATGCATCTTAATACTGAAGTGACCCTCAGTAAATTCTAGAGTTTATGGATTTGCTGCCACTGCAATTTAAAAGCAGACAGTTCTCAGCAAGGTTGAATTAACATGTGTCAGCACAGATTTACACAAGCAGAGCTGATAACATCCTGGCAGGAAAGGAGGAGAAAGTTATTTTTAAATGAAAGCCTGGAAGTTGTAAGGAAAATGCAGAATGAAGGGAGAGGTGCAGATACCTTCTCAAAAGGAACAAAGCACCAAGTGCCATTTTTACACTTCTGATTTTCATCTGGAAGGATCCTTGTGGGGGCTTTAGACTTACAAACATCCTTAAAATAATTACTATATAAGTGCTGATGAATGTGATAATGAAAATATTCAAGGAGATCCATTATGTCTGGTAAAAAAGTATCAGACATGATTCCATACTCTCACTGAAACTGTTGAATTAGACTACATATGGTGTATAAAATCGTTTGACAAGTTAAAAGCCCCATGACTTTGCCTATAAAGTTTATGTAGTCTATTGACTGGCTGATCCTTAATTTAATTTTCACTTTAAAAATAGGGAATGTGAAATAGAATATCTCTCACACTATTTAAGGCTGGCTGCTATGACTGATTAAGGATACTATGTTTGCTTCCTTAAGCCAGGAATGATAATTCTTGCAATACTGATTTTTCAAAGCTTTGCATTAGCATAGAAGAGAAATCTGTTAAAAAATCCAAACCAGCAAGTGTTCAGAGACATTCACATACAGACAAAAATATGCTCATCAGTATTTAAACTTGAAGTAAACTTGTGGATGGCTTAATACATATGCAGGAATGTTTAAAAATATAATTATCCTATTGTCACACTTCTTATTTCCAGTGGAAAAATGTGTGCACACAGCTTGTATAATCCCTGGTCAAATATGAATGAATGGATCATGTAAAATTCAGATTTTGAGAGCAAGATGCTGTTGGAATAACATTTCTGCCTAAGAAAAATATTCTCCATAGAAAAGCAAATATCATCTAAAAAGATCTTATCAGTGGGGAGGGGATGTAGGAGCTGGCTGTTCACACAGAATCTCTCCACCAAATCCCAAAAGATGATGATCCATCATAGGATCTTCTAAGATTTCCATCCATTGGATGAGGCCACACTCTCCTAAATAAGAATCAGAAGATAAATTGTCTCCAGTATTATGGTGGCACATTTAAAGACTGCAACCCATGGCCAGAGCTTTTAATGTTTACTGTGGAGAAACTCTTCTGTGGAGCCAAATCCACTCTAGGAACATCCCCTAAGCTATCTCAGCAGAGAACTTTGGGAATTGCAGCTCCAATCCTTAACCACTTCTGAAAAAACTGCATAAATTGTCTTCTCTTCAAACTATTGATCTTACTTATTCACTTCAATCCCAGACTATTCCTGCTCCAGTGCAGAGATTTTAAGAGGTACTTATGGGACAAGTGACATTTTTTTTCAATTTTTTTAAGCATAATAATTTCTTCCTTGTTCTTGCATAGAACTTACAGGTTTCTTACCAGGAAATTGTTTCAATCACTCAGCAAAATCTTTGCAATAAACAGCATATTTTTATGGAAAGGACAATGGATTCTGAAGCAGGATGAGGGAATAATAAAGGAAAAATTTTCAATATAGGAGCTGCCCTAATGTTTGCAAGTGACACTGTGTGTCAGCTGTTACTCCAGAGGATTTTAAAGACATTCAAAATGTGTTCAACTCTTTCTAGTAACATAACAAGAGCTAAATGCTTTTAAAATCTCTGCTATTTCTTCTGAACTACAACTCCTCTTGTCAGTCCAGTTCTAAACAAGACATTTCATCAATCATTCTACTAGAAGGAAACTCTAAGTGAGTTTGAAGACACTGCTGAAATGAGAGTCTCATGTTTCATTCATAACATTAATATTTATACTAAAGCTCTCCTTGTAACCATGACAAGCAATTAAAGAAACTAAAAGCTATTAGGAAATTCAGTTTCTAAGAGAAAGTTTGTCAACTTCTATTATCTCTTTTATTTGTGCAAGACTGCAGCTGTCATGGAGCAACTCAGCTCTCACTGCTGAGGTACAAAAGTTTAAGAGCTTCCATTCCCATCCTGGAGGCTGCAAGTCCCCAGGGGAGGCACAGGGAGAAAGAAATAGGGGAAATAGGAAATAGGAATGTGCATCACCTTTTCTCACCCATTACATGCTGTAATCCAGGCACTACCATCAAAAAAATAATGAGTTTTAATGATGCTGGAGCACTGATAAACTGCTCACTACTATCAAGGGCAACTCACATTTCTTGTGAATTAAGAACAGTGAAATCACCTTGTGTGTCTGCCTAGTCTGGATCCATTCACTCAAAATCTTTCCTGCAGGTTTGGGATCATCCAGCTGTCAACAAGACAGAAATATTTAAACATTTTTCAACCACAGTCCAAACTCAAACCTTGCAAGGCTGGGTGGGCTTTAACATGAAATCTGGAAAAAAGAATCACTGAGATCAGAAAGTTTTCAATTTGAGTCAAATAGACTGTTCATTTCACCAAAGAACAAAATGAAATATTGAACTATTTGGATTGATAAGGTTAGCCTTTTTCACAAAATCAGACCTGTGTTCCACAGGTAATCATTTCAAAATTCAAATCAGGATGAAAAGCCTGAACTGGAATTAAGAAGTCATCTGAAGAGTTTCTTGGTTTATCTTCATAACCATAACAAGAAAGAAATTCTGATGGTTCTATTTTAACTTCCCTCTGCTAAAAAATCTACTCAGACTTTCTGAAAACATTTCATATTTGATGAAATTGCTATTTGTGATCAAAAACAGTTGTTGAAATTTCCAGCCAGCTCCAACAAAGATGTTTTCAAATATGTTCTCTATATTAAGATCATTACTTTGATTTGATAAAATGTCAGACAGTAAAATTTAGCACAGATAATTATTTAAATGAGAAAGCCTGTAAAACTTAAATTGAAATGTTATCTTGGATTTGGAAGAGTATTTTCAGCTTATTCTTTTGAGCACTATCCACTTTTCCACTCAGTTTAATGTAACTATCAAGCAATTAACAAACCAATCAGAATATTCTGAATTTCCATTCATTCCACCAGATCTCCACTGAAATGTTCAATTCATTTATTTTACAGATTACTATTTAAAAGCCATTACATTTACCATGGGAAAGACTAGCTGAGACCAAGTCATATATTGAGAACACCATCAAAATGCCACTAATCACTCTATTTTAGCAAGAATAATTACTATTTGCAACCAGTGTGATGGGTTTCATAAAATTATTGATTTCTTCTGTTTTAAGAATAACTGTACTTCATCCATAAGACATCACACATGGCCAGTGAGTCGTTTAATTCTTTCCCAACTTTGTGCTCTTAGCAAAGTTCTGGCCTGTTTTCTTCCAATAATGGAATTTTCCAGTTTATACAGCTTGAATGACTGAAAGAAACAGTAAATTCTCTCCTACAACACCTCCTTATGTTTAGAACAAATGTAATGCCCAAAGAATGCAATCAGGAGTTAATGAGAGGGATCTGTACTTTAACACACAGACACCACAGCCCCAGTCATGGCCAGGACAGGAATTCTTGGAGGAGATAAGAGCTGGAACACACAGATGAGCCTTGCAGATAAAGCAGGAGAGAGCTGAACACTCATTGATCTGCCCCTCTCACCCTGCCCTGCTTAAAAAGTGATCCAAGCACGACCTGCAGAGAATGATGGAGCCAAAGAGGCTCTGCTGCCATCCAGCAGCTGCAGCACAGGATTCCTGGTGGGAATTCCACAGGCAGCAGCACTCAGGGTGAATGCTGCTTTCTAATATTTCTGTAATATTTCTATATTTCCCTGTGAGCACACGTGCTTCCCCTCTGTATGCACAGGGAGACTTTTCACTGCAGAAATGGAAATGTGAATGCACCCATAACATCTCTGGGGAAAGGAACTTCTTCCCCTCTAAGTAAGAGACACTTAAACAAATGCAAGTTGTTTCACAAAGAAGTTGAAAGACTTCAAGAAAATGTGTGTGGAAGAGATGAAAAATCAAAACATTTATTTATGTGAGGTCTGTGGGATCTGGCATCAGGCTTGATTTTTTTTTTTTTCTTCCCTATTCTTTCATTCTTAAACATTAACAAGAACCTGAAAAAGAAAATAACATTTCCCATTTCCTACATGAGGCAGCTAGAATGTTTTCTTATTCCCAATTAAAACACAAGAACAATGCATTTTTTACTCCATTTCTATTAGGATAAAAAAGAGTGACAGAAGTCCCTGTAGGAATACTGACTGGAGAAGAAAAAAAGTGTAAGATTTTTAAAATCTTGAAGGTGGTGTTTAATCAAAACCAGTTTTTAAAAATTCAAATCTTCCTTTTTTCTCTTCTTTGACTTGCAAATTCCTTACAAAAACCCAAGCATATTGCTACACTCCCAGCTTATGGTACAGTCTGGTTTTACCTTTGAGACCCAGATTGTCATTGCTCTAGGAAAAGAAGAAAGAGCCTAATTTTCAGAAGGAGTGAACACAGAATTTGTGCTGGAGTCAAGTATAGCTGTAGGCATTTGAGATCTCCTGAAGCAAAAAATGTATCATGCTCAGCCATTGCTCCTGTTTATGTATAAACAAAAAAGAAAAAGAGTTATTCCCATAGGATGGACTGGATTTCTTTTTAATTATTTTTTGCCAAGCATAGACATTTTGCCAAATTCCAAAGAAAAGCTAAAATTCCCTTGAGCAAAGGTTCTCAGGTATCCTTTCAGCATCAGGTATTACTTCAGAATGTCTTTAGCAATTCCAGGTGTGTCTCACTAATTAGAAGAGAGGTGAGGTGTGAATGCTGCATTTTTATGATCATTAATCTTCAGGAAGATGCTCCAAGGGCTGAGCTCCTCTGCTCTGGAGCCAGGCTGGGACACCTGGGGATGCTCACCTGGAAAAGGGAAGGATCCAGGGAGAGCCCAGAGCTTCTTCCAGGGGCTAGAGGGGCTCCAGAGAGCTGGAGAGGGACTGGGGACAGGGATGGAGGGACAGGCACAGGGAATGGCTCCCAGTGCCCAGGGCAGGGCTGGGTGGGATCTTGGGCAGGAATTGCTCCCTGGGAGGGTGGGCAGCCCTGGCACAGGTGCCCAGAGCTGTGGCTGCCCTGGATCCCTGCAGTGCCCAAGGCCAGGCTGGAGCAGCTGGGACAGTGAGAGGTGCCCCACAGCAGGGGCTGAGAAAAGATCAGCTTTAAGGCCCCTTCCAAGCCAGCTCAAACCATTCCATGGTATGTCCCTGCAAAGTTGAATAAAACAGAAGATTTGGATGTGGCATGACTCTCAAAGTCCATGTGGCAATAGCAAATTTGATTGAGTGCAACTCCCTTTTATCATTTTAGAAAGTCTGTGTGGTTGGTCCTGACTGGCTGAATTTCATTGCTGACCAATAGTCTGCATCCCTAAGAGCCTAAACTGGTTCCCTAACAGCCTAGACTGGTTGAGTTACATAATTGTCTATATCTTAGATATATATATTATCCATATATCTATAACTGTGAGGTATCTATAACTGTGAGGCCTCCAGGCCAGCTGTTAGTCACCACAGTTCCCTCTTTTTGTTTTTAAATACAAAGGCAGAGTCTGCCATCCTCTGCAGGGCCCTTGCAGACAGGACAGCATCCATGGCACAGTGCACAGAATAATGATGATAACACAGGTAACATTCCTAGTCTGAATGAGGCACTTTACCCTTACCAGCTGTTGGTTTATCCCACATACCCTCAAGAGATTTTACAAGCATATCCCAGTTGAAAGAGTGGCTTACCGGAAATTTTGAAGGATTTCAATCTGATCAAGTGAGTTGATCTGATCAATCTGAGTTCTGACAAACTCTTGCCTGGGGCAGCTCTGATTTTCAATGATTAATAACTATCAATGATTAATCACTATTGCAGTGATTTTTATAGTTCAGCATTTGCCAAGAAATGAGGGAGCAAACACTTGTCACTGTTCAATGCAGAGGGAAAGGGAGATCTTGTAACTCCAGCATCCATCTCCCTTACTCCTTGAATTATATCCTCCTCAAAAGGCAAAAATGGTTTCAAACAATGGTGCAGATAGGAGCTAATGCAAAACATTAGCAAAGATGTAATTTCATCTTGCTCTTCTCTGTGAAGACTTGCAGAATTTCATTTCCAAAGGGACTAGACAGTAATCAAGTCGTGTCCATTTACACTGCCCAGTTATGAACTCTTCTACACTTATTGAGACAGAGGATAATTCAGCAGACTACAGGTCACTGGTTCAGCAGACTCTTATTTAATGCTAGTGCTCAAAAACACATTTGTGTTGAACATTTCTGTTGGATGTGAGAAGCCTGAGTGTGGTCCTGCTGGCAGGAGCCTTCCAGGGCTTAAGCTGATTTTTCAGATACATGTGCCTGCTCAGCTAATTTATACTTTTCTGCCTGGTTTGCTTAAGGGCTTTAATTCAGTGACTGTGCAGTGCTCTCCAGAAGTACTGTTTGAGGCTAGACAACTGCATCATGTTGAGGAGATGATTTTCTCTCCAGCTCTTTGCTCTGCTGGGAGCTGTTTTACACCAGCACTACCACAAGCTCTCCCCACTTTGCTCTGGGCTCTTCAGTACATTAAGCCCACCTGCTAGGTAGGGCAGAAAGTCCAAGGAGTCTCAGGGAGTAATTGGATAAGCCACATGAAGTTAAAGCTTGCCTGGACAAGTGCCAGCTCCTCCCCTCAGACTCATTCCCCCTCTCCTGTCCTGCTTTTCCCTGAAGCCCTGAGCATCCTGACTGTAAATTTGATCATTACTTCAGCTGCTTGCTGCTGGGGAGCTCTGTGAAATCTGGCTCTCTAATCTACATGAAAGAGCCAAGCAAAGCTCCCTGTCTGTGCAGGGTGATTCCCACACATGGATTATTTGGTTTTTGAAGCTTCAGGACCTAAAACTTGGATGGTATCAGCAGTCTCAGCAGAAGCACACTGGACTCAATAGATTTAAGGATTTACCTTTAAAACCCAACCAGACCAGGCTCCAAGCTCCAAGCTCTACTGAGTTCTGCCCAGCTTGGTGGAAGGTCTGCAGGGCCAGAAACATCCCACTGAGCTGTTCTACAGCCCCTGGCTTTGCATATTGAATATTATCAATATTTGGCAGCAAACATCACTTAATTAACAATCTTCCACTTTAAAAGCAGATATATTCTTTTAACAACACTCCTGCTGCTTTGAAGAATTCAGAGAAAGAGGAAGCTGGGACCTGATGATAATTCCAAGGCACCCCATTGCACCTTCTTGGCACAGCTGTTCAAAAACTCTGTTTCACTCCTGCTCTCATCAGTGGATTGGGTGCTGCTTTCAAGCTATAAGACACATTTTGCTTTTTGATGATGCAAGGGGTTGATGTAAATAAATAAAAGAGGATGTCTTTAGAAACCAAATTTTTGAGGAAGGAAATAAGATGACTTTGTAGCAAAAAAAAAAAAAAAAGACTGGAAAGTGTCTAAAATATATCACAGCACACTCATAATGGAATCTGAGGTATATAGAGAGTGTCAGAGATACAGATTTCAAAGAAAATAAACTCTTAGAGTTGTTAAAATGTTTTAAAGAGATTATGGAGCAATGTTGCAATGTTTTTTGCTTTCATTCAGGGTGTCATTAAGACACACAAAACTCTTCCTTAGTCCATCCATCAGCACAGACACCTCCAGCATGGCAGGAGCCTTGGAAGGGATGACAAAACAGCTCAAAGACACACAAACAAAACCCAAAAATCACCAAAACCCAAATACTAAACAACAGCTACCATCACAAAGATAAAACAAGTCTGGGTTTAAGAAATGCAACTCAAGAAATGCTGGTGAGCAGGGACATCCAGCTTTCAACATGGTTAAAAATTCATTAGTCTAATCTCTTTAGAAAACTGAATTATCACAGCTTTCTCTCATAATCAGTGTTGCAGATGCCTTGGTTTTCCTACATAGATGACAGCATTAGAAACATTTTGAGAGTCATATATTCACACATGAAGCTAGCACATATATTCACACATTCTTTATCTAAAGAAGTTTACATTTCCTCTACAAGCTGCTAATAGCTTCTCATAAAATTAAAGACATTAATTATTAGCAACTGATCTCTAAAGGTAAATTACCTAAAGTAATTCCACTTTGATCCACATTAAATCCTCCATCATGCTATGGATTTGTCTCAGGCTCCACTTACAGAATTTATGTTTAAAAAATAAGGAAGGAATGATTGGCAATGAGTTGGCATTACACTGAAATGGTTTAAATTCTCATCACCACCCACAAAATTTTCCATACATTTTAAATGCAGTAATTCCAAGAAATTTTAAGAGTCACTAATACACACTGCAAACCTCCCTCCATCCCCTCAGGGATTTACAGCTCTGCCAGACAAAGGTTTGGGGGAAAGGATTTGGGGTGAGATGGGAAAAAAGGGTAAACTAGCACCCTGTCAGCTCAACAAAGAGTTGGGAATAAACTGCTTTTCACCTCCTCAAGGTACAGATCCTCAGAGTTAGCACAAGAGATTTGCATGGACACAATTATATGAGAAGAGGGTTTAATTCTCAGCTTTTGCTAGAAAATTTGCTAATTACCATAGTTTCTTCTCATGGGTATTTGCTTTATAGTTCAATAATGTCAGGGCACAGGTCAGTCACTAATGCTCTGCAGAACATTTACCATGAGACTACTAATTAAATTAAACAATTTATGTAATCTCACTTTCCAGTCCTCAACCTGAGCACGAAGGCTAGGCAAAGAGAAAGAAATTAACTTCAAAACAAATGCCTCATAATTAAACTTTAATTTTCATAAACATGAAGGAAGTTAATGGCACCCACTATCCCAAAGTAAGAAGTCAGCCTACTCCCTTCATGCACCCCTGCACATCAAGCATTAAATTTTAATGCAGCAGTAGCAGATCTCATGTGCAAGGACTCTAATCCTCCCTGCTCCAACATGATCCTGTCTTCCACCATTCACTGAGGTTTGTGCACCCTTTGCACTCAAGGAAAAGAGGGAAGTAAAAAATTAAAATTTAATAAGGCTCAGTTAAGTTGAGCAGAGATAAAACACACCATTATTATTCTCAAGCATTAATTCAAATTAAAAGCCAGCCTGCATCAACCACAGTGATTTGCATTTCTTGCTTCCTGCACAGGGTTTTGTAAGCAGCAATAAGGTCACCTGTAGGGAAGTTACTGAATGGCAGGGGCAGGGAAGCACCTCTCCAAACTGCAGTGGCACAGTAAAATCCAGCAGGGTCCCCCAGCCTTGGACATCAAGCCCTGCCTGTGGAAATGGAAATGGAAATGGAAATGGAAATGGAAATGGAAATGGAAATAATGGAAATGGAAATGTCTGTGCCAGAGCAGGATATTCTCACAGCCCAAACACTCCCTGCTGCAGGCAAAGGCTTGGGGCATCACCTGCTTCATCAGCCAGCTCATTAGAGGATGAAAACAGAGTAAACACACCAGATGCAGTTTTCTAGCAGGGCAGTTCTGCTAACATGCTCACCCACTGTAACTTTCCAAATCAATAAGGCAGCCAGACAGAAAGCTTTTCCTGCAGATAGAGATTTGCCTCGCAGGTCAGAGCCAGGAGCAGCAGACCTCTGCACAAACATTTATCTTGTTGAATGCCAGCTACACTCCAACAGGGAAAATGAAATCTAAAATCAGTTATAAAATTAAATTTAGAAACGGCTAAAAATTAAAATTAAATTCCAGCTTTGTGTGTGTGTGTGGGATTAGGAGACAAACTGAGGACTCTCTTAGTTTTATACAAGTCACAAGTCTCAGAACTCTCTCACTGGACTCCATGGACATCAGGCTGCCATGAGACTCAGCAAGGATCAAAGCAGTAGGAGCATTTTTAGTGGTTTGATTATTATTTTTCATCATAAAAGATTAGAAGAACTGCCCCACTTCACTAAAGAAAAAATAATTTCAAGCCAAAACAGCAGAACAAGTCCACCAGGAAAAGCTGTAATAAAGGTCAAAATAATTCCAGCATTAAACATTGTGAGATTTTTATGCAAGAATGATAAAACAAGTAATTCCATAAAATTACTGAAATAAAATGCACTTATTTCAATGAGTCAAATATTTGACTTTTTTCTTTTCAATTCATTCCATTAGAACAGTTTGAAAATATGGTTAATAATGTGTTGCACCCCTTGGGGATGCCCAGTTATATATTAGGAAATTATGCTCTAATGTTCTCTGCTGTAGACTCCTGGTGCAGCACTCAGCCTTTTTTGTTGCACTTTATCTACTCCATAACTACAGCTCCCATAGAATTCTGCATGAGTCCTTGTTAAAAAATAGCAGCAATAAATTTGTCCCCAAAAATGCAGGTAGGAATCCAGAGTCAGCTGTTTTAAAATTTATGAAAAGAAGCAGTAATTTAAACATGAGATGGGAGCAATTTTATTCCCATTTCAACTAATGCTAATGTTCAGATTCTAGTTATTAAAATTAATTTGCTTCAATTATATTAAAATCGGTGGAATTGTGTGCCACTGTATTGATGAATAATAGCAATAAGCACTAAGTATGATGTTTGAAACCTCTACTCACTGTCAGCAGGAAGCATAAATGCAGCCACAAAGGCAATAGAAAATGGAAAAAAACCTCATCCCTTTCATAAGAGAAAAGCAGAAAAGTACACACAAAAAATTGCTGTCCAAAAACTAAACTTCTGCCTGCATTTTAGGTGACTCATACCTTGATATTAATCCCATATCCATGGACCTTCTGAAGACTGGACAGTTCTCAAAATTCCTCTCCTAGGAAGTGCTCCTGTGCTCACCTTATGGCACAGAGTTCATCAAATTCTCCTGTGCACTTCCTTTACTCCAGGAAAAGCCAAATTCTCTGGTTTTACCCCATCATCGTTGCCAAAGGCAGAGATTTTAATTCCCAGCAAATTGTATGGGTAGGGCTGCAGAGCAATGCTTGGGAAAAAAATATCTTCATCATCTTGGTAATCTTTAAAGGAGCTTTGATTGATCTTATTTACAATGGGCTCACATGGATCTAGTTTTACTTGAGATTGGAGAGCATGTAATAGGAGACCATGAGGCTAATGGAAGTAAAATTCTTCAATATTGTGATCAATTACCAGCTACCTTACATTCATCACAAGCAACTGCTTTTCTTTGAGCTGATTCTAAGCCCTTTATCTTCCAGATTTCCCTTCTTCCTTTCTGTTTTTTAAATAAGCTTATTGCATGTTTAGATAACCTTCAATAGAACACAGAAAAGAAATGAGTTGGTGAATTTTAACTGAAAACCAAACCCTATCCTCATGGATGCAGTGATCCTTCTCAGCTCTGGCATGGAACAGAACTGGATATTCAGGAGAGACCTGCCACAGACATAATATCCCTAAGAAGACATTTAATTCAGTGACAGCTGTAATTCATCAGGCACAGCCTCTTTGAGGAGGATGGTACTTTGGGACAAGTACTCATGTCATCTGCAGCATTCCATCTTGCTCCTGTTTGAGCAGCACCACAGACATGCACAGTGCTGGGAGGTTTCCAGATTTCACTGCCACAATGACCCCAAACCTTACTAAAATACCTGCAGTTTTGCTGTTAAACAGGTTTTTTGTGACTTTTTTTCGCCCAGCTTGGAAGATCTCAGCTCTGTTGTTCCACAGTGCTGCACCAGAGGCACACACACAATTTCCCCACTGTCCATCACCCAGCCAGACCAAGCACCAATTTCTCAACCCTCCAACACTCCAGCAGATCACTGAGCAGCTCCTGTTGTTGGCTTTGCATAAAGGGAAGAACAAGCCCCAAGGCTGCTGGATTCAAGGCAGGAATTATTATTGTCAACAGCAGGAATTATTATTGTCAACAGCTCAAGAGACTGTGGAGTTGTAGAGACAGAACCAAATGGTGACAGCTCAGTTACCCAATTACTCACAGCCTTGAAGGGAGGTGTGGTGCCTAAAATACACAGTCAGGAAGTCTTGACTGGGAGACAGTAAAATAGAAATAAAGATTGTCTGGATGATTGAGAACTCGCTCTTGTATGTGTTCATATACTTCCAACCAAGACAGCCTTCAGATAAGAACATAGTGCAAAAATTAGAGTTTCAGAGCTTGGAATTCATTAACTGGATTATGGCAGTTTTGTTTAAAAGAGTGTTTAAATATGCAGGTTGTTCCTAAGCAACATTATTCCCTTAGTCCCTAAAGCTGAGGAAAGATCTGCTGGATTGTAAACGTCCCCTTTGAACGGATCATTCATTGCACTTGGGTTTTCAGGCATGATAAATTATTCCCACCCAAAAGTCTGCATTTACCTCCTGGTTTTCCTTGCCCTTTACTTCTCCATGGCAGCATCAGAAGAGTTCTCTTTAGGGCTCAGGTATTATATTGCAAACTAATGTGGACCTTTGCTGACATTTTGATTTATTTGTAGTGTGAGTTTCAGACCCCTTCAATGATATTGAATGGCCAAATGATGTGAGGTCAAACAGAGTTTGCCAAAAGCTAATGCATCTCATACTAGACTGCATATGAAACCTGCCTGCTATCATTCTTCCACATTTATTACTATTATTATTATTATTATTATTATTATTATTATTATTATTATTAATACTACTATTATTATTATTTCTCTTCCACCTTTGGAGAGGACAAGACAGTCAATATGGGGATTCCTCACACAATAAGCAGGATTCCAAGCAAGAAGCTTGCTAATGAAAGTATTGCAGAATGGTCTGCACATTTTAATGGACCTTGAACAAAGATTTCAGCTTTTCTTTTTCATTTTTTTTTTTAAACACCACATGAATTTTTATAAGTATATTACTTCAGACTTGTTTTGAATACGTAGGGGTCACCTTCCTTGATGGAGCCTGCATAATGGCAGAGAGGGCAAAGTGAAATGGAATGAATAAATAAGGAAAGATTACACTGTACCTTTCAAGGACAGGAACTACAAACAAAGTTTGGGGGGTTGTTTGTCTTGGTCTTTTCACCCTTCTCAGTTTTAGCCTTTTTTTTTTTTTTTTTTTTTACTCTTTAAACTTGTCAACACCTCCTGCACTGTTAGGAATGGCAAACATCTGTCATACTTTGGGACTGGCAATTATTTTTTTTTTAATAATATAATATTTTTCTGTCAACAAGAAGCAGTCTTGATAATTCAAGCTTCAAATTAGTTTTTGCCTAAGGGTACCAAATAAGAGCTAATGACAACTTTGCTACAGATGTCATTAAACATTTAACCTGACCACATTAAGCAAAGCCCACACCACATTCTGCAGGCAGCCAGGAGGAAAAAAAAAATATATACTCTTTGAGGATAAAAACCTGATATATTCCCCTAAAAAAATTGGGGTTTATGCAAAGAGAAGTAAAGCTTCACCACTGATAGTGTGTAGAGCTGTAAATTGTGTCTCTTTGCTCTGGAAGGAGGATGCAGAAACATGAAGTGACCCCAAATGCCAAAGCCTTGGCCAGCAGTGATGTGTGGATGGACAACTGGAGCATCCTCCACACAAACTCCTGGGACAAGGGCACACGAGGCTCAGAGCTCAGGAGTGGGGTGTGCCCAGACCTCAAAATTCCAACAGGAAGAAGATTTAAAAAGCCAATTCCCTGCCACGAGCAGGTTGCACGTTCAGAGCCTGATGGGATGTCAGGATTAGGGAAGAGGAAGCAGGAAGCACACAGGGAAGTGGTTCAGCTTTTCAAATAATGATCCAGATCACTAACATCCTGGCTGTCTCCATGGCAACTGGATTGCTTTGGAATGCAGTTGTGGGTTGCCAGTTTTGAACCCTTGTGAATAAAGGGGCATTGGAGAAGCCCCCTTAGGTGCATTTGAAACAGATTTTCATCAAGGAAGTTATTTAGTATATATGTACTTTTACATAAAATATTAATTTTTTTTTTTCATTTTAAGTACTAAGTACTCCCAAAACCCTGGAATAGAATTTTCTGCAGAACCACTGGCAGTGGAATGTGAAAGGTCCAACAAATATGAGCTTAATTGTAATTTCCCCAAGAATTTTTTAGAAAGTCATTTTGCAGCCACCTGAAGAAGAGATAAAACTTTCTGCATGACAATGGACAAGAGAACCAGATAAATGTGTTCCCTCACCCTGGCTGGGTTGAGATGTTCCCTTGATTGTACTATCATATCAAAACATGGACTTCCAGAGAGAGCAGGATAAAATGCAGAGTCATTCAGGAATCCACAGCCATTAAACAGCAGAAAAACATTTTTAATTCCTATTTTTGTTGCAAGGGGGCTTAAATCAGAAACTCTTTTCAGACTACCAGTAATAGAGCCACAAAAAATAGAAGAAAACCCCCCCATGACACTAACACTGTAAACTCTTAAAAATGAAGAACACATTTTACTGTTTCTTTGTCAAACATGATATCATAGATTTTAATAAATGCAGGTGAAATTCTGAAAGGTTCTGAGCACATTTGAGGACAAATTACTTACCCCCTACACTCAGCTGAAGAGGGCAGTGGATTCTTTATGAGATTCTCTGTGAATTTAGGTAAGATCAGAGTTATATTTAACAGAATTCCCACATGAGGGATCCCTCACCTAAAACAAGATCTGCTAGCTTTGTCATCAAGTCTTTTGTCTGTTTTCTCTTATTTCAGGGACTGATCCAATGCATCCCTAAATTTCTGGTGGCAAGGAAATTGAGACCACTAGAAGAATATTTATTGTGGCAAGCAGAGTTCAGGCACATCTATACCAGGATGCAGCCCCAAGCCAGAGTAAATCTATCAGCAGTGTGACAGTCTTTGCTTTGCTCTGGCCACGAGTTAACTGTTGGACACCTGCTCTGCAACTCAACATTTTCTCCTTGAGGAGAGAAAAGGAGTCTATTTTTATCCTTTTAACTGTCAAAAAGAACTAGGATCAAGTTTCTGATTTGCCAGATTTTTATTTTTATTTTTATTTTAGCAATCTCTCCACCTCAGCTTCCTGGAAATGGAGTTTTTCTGACCCATGAACACAGTCAGGATTCAGAGCTATCCATCTTCACTTGGTCTTGAGATTGATGGGAATTGCCTGATTTCACTCCACTCAAGTCAACACTTTTGCAGTCATTTAAAAATCATGTAGAGACCTGTCCTCAGATGTAGTAACAGACTCCTGTTTTGTAAACCAGTAACAGTCCCTTATTCCACATCACAGTTTATGAATTCATCAGTCTGAAAGGCCATTATCAGAAACTCCACAGAACATGAGCTGTGGTGTGTGTCAATGCTGAGGGAATTCTGCCATAGTTATTTTATTAAGTGCTTATTAGCAGCAGCCAAATTTGCCTCACAGTCCATCCTTTGGGCAAAAAAAGAGAATACAAAAACAAAAAAAAACATGCTATGGGCATCTTTCCAAGCTTAATGAACTGCCACAACAAAACTGCCTTTTCTTGCTTCATAGGTGTCACAATTCATGCTCTATCCTGACACATTACTTGAAAAACACAGCCACTGCCACATGGCATTTTACACCAGCAAAACCTCCTCTAGCCTGTGCTGAGGGATGAGCAGTTGTGAGGGTTTGTGCTGCTCTTGCATCTCTTGGCACTTCACAGGAAGTCTATCTGCATTAAAAGATTTTTCAAATCAAGCCCACTTTATTGCCTTAAAATCATTAGCCTGAAAAAAAAAAATCTCATATAGTTATTTAAGGTTTTATTTCTCTTCCAATTCTAATTTGATAGATTATGACATTGTGCATATGACATCTAAGGACAGCCTTCATTTTCATCAAATATCACCTTAATTATGTCACACATCACACAGAACCTCCCCTAGGAGTACAATCACCCCAACACTGCAGAGATGTTGTCGTGGTTTTGGTTCACCAAGTTTTTGATTTCCTGGCCAATGCACCAATTTATTCAGTGCTGGCTGAACCACCAGTGAAATCTAGAATTATCTATTAATTCTCCTGCTGCAAGACAGGATTAGGAGGAGAGCAGAGGAGGCTCAAACTTTAAAGGGCATAAAGAAAACTTTATTAACAGAATTAAAAGGAAAAAAAAAAAAAAAAGATAAACTAGAATAAACCCTCAGAACACTTCTCCTCTCCTTAATTTTCTTTCGTTTTTCCCCTGGTAAGGTACAGAGACAAATTTGGTCTTTTCAATCAGTTTACCACTCATAAAATAATCTCCTTTTAGTGCACTTAGGGAGAGGAATCTCCCTTGCTATGCCACGGAGACTTCTCCACAAGAAACAATTCTCTCATGGTTTTTAATTTCTATGAAAAGCAGCTGCTTGGAATCTGCAATCCTGAAGACCCTCCCCTCTTTTGCAGCCTTCTCACAGTTGTGTTCATGGGCCATGTCAAATTTACAGTGTCCTTCTTTAAGGATGAGCTGTTCCAAAGCAAAGGTTCTCTTTATTGTCTGTCTCTGAAATTATCTTCATCTCTGGGAACAGAGGTTCTCTTCTTTTTCCCTGGGGCAAAAGGTCTTCACCTCTCTGTGTTCAAGCTTTTCAGGGGATCACAGCTACTCCAGAATCTGCTTATTTCTGCATGGATGCCTCTGCTCACATCTGCAATTTGAATGCTCCATACCCCAATGCTTTTTATCATCATTTGTAGGATATTCAGTTTATCACAGTCTATCACCAGGGCTTACAAAAGGATTTCAGCCTGAGACTAAGGCATCTCCTCATTCTCCTCTCATCTGGGATTTTCACTCTTTTTTTACTGAGACCCATGAAATGGGACAGTATTTCATCCACATCCCACACAGCAGCTTTATAATGTCTGCCTTCACATCCTGCTCATCAGGAATTACAGACCTCAGGTAAAAACTCCTGTAAAATGTCATCCCCAATTCCTTATTTGTTTTCCAGTGACTTTTAATTAAACATTGATGTGTGAAAAATGTCAAAACCACTTTTTCACAGATCCCTGAATGCAGTTGTGATTAAGTTTTAAATAAATAAATAGTTGTCATTTTAATCAACAGCACAAACTCCTGAGAGCTGAGGCAGGGAGCAGTGCAGGAATACATTCAGAACACAGCACAGGTTGGGCTACAGGTGATGCTGTCAGGCTCTTCTGCTCTTCAGGAGTAAAAAGATCAAGCAGGATGAGAACTCAGCACTCCAAGAAATGGTCTAAGTTGCTTGTAGCTGGTTTTCCAGAAACTCTAATTCAGTAAAAATTTCAGGAATACCTAACATCTGCATAGCTGATTACAACTCGAGTCTGCCATCAGCCTGAAGAAACTGAGATATATATATATATATATATTTATGACAGATGTGTGAGTTTATATAATTTTAAAGCTGTTGAGAGGACATACAGTTAAAGAAATGCATTATTTGAATTTCAGCAGATAAAGACAAAAAAAAAAAGAAATATACAGGAGAAAAAAAACAAGAAGATAAGGAAAAAAAGAAACAAACAGGAGTCTTGTGTGCTGTCACAGGTGGGTGGAGCTCGACAAAGTTCATCAAGCCCTCACAGCTAATTGGCACAGAGATAATGAGCAGCCCAGGTGAAGGTGGCATGGGAGCAGACAGAGCTGCAGGACCAAATTCATCTCGAGTGTGTGCCCAGGACAGTGTCAGAGGCTCTCCTGCCCAGCTCTCATTTCCAGTCCTACACACAATACTGCAATAATCAGGCAATCCCCCAGACCCAACTCCCCCTGCCCCATCTCTCACTCATTGTTCCAAAAACACCTTAAACCAAGGAGCAGTCAAGTGAGTCAGTTCAGTTTCCTCTATGAAAATATTGTACTGTAGCTTGAATACAGATATGCTAAAATTTATTCCAGTGGCATTTTGCTTTAATTCTACAATGACTTCTGAATTAATAAGAAGTTCTTGACAACATGAGCTCTGTTCCAAATAGATCTCTTAATGCCACCCATGTGAATGGCAGAGGTATTGCCAGTGACCACTGTTGATTGGTTTGCCTATTATGTTCATTTTGTTACAACTGGACTTATTAAAGTACATGTTTTAGTCTCTAACTTCAGTAAAACAATATCGAGTATTTTCCAGAACTGAGAAATCTGTATTGTACCATATAGTTCTCATGCAAGCAAATTAAGTTGAAATAAGCAATTGAAGAAGACTATCAATGAAGTATATGAAAAATATCCTTATTAAGACCAGTTTTAATATTTTTTTCATTTGGCTTGAATCCTAACAAGCAGGTGATCAACAGCTCCATTAATAACACAAATGCCATCCTCACACTAGTACACTCCCACACAAAGAAAGCAAATATATTGTAGATTGATCAAAGAAAAATGTTCAAAAGCATAACTCTGATAATCAGAATTGAATGAATTTTTCCTACAGTGCTTTAGAAAGCATCCCACCATACTCAAGTTCAATTGAGCTGTGTTCCTGGGCAATAAGCAGAGCACTTTACTTTTAAAATGACCAGTGTCCCTTTGAAAAGGAACTATTGCAATTAAGATGTTAAGAACAATCATAATCTGGTTCATAATTAAATCCATCTTCATGCTGTGGTTAAGGACTGTAAATTAAATAGAAGATAACTTCTTATGTTTGACATTTTTAGCAGTATTTCTCATGAATATGAGCTCCTTTAGTTGACTAGAAATGCCCTGAAATCCCCATCAGCAGATATTTCCTGTAGGTTGAGCATTGCTCTGTTAGAATGAGAGATGCCAGTGCATCCCAGGGTTACACACAGGCTACACCAGAGCTGCAACCTGGAGCAAAATGGTCCAGAAACTTGCACATAACAACAGCTGAGGAGGTAAAAAGTTACAGCTGATGCAAAGGACACAGAGAGCTGTCATTCTTCCTGGGAAAATAAGATGGGGTCAAAATAAACATGGATTAGTTGATTTTCAGGAGGGCAGAGTAGCCAATCTGAACATTCTCCCTGGCCCCAGGATCTGTACATTTTCTCATGCTTGCATTCAGTTCCCTCTGGCCTTTATTCAAGCTTGCTTTCAAATGGGTTTTTCCTGTGTCAGTGATCACACTGATCAATGGAGACAGGGCAGAGGATGAGGTCTGAAGCATATTTATCTGTGAGAGCTCACAAGACTTGAGTTTATGTAGCTGGAGATACTGAATTATCTACATCACAACACTGTCAGAGATCCCTGGGACATGTTCACCTCCTCTAATCAAATGGAGCATAGGTGCCTTTAGATGCCTAATTTTGATTAGAATTCACTGAAAACCCAGCAAATCAACCATTCTTAGACCTGGCCTGGGATTGTATAATGCCATAAAATTGAAAGGATGGAAGCAGCCAGAGACAAAATGGACCAGCAATTTTGAAGCCAGAGAAACACAAGGAATATAAGAAAAGAGTGTAAGAGAAGAAAGGAGCTCAGGATGTGCTGGGTACAGTCAATGCCTCCTCAGAAATATTGGTTAGAGACAGGCAGAGCTTGCCTATGGATCAATGATGGATGCAAAGTAGGGAACTGAGGAGGACATTTACTGAACCATAAACAGCTGGAAAAAATCATTATCCTTCTTTTAAGCCTGCTCTATAATTTACATAGAAGAGTTTGGAGTGGAAGGGACCTTAAAGCTCATCCAGTTTGAACCCCCTTCCATGGAGCAGGGTGCTTAGAGACCCATCCCAGCACTGAACACTTCCAGGGGTGGGGAATCCAGAATTCCAGTGGACAGCTTGTGCCACTGCCTCTGCTTCACCAGTAAGGAATTTCTTCCTAAGAGCTAATTTAAATCTGTCCTCCATGAGTTCGAAGACATTCCCCCTTGTTCTGTCACAGCATGTCCTTGTACTCTTTCTGTCTGTGGGGAGTACCCTGATCTGCAGAGCACACTCATCAGACCAATTAAGGCTCCACAAACATCACTCTGAACAGGAGCCTCTCCCCAGTAAACATCCAGTCTAATATGGTCACATCTCAGTGCAGAGAGGGAGGGATGAAAAAGAATGCCCATGTTTGATACATTTATGAATTCAAATTTTAAAGAACCCTGCATAAAGGGCTGTAACTCCACAAAGAATTTCAGGAGTGGGGAACAAACTAATGCACAAAACCTTTTATCCCTGCATAGCTGGGGGTTATTAACACAGGGGCCTCAGGCTAGGGCATTAATTTTCCCAGCTATGTAAGAGTGAGATGCACAAAATAAGTTTTTCATTGCCTATTTGAACAGTACTAGACTGCACCAGGGCTGTGATTTGGAGTCTTGGCTCAGTGGGATGTGTATGTGTGGTGTTGGTTTATTGTTGGTTTAGTTTTTGTTTTTTAGAGTCTAGCTGTTTTCATCTAAGGGAATATGTCCTGAATTCTAAGACAGGCACATGTGGGTCTGAAATGCAGACTGGAGTTTAATCTTTCAGGAAACTTTAAGGATGATAAATTCTCCAAAAGCATATTCCTTTATAATCCTTGACCTTGTTAACTCCTCAGAAATATCTTCTATGACAAAAGGTTGTCAGATGAGCAAAAATAACAGCAGACAGGTGTATTTTCAAATAATTTGACTTCCTATTGCCATCCACTCTGGATTTCCCACACAAAACCCACACAAATTGGGGCACAGGCTTTCCAATCATGCAAATGTGGACAGGAGCATCTGTTGTATCTGGAAGGCAAAGGAGAAACAGGAGAGCTGAGTTCTAGCACCAGTCCCTGTGTCTCTAAGTGCTAGACCACCCATAGCCTGATAAATGTGAGTTTGACAGCCCTGGGTCTTTGCTTCTCAGTCTCTTTGGCTGAACCATCTCACTATCACCGTTTATTTGAGCACCCAATAAAATCCCAGCATTTGTAAAAGATACTCTGTGTCTGCATTTCCCACAAAAGGACATTTTTCAGTTCAAGCAAAGGCTATTTAACAAAACCCATTGATAACATGAATATAAAGAAATCCTTTGTAATTTGAACAGGAGGGGGGAAAGAAAGTACAGGTAATTTTACAGCTTTTTCTTTTCTTTCTTTCTTTTTTCAAGGTCTCTCTGAAAGAAAGAAGTTGCAGCGATATTTTGAATGTGTTGGCCAATTGAGTGGGTTTGCAAAATAAAGCCAGATGGCAATGGATTACCCAAATGTTTCACTGTGGGAAGTGAGCCATTTGCTGTGCCTCCAACAGGATTGTTTCTCAGATCCCACAGCTCACACAGCACCTGCTGGGGCTGATGGCAGGAGGAGCAGCTAGCCACTGGCCAGCTGCAGGTGGCCACAGCTCCCCCAGCTCTGGGGACAGCAGAGCAGACTTCAGTGGATAAAATAGAATGGCAGCTACTGGTATGGAGCTTCCACAATTATTTAAATCAGTTTCTGCTGAAGAAAAAGTGAAGTCTGGTCTAGCAGAGCACAAGACCCCTCCACACAGAGCTATCAGTGCAAGGTGTGAGCACCAGCCACCAGGTCCTGCTTGCTCTGAAGTTGGCATGACACTTTTTGGGGGTTAGGTTTCTCTTCCTTTTGCTCCTTTTTACTTATAGAATTTTCCCCATAAATTGCTAGGAAATACTAACAACTGGGTACTTAAAAAACAAAAGTGGTGGCCAAGCCTTAGGGGAGGAAGGCTTTGGTTGCACTTCTGAGAGTTCTGCTGGTTCTCTCTGTCCCTCTTGGCTTCAGAGCTGCTGCTTGGGGAAAGGAATTCAGTGCTACTGGAGCCCAGCAATGCCAGGGGTCTGTAAAACACCCCAGTCACCCCCAGAGCTTCCTGGGAAAACAGCATTTTAGTACCTGTTTGTACAGATAAACTGAGGCAGCTTTTATTTTTTTTCATATTACTGGTACTTCATGCTGTCTGTGCTGCCTCAGCTTCAGACAAAATTCACACAGACTGTACCCCAATCTCTTCTTTTCTTCCTTATATTCACACATAATAATGAAGGAGGAAAGAGGCTGTCAAATGCTATAGGAAATCAAGAAAAATAGCTTCACATTTCAATTACTTTTACATATCATTAGGACTGCTCTGCAAATGTCTCCTTTGCAATTTCAGGAAACCATTTAAATCATCCTCTTCCAAGAGCACTAATTCAGACATTTCCCCAGCCAGGTAGCCCTAGAATGACTATCTCTGCATTAAACCACAGAAACTCTGAGAGAGGAATTTAGAGCAGCTAAGTTATAAATCCTCTTGTTGCATTAAAGGCTTTCTTGTTAAAAAAAGAAGAGGTTTGTTTCTCTCTTGTGGCATGACTGAGCACTGGGATCTTTTAGTTTAGGTCATTAACACACCAGTGTAAATCTATTTATTTCTTACTGTTCAGTTTCACTACTGTTCAGTTTCCCTGTGATAAAATATGAAGATCAGGGATTTTCAGAATAAAACTGTCAGTCAATTCAAGCAAACTAATAAAGAGTTACAGAATAATAAGAATGCACAAAATGTTGGATTATAAAATTATTTTTAAACAAGTCCTGAAAGTGCAAATATCATTAAAAACAAAAAAATGTGCAGATATTTTATGCAACATTTTGCCTTTGACAAGATTAATGTGAGGGCTGAGACTTTCACACCAGCAGGACCAAAAACCCTCACTACAAAAATATCAGCTCCACTTCAATAACAACCAAGTATCTGAAATACTCTGGTTTTTGGGGAAGAGCAGAACTAAATTGAATTAACCATTGTCAGTTTTAAATGAGATGGGGGGGAATGAAACACCTTTCCCACAGTGCTTCAAACTCTTGGGCCAGAAAGGCAAACAAGCCTCATCCAATGCCTCTGACCTTCACCAATGGTATCAGAGGCCACACTGCTATTCTCTCACCCATTTGCAGTTAATCAGATTAAATGAAGAGGATCATTGGGTTAATTAGGTGAACAAGGCTCACTAATGGCAATAAGCAGGAGAATGCACAGAGCAGACTTCAGTGGATAAAACAGAATGGCAGCTACTGGCATGGAGCATCCACAATTATTTAAATCAGTTTCTGTTGAAGAAAAAGTGAAGTCTGGTCTAGCAGAGCACAAAACCCACAGTCAGTCATCCTGGTCTCACATGACAAAGTCAGGCCTTAAAAGAATTCTTGAAAAAAGAGCACAAATTGCAACCTTGTTCTGCAAATCTCTTCCTAACTTGGAGACACTTCCATTAAATTTTACAGGCAAAATTTATAGTCTGGAGTTATGTCAAGGAGAAAGTAAAAGTTGCCTAATTTACCATGTGCAGCTCAGCTTTGACTCAGATTCTATTCTTGAGCATTACATTATGCAAACTACTCCATAAAGCTCCTTAATCCCCTTAATGCAGCCCACACTGGTTTAAAAATTAAAAATCACTATTGTTTCCATTATCCTTTTAATTGGATGATGGCATGACTAATATACAATATAAAAGTAAACTATTTAATCACACATAATCATCCTGTTTTACATTTTATTCATGCCAGGTATTTCTAAATTCAGATGTTACAATGTCAATCAACATACAATTTATAGCCTTCAAGCTTTTCATACACACATTACCTCTGAGATAGTACAATGCTGAAGCATGACTGAAATGCATGGTAGAAAAGCAGTGTAAAAATCAATAATTGCATAGCAGAGAGTGGATGCTCTAAACATTTCATGGCAGGTTGTTGTGATTCCTCTGTGTGTGAGAGTGGCAGAGGGAGAAAACAAGGAGCATTAGCTCTAATGACAAGGCTTGTGGCATTGGGAAACCCAGAAACTCCTTTCTGCTTCTCTACCAGAGGATGAAGGAAGAAAAGAATGAGGAGAGCACATAACCTCCTGCCTTACTCAGCAATTTGATGAACTGATTTCTATGCTAAATTGAGCATCATGCAGGAGAAAAAGCATCAGAAACTCCTCTAGCCTTGCTCACCTTTCAAGAGAAATTCTTTCAGGCTGAAACAGTTCCCCCATGCAGTATTACATTGATATGATAAAGATATCATCTGGTATTTTACAGTATTTAACTGGCTGGCTACATAAATTGTTTGATTAGAGGAAGGACTGCACATGAATTGTAGCAGGCAATATCAAAACAGAACCAAAATGTCCAAGATGAAGATACACAAGCAGCTTTTTCTGATTGCTAATGGGGAGATCAGACAGTACATTCTGAGTAAATCTTCAGTGGTCTTGTCTGAGTTATTTTCTAAAACATCTCCATTAGAGTTGCTCATTATTTTAAAGTAATTCTTAATAAATATTGATTTGCTAATCATTTTTGCAGAAACAGTTGTGCCATTTTTAGAATTTATTTCCTTGTTGTGCAGATGGACTTTCTCTTCTGGCAGAAAAAAAAAAGCAAACAGAAAACTATTAAGTTGCTGAAAAGTCGTGTTTTTATATTTTATAACCAATTTCCTCACATAGACTTCAGAATTACAGAATGTTTTGATGTTTTTAGTTTTTGTTCTAAATGTAAGACAATAACTCAATGAAATGCCTTGATTAACTCAGTCCATACTTTTTTATATTCAGTTCACAAACCATTCCAAGGCTTGAACTTTACACTCCCACCTCAGAAATATTTTTCTAAAAGATCAGATGTTCATTAGACAGAAAAGCTTCTTATTATTCATTCCAGTTCCAGCCTGCATTCCCTCTTTAAAGATAGGCTTGCCTGTTTTCCTCATGGTGAAATATTAATGGATCATTATTTATACAAAGGAATTAAAGAGAATGCTGCTCAGTTTCTATAAAATTTACCCATTTCAATGGTGGAGACCACACTGGATCTTTAGGGGATGTTTTTTCAGGAGGTCAGTGTATGAAACATCTGAAACACTCCAGTATTTCATAAGAGAAAGTTGAGATTTATGCATTAGAATACAGTTTGAAGTAAAGGAAAGAAGGTAGTATTTTTCATAAAAAGGTAAGAATAAGTTACATGTAATTTAAATTGTAAAGCCATTTACAGAAAGCAAGATTTCTTAATGCCTATATAACAGTGTTATTACAAGAAGGGAAAAAAAAAATAAAGCTATTTTTCTGTTATTAGAAATAAGTAGTAACTGGCTGAGCTGCACAATTCCAGTGCTGTCAGATGAAGTCTCTCCCTGAATTAAATAGCTGCCACCTACAAAGCAGATACAAAACCACTTCAGATGTGCAGAATCAGTGTAATCTGAAACAAAACAGAGAACACCAGAAACACTCTGGTGAGAAAGTAAGACTGCTGAAAACTGGAAATGCCAAGGTTCTGCAATGTTTGCCAAACAGTTTCTTGTCTATCACAAAGAGGAATCAACAAAGCTTAGGTGTTACCAGAACTAAAAGAATCTACATAAAAGGAGCAACAATAAAATATTTGATTGGATTTGGGAGTTTTGGGGGGATTGGATTATTTTTTCCAGCAAGAATTGCACGTGTAGGATTTTTTAAAGGTTTTTGAGAACTGCCTTGGAAAAACAAAACAAAAAAAATCCTTCATCTGTAAGGTGAAAAAAATCTGTTTACAAACCAAAGCCAGGATTGTCCTTCCCTTTTTGATCCCAGTACAGGTTTCAGATTTACAAGGACAGGAGAGCCCAGGTCAGTGCCCTGGTTCCAGGACCAGTCAGTGTGACTGGTCAGAGCTTCCCACAGCAGAGGTTACACACAGAGTTTGTAAATTAAGATTACAAGCAGATTTCCAACCCCTTTCTGCCCTGCCCTCTGCATGAAGGAAGAAAAGGAAATTTTCTGGTGCTTCTATCCACACATTAATTCCTTCCTCAGCCTGGTGCACTCCCTTCTCCCCATATTCCCCATCCTCTGCTTTGACCAGCTCTGTTAAGGGAGGTAGAATAATTGAATTTTTGAGCTTTTGCCCACATGAGCTGTTGACCAGGCCCCTGGGTACATCCTCATCAATGCAAAGTATTAAAAAATCCAAACCCAAACTTACTACAACAGGGTTACTCATCTGAAGATAAGCTATAGAAGCTTGGATGAAAATTGTTACTGTGCCTGGGAAGGAGTAAAAGCCTTTCCTGGGGCAGAAACAAACCAGTGTCAGAGCCACAACTGCATGAAAAAGTCATATAATTGTTTGCTCATATTTCCTCTCTTCCCAATGAGTGGAAAGTGGCCCACAGCATCTCTTAGTACCTTTATATACAGTTGCTGTTTGCTCATCTGCTTTTATAGGCATGGTCCTTTTCAGAGTGCTAATGTGCTTTGTAGATGCAATAAATCTAAATAAGTATTCATAAAGACTTGGGTTTCCCCAGAATTACTCCCTTTCACATGCCTGCACAGGCTCTAGCAGAACCATTTTGCTTTATTTAGTGTCTTCTGTTCAATGCTACTACATAATGCTGTTTAAGAGCTACATCTATCATTGACTTCTCCCCCTGAAAATATAAGGAATTAAATCACAGATGGCTTAAAACTGGATCTTGTTGAAAAGACTGATCTTCTCACAACTTCTCTAAGTCATTACTTTTTTAACTTAAGCTTCAACTTCAAGCTTCAAGACACTGTGTTTGGCAGGTTTTGCTTTTGTTTCATCATGAGCAATTTAAAAACATATTTAATTTTTCTAAAATGTACTGTTTGCTCCACATGAGTTTTCTTTTATTTTTGCTTCTTGCACCGCAAATCTGCTGAAATGAATAATTGAATTGTTCTCAGTAAGACTTTAAGTAGGGAAAATTAATGTGGAATAACACAAACAGTTATGTAGAAACAAATCAAAAAGAAAATACTTTGAGTTTGGTAAACAACTGCTAAAATCAAGTCTGCCTCTGCATGAAAAAAGCACGTGAGTTTTTAAAAGAAAAGAACTTAAATTTCCCATATTGTGTAGTATAAATTTAATATTAAAAGGGAAAAAAAAAAAGCATATCATTTCAATGTGAATCAACAGCCCCAGCAACTCCCAGTTCACATGCCAGGCATTGTAGGGCTCCTGTGAGCTGAACTGGCATTTCTCAAAGGTGAAATCCCACCAGGAATCCTGCTGGGAGCAGCATCCAGAGCCTGCAGGGATCCCTGGAAAAGCCACCTGCAGGTACTTCACCCCACTGAGATAAACAGGGATTTGTGTGGCTCTGCTCTGCCCACAGTGCCCTGTGAGCTCCACAGCTTCTTTGGGCTCTGTTTGCAGGTTTTGGATAAATTCTCTGTGCTTTTTCACCCTCTCTTTCTGTAGCCTGGAGCAGATGCTGGTGCAGCATCTCATCACTGCTCCTCTGGGATTATTCAAGGAATCTATCACACAGTAAATGGTCACTGCTCTTTAGGACATTTCTTATTATGCCCAGCACCACTAATTGCTTTAGTCCATCTTGCACCACCCCTAGCTCACTTTCTAGATTCTCTTCCACTCATGAAGATGCCAAAGATATTCATTCACAAGTCTGGTTTCTCTGCTAAGAAATCCTTATGCCTCTTGAAATTTTAATTTCACTGGCAATTTTTGGCACTATTTCCCACAAAGCATCAGGAGATGAAAGCAAGTGAGTGGCAGGGTGGATATAATATCTGCTTCTATGTATAACTTCTGTGAAAGCCATTAAACAGCATCAGAAAAGCCAAAGTTTCAAAGGCCATGCTAAGAGAGAGCTTCTGTTTCTGCTGGAGAAAAAGAAAAGGAGAATCAGGGTATTTGCAGAATATTTGCAGAAGGGCTTTTCTTCTTCTGCAAGCAGAGGATTCCTTTGGAAAGAACAGATCTTGGAATGAATGTATGAGTTTTCAGAGCAAGAAGGGTTAATTTTTCCATGGATTTTTCAAGCCAAACTGACCACTCCAGTAATTGGGATGAAGTCAATGATAGAAATAAATATTGTTAATGGAGCTTATTAGAGTTACATTTAGACACCATTGCACTGTGCATATGGGGTAGGGAAGGATTTCTGCCCTGAAAACATCTGGAAAAGAAGGAAAAATACAAGACATGAACTGATTCAAACAAACATCAGGTCTTTTTCTCAGGTCATGGGAGGAGTTATTAAAGATTAGGTAAAGGAATGGAAAAAACCCTGAAAAACCAAGCAACAAACCAATCAACCAAAAAAAATAAAAAAGAAAACAACAAAAAAGCAAACCAAGAAAAGACAAAGTGAAATTGAAGAAAGAGCAGGCAGTATGGAGTGAAAAATACAAATATTATAGTAAAAAAAGTACTATAAAAATAGTAAAAATAGTACTATATACAATACTAAAATACAAATATTAGGGAAATAGGCAAACTGAGGAACATGGTGAAGTCCTGCCTGGTTTCTTCTGATCCTGCTTCTGCCAGCTGGGGTCTGGCTGGCTTTCCTTTGGGAACAAAAAAAAAAAAAAACTCTAAAAGGAGCCCACACAGCCTCCTATGCAGGAAGGATATTTTCCAAATCAGCCTTAGGAAATCTCAGAGCGTTTACATGATGAAAATGCCACATATGGTCCTCTTGTTTATAAACTGTCTTTACTAGTAAGAGACTGAGCACGAGCAGATTTTAAAAAAATAAATAAAAGCAGCTTGGCTGGCTTCCCTACAGAACTGCAGTTGCACAAATATTCCTTCTCAGAAAAGGAACAACTCAGAAAAATAATTAAAAATACAAACATATGAATCCAAATGATCTCCTCCCTCAGTGGGTCCCTAAAGCAGCTGTACCCTGAGTGCAAACCCCTTTCTCCATTCCAAATATGATGGTTTTGCAGGCAGGTGAAGGCTCAGCAACTTGCTAATGCAGTAAATTATGCAGTGGGGAAAGTGAGTGTGACAGCATCCAGCTGTAACATCAGGCACACAAAATACAGGTAAACAGTTTAATTACCCAAACCTTCTCAGCTCCATGGGGAAACTGCTGAAAGATTAAATTTCTTTTTTTTTTTTTATTCCCTCACATTTCCCCCATGTGAACATTCTCCTTCCACAAGTACAACCCTTCTGTTCAGTTAAATAAACACAAACACAGCCTGGCCATTCCATCTCAGTTTAAATCAAATTTGTACCACCCCTAGTCCTTCTCCTTCTCTCCTGGATGGACAAACGTGTTTGTGGTAAATCAGATTTTCCTTTCCTTGGTATACAGTTGAGTCAAGGGGAAATCCTTCTCTGTGGAAGATTTTTGCAGCTCATGAATAGGAATTTAAGGCTGAAATAATCACAAATCCTACAAAACATCAGAGGCTCATGACCTATGGCAGCCATGGGCTCCAGTTTGGGGTTTGGTTGTTGGGGAGGAAATAGAAAAATCTTATGAGTGCCTAGAAAGTAGTTCTGAAACAATAGATAAAATAGAGATGTTTTGATTTAGAGGCTGAAAATGGCCATGTGCAGGTTTGAGGCCTCTTCCTTTGTTTAGATGATGCCAAATGCCCCAAATACCAAAGAACCAACAGTCCCAAGTGTGGCAGGAAAGATCTAAAAATAAAAGTTACAGATAAGAAAGCCATAAAACATGGTAATTTAGTGATTCCTATAGGTTGCATGCAAATATTAGGAAATTAATATATTGTATTAGATTGGTTAATGGAAATTAGAATATTCATCATAGAAGAATACTTATTGTATTGTAAATGGGAAATTGCTCTCTTACCTCTCTTACTCATCATGCTCCACACTCTCTTACACCCTTATAATAAACTATAAACCTGAAGAACAGAAAATAGAGAGCTCCTGAGTCTGTCCAGAGACCATCCAACCAACAATTTAACCCCCACATTTGGTTATAGTGGTAACAGCAAGGCTGCTAGAAACTCCAGCTGAAACACAAGTGATCACTGCCCTTGTCCCCCAAGGCCACTGCCACCTCCCAGGCTCTGTCCCTTGCCCAGGGCTGCCAGCAAACAGCCAAATGCAGAGCAAACCAGGCTTGTGGCAAAGTCTCTCCCAAGCTGAAGAAGGAGATTTTACAGTGCAAATGGCAATTGCATCAATCTTTACAGAGAAGCTGTTGACAAGCTTTAGGCAAGGTAAAAACAGACAGAGGAAAGCAATTAATTTATTATTTTCCTCAGTAAAGAACGGTGTATTGGTAATGGCCCATTGTAAGCATGAATAATGCTGAAGCTGGGAGCAACATGGTATAATTTTAACATTCTACAGCCTTTTAAAATCAATCTTATTGATGTTCATCACATCCATAAAGCTGAAAAGAATGGGTTTACTAAACTTAAGGAAAAGATAAGATCTCATTTTGTGCCTTTCAGTTTCTTCATTATGTTGCCATAATGTCATCAGTGTAATATATTTCACCCCTTTGCCTCTGTTTTAGCATTCATTTTCTGATTCTGCTGTGATCATGCCTGGTTCTTTGAAGCAATAAAATGAATTATGGATATTGCTTTTACTCCACTGCCACATCCAGGAGAGGAGCAGGATGTGCTGAGAGGAAAAAAGTGTTTCCTGCTTGAGGACTGGGAAGTCAACACTGAAAACCAGAATATCTCCCCACCCTCCATGCTGAGAGCCACACCTGGAACCAGCAGAGCCACTTGTTTTGCAGGAGGACTTCAGCCAAAGACTGGCCAGAATAGGAACACAACCACAGAATTTTCAAGGCTGGAAGAGACCTTCAGTGTCACCCAAATCAGCCCAAATCAGGCAGCAAAGGCATTTAAACTGAGACCCTTCAGCCACTGGGGCTTAAGGCACTCTTGCCAAAGTTTTTCAGAGTTTGTTGGGAAAAAAAATAAATTATTGTGCTAAATTATATGCTCATCTCATGGTGTCAGGTCTTCCTTCCAAAGGCCACCATCCTCTCACAAAGCCAAGAGAGATCACTGCACAAGAGCTGAGATTTAATTAAGAAAACAAACTAAGTTTGAGAACTGAAATGCATTGAATTTTGTCAAAATTTTCTTCCTGAATGAAATATCAGGATAACTTTAGACTTTCCTTGCAACAGACACAATAAAAAAGGTAAAGAAACAAAACAAAATGAAGATGCATACACAGGGAATTGTCTGAAGGATTTTGCTTCCCTCAAAAAGTTTGTGTTTTACCTGCAAAGTTTTCAAAGTCATTACTGAGCATCTTAAATGAAATTATTCAGAAGTTGTTTGTAACCACATGCTTGCCCTCAATCTGCCTCATCTTAGTTTGTAATTCCTTGGGGAGAATGACACTTTTTTTAAAAACAAAAAAGCAGAAAACAATGAATTGGAATCTTGCCATTTTCTTATTAAAAATGAGCATCTACACCCAACTAGTTGTGTGCAGACAAAAAAAAAAAATAAAAATCTGTGAATACATAATTTGAAGCCCAACAGCATGCAAATATATTCAACAATTCATCTTGCTTAAGAAGCCTGAGGAAAAAGGCACACAAAACAAAAACGTGTGTGAAGCATTCCAAGTGCATCCTGCTATGTTTGTAGGGATCCCTTAAAAACAAAAAGGGTAAAGAATGGGGATTAGATCACCCATTTCACCACGACTCTGTAAAATGGTGATCCAAAGACAATGAGGCCACAGTGAGATGTTCAAAAGCAGGAGCAGCTCCCTTCTCCAAGACCCCCTGAATTAATTCACAGAGCCCCATGAAAGGAGGATGAACACCTCAGGGAAGGAAAGCTCACTTAGCCTGGCAAAAGAAGTTCACATGTAATAATAGGCTAACAAAATACAGATTAAATAATAAATACCTAAATGAACATTTGAAAAATTGAAGCCATCCAGATCTTTAAAATTCTTTACCTCCATCTAATTTTCAGTTAATATGATTCACTGGTAGATTTCCATCATCACTTAGTGAGTTTTAAAGAAACACCATGAAGTGCTGAAATTTTATTTTGTTTGCTAAATCAGATATTTAGCCTACTTTTCAACTGATAATATAAGGAAATACATGGAATTAGAATCTTTCCAGGTAAGGCAATTAGCAGTTTTACAGATTAGCCTGCTAATTAGAAGCACAACACTCAACCAGGCACAGAGTGTTTGCAGTGTAACACACACTCACCCAGAAAAAAAAACATATTTCCACATTAGTGGGTACCAAAGCCAGTGCCTATCAAAGCTCAATTAAAAATCCAAGCTTTGGACATAGCCTTAATACAAGTTTATATATTGTTCAAGCCTTTACTTGCTCTCACCAATCCAATTGCTCAAAACATTTCTACACAGTTTCCTTTAGTCAATAACCAGGAAAGCCCTCAGGGACCCAGGCTGCAATGGTCAAACGTGCCCCACACCCACAATCTCATAAGTGGGAAGGAAATCCCAAAGTGACCAAAGTCAGGGAACCACTATCACATTCTCCTGTGGATTTTATGATAATGAAATGCTCCCCATACTTTTCTTACTTTATCAAAATGCATCACAGTGCTCAAGACTTAAGCACTCAACATATGCTTGCAAGAAATCTCTCTCATTTCAGGCAGATGTTTGTAAGAAGGGTTTTCATTTGGATAAAGGTCACTGATTACAGCTGGACAGGTCACTCTGTGCCACATGGCAAATTGTTTCTTTGACTCAACATGAGATTTAATATCCTGTGACTCAAAGCAGAACATGCTTTTTGTTTGCATTAGCAGCACACACCAGCCATCACTGGGAGAGCAGTGCCATGGCAGGGACACACAAACCTCTCTGTCCTGAGTGCCCAGCACTGGGCAGCACCCACTGCATGGTCAGAGCACAGGGAACAGAAGGGATGAGTCTGGCCATAACAGCAGGGGGCCTTGCTCTGCTTCTCCCAAGGCTTTGTCCCTTTTCCACAGAGACAAAACAGAAGCACTCACTGCCAGGGTGTGCCTGGACCTCACCATTCCTTGGCTCTAACAGGGACTCATTCAGTTTCAGTGGGACAGGGACAGCTGGCTCTGTGGTGACACAGGGGACATAAAATCAGGCACAAGATGCTTCTGGGTTGCTTCAAGACCTTGATATGAGTTTAGTCGGCCCTGACAGCATGAAAGCACATCAAACTAGTCCATAAAATGTAAACAGGTTTCTTGTGTGCTTGGACATTTTCCAGTCTGAATTTAGGGTAAAAGATATATTTAATACTCCAGAAAAAACCCTTTCTACTCTGGATTTCACTGTTGGGATTGCAGCAGAAGAGCTGCTGCGAACAGAGGAGAGTTTGTGCTGCTCTTCTACAATATCTCAACATCAGCATCTGTTTCCATGGATCTATCTTACTTTTTCTTATCTTTACTGAATGATTACATGGAGGGCAAGATATTTCTTTCCCATATCCTCTATCTGAACAGCATGAAATGAATAAAACCCATGGCAGTGACATTTGTGGTGTCAGATAAAGCTCAGGACATAAGAATTTGATGTAATAATAGTTTTGCAATTGATAGAAAATGAGTCCAAGAACCTTGCAGAAGCAGAAGAACTCATCCCCAGGTATTCCAGGTCCAGTAAAACCTTCCATGATCTTTGATTACAATTTTTTTTGTCCTGCCTCAGTCTTCCACACCCACCAATAGCCCCTGTGCTGAGAGCCCACCTAGTGGAAATTCCAAGGAAAGAGCACCACTAGAAGGGGCTGAGCCTGGCCATACAGAAAAGCCCCTAGAGGTTTATTTTGGGGTGTTATCAGGCCTTTCAATGCATTAACATTTGGTTTAGATATTAGAAAGGACAAAAATATAACTGCAACAGAAGCTTTCTAAGAACAGGCAGATAAATGCAGCAGGTCCTGCTGTCAGCAGCTGCAAATCCCACAGGTGTGGCTCCTGCCCCACCACACTTCATTTGGGAGCCCAAAACTGTGAACACCAGGTGCCTGCTGTGAAGCTGAAGGCACAGAGATCTTCATGAACAGAAAGCTGAGAGACACCCCTTTGACTACTGCCAAGTGCCCCAGGAAGGAGATGGTTTAGAGCAGGAGAGTCTTAGGAGATAATTAGCCATAAATCATTTAATCACATATTAATGAGAGAGAGCCAAGAGACTTATTTTGCAAAAGTTTTTCAAAAGATAGCAATAATAATCTCATTACTCAATTAGCAGCATTCTTTAATGACCTTGTATTTGGTTTCAAGGTCTTACATTCACAAAGTATTTTACACTCAATCTTTCAACATTTCATCCCAGACATTTTACAAGCAATCACTGATCTAAATTGTACTGAATTATTCTTTACAGCACCATGTACTTAAAAGATATCAAAGTATTAAACATAGCAAAACAAACACTGGTATTTGATTATCTTATATAAAATGTATTCATTGCCATCCAAAAAGATAATGCAGATAGCAATTATGATAATAGTGCAGATTATAGACTACAGCACTCATAATTTACCTGCTATAATTTTACCAAGGCAAGCATTCTGTAAGTCTCCATACTGCAGGTCTATTTGCAAATTCACTGGTCAACCTGCTCAGGCTGATGCTGTATGTATTCATACATATTCAAATGAAACTAAGAAAAGTAAGAATGTGACTGTGAGTGCTTATTAGAATGCATGTCTCCCAGCAGATATATTAACAGGGAGCTCTGGGTTATTAGCACTGCCAGGGCAGACTGCAAAAAGGAGCATTGCCAGCCTTGCTGTCCTGGACAGGCTCAGGGCTGGGAGCAGCCCCTGCATGCTGGAATCATCCTGCATTTAGAGTCAAGACCTCCAATCCCAAATACTAAAGCTGAAAGGCTTTGCACCAGCCTGCTGGAGGGACTACCATGTGTTAAATGACTCCAATATCACAACAGAAAGCAGTGTCACAAGGCACTCTAGTGTGCACTGCAGAGATCAGAAACCTCTGAGTGTAATTTAAAGGTGGCAGTCTAAAAGGAGAAAAGAAAAAGGAGGGAAAAAGTAAGAAGGAAAAAAGTCCCTTCAGTTCTCACAAAGAGCTTTCTTAAAATTTGTGCTATTAAACCAGAAGTAAACCACAGAGAAAAGGAATTAAAAAACCAAATCCATTCTATTCTTAATGCCTTGGTGGACACTTATCATATTGGTCTTGTTGGCTCATGTTCCTGATTAGCTTGTCCTCAGCATGGTGGAGGAAAACTAACAAATCAGAGAAACAGAAAGATTTCACACTTCTCTTTCAAGACCTCTTATTAACCTCAGGGTTTTGTGTTGGGTGTTTGGGGTTTTTTTTTTTTTATTATTTTTGCCTCAGTTGAAAAGAAACTAAGAACAAAGAAAATGTCCTTACTCCACATCATTGTGTAGGCACCAGACTCTGTCAAAGTGATGTGCCTCTAGGATTTGTTACAGAAGCTGACACTTCAACAGGTTTTAAAATAAATTTTAAATAAAATGAGATGGAAAAGGAAGAAAGAGATTGTAGGGAATGATGCTCAGATAGATAAATGAGAGCAGCAACACTGAAGATTCCAGAAGAGCTAAGCTAAAGATCTCACACATTATTTTTTTCTAAGCAAGTGGAATTCACTGCTCAAAGGACAAGCTTTGTGAGACTGTTTACAACAGCCCAGCTGAGCCATTTGCTTGTCAGTGCAAGTGGCTCAATGCAGGGCATCTCTTCCAGCTAATCCCAGAAGCAGGACTCCTCTTTTAGAAAGGAAAAGCAGCACCACAACTTAATACACCTCCTGCAATTGTTAAGCCCCTCCTGGGTTCCTAATTTGAAGTACTCCTTTTCCTCACTGCTATTAGCCACAGTATTGTTATTATTTTTCCCATCTCTTTGCAAGGTTTTGGAATCTCTAAGTTAAGTCAAGCTGACCCACTGGGTTCACACATCAAACACCTCCTGCAGGTACCTCAGCATCAGTTCAGCAGGAAACCCTCCTGACCTCCCTGTTTATCTTCCTGAGGCAGCCCCAGGAGGAGCAAATTAAAACACTGAGGCAGCTCAGCTCCCTTGGCTGTGAAAGGGAACACTGAAGGCTGATATTTTCTGGTAGTTTTTTTTTATCCCTCAGGAAGATCCTCTCCTGCTTTTTCCCAAAGAATCTTGACTATATCCCAGGTAAGGAAAGAACTGCAAATATCAAACCATGCATGTAAGAAAGAAGAAAAAGGCAAAAAAAACCACAAAACAAAACAAAACAAACAAAAAAGAAGACCCAGTTTACTTTGGAATCAGTGTTAAGATATGACCCTTCATCTTTTAATAGTATTTGATGTAGTACCAATTTGGAAAAAAAAAAAAAATTAAAAAAATCTTTTTTAGACCAAGTATCCAAACATCTGCAGCCAGTTCAACAAAGGGAGCAGGACCTGTTTTGGGGACCTCTATCACAGAGCACTTAAATTTTAAATTTCTAAGGAAAATGAAACTCTGTTTTCTAGGTACAGTTCATGGCTACCTGAAACTACACCTCTGAGTAAGAATAGAAGAAAATTCACCTAATTTTGGTTATATATAGGATGATTCACTATGCATATTGACAACAACTGCTAGGTCCACCTCTGTGGTGGGTGCTGGCCAAATTGCCAGTGCACCCACTAGAATTATTTACTCATTTTTTTGCTGTGAGATAGGGTTAGGAGATGAGCAAAGCAGGCTAAAACTTTTAAGGTTATAAAGGAAAACTTCATTAACAGAAACTAAAAGAAAAAATAAGAAGAATCAGAATAAAACCTCCAGAACACTTTTGCTTTAATAGAACTCAATTCAGAAATAAAATGGGACTAATGTGCAAAAAGAAACAAAGGCAGCATTTTAGTAAGTACTCATCCTGAAACTTTATATTGGAAAATATTTCAAAAATCTTACATGATAGCGAGAGGCATGCTGTGAAATGACTTCACAGTGGTTTTGAAAGGTCACTCTGTGTCTTTAAGCATTGCAAATAGTAAAGTTGCAGCTTAGACTGAAGAGAACATAGAACTCCAGAGGAAGGTGGGCATTCCCTAGGGACTGATGAAGCCACCCAAGCACAGGAGATGCCTGACTCCACAGGATTCTCAGAGTATTTATCAAATTGCATAAGGTGCCTGTCTGCATCTTTTCATGTTAGTTATAAATGCCTCTGGGAATTTAGCACTGGGTACAGTATGGGAAACCCCCCCCCCCCCCCCCACACACACTAATAAACAACAAAGCCAATTAAAATGAGGCTTCCAAGCTGTATTTTGCTTTTTTTCCTTTCACATAGAAGATGTAATGTTTTACCTTCCTGAAATGAATATATTCTAGAAGGGCAAAGCATTGTATCCTACCCTTTCACTGGGCTGGATCTCAGAACACCCTCCAACAGTAATTAATGAGCATTGCCTCACTGCTCTTCTCTAACCTAGATAAGCATCAGCAATATTTCACAGAGCAGGGACTAGGGAGGCACAGGTGCTGAGTGCCTTGCCCAAGGTCACAGAGCAGGCTGTACCAGACTGGGACACCCAGCCACGGCTTCCAGAGGCGCTGCTGAAGGGATGCTGCTGTCTTCAATCACCAAACCTTGTAGATGCTCATGTGCAGCCTGTGAACATCTAAAATCCTTCTGAAGAGAACATCTTCCATTTGTCTGCTGTGCTGCCTGCAGTGGGGAGCAGAGCTGAGGAGAAGGGGAAGGGCTCAAAGGTGCCCAGCAGTGCTGAACCTTCCCTGCTCTGCACTGTGAGCACCTGAGCTCAGAGCTGTGCATGGCAGGAAGGGGAGGCCAGAGGGAATGAAGGTGTTGCACCACTCAGTAATCCTTCAAAAACCAAGAATTCTGGGCTGTATTAATCTTCCATCACCCATGTTGCTAGTTAGGCACCTTTCTTAAAAGTGGAAATAATGGCCACAGAGCAGTGAAGGGTCAGTGGATGTTGCAGGGACATGGCAGATTTGGGGGCTTTGTTCACATCTATTTCTTGGAAATGGGAGAATAATCTATAGCAAAAGAGGGAAAAAAAAACCCAAAACCACCTGTTCTATATTGTTAATATAATGACAGAGCTTGTTTCATTCTTCATCTGCTTGTCACCTGAACTTGGCAGACTTCAGCATGCCAGAAATGGAGAGAAGGCAGCCAGTAATTATCCAGGGCAACCCTCCCATCTTACTGATAGGAGAGGCAGAAAACAGTATATCTATATATCTATCTATCTATTGAAAGAAAGTGGCTGCAGCTTCATGACAATATGTTTCTGTTATTATGACACATCAAAAGTTACCAAAACCATCAATTTTAATCAGTATTTTTCAAGCAAGAATAAGGAATATGTGTATTCAGTCATGTTCTTTGTTAGCTGCATTTTGTCCCCTGTTACCCAAATAGTGCTGTGTCAATATTGTGGGTACAGTTCAAATGGGATTAAAGCAGTTTTTGCATAAAGGTAAAGCAGAAGGATTTTGTTTGATCTATTTCTCATCTACTAAGAGTTTTTGATACACATATTTATCCTCCTTTAGCAGTTCCATGATATCTTTCCATAGTTTATTAAAAAGTAAGAAGACTAATTAAGCATCACTTTGAAAATTCATCATCTGCTAGGGGGAGAAATGTTTCCAAATATCATGGAATTACTGTTTTCCATATTAGAAAAGTGACAGTGCCTGACAGAGATGAGTTTTCAGCTCTTTGACTGCTCTAGCTGTAACCAGACTGTAGCTGTTGGCGTTATTTACCATTGTTTACCACAAGCTAACACTTTATTCACAAGAATAGTTCCCCATAAATACAAGCAGGGATGCCAAAAAATTAGATTTAAGGCCCTATTGCCTGTAACTGAGCTCTTTATGAATAAGGATGACTTGCAAGAGCACAAGGTGCCCAAGGAGATCACTAAATCAAAACACAGACTCAACCCCAAAAAGGAATGTATTATAATGAGAACAGGAGCAAAGTAAACAGGGCAAACATTTGGAGCTGGAGGAGAGTGGTAACTGAGAGTAAACTGCACCTCCCACATCCTCAGTGTTGTTGAAAGAATCAGCTTTGCCTGTTGCTGGGAGGAAAGCTGGAATATTGCTTCATTAGCACTGCCCCATGGCCTCATCCCCTCCAGAATTCCTCCAGAATAACCCTCTCCTCACCTTTTGAGAAGCAAAGGGTGGCGGCAAACAGTGACTTCCAGCAGATTTCTGATAGCAGAGATTTTCTCTTAATCAGGAGAATTCCCCAGAACACTTCTCAGATTATTCTAAGCAGACTTTGCACTCTGTGACTCCACTTGCATCTCATAAACTTGCCTAGTAAATTTAAGAATTTGGTGCTGAAAAGATGTGAATCATCAAAATGAAATGCTGAAAAGCCTTACAGGTATAGAAGACAATAAAAATTCCCCTTGTAAAGTCCAGAGATGCTACATTAGTCTATGTAACAGGGCAAAATTCACAGAAAATAAATTGCAGAGGTTGAAAATGGGATCCCTAAGAGGATATTCTTTGACAGGCAGTAAGGGGATTAGTATAACAAATGTGAGGTTAGGGTAGTTGCATTTCAAGCCTTCATGGTTTTGTTGAGAGGAAAAACCTACAAGCTGACCTTGTGGCTGGATTACTGGGGCAGGCACTGGATCTGAGGTAGAGTGATCACAAAATGGTTTTTACTGGTTTGTACTCATTTCCAAGAGCCCTGGAATTCGAGCATCCGTGCTAAGAACCTACAGGAAGCAGAAGTGTGGGACAATGAGGAGAGAGTGGGATGCTGCTGGATTATCCTGGTTGATAATGTGCCACACCCATTCTCCAGTCCACACATCTTAGTGACAAAGAGGCAACTTCACAGTGAGAACAGTTTTCCCACAGCCAAAGTGGAAAACTGGACAAAGTCCCAGCTCCTGCTCTATTTGTGTGGTTTGGTTTTCCCCTGAAAACAGATTCATGGAATAGAAACCAAGCAGGAGACTGGGGAAGTGTGGCTGGACCTTTATATTAAGAGTTATTCCAGATCCTTCAGTTCAGGTGATGCTTTTGATAATGCATCACAGGTTACCAGCACTAAAAAAAAATGCATGAGTGCCTTATGTCTGATAAAATATTTAATATCACTGTACTAGAAACCCTAATTACATGTGGAGAGTTTAAAGAGAACCATCCAGATTGGATAGTGACAATTAACCAGCTGTGATGGGGAACAAAGGGAAAATAGCCTGGACTAAGGAGCAAATAGCAAAGGCATTTACATAATTTACATACATCCAGATCATTTGTAAATCAGAATTGGGAAATGCCAAAGCTATTAGCCCCACACAGTGTCACCAGGCATTTGTGTTTCTATCCAAAACTTGATTCTGAAGCAATATACACAGGTGTGGGTAGGAATGAAAGTCATCCAGAACTCAAGGAACTCCAGATGTCATAAATAAGAGAAAGCAAATTTATATTTACAAGATTAAAAGTTCCCTGTCAAACTATAACCACTCAAACACATTACATAATTTATTTTGGTTATGTCTGAAAGGTTTGTATATTGATATTGAACATTTCCTGAGAAGGTTTTTTAAAAATGGTCTCTTAGCTGCTTGATAACTTCCCATTGAGACAATTCAAAGAGTCATAGTTAGTAAGGGCACAGCAAACTTAGTCTGAAAGAGTAATCAGAGTGGAACCATTTACCCACTCTGTATAAAGAATATTTCTTACCTCTCATTGACTGTCCAATGTTTGATTTAAAGCAAGATTTTTTTTCCTCAATTTGATTTGCAATTGACAAGATCAAGAAAGACATTTTCATTCTTTTTTTTTCCTATGGAAATTTTCTGCCTTTTGTATTATCTTCAAATGCAGGATCATATTCCTTTCATCAATTCATAATTCAAATAATGCACCCTTTCTTCTCTATGGGCTTACACTGCAACAATGCACATTAGTTAGAGATGTCAATGTGTGCTTTATTACAAAAGTCAAACTAGGCTTTATCCATAATTTTCTAAATCTCATTAAAGGGTCTTTCATACTGCAGATGGGATAAAGCAGCACTTTCTAACTGGTGCAGTGAATCTATTGCCATGGGCAGCTCCAGCAGATGACAAAGGAATGCCTTGGGGTGAGCCTGCTCAAATGCAGATAAGGTGCCCTGCAATGAATCACTGTCCTCTGCAAGGGACTGGCTTGTTAATAAAAGGTCAGGGATCACAGCATCACTATTTTTCCAGCAGAAAGAGAAACAGGGACTGGATTTTCTTTATAATTTTTTTTTCCTTTCCTCCTCACTGAAGTGCTCTCAAGCATCCATTTGTGTTCCCAGTGTCTCAGGTTTGCAGATGAGCACTGCCTTTTGACAGCACTATGGTGTGATGCATTTCTAACTACCAGGGCTGCCACCCAGCTGGGCTGCACACATCTCACTGCTCTGCAGCTGTGACTCAGCTCCACTTTTAAGAAGAACACATTTATTAAGTAACACATTTCTCAGTAACACAAAGCCTCCATTTTAAAAATTAGGCTAATACCAAAATCTGTGCCTTGGAGGACATTTCCAATCAAGGATTATCCTCTAGGCCTGTCAGTTATGGCATTTTTATTACACTTGACTAATTCCACTACATTTTCTGAGTGAAAACATAATAATAAAGGTTTCTCTATATAACTTACCAATTTATATGTGGCAGTCAAGGTGAAGTTTCCATTTGAAACTTCTTTAGCCTCGGGCTGTAATTCAGCAAAGAACTTAAGATCATGATCAAGTGCTTGCAGCAGCAGATTTTGGTGGGTGCATATGGGCTGCACAGTCATTTCACAACCTAAAATTCCATAAACACCAATCACAGCTAGTTAATTCTTCTAATTTAAGTTTCCATCTGTCCAGAAGTCTGGGGATACCCCAAACACTCTGATATGCTGTTATCACAATAATTTACCTGTGGGAGTCCAATTGGGTAAAATGGAGCAGGGCTTACCTAGGCTCCCTACACTGAGGGCATAAATCTAAGACTCTGGGAGGCACTGTTAAAAAGGAAGGCTTTAGACAAGGTCAAGCCCCTAAAAAGACAGTACTGGCATAAGAGCTCCAGCTAGCCAGGAAATATTTCCCAACATCATATATAGTTGGTTTAATCCTGTTTAAAATTATCAAATGCACTCTAGGCAGCCTGCCCCCAGAATAAAACAATCCAAATCACATAGACAACCAGGTTATCCCAGAGATAATCCTTATTATTGCATCTTGCAGCAATTCTTTTTTAAAGTGATTCAAAAGGATGAGGGCTGTAGAAGTCAACAGGATAAACAGGAAACCTTTCCTGAGAAACCTTCTTGACTGACAGATGGGAGCAAAGGGGAGATGCAGAAGAACTGGGATTCCAAGGGAAGCATCTGGTCACTGCTGAAAGGATTTTATCAAGAGTGGAGGATTAGATTTCATTAACCTACACAGATACACTGGGTACAATTCACCTCAGCAGAGCAGTACATTTTACACTGTAGCAGACTTACAAGACTGTTGAAGTGTTGTGTGGGTTTTGTCCCGATATGAAATTCTGGGAAGAAAGGGAAATAATAAAGGAGAATCTTGAAAGGTGGTTTCTCTCACCTGCTTTTCAATTTTCTTGTTAGAAACTTATATTACAGCCCCAGCTCATCTGACCTCATCCTTTCCCTAGAGAAATCTCACCATTTCAAAAGGATGTTTCTTGGCTGGCCAGCTATTTATTATGTAAGTAGAGAACACACTCCTCACAGTATTTTATGTTTCTGATACCTAAGAATTGCCACAGAATGCCAGCATTGCAGTCTAGAAAGGAATGGCAGGGGAATCTCTCATTAAACCTCCTTTGGTCTCAGTAAAACTGTGGGATTAATCACTTGGAATGGCAGCCATAAGAGCCCATGCCAGAAAAGAAGGGTTAACACTTTTTTGGGGACTGTATTTGTGCTTTCTTTGCTCAGCTCCCTCCAGCACCTGGGGACATTGCCCTGAATTGTTTTATAGCAGGTAAAACAGTTTGAGTCTCTCTTGCAGTCATAGCTGAACAAAAGTGGTGCAAAATTTTAAGAGAACAAATTGACAGCATTTCCAACACCCTTCTGCGGATGACCACACCTGTGTGAAGGGGAAAGGTATGCAGTGAAGTCCTGTGAAATTCCCCTGTACTCCAAATATTGAAATATCTGTGCTTCCCACAGAGGGAGGGAGACATCCCTGCCACTTTTCCTACTTAAAATTTCAGGATTGGAAATTCGGAGGAACATGCAATCTACAGCACACTGAACTCAATTCTCATTTATCCAATGCTCCATTTCCACCAGTCTGCCAGCTGAGAGGGCTCTGCAGCAGGAGTAATTACAGCTCTGCACACTTCATGGCCCCATTATCCCAACAAAGTGGAGGAAAGAACCTCTGATGCAGAAGGAAATCAGGCCTACTTATTGTTTAATACAGTGACTTTAATATGGTTGTGTTTTATCTTCAATTCTGTCTGTATATCTCAGTCCTCTCCTGTGCTTTTGCATGGTATTGCTTGATACTATAGTCAGTCTTCCTGGAGAACTGCATGTTTAATAAAATATCAGAATGTTAGAGGTGAAGAGTAAGCTCTTAATTCAAGTCACATCCTGAGTGACAGGGGAATGAAAGCCTATGTGTTTTGAACTTGGGCCATTTCCATTCTTTCAGATACATTTGTGGTTCTGCTCTGACTTCAGGTCTGCTCTCAGTGCTTTACTCATCAACAGCAGCTCCACATTCACTGCATGGTGGAGATTTCTTAACTCAGCTCCTGTGGCATCTCAAAGTTTTGAGATTATTTGATTCTCCTTTCTGGCAATATTCCTAGCTCTTGTCCTCACCAGCTTTAGTAACTAACAAACTAAGGAAAAAAGTTATTTTCTCCCTTTTAATAATCTTACTGCCATCACCCAATTGATCATCCTTCTAGTTAATAGGAAAATTTCTGGAGTTATTTGGCATTTATTCCACCATACTGCATTTTGGAAAGTTCCCTAAAACTGTAAGATAAAATGCAGGTATGCTGGGACAGGCTGCAGCTAATCATACCAAGGGATTGAGATACCAAGGGAAATGTTCCAGGTAACCACCTCAATAAAGCTCAAAGTGTCCTTGGAGCTTTAGGTAACATAGCAGGGATTCCAGGCAAACATGACAGGGATACCATATCTACCAGTTCTTGGGAAGCCTTTGGGATATCTCTGAAAAGCTTCAAAAAATTCCTAGAAAAATTCTAGATCAGTGACATCCTTGAAAAAAATCTTCAGTGAGAAATTATTAGAAAGCTCTGAAGAAACTCTAGAAAGGTTTTCAAGTGGGAAGTTACTAGAAAACATGAGGGATTTCCCCAAAAGTTTATACACTAAGGAATTCATGAAGAATAAAAAGCCCAAAAAAAACCCCAAATGAAAAGTCAAGGAGAAATTCAAAGAAAGCAGTAGGGAATTAATATATTTTTAATTTTCTGGAGCGACATACATCTGAGGTTTGGCATCTTTAAGGAAAAGGGAAAAGTTATTCAGCAATGAGAATAAAGAATAAGAGAGGATGGAAGGGTAAATGACTAATTAAGAACAGTTAGTTACCAATGCTAATACAGCATTCCTCATTGCTGTGAGAGAAATCCATTAGTTGCAATCGTCTCCACAGTGACTTTGCAGGATCTTTATCTCTTCTCACCACAGAATCCCACTGTGTTGCTGTGTCTAATCCTGCTTTCCAGTCTCTTTGGGGGAAGCCCACAAACCCAGTGATGTGTTCCTAAATCTGACAGAAGTGTGAAGGTGGCTTGAAAGTACTCTGACCATCGAGTTTTTCCTTTACACCACTGTGGGCACTGCTGAAGGCTCATGGAAATCCAACCCGGGTTTTTCCCAGGCTGTTGGCTTTCTCAGCTCCAGCTCAGACCTTTCCCAGGTTGGGGACTTTTCTCAGAGAAAAACAAGAGAAGGAAGAGTGAATAACACAGATTAACACCTGGTGTTGATCACAGAGCAGTGTGTGTCTCTTGTTGTTTTGCAGAAGGCATGTTTTCAAAGAGGTGTTGCCTTCTTGGACCAATGAGTCTTTCTACTTTGTTCTGTATAATCTATCCTATATAAATTCCATGGCTTTTCAATAAATCACTTCTTGCTGCTTAGAAGAAGTTGGGTGTGTGTTGCTGCATTATTCACCATTCCTAATCAGACAGTGATACAGCACCTCTGTGCCAGGTCTAGTTTTTGATGAAGATCAGTGTTAGTGCTGTGTAAACACTGTACTTCATGGTTTGTAAAATATTTTAATGGCCTTGGTGATGCTGCAGCCAGAAAGGGACCTTTTATCAAACAACTGTGCTGAGGAAAGAAACCTGACTGCAGTGAACTCAAAGGTGAGGAAGGGCCCTACTTGAAAAATCTGAGTTGGCAGCATAAACTGTTTTAAAAATAAAATGTGAGGGAAAGCATCTTGGAGAAAGGATCAAGAGGAGCAGGTGCTCTGCATTACCCTGGGCCATGGCAGCACCACACATGCACACAGGGAGGGGTCAGGGGCTGAACTGCTCCTGGGTGACCCCTCTGCAGGACCTGACCTGCAGATTGGAGTGATGGCTCAGGGGACAGCTCCTGACCTGAAACACAGGTCAGCATGAGGGTAAGCACCTCCAGGAGGGATTAACTTCCCCTACCTGGAGGGCAGCATACTCCACCCAGGTGCTGAATAGGTGATTCACAAACTGGAGTGCACCCTAATTCACAGTGAACCTCAGTGAGCCCCAGGAAACATCACCCACCCCTCTGCAGGTGAGGCAGCTCACACCAGCACAGCCTACCTCTGTTTCCACAGGAAAACTCCATGAGCAAGACCTAACACTGCCAGAAGACAGAACATTCACCCAGTGTTTGTCAGGGGAAAACAGATCAAATCCACAGGATTTCCAATTTCACTGGAAGCTGTATTTCTTACAGTGTCAAATGATTTGGGGTTCAGCTGTGATGGACTTTTTACTTCTGAACCCATCACCCCAAGGGACTACTTGGATGCTGGCAGAAGAAATAAAGCACAGGTGAAAGAACTGCCTCAGCCAAGCAGAGCAAAAATGCCCTGGCACCAAGAGCCAGGCAGGTTCTGCAAAGCTGGGTTATTTTCTGGGGGGAAAAAAAAGAAAAAAAAAACAGAGCTATTTTCAGTTTTATTTTCCTAAAGAATAATAAGTCTTGTGCTAGAAGCCTATTAGCACCATCTGTGATTTAAATGTCTGTAGGAAACAGACTCAAGAATGAAGGACATGAATTCTACAAGGCATATTCATTGAAATCTATTTCTGTGATGCAAATGGAATGCATGTGAAAGCTTTGCTTCCTGCAGCATCTAATGGCTCATATCTGACAATTCTGCTAAAGAACAAGGTAATTAATTATCATGCCAGAAAATATTGTAGTGAGGCTGCCCTTCTACATTTTCTCTATGCAGGCAGTTCCACACCAGTTGTTCAGTTGTCCCTGTGCAATATTTGAATTTTTTTTTTTTTTTAAAGCAGCCTCACAAATAAAATTAGTATTTCAGCTTAAAATGAAAACTAGAATGGAAATGTATTGTTGAAAGGCCAATGCTTAGAAGTATGGGGAGGCAGCTAGCAGAGGAACAGAAAGCACTGGGGAGCTGATGAATGGTGTAGATATCTTGGCTTTGGGAGACCAAAACCCACAGAAGTTCAAACAGAAATGTGAGGGACAAAGGAAAGGGAATGGTGTCATTTGTTTTAAGGAAGCCATGTGAGGCTGCACCTGCAGAGATTGTAGTTAAGCAATATTGATAAGAAACATGAACAATGTGGTTATTGCTTGGCAGTAGAAAGTTCTGTTCAAAGCTGTAATCCTGTATAAAATGAGCTCTGTAATCACTAACTTGACTTGGGCATTCCCTGAAGTCCCCTCTCATCAATCACCCACAAGAAGTGATTTCAGGGTAAAAAGCAGCATGAAGGTTCACCTCATCCTGTATGAAGAGATAAAAATATCTTTCTTGTGTTCTGGTCCACTACAGGTTCCCTTTTCCAAATCTTGCTAACTGCATCCTGGGAAATAATTTCCTCCACACACATACGTATATATACATGTATCTATATTGCATTTTATGAATAAAAACTCAGATCTGTGCTCCCAGAACATCACAGAAAGTTCTTTATAGCAATTTCTTATTCTGATTTGCCTCAGGTCTCATATTACATTTAAGTGTGTAAATGCTCTAACTTCATAGGTACACGTTCTAATACTACACCATCCTGAAAGCACATCTATGAGGCAAAGTGGTGAGGAATTAACAATTAAAAAACAACAACAACAACAAAAAAGAGAAAAAAAAAGCAAAATAAAAAATATTCTGATTTATCTCCGTTCAAACAAATATAAGTTCTATACATAGTATATATATATTTTAAAGTATACTTAAGGCAGGCAGTAAAAATACACTCTTCCATGCACAGTTCATGTTCTCCCATCTAGACTGTTTCTCAGTGCAGAAAAATCAGGAGCAATGGCCTTGACTGTAGATATTTCAACAGTTTTGAGCTCCCAGTCATTCCTTCTTAAACTGATAGGAATTTGCAAGGAATTGTCAGTTAATTCCAGGATTTCCTGTTGCACTCAGGAAGTCTCTCATGCTGAACATGTTCCTAGTCCAGGCTCTGGTGCTCTCCTGTGCTGGACTATTGTGGACATGATCCACCAGCACAAGACAGGACTCAGATCAAAAGATTCCCTCCATTCACAACCCTTTATAACTAATTTAGCACCAAAAACATGTCACCAATTCCCTGTTTGCTGCACCATGCATGACACATTTTATAGGTGGAACAAAAAAAAAGACAGGAGTGTTGAACAAGAACCAGAGGATTTGAATGCATGAATCACTGAAAATGGTTGCTATTGTGGTTACTAAATCCTCTACTGCCTTTTTTCCCCCCTCAAACAGACTAAATATAGAAATGTTTCACCTACTGTAGCACCATTATGGTGGAATAACAACAACCTTCCTCCTTGCCCTGGTCTTCCTTGTCCCCTTCTTTACCAATTGCTGTCACTACAGCTCAGTTAAATACTTACAGAGCCTTCCTCACAATACTGGAATTCCAAAGTAATTCCTGACCACATCCATAAATTATGGAGCCCTCCACTTGCTCCTGGATCTCTGGGGGAAAGTAACCAGTGAGTTTATGTATGAATGCCCTGCACAGGGGAAAACAATTGAAATAAATGGGTGTAACTTAAACTTGTTGGTCAATTCCTGTTTGTTTTATGTGTCTGAACTGTTCAGCTCAGACAGGACAGCAGTTGCAGGCAGAATTTTCAAGGAGAATTCTCTGCCTGGCATCTTAAAGATATCCCTGCTAATATCAACCATTACTTTTGCATTGACATTGATGTTGATGAAGTGACTTGTCCAATGCTGGAGGCTCTAAAATGGATGATTTCTGTGTGTAACCTGCCAGAAATACAGAATATTCTCTTTGGTGTTTCACAGAGCAATACTGCCACAGAAATACACATTATGAAGCTGTTTCCTTCATGGTAACAAGTGGTGTTTTAGGAGGAAAGGAGGAAATCCACACAAAGGCAAGACCATAATTCCAAGGAATTCCTAATGAGGAAAAAGGGAGAAACAAATGAGAAAGACTGGGAAATAAATGCAAAAAAAAATTTATTGCAGTGCTAACAGATTGAATGAAATGTGGTGGAAAATGCAACAAATTGGGAAAGAAATATTGAACTTCTCAGCTGCTCAGATAGATATGACTAATATTTATAAATTGGGGATGTATGTAATTCCAGTCAGCTGGCAGCAGATAAAATCCTAGAAAAGACAAGGCTTTTAGTAACCTTTTCACCAGTTAGCAGGCCACTGATCCCTGAGCTCTTTTGACTTGATCTGCTAACTCACAGACTGCTGTGACTTAGGATTTTACTTAACTTTACTTTTTCCTAGTGACATTTTACATTTTTCTACTGAAGAGGAAAAAGAAAGAGTTTAACGTGCTTTTACTATATGAATGTAGAAATTGTAATAAACTCATTTATAAATGATTGTCTGTAATGCTGCTGTACAGTGCATAAAGAAATCTAATTAACCATAGTGAGTCTAGCAGTACTTTACACTGTCAGTCAAGAGAGCTGCACTACATGATGAAGTTATTATGTCTCCTATTTGCTCTATACACAAATCAGCATTTTGGATGGTTATTACCATGATCCCTTTACAGGCTGAACTTCACCTAAACTAAAACACACACCAAATGGAATGGAATCTAATTGAATAATGTAATACTAGCCTCAGTCCATTTCTCCCCAATCAAAGATGTAACAGCTATGGTAATACTAATTATTAATGACTTGCAATTTTTCAAACAGATTTTTTAATAGTTGAGTTAGGATACCCACCAGCCTGTAATTTTAGAATTGTCTTTTATTTACTGGGATTAGAGATTTCAATAAGTGATGAATGCCTAATGCACATAATAAATGTTGGCAAAAGATGGTTCCTGTATTCTGTATCTCCAGCTCAACTGAAAAATTATTATTATGGTTCTATTCAATTGCAGGGCATTTAAACAGCACAAACATCTCTAACCCCAAATAAAAGTCCAATAGCTCTGCAGAAAAACCCATGCAAATTCATGTGAGCAAACCATACAAGAAGAGCAGATTGGTGGCTCTTGGCTTTGGTAAAGGTGAGTGTATAAGAGATGACTGACATGAAGAAGTAATAACATAGATCATAGATAGTGTGGATAGATAATTTTAATCCCAGCCCATGGGATTTCCCTCCTGGACACACAAGCAGGCAGGACCCTCTCCCTGTCCCACGGTGAGGGGCCATGTGTGGCAGGGATTGGCAGTGCCAGAATATAAAAACCCTCAGGCATCTCAACCTCTGGGGCCTCCAGCTCCCAAAAAACAGCCTGACTGCAATCAGGAGTGTCCAGTCACCACGAGTGACCAAGGGGTCAAAATCTGTCTGGACATCCCTGCTGTTCTCAGTCGTGTCATTTGCCTCTTTTCCCCTCAGCAAAGTGCTCTGAGCTGATCCAAGACACAACCAAAGCTTTATCTTAATAATTTGCTGAAGTATTTCACTTGATGAAGACTTCTGCTGGGGCCAAATTAGTCCATACATCTCCAACACTTAGTTTAGTTTACCACATCTATTATTGTAATGAAGAGGAAAAAATTCATACTGTTGCTAATAAAGTGATGTAAAATGTTATGCATTTAGTTCCAAACCTTTTCCAAGTATTTATTTTTCCTTGATGCAGATTATAACTGAAATTGTGCCCTGTATATCCAGTTTACTCATATTAAATTAGGGTTTTTCTTTCAGTGATTAAAGGCACAAGGACAGAAAGCAAATCGTGGGGCACAAAGTAACTTGTTCATGAAGGAGTTAAAAGTGCTCATCAAAAGGAGCACTTCGAAAACACAGGAAAGTCTGATCCATCACTTAGCTGTGGGCTTATGTGACATTTACAACAAGCATGTATATTTTGAGATAGTTGACAATGACATCTTTATGTTTTTGTTATCAAAGCTTCCATCTTACAATCCCCTTTGGTCCTGAGTATTGTTAAAAATGTGCCAGGGTTATGGCTGTTCATACCTTTCCTCTTCTAGGTGTTACAATGATCAGAGAAGAGCAAAGTTTTATGATCCCTTCAAGGTATTTGAAAATGACATTAAATGACGTTTATAAAGATTCCTAAAAGTCAGAAGAGTCTTCTTTTCTTTTTGTGGGCTTGTTCTCACCCTTTTGAATTGTGATAGATGCCAATTCCTCCACTCTCCTTCCAGAAAAATACAAAGCATGAGTTTCACATGTCCCATAAATCCACTGGTAGCACCTGCAGATCAGTCATGATGGACTCCTTGCAAATAACAGCTTTTCTTAGGACTCACATGGTATTTATCACCAGAGCTTGCTGGAAGCATTATCTGCTGCATTTTTACATCTTTGGGAGAGTAGTGCCATTTTACAGAGCAAAAGTGAGGGAGATGAAACCCATTAAGAAGAAGGCATGAGCACAAGCAACTCATTTCAGAACTGGGAAGATTTAGAGGAAGGAGTTAGGGGAGAAATGTTTTCTTCTGCAAATGAACACAAAAGTTCAGTTCCCACTGGAGCTGAGGAAGTGCCATTCCAGCAGCAGCTATTCCAGTTATTGACTATAAACTGCAGTTGTGCTGTATGAGACACTAAAAAACCCCAAAATCTGAGGGCTTGGTCTCTTTCAAGCACATGAATAATTTCATTTGCTCAACTACTTTTGTGATTAAAGTAAACCAGCTGAATTGAGGCCTAATTTCAAAGGAAATGTGCCAAAAATCAAAGGGTGAAACTCCCATTCACTTTAATGGTGAGAAGCTCAGACCCACAATTGCTACTTTAGAAACATTTGCAACATGTGAGAAGTTGCATGGAACAACATTTAATGTTGAGCATATTAATCTCTGGTTTCACAGTATTCATACTAACTGATTTTGCTTAAAAAAATAATACTGGAGGAGCAAGGTATTTTCTTGCAGAATAAAAATCTGTTTAAAGAAAACCTTAGCTACAAAATGTTAAAAAATCTAGAGAGACAATAAGGGTACTAGCTACTAAGCATGCTTCTCTTCCTTCTTAATTGTTATTCATAGCTGCAGAAAAAGACAATGTATTTGCCAGAAAAAACAAAATGGTTCATGCATTAACACAGAAAAACAGCAACTAGAAACAGGCAAAAATTTCAACAAGCTTGTGTCTCAAATTCCACACGTGCACAAACCAAACCTTCTACACAGAGAGAAGCCAAGGAATGTAACTTTTTTCCTAGATGTTCCTCCTTTAGGTTCTAGAACAAAGCTCAGGAGAGAACAATTTCTAATGAGCTCATGCACCCTGGGCAGTCACACAGGAATCAATGTGTGCTCAGAATTTACCTTTTTGATGACAGAAGTCCTGGTGGCAAAACTTAGCACAATGGGAAAAGTGGCAAAATACCTCTTACACTCTAGTGGAAACATGAGTATTCAACTCAACCCACCCCAAAAGCAACATGCACTTAAAATTTCCAGCACAGCTTGGCTCACACATCCAGAATATTACTATGATACTGCAATCACCATTTCCAAGAATTTATATTAAACAGGCACCAGGTGACAATTGGCTGTCAAAGTCTGTAATGTGGAACCAGTGAGATCCATTTCAGAAAATTCTTCAAGATGTGTGTTCTTTACTTTTATAGTGAGATGACAAAGAATTCTCAATATCAAAAAATACATATTGCTTTTGATCTTTTAATTAATTCAAGCTTGCAAGAGATAAGGATGAAGGCAGAGAAACAGAAAGCAAAAAATTCTCTTCCCTGCTTTGTAGCTACTGCAGGGTTGAAGAAATAGTCTCCCTCACACCAAGAGAAGTTGCCTGAACGTGGCAGAAATGGTCTTGCACAGGTTCTGGGGCAAGGTGCAATTACAAACAGTGTGGGAAAGTGGCCACTTGTGACTGCTGATAAAAGAAAGGGTCACAGAAGAGGCACCAGGAGAGGCCAAATAGCCCTGCTGGCCTTAATGACCCTGCTGGAACACTGAGAGTTTGGCACAGCTTCCACCTGCCCATAATCTCTGAGGTGAGTCAGCCAAAAGCTGCATTGAAAGAATGTCCCTTCTCATCATCCACCTCTCTGGGACTACACTGCAGTCAGTTAGTACAAAAAAAATCCAATCCCCAAATTCTGTCTTTTCATCTTTTTAATTATTTTTAACAGGCAACTTTCCTAATCTACTCCCCAGTTGTGGAAAATACAAAATATGATATGAAATATGAATACTACAAGGACTCTAATCACTGTACCACCTGAAGTATACATCATGACACTAGCCAAAAAAAAGAAAAAAAAAAAAAAAAGGTTTTCCCACACTATGTTCTTACTCAGAAAATCCCAAATCTTCAGCAGGGCAGGAGTGAGGAATGGCAGCAACCCCTTCCAGTGACAGAGAGGAAGCCACAGTTCAACCTGTTTTCTCAGAAGTTCCCCAGTTCAGAATAATTTCTACAATTGATCTTTCCTGATCCAAGCTAATTTTGAGCCAAATGACTCAAGTGCTGGCTCCTCTGAGCACGTATGAACCTGTCTTGTGTTGGTACAAAAACCTTTCAGCACATGGACTGAGTAAATACCTTTTAAACTCTGTTCACAGAGCCAAAAAGATGTTTCTCTGTAAATCTGGCCTGAAGAAACTTGGGTGTCCAACTTGTAATTAATATATTGAATGCTTCTAAACTGCTGGAAATCCCAGCTGGAAATCTGAGACAGTAAAATCCTCACAACTGAACTACTCAAACATGCTTCAGAGACCTGTGTCTGAATCCACTTTGCAGTCATTTTAACTTCCAGACATGAGTAGTCAGTCTCAATGACTCCAGTATAGCTTAAAGGTTGCCAAGATTAAGTTTAAGAAGTTTAGCCAACTGTATAAATAGGAATGGAATTCAAATAAGGTTAGTAAATATCAACCTAGTGAGTTACAGGAGTTTTGAATGGAAACCTCTAGAATAAAAAGAAAATGGGTGCTGCAGGCAGAATTTTTATGTTTGGAATGTCCCTGCAGTGTAGACAGCAGTGATGCTCTGCTCCTCTCCCAAACACACCCTACCACATTCAACCATTTCCCTTGGCATCAGACTGTGCCAAATTCTGCACTGAAAGCTGATGCAAACATCATCTCAGTCTGCAGAAATATTCCAATTGATTTCAGTGGGCTTTGGAACAGGGCCATATTGACATTCATTCAACTTCATTGAACTAAGTTTTCCTGGGGAGCTTCAGGAGCCAGTATGGGCATAATGACTTCAAAACCAAGCATGAAGGCCACTGAGAGTTAAATCACACCACAGCAAGGAAATGACAGCAGAATGAATTCATTATTGTTTATTTAGATTCAAAAACCCTCAAGTTTCCAAGTTCACTTCCAGGTGAAGGAAACTTCCAAGATGTCTTCTATCCCTCAAAGATTTTTCAGACTAAGCCACAAACTACTTATTCATCACAGGCCACTGAAATAATTATAAGGTTTGTGTGAGGATGATAAGCTTACTAAAAACATGCACAAAATTTAACATATTTGGGACTATTGGCTATCTGCTAGCAGCGAACACCAACTACTTAATTTGTTTTTCTGCCATTAAACTCATATTCAAGTCTCACTGATCATCAGTAGGAATTAAACATGAGCTTGCCCTTAGGATTTGGCATTCTCTCATAACCAATTCAGTTCTTTGCTGACCTAGTGGTCAACACATCCTTTTACAACAGGTCATCTCACTTGTCTGAGACATTTATTTGCCCACATGTAATGAATGCCATAATTTCAAGGAGACTAGTTTGGGAACAAGGATGACTGTGTAAATATACAAGACAAGGTCCCTTTGGGACTTTATTATGTTCTGGATTGTGATGCTATTGTAACAAATTATTTGGGAAAACCCAAAAGAGAATTCACAGGCAAATCCTTAGAAAACATGAATCTGTTTGAATAAAGGAGTTTAGTAAACAACAGTGGAAATCTTTACTGAGCATTTCCTAGGTGTGCTTCCATACAGCTAGACTTGAGATAGATAATGCCACTCATACCTTCTGTAATCCCAGAACAGGAGATCTTAATCTGGATTTTAGTAAGGCATAAAAAAGAGAATTGCATAGAATACTTAAAAGTTGGGTATTAAAATGATACTCAGTATTCTGCAAACCTGTCAGGGAAAGGATTCCCTCCTGCTACACAGCCCCACTGTTTAATGAAAGTCCATCAATACATTGTCCATAAGCCTTGAATGACAATGCCTCATGTCCAGACTCACTAGTCTCACTATAATAGCAGATAATAACAGATAATTGGATAGAATCCTGAGTCTCTTTGTAAGCCTTAAGCAGAGATGGGAGTAAACATCAGCAGAGACTGCTGCAGTGCAAAAAGCACTTGCACTACCCTGGGAACCAGCAGAATGAACACAAGCATCACACTGACTATTAAATGCCTGCAGTCTAATTCTTCCTTTCAAAGCTGGTGATTTTGTCCCATCCATTTGCTCTGAAGCACTCAAGGATTTTTTGATCTGCCACAACTAAATACCATCAGGTATATCTGAAACCTGGGAGCTCTACACATTTCTCAGAGACAATGGAAATAATGTAGCTGTGTAGTTTCTTCTCTTCAAGGTGCTTTCCTTCCCCATTCAGAGATCCAGACGTCCTCCTTTTGCTAGAATCCATGCCAAGGTGCACTTTACAAGTATGCACAGGTTTGAGAACTGTTTACAAACCAATCTGTTTTCAGCCTATTCTGCATGCATCCCCCGCCGGAGTGTTTGCAATATGACCTCTGCACACCTGCCAAGAGCCGGGAGATCAGTTTGATACCCAGAGCATCTCCCTCCCTCCCCCTCGCCGTGATCATCGAAGGCATCCGCAGTCGGAGCGGTGGCACCTGCTCACACCTGCCCTGAGCCGGGGCTCTCGTTGGCAGCCCCGAGCCCCTCTCCCGTCCCGTGTTCCCGGCACACACCCAGCCCACGGCCCCGCTCCGCCAGCAGCTCCCCACCCGCAGCCAGGCAAACTCTCCCCGCTCCAGCTGCGCCTCTTTTTTATTATATGTTTTTATTATTATTTTTCCTGAGGTGGCGGGGGAGAGCAAAACCAAACTGGCCGCACATTTTGAAACCCAAGCGAGCAGCATCCTCTGGAATGCCGAAGACAGCCCGGCCAGCCAGGGGCCCGTGGGAGTGGCTCGGACGTGTCTCCCCTTCCACCCCCGCTCCGGCGCATCCCGCTCCCAGCGCATCCCCGTCCGAGCGCATCCCGCTCCCAGCGCATCCCGGTTCGGGCGCATCCCGCTCCCGGCTCATCCCGCTCCCGGCGCATCCCGGTCCGAGCGCATCCCGGTCCCTGCGCATCCCTGTTCGGGCGTATCCCGCTCCCGGCGCATCCCGCTCCCAGCGAATCCCGGTCCCTGCGCATCCCTGTTCGGGCGCATCCCGCTCCCGGCGCATCCCGCTCCCGGCGCATCCCGCTCCCGGCTCATCCCGCTCCCGGCGCATCCCGGTCCGAGCGCATCCCGGTCCCTGCGCATCCCTGTTCGGGCGCATCCCGCTCCCGGTGCATCCCGCTCCCGGTGCATCCCGCTCCCGGCGCATCCCGCTCCCGGCGCATCCCGGTCCGAGCCCCGCCGCCGCCCTCGCAGGCACCGCCTCCGCGGCGGAGCGCGCCCGCGGGCCCGGCCCAGCCCCGCCGAGCCCGGCCCAGCCCCGCCGAGCCCGCAGCGCCGGCGGAGCCCGGGGCCATGGCGGAGTAGCGGGGCGGGGAGCGGGGCCGGCTCCGAGCCGCTCTGGTAGCTCCCGGCAGCCGAGCTGGAGGCAGGCGCTGGCAGCCGGCGGCTCGCAGCTTGACCTCGGTTTGTTTCGGGACTGCAGGCTGGAGCGGCACGTGCGGTGAGCTGGGAGAGATAAAAGCCGGGAGGATTTGGGGGTAAGTGAGGGATTGCCCCAAAACTGGCTATGCTTTTTTTTTTTTTTTTTTTTTTTTTTTTAATTTATTTTTTGTCCGGGGGAGGAAGGGAAAGCGATGCCCGGGAAATGCCATCAGACACGCACTGCAGCGCGGGCACTTCGCTAACTCCCGGCTGGAGCCTCCCGCCAGCAACCCGACAGAAGTTTAGGTCTGAATCTCTTCTCCTTCTTGTTTAAATAAGTTTTAACACAGCGGCGTCCTCAGCCGAGCTGAGCCAAAGCCGCCCGCCCGGCGATGCGCACTAACCGCGCTTGCTGCGGACTCCGCGCTTTCGGCGCTCGCGTTGAGGGACACACACCCACACCCACATACTCGCACACACAGATACACATGCACGCACACACACACGGATACACACAGATACACACGCCCGCGCCCTCCCGGCTCCACACAGCCCCGCTGTCGCCGGGCCGCGGCCGATCCCGGGCAGGCCGCGGTGCGCGGGCCGAGCCCGACCCCTGCAGTCGCGTGTGGGAGCCGCGCCGGGACTGCGGCGGGGCCGGGGCCGGGGCCGCTCCGGGCGCCGCGGGGCTGCCGCCGCTTGCAGCGGGCATTAATCTCCTTTCCGCTCGTTCCGCAGCAGCTGCAGCAGGAGGGGAATCCCCCCTCCCTCCCTCGGCCGCCTCCTTGCCCGGCATGCCGGCACTGCCCCGCTCAGACGTGCCAAGAGTTCTGGGCTTAACTCGCGCCTGGCCGCCCTTGGAATAGAGACTCTCCGGATATCGCATCGGCTGGGGTTTGGTGTCTATGTCGTGTTGGGAAACCTGGTGGGATTTTTTGTCGCTCGAGGAGGAAGAGCCCGGCGCTGGCAGTTGGCTTCGTGGTGTTTTTTGGAGGGCGAAGGAAGGGAAGGGATCTCGCTTGAGCCGCTCGGAGAGACAGCTCGGACATGTGTTGTCAGCACATCTGGGGAATACAGTCTGCAAGTCCGAAAGGAAATTTGCTGGGATCGTTCAAACTGCGATATTGATCTCTGTTATTTTTTTTCGCCGAGGGATGCACTTGGCATGAGAATCGGAGGATGGAAATTGTTTGGGAGGTGCTTTTTCTTCTGCAAGCGAATTTCATCGTCTGCATTTCAGGTATGCAGCAAGCACAGAAAGGGCGAGGGAGCGGGGGAGATACCGTGCAGGGTTCCCAGACATCCCCTTATTAAGGGACAAGAGGAACAGTTAAACCCAGATCAAACTGTAGCTGAAAAATCCATGAATGATGTACTGTGAGTGGGTTGTGACAAAAATCGACTTCATCGCTTCCCTCTCCCCCTTAATTCCAATACGTGTGTCTTAATTATCATTCGTTGGTTGCAATAGACAACCCGGTGTACTGATAAAGGAGATGCTTTTAATTACCAGTGTGCCTGATTGTGATAATTATTTGCAACATTGCTGTGATCTTAGAATTTCATGTCTCCTGAAGTTCTTAAACTTGGCTGATGTGCAGATCCTGAAGGGTTTGTGGTTTGTTGATGGAGTTGTCATGTTCTGGTGCCATGGTTCAGGGTCTGCAAAGGGAGGGATGATGGTAAAGGATGTGCCCCTGCTTTTAGAATGAGCTTTACTGTGTCTGTGCTGTGAAAATGGTTTTTTTTCTCTAAAAAAAAAAGCCCCATTTAGAGAGCTCTGGTGGCTGGGATTTCCAGCTTTATTTTAAGCTTGCAAAGATCTCTCTCCCTTCAATATGTAGAAAGTCAGGTCATTTCAATTGTCACCAGAGCTTGTCCAATTAATGAATAGGCACGGCTAGCGTAAAGGATTTGAACAGTTTATTCTCGGGGAAAGCACTGCCTTTGCCTGCAGAAGCCCTGGCTCCAGTGTTAATTTGCCGTGTTGGTCGTGCTGGAATGATTGTGTTGCGGGAGGCAGGAGCAGGATGGGCAGTTCGTGGCTTGGGACGCTCCGGGGGATGCAGGCTGCCTGCACTGCCCCTGTCCCTGCCCTCAGCCCCTGCTCACGGCCAGGAGGGAGCAGGGCAGCACAGCACTGCCGGGGCAGATCGGGGGCTGCTGTCATCAGTGCCACCATCATCATCAGCCGCGTGTCCGCGGGGACAGGCGGCCCCAGAGCTCTCCTGGGACCATGCAGACATTGCTCTGGGCTGTGTCCCAGCCGCAGCAGCACCTGCAGCATCTCCCTGCACTTGTGAGCCCCACTGCAGCACCTCCCGGTGTGCCCACCCTCCCAGCCCCTGGGCTGGGCACGCACAAACACTGGGGCTCAGCATCCCTGCTCGTTTGTCCTGCTGCACCTGCCCCAAAGCTCCTTTATTCCTGAGCAAATAGCAGTGCTGTCAGCCCACGGTGTGCGTCAGCCTGCCTTTTATCCCCACAGACTGGCACCATCTGCCACCAGGCACCCGGGTGACACTGCCAGCTCCCCGGGCTGACCTTCCCCTCGTGCCCATTGGTACAGCAGAAAAAAATCGCTCTCCTGCTTTTTGCAACAGCAAAACCTGCTGCTTCTTGTCACTGAAATCTCACACTTATCTATTTAGCTCAGCGTGATGTGCCACCTGTCCAGTGCTCCTCAAATCAGGTACTTTTTAAAGTACCACAGTGAGAATGGCACACTGCAGCTCATGGCTCTCTTGGCCATTGTGACAGTAATATCCTGAGACAGAAAGAAGCTGTCCCATTCTGTGCAGCTGCTTATGCCGTGCATTTAGCTGTCAGTGCTCCCTGGGCTCCTGCTCTCCTTTCCTGCTCTTCAGCCAGGGGAGCCCAGGCTTCTGAAGCAGTGGGATCAGTCCTGCAGGGCTCCCATCGCTCTCCATCTCCCTCTAGCACTAATTCCTGATACTGTACTCACTCACTCCATGTCTGCTTGCTTTCTCTCTTTTTTCTTCTTTATTTTTTTTTTTGGAGTGAATAAAGGGAATAATTGTATGGTGGGATGCTTCTGCTGCATGGTTAAAGCTGTGGTTTCAGATAATTTTGACCACACAGAGGATGTATACATGCTTCAGCCTTGTTTTCAATTCTTCCCAGGGATTTTTATTTTTTTCCAGGGATCCTCACTATCTGTTACCTTAGCAAAAAGGATTAAGATCTGTAGATATCTGACTAGGCACTAACACTCTGTATGTTGCCTCTGCCATCCTTTTTACACTGGATTTTGTAGCAAATGATCTGTCTGGGATGTCTGGATAACAGTGCAAATAGGAGATGTCATGAAGCCTGTTAAGGGATTGCTTTAGCACAGGATTGCAGACACTCTGTATTTTAGCACTTCAACACTGGTCATTCATTCAACATGTTACTTTAAAAACCCACTAGTTGAGCACTAGTGCTGCAAATGACAGGAATGTGAATTAAGGAGTGTGACAGTATTTATTTTCTTTTTTTTTTTTTTCTTTCTTATTCATTCAGTTGTTTCAGCAGTGAAGACTCAAGGCAGGTCTGCTGTACGTGGATCTTTCCTGAACATTAGCAAATGCTTGATTCAGTGTCTGTTTAAACCTGTGATCTTCCTCCTGCTAATTCCACAGGTTATTTGGGTTAGGGCCTATTAGGGGTGCACTTCCCTAATAGGGATAATGTCATTCACTGAATTGAACAGACTGTTAAGTTCTTTAATCATTATTAATAAACTTATTAAAAACAGGTTCAGTGTTATGTCTTTTACTGTGTATTTACACAACATTTAAGTATAAATTATGCTGAATGTAGCACTTGTGCTATGTTTCTTATTTAAAATAAGTAATGATGAAGTTATGCAATTGACTTTGGTGTCTGTCACATTCATGAATTTTTTGGAGACATAGTATATGGAAAGGAGTTTAATCTATTAAAAAGGGGTGTGTCTATATTTTCAAAATATACTTAACATTTTTGATCAGTCAGTTACTTGTATAAGAGAATGATTTGGAAGAAATTATACTGAGATTTAGAAATTGATTTTTTTTTTTTTAATTATTGGCTCTTCCATGGGTTTGGAAAATAATTTATGTGTGAACTTAATGAACTGAATATTTTTTGCTTTCTTGGCATACTGAATTAAGGCTTTTGCTACTTGAAATACAGACTCTCTTGTTTGAAAAGTGAATCTAGTTTCCTTGTGCAGATGGAAATGAGAAATACAAACAGGCTGAAGGACCACGAAAACCATTCCTGTGCTTTAGACAGAAATTAAAGCACTTGCTTCCTTTCAGTAATATTTATTCCTTTGAGTTTTAGTCTCTGAGAAAAACAGTTATGATCTGTATTATGATTTTGTCCTTTTAATAATACTGTTCAGCATAGAAGGAGCACAGAGCAGAGGAAGTGAAGATGTTCTGTAGACAAAATGCTGGAATAAGTCCTCACTAGATGTTGTTGATACTCCTGGCACAGGGATTATGCTGTTTATATACAGAGAAGATAATAGTTCTTGTATGATGTCCAGGATTTCCTTCCTGAGTAATAACACCACCAAAGATGAATTAGCATCAGTGTTCTCAGGTGGCTGTCACCTTGGCTTGCAGTCATTTGTATGAACCGTGAGGAAGGTTTAGTTGTGAATTTAGGTATTAACAATTAATTTCAAGAAAAAAAAGCTAAAAAGTTGTTTTGAAAGCTTTGCAAGATTCTTGGATAAACATGATAGTGAAGCTGTCGTGGATATTGATTAAGAAGGTTTCACACGCATTTTATCTTAATACATCACCAAAATTATTTATAAAATCTGCATGGTCAACATATTTGTGCCTTCCTATGAATTGATCTACTACCTCTTACTTGTTGGGCTTCTGGGAAGTTAAATGGATGAAAGCTGTCTTGTTATTTGGAGGTATTTTCATCCTCTGCCATGTTGTCAGGGCACACTGGGCCAAATCCCTTTTATGATGCAACTTCCGTGGCCTATTTGGCAGCACACAAGTGCCATAAATCATGTATGATGAACAACTGAGATGGTGAAAAACCCCTCATCCATCCAGGAATTCCTGTGCATTGAGCATCTGATGTGGCATCTCCTGGCAGTGAGGACTGGAGCTGGATTTGAAGCACATTTGCACTTCATTTTCTGTCTTGCTGCTTCTGCAGTCTCTGAGCTCTTATTACCTGGCATAACACAAAGATGCCCTATAGGAACTCTAAATTATGCCAGGGCTGGATTACCTGCTGAATCATGGTCTGTAAGGTCTGATAACTCTTCTCATTGCATCACACAACCTGGGATAATTCAAGCAGAAATCCTCTCCAAGACAAGAAGAGTATCAGAACTCCCATGTCCAGCATTGGTACAGTGAATGGTTCATTATGTTAGGACAAAAATATTGAAACCATGTTAATTATCCTCAAATGGTGTCACAGAAATAGCTTTTCCTGTCACTTTTAAGTCAGATATGTAATATTCTAGGGGAAGGAATTATTCATATCACAGATATATAATATATTTATTATATATATTATATATATATATTATATACATGTATATATGTATGTATGAAAATGGACACTAGGAATACAGGAAGGTGCAACATGTAGAGGTTTACAGCATTTTTTCCTGCTTTAATACCATCTCCAGAGCCTCATGGCTGTGGGCAAACCTTCATGCCTGCATGGAGTTTGTTGATGTGACTGAAAATCCACATGGATTCAGTCTGTCTGCTCACATTCACAGAATGGAGGGACCATAGGTTGCATCCGGAGACTCTCAGTTCCTCAGCCCTGGAATGTTTTCTCACTTTAGAGATTTTTTCCACCTTCTCAAAAGGTGTGAAGATGTTTCTGCTTGAAAATTCTATGGAAATAGCCTTTGTAGTCTCCTGTAAATGTCTGCTTTTACTGTTTTTTGTTCATGTCTTGTATTTTTTATTTTGTTTCTTTTTATTGTTAGTTTCACAGCTAGAGCGTGACCAGATAGGTGCTAAGTGCTGGAACAACACACATATTTTTAGCTTATGTTAAGGTAGTAGAAGGGAATGTTTATGAATAGTTTTTGCACATATGCTGAGCTATTTTCCATCCAATAAACTGGTGGAAAGAAACTGCTTATTGCTGCTATTCTTTTCCAAATCTCTGGGATGTTAATGCCCAGTTTTCAAACCTCTTCACCTTGTTGTGTTGCCTCATTTTAATCCAGTTGAACTAGCTACAACCCTCCAAGATAAAATGATTAAAATCAGGAATCAAACCAAATTCAAATTAAGCTCCCTCAATTTAAGGGTGCTCCTTACAACTGAGACTATAGGAAAGTTTTGCCCTTGGCATTTTTGGAAAGTTCTCAGTTTTTAATTCTACAACAGCTAGATTTTAAATATAGCAGGGATTGAAATGGCTTTCCATTTGCATTTTGAATATTCCTTGCATATGAATGAACAAGGAATTCCTTCTTTTTCTCAAAGACTGGTTTTTTTCTCTGTTGCTGTTGGTCAAAGAATCACTTCCTTTGGTGGTTGAAAGGTGGTAATTTAGCTGAGGAGGAAGTTGCTGATTGTTTATGGCTAAACTTCCCATGGCAAAGCCTGTGAAGGGGATGATTGGCCCATCTGGGCTGTTAATAGAGAACTATATAAAACTGTTCAGCATTATCTCATTACCAGCTCAAGCAGCAGACAAAACTAGATGACAGTAAGTTATGGACAATACTGAAATATTGTGATAAGTGTTATTTTTCCTGTCTTGTTTTTATCTTCACTGCACACCATGTTGGGAGGAATAGGAAATAGTGATCAAATTGTAATTGACTTGTTAGAGGCAACAGTGTACAATGGGACTGCATTTCCATTGTAATGCCATCAGAAAGCACAAAAGTGCCTGCTCACAATATCAGTTAGCAAAAAAAATGTGGTAAATGAATTGAAACATTATTGGTAAATGGGAAATAATTTTTTAAAGGATAATCTGCCATTTGAGAGAGGGGAGGTTTTACAGACAAAGCTATTTACAGTTGAATTCAAAGTGGTAGACTGTTTTATTGCTGGTTTAACCACTGATAGTTGAAAAGCTGCCAGGGGTCTTTTAATGGAATTTCTTGGAGATAAAATAGCAAGTTTTTATTGTCATGGAAATGCAGGGCTGGAACATTGTAAACCTATATCTGTGTCTGCCTCATTCATGCACATGGGTGTTCATAAGTACAAACTTCCAATTTGCCAATACTGCAAAATTTATCATGTAGTGCTTAGCAGGTGACAACTGAGGTAAAGGTAACCTAGATTTATATCCACCCTAAAAGTCCTTGCAACTCCCAAAAAATGTTGTAAAGGGCTTTGGTCTTACTGAGACTTGGGCCTTAAAAATTGCAAAAATTGAACTGTCAACAGTGAGAAAAGCTTTAGATGGCAAGTGTTTGTGCTCCTGTAGACTGCCAGGTAAAGCCCTTCAGGATCACAGCCCTAAAATATTTAATTTACTTTTACTCATCTTGGAAAATGGAAGGTGATCAGTTTCCACATGCATTGCATTCTGAAATCAGTAGTCAGAACTAAAGAAAAGAAACACCTTCATTGTCAGATGTATGTTTCCTCATAAAAACATTTCTGTTCTGAATTCATGAATCTGTAACATTTGTATTTCTGTAGTAAAAATAGCATTAAACTTAAATGCCCCACAGTTTTAACTTTTGTAATATTGTTAAGAAAATAAAGAAAAATACCACAGTAGCTGTAAGCCACAAATAACTAATTAGGATGTACTTTTTAGCAAAATACTAAAATAAGCATAGTCTTTTTTTCTTTATCATTAGTCCTTAATTTGGTCAAGCTGTAAGTGTGGAATGGAAAGAATCGTGCAGTGACTCGACCAAAGTGGATTCTAAGCACATGCATGGAGGAGGCAGCTAAGCAACATTATCCTTTTTTTTTCCCCCTCTAAATGTGTTGACATCTCTATGTTTTGGAAATAGCATTTGAGTAGATGAATTTAGAGGGAAACGTGGTTTCTGAAAAATCATCCTCTTGTCATTTTTGTGGGTTGTTTCCAATTTGAGTTCCTTCCTGCTGGTAACTACTATAGAGCCCTGTTCTGCTTCAGGAATAATCCTAAAAGGATTTTATTGCTTTGCCAGCAGGACTCCTATGGATTATTAATGCTAAAAGAAATAAGTAATGAGTGCTAGTGAAGGGTCTTCTGTATGTGTGACCATGGAAAACAAGTGTTTGAAGTGATGCTGAGGTGGCTGTGTCCTCCAGCAAACCCTGCAGGATGGTTTGGGTGCCTAAGGGAGCAGCTCAGGAGGGGTTCCTGCTGCCACAGCTGAAGTTTTGTTTGGCAGTGTGACATTCTTGGCCTGCTAGAAAGAGCATTAACTTGCATTTGCCATCATGGCAAAGAAAAGAAACTTCAGGAGAAATGCAGTGCTGAAAAAATTTATTTACCTGTTGGTAAAAAAGGGTCACAATGCTTCAGTAACATTCCTGGGAGGGAAATTTTCTGCAGAATGAGCTATTAATTTCTACATCAGTGGAATGCTACATGACTTGGGGTTGAGACCTGCTATTTCCCACCTGGGGAGCTGCAGTTAGGGGAGGGAAGGGCTGCTGCTGCTGCTGGAAGGGAAAGGAGTTTAACTTGGCTTCTGGGAAGTAATATGGAAGAAAGCTGTCTTGTTATTTGGAAGTATTTTCATCCTCTGCCATATTGTCAAGGCACTGGTCCTAATCCCACTGCTGGAAGGGAAAGGAGTTTAACTGACCCTACACTGGTCCTAATCCCACTGCTGGAAGGGAAAGGAGTTTAACTGACCCTACCCTGGTCCTAATCCCACTGGTGGAAGGGAAAGGTTTGACCTTGAGCTGGTCCTAATCCCACTGCTGGAAGGGAAAGTTTAACTGACCCTACCCTGGTCCTAATCCCACTGCTGGGGAGTGTGTGAAATTACTGACAGGAGAGTTCTCCGAATGGGACAGCTTGTCTTGGTTTTTCTGAGAATAAAAGGTATGAATGAAAGAGCTTTGCATTATATTTCAGTTTTAAAAAATATAAAGAACTTTGGTGTCAGAACTTGGAGCAGTTTGCAGGGAATACAGTGTTGGCCACACTTTCACAGATGGAGAAGCTCAGGTAAAATGTCATGTGGGAAGTCAGTCAGCAAGACTTGGAGTGTTTGCAGTCCATTTCCACTCTGATTCCTGCCCTGTAACACAAGGATTGCCCTTGCTTCTGGTGGGGTGTGGGCTGGATGCTCTCAGTGAGTTCACACTCACAGAAGGGCCCTGGTGTGTCCCTCATGGGCTGGATCCTCCTCCTCTCCCTGCCTTTCTACAAGGTGGATTTTCTCCTCATCATGCATGCAGTGAAGTCAGTGTCAGATACAGTTATGCTATACATAAGAATTAAGTCAATTAGAATTTAACTTAAATTCATTTCCAGGACTTAGCGTGATATGAAGGCAGAATTCAGATCCAGGCAAGGTTCCTCCATAAATGTGTGTTACTTAAATCCTATTTAAATTATTAAGATTCACTCAGTTGTCCTTTTTCTGGTTCTATTTGGGCTGTGAGTAACGAGTGGGTTCCTCCAAGTGCAGCACTTTCCTGCCTCGTGTTTCACATCCCCTCAGTGTGGGTGTAGGTGGCAACACACAGTGAAGGGCACCAGAGATTTTGGTTCTAAATTTTCTCTCTGAAATTTGCTCTCAGCAGCCCAACAGATTCCTTTCTGTACTGCTGGAATTCTTGGATAAATTATGAACACATACAGGAATTAGTTTAAAGGGGTGAGACCTCACCCCAGGGCATTTTGTCCATCATATCTGAACTCCTCCCCTTTTTTATTTTGTATTTTATTCACCTGGATTCAACATTTGTGGTGTTTTGGGTTTTTTTTTTACTCACATTCATATTTATAAGCATTATCTTATTGTCATATTGATGGAAAGCAAAGTAATCTACAAGGACTCCACAGTCTCCTATTGCTTGCCCAGACAATCATGAGCGTTCTGTGTGGCAGTAATTCCAGCTGGAATTTAAAGTTGCCTGCAGATACATAATTTTTATCTCCAGAAGCTCCTCTCTCCCAAGTTTTTAACAATTTATCTTTGTGAGTCTGTAATTATGCCTTTGCTCTAGTGTCACAGGTATTTAGCTCACTGTGAAACAGGATGAAAAGTAGAATAATAAATAATATGATTTATTTTATTAGGTAGCATAAGTATGTTTCCATACTTGCAAGCCAAAATCCAAGTCATCCTCTTTACATTTTATTTTGATATATTAACAGCCAGATTCAGCAAAATGCAAAACTTAAGAGACATGTTTAAGTGTTCTGCTGAATCTGAGTCTTGACATGTAATTGTATAAAACAACTTAGATTAAGGATGTGCTGGAGTGCTTTGTGAAAAAAGGAGTAGCAGGGGTATAATTCATGAATAATACAAAATCTTTGGGAAAGCCCAGCTAAGATGAGCAAAAAATTTCATAACCTTTCTTTAAATTGTACAACTGTATAGAAAACAGGTTTTTATCTGGCTAAAATAATCTCAGTTCTTTGTGGGGTAAAGCAAAGATACAGACTTTTCTAGGGTGATTAGCATAGCAAGAGAAACTGTACAATCAGAATTCAAATAACTGACTGTATTTTGTTAATTCTTACTGTAAGGATGCCCTGAAAGAAACAAACATCATCTTCCACAGCAGTAAGCACAACCAGGAGACTAAAAAGTGAAATTACAAGAGGAGAGTGGAAATATGCAATGCTTTTATATCTGAGTTTCTGTTCCACTTTCTTCCCAGCAGAAATTTCGATTTTCTCTTGATTTGACCTCAAGTCCTGATAGAAAGAGGACATCCAGTGGGATGGGGCCTCAGTGTGGACCAGGTGGTACCTACATGGATGTTTGGGACACCTCATGCCAGGTCTGTGCAAGCAGCTGGCAGGGTTTAGATTGGATAAGCAGAGTTTAGTCAGACTGAGTTAAAACTGTTTAAATCCTTTTTAAGGATTGGTGTCTCTTCCAGTGGTTTTTTTACTGATGTGCTGGTAACTGTTGTGGGGGACTAAATGATGAAATGTGTCTTGATCACTTAATGTCATCACATTACTGGTCATTTAAGAATTTATTCTTTTTACTGGATACTCCAGATGTTAATACCTTTGAAATAAAACATTCTTATATCTAAAACCAGAGTTTATGATGTAATACTAGTGCATTATTTTTAAAATTCTCACTGATATGATATAAACTGTACAGAAATAATCTCCAGGCATTTGCTTAGGATGACAGTCATCAATTCCTACTAAACTTCCAAATGTTTATTTAAAATCTTACCTAGAAAATGAGTGTTTGCTTTGGACATTTTTCCAGGGAAGAAAGCAAGCTTTGCTAATATAGGATGAAATGAAGTGCAAAATAAAATCTTCAAAACCAGATGTTAGTTCAGGGAGGCAGTGTGCAGAGGAATTCCTCAGCCAAAACTGTTGGTCTGGAGTTGAGTTAAACATTAAGCATTGGTCCCTTGGTAAATGGTCCCATTGGAAAGGTGCAGTGGCCTCTGCAGGGGGGATTAAGGTGTGGGAGAGAACCGTGCTCAGAGCTTTGCCAGTCACATGCCAGAATGATTTTCAATCACTTTGGTTATTGCTGGATTAAAATTGAGGCTGCAGAGCTTAATGGTCTGTTGTTACTAATCCACTAAACCCCTGTTCCTAGATCTTTTAAACTGACTGAACCTATAGATGGTTAAGTAACTGAGAGATATGGATTTGTAATGGTTTTAACTGTCTTTCTTCATGTTTGCTGTTAGCAGTATCTTATTATGTGCTGCTTTTGAGATTGATCTTGGCTGTTCTTGAATGGAAGTGAACTTTGTACTTTTTTATTTCCCTTATTCTATAGCAAACTAAGAGTGGGTAGCATTTCTAATAAATGTGGATGAAGTTACATTGTTTATGTATGAGCTGGCATTAGTAGAAGCTAAAGTAAGAACTATAGAAATTAAATGTTGGTTTTATTTTGTGGTGTAACTGTCCCTAGCTGTTAAAACAGCCCCTATGTCCCTTCAGTCTGTCTGCAATTAACAGGGGTGGTTGTTTTACAGGTGGGTTTTACTGACATTTGAGATGTGGCCAAAGTCAAAATGGCTGTTTAAGCTTTTGCAAAATTACATTTTCTAAACTAACAGAGTATTTGGAGTGTCAGAGCCCAAGCCTTTTTCCAGAGCTCTACCACAGTGGGACAGAATGTCTGGACTTATTTTCAGTACTTAATTTCTCTGCAGGTTAAAAAAAATGCCCAGGTAAAAAACAGTGTACAAGTTAAAAAAAAACAAAAACAAAAAAACAGCAAAAACAGAGAGGAAGAAAATAAGGATACAATTCATCTGTCTAGTGAGACATGAGGTAACTCTGGATATTACAGTGCAGTGGTTTGGGGTTTCAGCAGGGGTCTGTAAATAAGAGTTTAAATAGGTTTTCATCAGTACAGTATGGGTGATACAAAAGTTAGGGCAGAGGGAATGAGCCAGACTGTGGTTGTGGCTGGGGGAATTTGGGGGGCATGAAATCTAGGGATGTCTGTAGATGGGGAAGGAGAGGATGGAGCACCCTGTGTGTGTGTTTTGGGCTCTGTTTACCAGCTCTGTAGGAAAGACTGTGAGTTGGAATTTTTTTTTGGCTTTCATGTCTTTGCAGTTTGATGCCATACCCCATGCTGAAAGTAAAATTGAAGCAGAATTTGATTTTGAGTTCTAGAAGAATGCAAAATACAGTCTTTCAAATAATAAGAAATTATTTCCTTTGATGAAAGGATCTTGGGTACTGCCAAAGTGATGTGAGCACACACAATGTCTGCATGACATACAGAAGGGGTGTTATATTTTTGTTTTGACTGAATAAATAATGACAGTCTATCTCTAAACAACAAGGTTTTGGTGTTTAAATAAAGTTCAATGTGACTATCTCCTTAATAGGAAACATTGTTGAACTATCACCTAATTATATCTTGCTCTGAATGTGATTTTGATTCCTGTCTTTCTGTGATGAAAACAAGCAGAATTTTTTTGCCTTTGCCTTCTTTGCAGAAGTTATGAAACAGAAGAAAGCACAGTTTTCTCTTTTAACTGTACTTGGAATAATCTGCTTGGAAAAAGGAAGTAATCTCTCTTTGTAACTTGCATAAATTAATAACCCATTAAAATCCCTGAAAAATAATGCATTTCTGATTCAAAGGGTCAGCATTTCATAAAATTTGATGATTATTAAATTACTACAAATGTATTCTACATCTTTATACTAGCATACAGCAAGGTAATGTGGCATTAACATTATAATTGACTTAAACTCTGCCAGGGAATTCCTGGGATTAAAATAAACCCTTTATCTCATGCAACCATCTCTATTTCTGAGCCCTGGTGCCTTGGCTTATTCTTTTGCCTTCTGGTTATCTGAGTTAATAGTATGTCTTGATTAAGGACTGCAAGGAGCTTTTACATCTGTTCTTGTCACAAAGCTTTGGAGGATAAAGTAGGCCAAAGATATCTCCTCATGCAGACTATGGACCTCCAGTCATGTCTTTCCTCCAGATTTAATATTGTGTTCACACAAAACTGGGAGTGTGGAAGTAAACCCAAAGCACTTCAATGAATTTTTGGCAAGCTTTCTTGATGAAGAAGAAATTAAAAATAAAAGATTGACTGGATGAAGAAAATGTATTTTTTGTCCTATCAGCTATGAGGAAATACTGTCTTGCTTTCCTGTATACAATACTTTATGTAAATCAGCATAACTGCAAAAAGCTGTTCTAGTTTGTTCACAAAGCAGTGAGCCCAGAGCTTGGATCCTGCAGGCTCAGGTCCTGGGTCCTGGCATTTTGGTGAGCCTGGTGTGCTCACTTGCTGTGTTAACCTGAATGTTTATTCATTGAAATCTAGGTTCAAGCCTGACTTAAATATTGTAACTCCTGCAAAATAAACATGTAGTCTGCTCATTTTTGGGGATTTGTTTTTATAGCAGTCATACACAGAAAACCCAATTATTGATGGTCCGATTTTCTGAAGCTTCTGCCATCTCCTGCACTTTTGGTATTGCTGTTTTTTTCTCAGTTGCTCTTAGAGGCAATATTAACAGATGGTAGGCATTGCTCATTAAATCTGCATCTACACCTCTCCAAGGACTGCAAAGATGTTGGGAAACAGACCATGTTACTGTAGTGATTGCTTAGAAGCCTGGAACTTACTGTGCTCTTCCTAAGCAGTTTTCACTATCAGTGGATTTTGAGCTGTTGCTATAGAGTAAAAATATAATGGTGAAATGATTGAAATGCTTCTAACTTAGCCAGGTATGTGCATCCCTCATTTTTCATTCACTCTGAAATGAATTGACATTTTCCTGGTGGCCACTAGTAGTGAATCTGCTCTCAAATCAGCCCTTTCTGAAAGAGCCTTTTCTAGTTCTTTATTCATTGGGATATTTACAAGTTATTTTAAATACCTTGTCTAATTGTCTTCAACAATGCAGAAATGCTGAGCACCTAAATGTGACATGAGATCCATACTGTCCCTTATAACTAAACAGCTCTGTGACAGGGATCATTAAACTAATCATGGACATCTTTAAAAAAAAAAACCTGTTTTGAGGCTGATAAAAGAATACAAGATAATTCTCCCGGATTGGGTAAAATGTTTGTTTCTTCCATATTTGCTGTTATTTGTGCTTTGGCAGTGTCATAGTCAACAACTCTTCCCTTTTATCTAAAGGACTCCCTGCTGGACATAAAATCTATGTATCTGTAACCCTTAGTGGCCACCTCCATTTCCAAGTCCCCTGAGCTGCTTTTCCTTTCCCTTGAGATCCTTTCTGTACAATGCTGAGCTCTGCTTGCTGTTCTGTCCCCAGTGGTGACACTGATTTGAAATACAGAGATGTCCATTGAGGCTGTGTGACCCTGGATGTGGCATTGCTGAAGAGGCTCTGCTGTGCATCCAAAGGGCTCCATGCCAGTGTGAAACTCCCTTTCCATATGTTTCTAAATTGATGGGGAGAGCAATGCAGAAAGCCAACTAGCAGATAAGAATTCTCATTTCAGCTCCTTGTGATTTGGAACTGATGGGGTCTGACTGGCAATCCCAAACACAGCAATATAACCAGAAACATGGTGCTTCCTTCTTGTTCCTCTGAAGCTTTTCTTTTCTTTATTATAAAGTGCTGGATCAGAAAGGTTAACTCATTGTTGATTCCATGGTTTGTAGAGAGTTAGGATTTAGTTCACATTCATTTCACAGCTGACCTGTGATAGGGATAAGGAAGTTCAAAACTAGTACTGCATTAAGTGGAAATGAAATCTACCCCTGCCATTTTTACAGGAAGAAAACAACCCTTCTGTGTTTGAACTAGGCACAGCAAGAAGTAAAAATTAAATAATCTCTCCTAGAATTCTGCATTTGCTGTTTATAATTTTCTGTTTTCTAATGTTCTGAAAGCAATGTCTAAACAAAAAAGGTATTTTAAATTAATCAGTTTCAATAAAGGGCTACAAAATACTGTATAGGCAGTCCTAGGATGAAGTTAGCCTGGTTTGTATTAATTTAGTTTGTTTATTTGGAAGATACTGAAGTGAATCAAATTAAACCAATCTAAATCTCTCCAGTACAATTTCTGAGCATAGAAAAGAGGATTGCCCACCTTCTATACACATTTTTTCCTGTCAATTTACAATATACTCAGGGAGATTTGCAATATGAAGGAGCCATCTAAAGTAGCAACAAGAAAATAAGAGATTTTTTTAAGTCCCCAGCATTGATAAAATGAAGAGTGGGACAATGAAGAGTGGGATAGGATTCCTTCATATACAGTTAATAGAAATTGTGTCCCTAAGCAGGATTAATATAGGATTAATTGGCATTAATTGTGAATTATTGATGTGCCAGTGATGGGTTTTTTGTCAGTAGCACAGCAGGCTTGATCCTGATGCCTAAAGGTGCAAGACAGGAAATATATCAGTGCTCCATAATTTGAAGTAGTAAAAATGAGAACTGAAGGTGCTTCACTGAGTAACTGGAACACTTAAGCTGTGCTTTATTCTTCCAGGAGTCTTGCTTCTGATCCCAATAAAACCACTGTCACCACTAACTTTCACTCTATCAGAATTGGACTGTGGGGCAGCAAGTGACTTTCACCTAAGGTATTTCAAAGCTCAGGCACTTTGAGGTCATTGACTTTCATTCCTGGGGGTAATTTTCTCCTCCTCACCATTGACTGTCATGGTTTGCAGCCAGTCCTGAATTGGGAGAGAAGAAGGACATGAGGAGATCAGTGAGGGGTCCCCTTTACTGAGAGATTAAGAGTATTTGGTTGTGAAGGTTAAAGTAGAAGAGTGGAGAAACAGATAAAAGAACAACATACAGATTAATAGGGAGAATGCAGGTCGTGGAAGATTGTACTGAGACTGTACTTCACCAGAAACAAATGAGAAAGGGCATTGATGACAGTCCACCTTCCTAATTCCTTTTGGTTCTGGTTCTAAATAGTTAGGAATTGGATTGGTAACTCCCATAGGAACAAGATAATCTCTTTGTCTGAAGAGTCACAGAGATAGAGATGTAGAGACCCTGACTGCTCAGTCATCAAATCTTGATTATTTTTTTAAACCCTTAACTCAGAGCACAGAAGCTGCCAGAATCCTTGAAGACAGAATTGTTAATAACTTAAATGCTGAAGTTCTCCACTGTGTTGCTGTTGACCTTTGAAGAGTCTGACTGCTTACTGAGATTATTTCATTAGTATTTGCACATTGACTTCCTGCCAAAAAGTCAATCTGCTTTTCCTTTGCATAGTTTTGTTATTTTGAAGGTCTTCAGCTGTGGAAGAAAATCCACTATGTAACAAAGAGCTGACAGAGTTGGATGCTTGCCAGTAAAAACCTTCCCAGGTACAAATCTGGGGATGCTGAAACACTACAAGTGTTTTATGTGGCCTCCTTCCCCTTGTGCCTTACCTAACATCCCTGTTCCTGGAGAAAGGCAACACTTAGTTTTAGTTCCCACTGTCCCCAAGAGAATTGTTATTTGAACTTGGGACCTTGACTTGGCTTTTGTTCTTTTATCAGCCTCAAAACAGGTTTTTTTCAAAGATGTCCATGATAAGCTTAATGATCCCTCTCACAGAGTTGTTTAGTTATAAGGGACAGTATGGATCTCATGTCACATTTAGGTGCTCAGCATTTCTGCATTGTTCAAGACAATTAGACAAGGTGTTTAAAATAACCTGTAAATATCCCAGTGAAAAAAAGAACTAGAAAAGGCTCTTTCAGAAAGGTCTGATTTCAGTTCATTTCAGATGCAGAACAAAAATGAGGAAGATGGATGTACATCATCTCTTCTTTTTATTCTCTTTCTATGGTTTCCTCCCCAGAAGGAGAGGAAGGTCACAGTGTCACCTGAAGGATCTGGATAGAGCTATCAACTTCCCATAGGCAGTTAAAGATGTCTGAACCATGAATGTCCTATTTATTGAGCCTACAGGGCTGAGATCAAATTTTTTTTATGATAGACAGAAATTGATGATCCTGTCAAATATTTGGAGCCTGGAGGACGAAGTTTTATAACTTATCATTAGGCCCTGGGTTCCATCCTTTAGTCTACTGGCAAGGCCTGCATTCCACAAGGGATGCACTAAAGTAGTTCTCATGTTCCAGTCCAGTGAAGTAAACAAACAGCTGCAATCTGCAAATGTTGCAGAATCAGGATGAGTTTCAAGGAGAGCCCCAATTAGAAGCATATGAAGGCAGCCTGGCCTGTCTCCCTGGAATAGGGCATGCCAGACTGAGGGTATTCATCTGGTGCCTGACAGGATGGAACTCTCCTCCTAATTGCAGCTTTTGGAGGCTGCTGCAGCCTAAGTGATATTCTGCACAGTAAGTCAGCACAGCTCCACTGATCTTTCTAAATATACACCTAAGCTGTCCTGGCTGGAGGCTGCCTCTTCCTGGAGGTGAGAGCTGTGAGGATTATTATTCTCAGTTATTCCTTGGTTAATGCAGTGGAACCTCTGGCTCAGGAGATTCTTAAACCTCTAGCTGTAATGGCAGGAAGGTTTAGAATGAAGGATCTTTGCTGCCTGTTTTTGTGTTCTTTTTTCCAACATTTTGCTGTTACTAGTGCAGTTCCCAAACTTGTTTCCACCTGCATCCAGGGCATGGGCTAGCTGGAGATGGAGCAGCATTGAAGACAAAAAGCTGAAAAAGGAGGTGCTGAGCTCAATATCTGTCCTCTGGTTCTGTCCATGCTCTTCAAATGTCCTTTCATTGCTTCCCCAGGTTTATCCCCTCTCCTGCTCCCAGGAGCTCTTCAGTAACCCACTCTTACAGGAAGCACTCCTGTCTTATCTCCTGAGTTATTACCAGGTTGCTTGATCTGATCTGCTGTTACTCTTTCATACAAATCACATTCCCATTTATTATGGTTGCAAATACTATGCCCACAGATGCACACCACATCACACACATGCATAGATTTGCATATGTGAGTGTGATAAAAATGGAGTTGGCATCTGAGGGAAACAGATTTCCTTGATGAGCTCAAAATAAGTTCCAAAGCCCGTGTCTTACCAAGTGAAGGGCTTTGGGCTGGATTTTGGGAATGGCTGGGTAAAGACAGTTGTGCTGGGATGGGCAGGTGGGCAGACACTTGCTGTGGAGGGAATTGTGCCCAAATGAGAAGCTGTGGAATGGTGGAGGTAGAAAAGGGGGAGAAAATTAATCTGAGACATTAGTTAGGTGAGGGACAAAGACTGGAAAGACCTCAGTCTTTAATCACCGTGGTAGGTACTAAATTAGGCTATTTGGTAAAGAGGTTTTTTTAAGTTTTCTTTAAAAATGAGAGGAGAAGCAAGTGAGGAGTTTGTACATCTTCCCAACTAAAGTTATCTTAACACTTTAGAAATTCCATTGCAAAGGTTGTGTGGGAAAATACACAAATTTAGCACATTCTTGTTTTAATGCAGAGGTTGTGGGATGCAGTGAATAAATCAAGGGATTGCAGGAAGAGGAAAAGATAGTCACAAAGGAATTTAAGGCTTATCTAGAGAATGGAATTTTATCACTGTCTCTGGCAGAATTTGTGTTGCTTGGCAACACACTTTAACCAAATTTTTTTGAGGGTGATCACTAATTGAGTGTTCCTAGTTTCCTCCAAGGCCTGATTTGGAGAAGTGCTGAGTATTTACAGCTGCACCAGGTCAATGGGATACATATTTTAAATGTATCAAATGACCTGCAAATCTAAATCCTGTAAAAATGTACACTGGGGCTATCAATTCTCTGCTAAAAGGCAGAGAATCTTTCTGTTGCTCTGGCATTCATTTGCACATCTGAAGAAAAGGGACACCACCTCTTCAGAACCATTCAGGGAATGAAATTGAAACATTTGTGTGCTAAAAATCCATGATACTTTTACCTTGAAGTGGCAGGTAGCCTGGTTGATGTGGCCTTTCATGGCACTGCCTGGTTGGCTTCAATTAATGAGCCTTTGAGGGTTTTCTTCAGCACTGAGGCTCCCAGCAGCATCCCTTTCTCTGAGCTCCATCCTGAATGACAGGGTGAGGAAAAAGCCCTCAAGCAGCCATCTCAAGGAAAGCATAAAACAAAGCCAGTCCCCTCCTTTCACACAGCTTTTGTACTTCAGCCACCAGCCTCAGCTGAAGTTCTAACAGATCATCTGCCCCAGGGACCAGGAGGCTCTTCCATAATTGTTGGGTGCAGATCTGGGTTCACACCATGTTCTGTTCAAGTCATTGTGGATTTGACCAGACTGCAGTAGAGGAGAAGGAAGATCAGACCCTTAACAAGACAGCTTTTGTGCCCTGCTCAGCAGGGACATCACAGCCTTGCAAGGACAGCAGTCCTCGTGCTCTCTGTGGTTTAGAATGAAGGTTGGAAACCTTTTCCTTCGTGAAGTCCAGACAGGTCTTTTTGATACCTTTTTGAGAGGAAAGAACAAACACTAAAATTATTCTTATTTTTGTCATGTTACTATAGGATATTGGTAATGTGACTGTGGGCCATATGTAATTTAGGGGTGTCATCCAGCCCCTAAAGTGCTGATTAATTTGTGTATTGAGGATCAGAGACCATCCAGCTCTACCAATGCATGGAAGAGTATTAACAAATTTCTCTATTAGCCTTTTATAAAAGAATACCAGCATGTGTAGGAGGTGAGTAAAACATGTCCTGTTCTCATCCATTAGGAATGACTGTGGTTCTTAATTGAAAGCCTGGAGAAATGTAAGCTATTAAAGCAGTACTTCCTACTTTTACAATACCTTTTAGTTTTATTTCTCAAAATATTTTCCATTACTCATTATATAGAAATAAAGAGATGCTGCTGCTCAGGGTGTACAAACCTCTGTGGGTAGGTCAGAGACTCACACTTCACTGCCAAATCAGAATGGTTGTGCTTTGCAGTGCATTTCACAGAGAATTGCCTAGACAAACTATAAAGTAATCAAAAAGCTGCCTTGAGGGTCTGGAGTCTTTCAGGTCCAAATCTTGGATTATTTTTAATGCAGATTTATGCAAGGCAGGGCAGCTTGGAGCTAGTTGATACTCAAAATAGGTTAAATTACACCAGTTTTTATTACATTACTTAAACTCAATACAAATGTCTCTGTTAACAATTTAAGTGGATTCTGACCTCATTTATGCTCATTTATAGTTGAAATTGTGTCTGGAGTTGTGACATAACCCTGCTAGTACTGTTGCAGTTTCTATTGACTGACTTCACATGAATTGATTGAGCCCCTCTGGGTGTCCACACAAGACTCTGACTCTGTTGAGGAACAGTGCTAGGGAGAAGGATGATGATGAATACATGATAAATAATACAAAATGCCTGTTTAGGATGGTAATTATCCTAAGGAAATAGGCCTTTTTGTGTCCCTCATGTCATTTACTACTGTCAGCCACATTTCAGCACAGCACCAGTGCAGATGATGCCACACTAAATTCAAGAATGTTGAATTTATTAATTCATTCATTCAACATGAACAGAAAGTGGTGCTATTCTTTAAGCAGGCATTTGGAGTCTGGGTTTAATTTCTTAGTCTGTCTTTAGCATTTCTTGTCAGTTTTTTTACAGCTGGGGTAAATGAAAAATTGTTCAGGACAGAGCAGAAAGATTGGCACTTGAGATTGGCAGTGGTAGGATTTCAGAATTATTGTTCTTTTTGAGACAGTTGAAATTTGCTGAGCTTCCAGATCACCTTGACATTTACTCAACTTCCAGCAGAGTTATCTGTGGATTCCTGCTATGTTTGATAGCAACAGGATGGGAATGCCTAACATTTTAATGTGTGCTTAGCCTCTGATCTGTGACAGGTCTATAATTAGGTACTGAAAATTCTTTAAAGATGTCTGATGAAAAGTGATTAGTGATCACTTTTAGATTATCAACTTCATTTCCAAAATGGAATGTCTAGCCTTTATGGGTTTGTTTGTTTTAATACTCAGTCATGTAGCTTGAAGACCCACAAAACCTTTTTTGTTGGTTTATTTTATTTTTTTTTGTTGTTTTTTTTTTTTTTTTTAACTTAAGGAATTAAAGGAAAGAACACATTGACATCCTTATGTGGTAAAAGTCTACACATCATTAAATACCACCCAAAGGAGAAAAATTATTTTTTTACTGTGAGCTGTTTCTGGGATAGGGGAGAGGGAAGGGTGTACAACTTCTTTCCATCAAATCCAATCCACTGTTATCCCTACAAAGACTGTTAGAATAAGTATTGCCTTACAACTGCTAGGATAAATATTGAGCATTACTGGATTGCCATTGAAGAAAAGCATCTTTTAAGAAAACTGAACCCAAAGTTTATTATTATTGGGTAGTCTCCTGGTTCTTTGGGAGTAAACAGATATTACTTACTTCATTACTATCAGAGGTTGCTTTGTGCACTGTCCTGACATCTCTCCTTCACTCAAGCTTGTTTTCTGAGGGCAGAAAATAATGAGATAAAGTAAATATCATCAGCATTGTGTGAATGTGCTCCTGGCATAGCCTTGTATCCAGCCAGCAGAGCCGCACAAATCCAGTGCCACATTCTTCAGATTTTCTACAACCCACTGAGGGCTGAGAAAATCCCAGTTAAAGAAATCCCTCCTCAGATTCTGATGCAGATGGGTCAGGAAAAGCCTTGTTTGTTCAGTGCTGGTACTTGGTGCATGTTTAGAATGACCAGGAGAATTGCTATCAGTGTGGAGTGCTTTGGAATGCTCCTGGTGTCAGCTGCAGTGAGAGCACATTTATCAAAGTGTCGTGTTCTGCAGAGTGCTGCGTCAGTCTTGTTAAATCTGATTAATCATCCCTTGCACAAGGAAACTCTGGGAGTTACAGGGGCTGCTGCCATGACTGAGAGTTATAGACTCAGGCTCCTTATGCTGTGCCTGTAAGGCCATAAAAACACATGGACTGGAGAGCCATGGAAAGGGGACATGATCTGACTTTGGGGGCTGGAGACACCCACACAAGGGATTTGGCCAAAAGTCTGGCAGGATAGTTTGAAGCAGGTGCAGCCTTGCTTTAACTGCTTGTTCTCCAGAGAAATAATGAGGTCTTCCAAGTGACACTGGTTCTACCATATGACCACAACAACTTTCTGCAGGGCTAACAAAAAAAAAACCAAAAAAACCCAACAAAAACAAAACAAAAAAAAAGCCAAAAACAAACAAATAAAAAAAGAGAAAAACAAAAAACAACAACAAAAAAATCCAAAAACCCCCACAAAACAACAAAACAGTCTTACCAACATATTGCTGCACAAAGTTGTGTTGGGGAAGAAACAAACAGATGCCACATGCACAGTACCATAAGGGTGTAAGAAAACACACAATTCCTTTTAGGTACATGGCTGGATCAAGTCCAAGCATGTGTGAAGGGTGGGGATGAGTCTGGGTGGTGTAAAGTCAGTTGGCATCTCGGTGCTGAGCTGACTTTCCTGTGTAGCTGAGGGAAAACCTGGCTTTGCCTCATGCCAGGCAGAGAAACTGGCCTGGGATGAAACTGAAAACTGGATAAATGACCTGGAGTGAGACCCTTGCCAGTTCTGTCATTCAGTTTTGACCCTAAGAATCTGCCTAACAGGTCTCAAAATTAAATTTACAGATCAATACTGCTGTTCATGGCATAATTGCATGGTCACCCAGCCAGAGATGGTGAATCCTGGTGTGCAGGATTCATCAGCCCTCACTGGGTTTCCCTGGTGGTCACTGTAGAGTTTCATTAACAGCTCAGCAGGAATTTATGCCAAGGGGGAAAACCAAAATGAATTCACTCAGTATCTCCTGACAATTTTAGTATCTGTGAGGCTAATATCAAACCTCCTTATTTTATTTGTTGACACAAGCAATATTTTTTTTATTATAGATTCATTTCAGTATTCCAAATATTTTTTTTTTAGAAAGTGCTAATCTCCTGAGTAGTTTGCCTAGCATTCAGGAGGTTATTTCAAGTGGACTTGAAGATTTTGTAGGCTGGCTGAGATGCTGTGCATAAAATTCAGTATATTTTAGTCGGAAGATCAAAGGACTGGAGGTAACTGGAGTCAGACTTCTTCCATCAGCATCACTGCTGACTTCTGCATGTCTTTCCACCCTTTCTTTGCCTTTTTCATTTGTACTTCCAACATTTTCATCTGTAAATCCAAGGCTTGAGTGGGAAAGGCTGGAAAAAGGGGAAGGAGGTGAGTACAGGAGACAGTGTTTATGAAATAGATGTGTGGATATGCACATCCCACTGTTCTGTGTTCCCATTCTCAGGGCTCAGCATATGTGGAGACTCAGCAGGCAGTTTTTGTGGATAATCAGGAATGGGCTGGCTGTGTCTCCAGGGTCTGTGGTGTGTTCTGCAGACAGCTGCACAGCAATGAATTTGCCAGGGTTATTACCCTGCTTTGTTCTTTGAAGCATTCTCTGATCAGAAGTGAGTACAGTAAGAATCTTAACTGAGAGAAACAAAGCTACTCTGAATTGGCTCCATTCAAGGACGTTTCTCTCTATTTCTGGTATTTTGAAAGGCGGTACTGGCCCTTTAGGAGTTACTGCTGTTAGAGTATATTATTTTGGCTGTGGTTTTTAAGGTTAAAAATCTATTTCTATTAATAGATGGACAACTGTTCAGTACTTTTATAAATTAAATAAGGTGGCAGTGGGTATTATTGATGGGCAGGTGTCAAAAGCTGAACAAGAGATGTAAAGCTCTCTGGTTTTCAAGGGACACTGAAAACTACTAGGACTCTGAGTTTTAGATACACCAGGCTCATAAGAAAGGAAAAACATACATTTAAAATCTGTGACTTCTATTTCTAGTTTCTTGGTTTTGCCCTCACAAAAAAAAATTTCTTTCCTCTTGCTACTGGCAAGAATAAAAGACTGTCTGAAACTTGAGTGGATTTTGACTTGGAAGAGACAGGACCACACAGATGAAAAGAGGGAAAGCTTGGAAACCCCTGATGAAATCTCTGCAGTGGCATATTTCTCCTTACAGTTCTCTTGAAATAGATACATTTTTAAGTTCCTACATTTGATGGCATCTGAATTTTTTTTTTTCTTTTATCTGTATCCAAAGTCTCATATCTCAAAAGACTGAAGGTGTACCTAAATGAAGGTGTTTTTTTTTCTTCTACCTGGGATTTCTGCATCAGTAATTTAGAAAGTAATTAAAATTCCAGACCAGAAAATGAAGCAGGAAGGTTCATGACAGCCAGTATGAAACACCTTCCATCTTAAGAACTAAAATGGAGATAGAGAAAAGAAGCAAATCCAAATTACTGCTTTTGACTCATGGCTTAAGTGGTTGAGAAGGATGAACAGGGGACACCCTTGCAAGGACCAAGAAGCCAAGAAATGCAGTTGGTTCAGAAGGAGCCCAAGGTGCACTATTTCTAGTCAGGAGTACTGAGACAGGGATAACAGAATAGCTGCATCCTAGTGCCAGAGCAGCACTGCTGCCTCAGGAATCAGACCAGAGAGTGGGAAGGAAATAATTTCTTCCAAGATCAGTGGATAAACACAGCTGTGTACAGGTGGATGGTAGAAGTAATCTCTGGGTGCAGTGCACAGAGGGCAAGCCCCTGCTCCCCCAAGAAACACGAAGACAACAGACCCTGCTCGTGTTGCAGGTAACTGCTTTCAGTGCTGGGTCTCCTCCCAGCCTTTCTCTGGGCATTTGCCCTGATGCCTTAAGTTTTAAGTTTTTCTGTTCTGTTTGGGTGTGCATTTCTGTTGTGCTTGGGTGGTGAAGACAAAACAGTCCTGTTCCTGCTGGGGACTCAAACTTCAAAACTTCTTCAAACTTCAGGCCCTAAGCATAAACAACGAGGAGGGTGGGCCAGCAAGGAGGATGAAACTTCACTATTTGAGGCTATTAACTGGACAGTTGGCTCCTACATTAAATGGACTAAAAGCTATAAAATGTGAGATTTCCTGACCAAGCTCTCTTTTGTTTCCACCTTGGAGCCATCCAGGCAGGACCACGACTGTGGCACTGCTACTGCCAGGGTGTGGCCTTTGAAGGCCCCTCAATAAATACCCATTTTATTCCTCTAAACTCTGTCCAGCCTCTGTTCCAGCTGCTCTGGGCACCAGCCCCACTGGCCAGTGGAGGGTCACTCACGTTCCCATCCTGGAATCTTCCTCTGCCTGGACTGGCTGCAGCACATGTACAGCCCCTTACAGGAATTCTTCACCTCATGTCTAACACATACTGAGCCATAAATAAAAAACAGATTGGTCCCTCTCATATGGCCAGAAAACCTGTTTGGTTTTTTTTTTTTTTAACTTGGTGATCTCAGAAAACTCCAGGATATTAAGTTTAAGTGCTGAGGATTTAGGTTGACCAGTGAGCTGTGAGATGATCTGGATTAAGTGCCATGACTGTCTGCCCCGGGATGACTGAAAATCTGGGACTCTGAATCTAGTTCAGGATAATCAAAATAATTTTGCCTCCCCTTTGCCATTAGCTTTTGAAGGATGCTGTTGTTTGTCACATTGCTTTTGCTTGGCTGTCAGCCAGGAGAAAAGGACTCTGCCTGTCTCAGGCACCAGCATCAGTTTGTGTTGACTCAAATGAAGTTTGTACAAGACCCACAAAGTGCCACTCCAGTCCTGCTGAGGCCTCCAGGGACACTGAAGCACCCTTTGCCCTTTGTCAGTTATGTCCTTGTCAAAACCATGGGAAATGGTTATAATAGTATTGCTTAAGCAATATAATTTTGAATTATCTGTGTAATATGAATCTCTTTGGAATGTTTTCATATCACGTTCTGGACTGCAGGTTTCCTCATGCTGTAGAATTCCATGGGATTCAAGGCTAGGTGTATTTTCTAGAATCAAGCACCCAATATTGGTGCCATACTATTATTCTTGAGGTTAATTGGAAGACCTTGATTTATACCCCTTGAGTCTGCCCAAGCAGTGATAAATACTTAAATGCTGGACACTTGCATGGGAAGACTCTTTCCTGAAGTGAGAGATTTGGGAAAACAGAACAAAAAAAAAGTGCCTGTGGCAGCTAACAGGACAGTCCCCAATTGCTTGTGCTGCTCCTAATGAGAAACTTTGTGTTTAGAGAGTGCAGAGAGCAGCTGGGGGCAGAAACCCGATGAGATGTCGATACTGTATGTGCTGCTCAGGAAGAAACTTAGTGGTTTCCTTCTGGAGGAAACCCTATTAATTTAGCATTAATAATGCATTGAACTTTAAAGCTTTAAGGATATTGAGGCCATTTCTTTGAAGTTGCTGAGTGTCCCCAAACTGTGCTGAAATTGATAATTGATGGGAGTGGAGGGTATGCAGTGAAGTTGGTATCACAAGATAACTTGCTGCTTGCTATTGTGTTATTTTATAGAGACTTTCAGACTTTATATCCAGACATAATTAAACAACTCAAGGGAGAGGAACTACCCCATGTGACACAACACAGAGCAGGCTGCTGGGTGTGCTGCTGCTCCCATCAGAGACTCAGGGAAACACCGAGACAGCCAAATTGAATTAATTAGTTTGGGATCCCTGAGTGTGCCATCAGTGACTGAGGTGAAAGGTGCTCAGTCCCCCACTCCTTGCAATCAATATTATGTTCCAATTCCTGCCATACAAGTATATTTTTTCCCTCCAGCAATAATTTAATTGCTTTTTATTTCTTACAGTACTTCATCTTTGGAGAAAGTTTGACTCTGGTGCCAGAGAAGGAGGAGAGAGTACCTCCCTCAAAAGTCATATGAACCACAGATAGCAGTGGGAGCTGAGGAAGCAGAGGCTTGCATCCCTAATTGGTAGTAACTTGTAGGTAAAACTTCTGGTATTCTTTCACTCAGAGCTGCTCAACCTTCCCAGACAGCTGAGAGAACCATACAGAAGTTTCCTGTCTCTCAGTTGTTTCAGAAGTGAAATTTTGCCAAAGAAAACACAAGACATGCATTATTTTAAAAATTGAAGCAAATAACATTAAGTGCAATGTTTCCTTATTATTCCAGAAAGTTCTTAGCTGGCAAACACCATCTTTTACATTATGTGGTCTAACTCCTGGACATGTGTTTTAGCTATTTTAAAGTAAAGCAGCTTTATGGGGATGTTTAACATTCTACAAATTGAGTTAGTGGTGGAGAGTTTAATGTCCAGTTGGGAGTTCTTCGTAAACATTATTGGGAATTATTCCTGTTTACACATAAACTTGTTTTAACACATTTGATAATATTGAGGTCAGAAGACAGAGAAGCTGTTGAATAATTTTATTTCTACCCTCCTCCAAAGCCATCTTCAGGGGACCAGTGGGTGCCACAGTTGCTTTGTTACAGTGTGATACCACCTTGTCACTGCTCCCTGCATCCATATGAGCCTGCCTGTATGAAATCTAACCCTTTGGCCAGGGTTTGTAATTGGAATCTTATCAGAAAACAAAATCACAATAAATAGAAAATAGGCAGAATAGTCAAGCCTCTGTGCCAGGGCAGAGTTCCCATGGTAGTGCCTTACTTTTGCCCTCAGATGTGATAAAATCAGGTCACATTTGCTTTTCTTGTGTTGAATACTGCTTGGAATTCACAGCAACAGTGAGAGCTTTTACACATGGGGATGGAGGAAGAAGGATTTATGGAATTGGAAAGTATTAACTTAATGAAAGGGCATTTGCATGTTTTCTGAGCAAAATGTTATCCAGAAAAAAAAAAGGAAAAAATAAAAAAAAAATCTGGTCAAGCTGATGAAAGCATTTTATTTATTGATCCCTTTATAATCCTTTGTTTTGTTTTTCCTCCCTCAGTGTATGCTGATGCTCTCAATGTAGGCTGTGGGTTTCATAAGCAGGCCAACTTTTCTTGTCCTGTAGCTGCTCATCTATAAAGGATGCTTTATTTAGTGCCTGAAATGTCTGTTGTTAGGGTCTTTTAATATAAAAAGGCTGCATAAAAACATCTTAAATATAGCTGCAATTATGTACAGACTTGTTTTAAACAAACTAAATATTAATTACAGAGGGCTGAATCTTCAGCTAATTGCATCTGCTTAGTTCCCCTGCTGCTAGGTCCACTTTGTGCATGTGTATCCTATTTGCTTTGAGAGGCATTTGTTGGTGTGAGTCAAGAGCTGGTACTTGTATGGCTAAAGGTGTTGAAAGTTATATTTTAGATGGAATAAATCTGTCTTCCCTCCAAATTTTGGGTAACCTGTCCTTGGGTTTAACAATCCACAAAGTATCCATATAAAATTCAGTAATCAGAATTACTTTAAATAATTTCAAAGCAGGTGTTACATAAGATTGTGGAAATGGAGTTTTATTTTGTTTTAAACTGCCCTGTACTGTTTTCTGCAGGACTGCATTTCTCTTAGGATTCATGATTTTCTGAAACACTGCAGGGAAATTCCTCTAATTTTAATCTCTGCCATTAGGCACAGGTGTCTTGGATTACTTACCAGTGACTGACTAAGGCACCTTGAGAGTGATGAAGCTGCTCAGAGTGACCTGTGGAACTCTGATGGAAAATGGAGTAGCATTAAATAGCTCAGCATTAGGCTTATGCTGGCTGGGAGAGAACCAGGATAAGGTCTCTAAGTGAAGATCACACCAGCATCTAATACCTTGTAAATATATCTTTCACTTGCAGTGTGCACCACTGTAATCACAGATTTGAGGATTTATTTTTCTTGCAGCAAGCCATCTGCCATTTTCCTGTGAGTTTCCTTTCAAAGCATTAGCAATGACTTAATGCCTTACACTAAGTTTATTATGAAACTGATGGCTCATAGTTGCAGCTGGTTTTCTATTTCATCTCATAACTATGCAGAAGAGGTAACAATGATAAAAAATGTTGTCATATATTTATTGCCTGGGCAATACCAGTCAGGTTATCACAAGCAAGACTTCTAGGATGTAAGATGAGATAAACCTGCAGAATAATTGATAGAGCAATCAAAAGAGCTCAGATCAATAAAATCCAGGTGAAGAAAGGTCTTTTCTAACTGCTGCAAGCCTGATTCTCTCCAGTCTAGCATTTTTCATCTGTGTGAAATGGCAGCAAAGTGAATGGAGGATTCTGGTCTGGCAGGATTCTACTCTTGGCTCAGGCTCAGATGTGAATGACATGAATGATGCCATCAGATAAAATCCTTTCTGTGTTTCATGTAAGTACAGAAAGTAAACAAGTAACTGTAGAATGGCTTGTTGATATCTTGCAAATAAGCATATTTACTGAGGGGCATTCTGTATTCACTACAGCATTTTATATTATGCCAACATCAGCATTCCAGCAGGATGAAGAATTCTTAGCACTGCAAATGCTGTGCAGGTATTCCAGCATCTGCATCGTGGTACCTGTATCCAATACAATGCTATCTGATCATATAAAAATACATTTACTGACCCAGTAATAGCTTTTCTTTTTTTTTTTTCTTTTTTTTTTTTTTTTTTCTTTTTTCTTTTTTGAAACATGAGGCCACTCACTTTAGTGCTAGAAAGAGTTAACTGCTGACTTTATGGGGCATTGGCACCTTTGCTGTTTGCATTTACTGTGCATTTTTATGATCCTGTATGATGCCTGTGCATGGAAGCCACTAGGAAACAAGAATGCCCAACTTGCAGAATTTAGACTGTAATTTTATGCTCCACAAAGAGACATACCTACAGTTATCTGACAGAATAAAAGCAACACGTGTCATATGAGCTCTAAATAAATATCCTGTCTCCTCTGCAGCAGCTTTATTGAAAGAGATCTGACATAATGGTGTTGTATCAGCAGAGCTGCTAATCTCAGATACCAGAGATTTCAGTGCTTGGGGAGGGAAAACAGCACAAATGGAGGTCATTCAGTATCCTGGAGCACTTGGACAAGTGTGTCACTTTGGACTGTTCCTGCTAATAGCAGAATACAGCTGCTGCTAAAAATTGCTGCTGCAGAGCTCCTTGTGCAAGGAACCTGCAGCATCTGTTCAGAGGGGCTTGTTTATTATTTATTTTCATGCCTTGCAAAACCACCAATGTTTCTAGGAAGCAAAAGCCATGCTCTGGGTTTTAGTGGTAAAAGCAGGAGCCTTGGAGGTATCACAAATGGAAGCTGTGGTTGGGTTTTTTTTAATATATATTTAACCCTCTTCAGGAGTACAGAATTGCTTTCTAGACCTTTTGTGTGCCCCTGCCAGCTGCAGTGTTGTGCCAGGACCACAGCAGTGTCAGAGGCCACGTGTCTCTTTGTATGGTGCAGGAAGAGGTGCAGCAGTTTGACTGAAATCAGAAGGATGCTGAGAGATCTCTGCTATTTTCATGTGTCATGAGGTGACACATAGGAAGAATCCATTTCCTTGGCAACAATCCTTGAGCCATAAGGTTGAACCTGTTTACCCAGGCACAGAGCCACTCTGTCAGATGGGCTTTAATACAGCAATTGCAGAGCCTGTGCTGTGTGTGCGTCAGGTGTGAGTGTCCCAGATAGGATCCCCAGCAAGGACTGGCCATATGGCTGCTCATTCTAATTTTGTATTCCCTTGTACCATTACTAATCCAATGGGTCTGATTGTGTTTCAAAAATAGGGAGCAGCTTTTTCCTCCTTTTGTAAGTCCTCTTGCCCACTTGCATAACACAGATTGGAGTGATGGTCCAGGAGAAGTTTTTGGAAGGCAAACTTTCCTCCCTGGCCTTACCAGACCTCTTCTTTCTGCATTGAGAGAAATGAGAGCTTTATAAATCTTTTCCCTTTTTAAGTGAAGTCCCTGTAGGCTCCATCCAAGTCAATCTTTGGCACAAAGCTGGATTTCACATGCGCTGCAGAGTGGAAATCTGTGTTCAGTCACTCTCTGCATTACTTTGCAGGATGTTTTGCCTGGACTGCTATAAAACATTGAGGTTCCAGGGTTCAGGAAAGAGCACAGCACTGGAGATTGTCACTCTAACTGCCCCCTCACAACCCCTGCTTTGCCTCTTGGTTCCCCCAGTGGACTCAATTCTCTGTACATCAGCAGTACTGCCAGCATTGCTCTTCCTCTGCCTTAGATATAGCCAGGTACAACACCCTGGTTTGGGATTGTGTTTTCTGTGTTTCATTTTAATGTGAGTTGAAGAGATAAGGATCTGATATCTGTGGAATGTGTGGAGTGATGCCAGGTCGTGTTCTTCTCTGATAGCTGAAGCAACTGCACTGGCATCCAATTATTTAATACAGAGCTTTGATAATCTAGTTTTCTTGCTTATTTCATGCAGCCTGTTCCAGACTAATGCAGCAGATATGAAAAAAGTCATCAAAATATTTTTTTTCCTGCTATTCCTTTTGGAATTAGCTATTGTAAGTATTGGGGTAACCCACTGAAGCAGAACTGCAGAGTCAGCATCTTTGGATTTTGGTTTAACATAAACTCCAAATAATGGATTATACTTCTCTTCTGGACCTGGCATATATCATTCAGATTGCCCCAGAGTGGGAAAAAGCAATATATCTTCCAATTGTATACATTTTGATGAATGCTGACATTAGGCAGCTGCATTTGAAAATACTCGTCCTACCCAAAGTCTTAGCTTGCTTTTATCAATCTATCTGTCTGTCTATCTATCTATCTATCTATTTATCTATCTATCTATCTATCTATCTATCTATCTATCTATCTATCTATCTATCATGTTTTTAGCCACTTCTAAAATGCATCTGCCTCTGCCTGGCTAAACCAATTTGAGCTGTGTGTATGACTACAAGATGCACTTTAATGCAGTGTAATTTCCTGGGAAATTTTAAGTGGAAGAATTATGGCTCTACTTTGTTGGAAGTCCTCAGTATCCTCTCCTACTGCCATTCTAAGAACTTCTCCTGCTGAGGACATGAAAGCAAGTGTTGAGATGCAAAAAACTGCAGTTCAGACTGGATAGGAACAATTTTCTGCTCATATATTTTGATTGTGGGTTGGGATTTGCCATTTTCCAAATGTTTGTACAGTGCAGTCTAGCACAACCAAGCCATGCACAGTTGGAGTTCTCCAGGCAACGTTATAAAAACTAAAATATGAGGACAATTTCATCTGCAGACTGTAAAGGGTGCACAGTGGAACAGTCCTTTCAGTGTAACACTCACTACTTAGTTAATGGAACAACATCAATCCTGCAAGGAGAAATCTGCACCCACATGTACCCCATCCCACTGGCATGGCTGGATTTTGGTGAGGCAGTGTATTGGTCCTTCTCTCAGTACATTTAATTAACTTCAGCTTTGCTTTTGTTTCTGCAATATACAGTCAGTTAAATCATAAATACTGTTTTGTAGCTTGGTAGAACAGTATGTAATGGTCCTTATCTTGTATCCCTTTTAGCCTGAATTTCACATCCTCTTCATAATTTTTAATGACAGCAACAATTTTTATTATACTGCTGGAACTTTTCCCAGGGTGGTTGTGTTTTTTCGTAAATAATATGTGATTTAGAAGTGAAACTGCAGCAAAAAGCTGCTAAATCCAGCATCTTCTGTAACTGCATATTTATGTAAAAAAAAAAAAAAATCTTGGCCCTGGTGAAAGAAAGTGTCTTAATGTGGAAAATGGGGTTATAATTGTTAAAGGTGTTAAGGCTGGTGCTCACCAGAAGGTTCTGAGGGAAAGGCACAGCTGCAGCTGGATGGTTGGGAGTGGTTGGGAGGTGAGAGTTGTGAGTGAGGAGAGTCAGTGACTGACAGACACATGGACAGTGTGTGAATGGGATGGACAGGGGACAGCAGCACTGCAGCTGAGCCAGCCAGTGGTTGCCCTTCTTCTGTTAAGTTTTTATGTCTGGGGGAGATTAAAGGTGTAAAAAGGGGAATTTCTGCAATAAAGGGATCTTCAGATGCATAAGGAGGTCCGTGTTGCTTCATTCCCCATTGCTGCATCTTCAAAAGAAGTCAACCCCAAACTGTGAAATGATGCACAAGGTAACTGAGCTCAGGGAGAGTTGTTCTGAACAGGAACATCCAAGCAGAACACAGGTGAAGGCAGAACATACTTGTCTATCAGCTCTTCTCTCTTTATGGAGATCAGCTGAATGTTTGTCTTGCTGTGTGTCTGTGTGCCCTTTGAAAATACTTCCAATTAACAGAGACTTTACACTTTGACAACAAAATTTGCTGAAATTCCAATTTCAAGACAAGGAGAAGTGATGACAAAGAACAGCAAACTGGACCAATCAAGACCTTTCTGCTCTTGACTTTTCAGGACTTTGGAGAAATCATTTAGGCAACAAATCTCATTGGGGGCAAACCTCATCCAAAGCTTGGGCTTTTTATTGCTACAACCTTCAGAATATTGATCCAAGAAACGTTTCCTGCACTGTCCTCACCCTGTGAAGAGCTGCATGTCACAGTCACAAGCATGTTCTTGCCAAGCTACCTGGGTGGCTGAAGGGAGGAGCAGGAGTGGGTGCTCCAGAGAGGATGGAAAAAACAAATTCCTGCCTCAGCCCTGGAGTGCTGGGGAAGCTGTGGCTGTGCCTTTCTGGCCTGGTTTTGGAGCTCCAGGCTCGTGGGATGAGGTGCAGCAGTGAGACAGATGTTATTGGCTGGGGTTCACTCTGCTGCTCCTTCCCACACGAGGTGAGAGATTATTGGGAAAGGCAGGAAAGGAAGGGGAGAAACTGCTTTTCAATCAGAAGCTTGGACTCAGGTATTGACACTGAGCTCTCCGTTTTTCTCTGCATTTTTATCCCATACTGACTTTACAGGTGGCACAGAAGCCACAGGTAGTGCTATAAATCCTCATTTTCTACCTGAATTGTTAAGTTTCATTATGAAGTCCTTCAAAGCAGAGTATATTTTACTGTGTGATGAACAGAGACAAGGTTCTCCAAGATACCTATGATTCTGTAAATTGGTAATTTGAATAACTGTTCTGTAGAGGACATTACCCTGTTTCAAGTTCCTAAAATTTAGCTAATTAAGTTCTATGTTTTGCCCTAGTTTTATAGTTTCTTTGATTATTTCTTTCTAGCTCAACAAAATTCACCAAAAATCCATGAAGGCTGGTGGGCTTATAAGGAGGTGGTCCAAGGAAGCTTTGTTCCTGGTAAGTGTAATTTTAAAATTTTAGCCTTCCTTAAATATTTTTTCATTGGAATTATTGTAATGGGATTTGGGGAAAATATTTTGGGTTGATTTGTTTTCACTGCAAAGATTTTTGGTTGACAAGTACTCAACATCACATTATAGTGAAGCACAGAAAGGTTTCTCTTAATCCATCATGCAAAGACCATGGCTGTTTTTCAGGGAAGAAATGACATTTGGTGACATTCCTGGTTTCTCTCAGTAAACCCAACATGATGCTGCTTTGTGAGTGTGTGTGTTCTGTGTGTAGAAAAGGAAAAGGGACTGAAAATATTACTGTGAACTGGATGAAATAATTTATCTTGCAGCACTTCTAGGTAATTGCATTTCTACAATTTTAGAATAGATTTCAGAGTAGATTAGGACAGGAACCCACTGCATGCAATTTTCACTGATTTTTGTTTAGTAAACAAAGTATGAGTGAAAAAAGAATTAGATAACTGGACTTCATTGAGATTTAGTAAATGATAAATAATTGAGGCAGCTGGAAGGATTCTGTGCAGTATCTTTCAGTGTGATTGAGATTAATATGCAATAATTTATGTATATTAGCTGTATTTTATATTGTAAAGTGGTGCTTCAAGTTTTATCATGAATGCACCAAGTAAACTGCTATGTGATCCTTATTTTTTCATAAGAGTAGAAAATATTGCTTGGCTGGTGTGAGAGCTGTTCCTGAGGATCTGTAGATTTGACCCATCATCAGCTCCTTTCACTGCTGTGAGAGCTGTTACAGCCTGACAGTCATCTGAAATTCCCAAAATGCTGATTGTCTTGGTAAGGATTCTAGTGCAAGTGAGATGAAATATTTCAGCCCACACATTTCTGGCACTGGAATGGTTGTGAAAATCTACAAACCTGGAGCTTAATTACATATTGCTGTGGCATAAAGTAGCTTTTCAGATTTACTTGGGATTGGTTTGGGCTGTCAGAGACACTCCTGTGTATTGTTGTGCATGTTTAGTTCCTCATAGTGTCAGCAGGGGAAGAAGCCTGGAGAATATAATCACCTGCTTTCAAGATATTTCAGCCTTCCTGAGCTGCACAATTCAGGTGGATGCCCAGCAGAAAATGAATGAAAAAAATATTTGCTAAACAGGCCTAAATTTAAAGTTACTGAGAAAAATAATATAATTGCCAGGATGTAAAGAAACCTGTGATTAGTTCATGCTTGTGGTATTCTAATCTTAATACTGTGAGAAATTTAGGCTTAGGAACATCCTTGGAAGATGAATGAGGAAACAGTGATGACTCAAAAACTTCTGGGAAGGAAGATCTTTTAGAATGGTGGGGAGGGACACCTTTCTGAGGGAAACCTGAATTACCAAATATGTTTTGAAAATCTGACTAACCCAGCACAAATCCTCAAGAGCTGGTCCAGAAAGTCAGTAATGAACAGCTCACTGAAGCAGCCATGAGGAAAGCAAGGGGAATTTGAGGTACCTTTCTTTCAAATTCAGCTCTGCAACCTGTCAGCCTCAGCAGAAGAGAGAAATCCCACGAGCCTCTACAGAACAAACAACTAATTTTTTTTTTTTTCCAGCAGCACCTAGATTTGGGAGCCTTTGAAAACCATATTTAAAGCATTTCAAGGCTGCATTTGTGGCTGTGCCCTCAGACTAACACATCAGAAAGGATCTGTTGGTGCATATTAAGTTTATCCTGGCTGGTGGCAGTCACTGTCAGATCTCACACGGGATGCTCATTAGCACCTGGGAGGTGAGAGCTGCCAGGCAGGCTGAGCAGCCCTTGCTGGGTTCCTGACTGATGTGCACTGCAGCAAACAGCTGCAGCCATCTGCCAGCTGCTTTCTTCCCACAGCTGTTGGTCCTGACCCAGGGCTGGACCCCCAAAGATATTAGGAAGGAGTGTCTGTCCCAGAGCCTGTCACTGCAGTTGGGAGCTGGCATCTCAGCTGATTTGTGTGCTGGTTTGAGGGACAGGTGTCTGCCAATAAAGGCAGCAGCTTCTCTTTGAAATGGAGAATGTAAACCTCCTCCCTCCAAATTATTATAGTTTTGAAATTAAGGGGCTCTCAGGCAAATATATGGGAATTAGGAATAACAGTTCTTTACTAGGAAAATTAAAATAGAAATACAGCATTACAAAGAACAATCCCAAACCCTGCCAGAGTCAGAATCCAAGCTGACACCCGTCAGTCAGTCAGGGTGTTGGCACAGTCCCATTCAATGGTGGCTGCATCCTCCTGCAGGGGCAGATGTGGTTCAGCTGGAGCAGTGCTCCTGGAGAAGGTGCAGTTTCCTCTGAAGGTCCAGGGATGATGTTAAAAGGTCTGGCTTTCCTCTGGAATCCAGTGGGAAGGAGGTACCTTGGTGTCCAAAATCTCAGTTTTTATCTGGGTAGGAAAGGCTTGGCTCCTCCCCTGGCTGGAGCATCTCCCAGTGGGATGATGGAATTTTATCAGTCATGCCCTGGGACTCACTGGCCATGAACAGGAGATATCTCCTGGAGGGAGGATGGGCTGTGGGAAGATAAAGATGATTGCCCAGCTGGTTTAAAGATGGCCCATTAGCAGAGGATATCTCCATGGAGATCAGGGTCACTACCCCAGCTGGTTTAACAGATGGGGACAGAATTCACATTTCTGGCCACATCCTGTATTGCAGCCCAACACAGATTGACATGAATCTAGCTCTGTAGCTGCTTAGGGGAGCAGTCACAAATGCAGAGATTATTAATTAGGGGCAGTATCATGGTAAAACACTCCAGGAGGAGTTGCTGGAGTTTGTCTATCACAGCTTTGGCTGGAATACCTTTCACCTGCTTCAAAGCAAAGTCACTGTCTCTCTTTGAACTCTGACTTCTTTCATGGAGAGCTGTGTAAGAACGCAGTTAGGAGTGTATCACAATATGCTGGGTTAGAATCTGCCATTCATAAGTTTTTCTGCTTAGTCTGTTTTGGAACATTTAAGTCAAGTCCTAAAAACGTGCTGGATCCTGTATAAATTTGCCATTGAGCAGTTCATAAAATCAAGCCATACTTCACTATGTTCCCCAAATCCCAGACTCCCCATATTCTGGGATAAATTTTAGAAAAAAATCCTTTAAATCCCTTTCTAATGTTCATCTGGACACAGGTTTTTTCCTGCTGTGAGCCACTTAGCTGCAGTCAGTGATGTGTATCTCACAGGAGGGAAGGATTTAGGCAGAGATGAGATAAAAGTGTGTATCTCTCACAATGTCTTTCCCAAATTCACTTCAGCAGTGCTCCTAGAGGAGGCAGCATTAAGAGCTGGCAGGTTCTCTCAGCACAGGAACTGTGGCTCAGGTCTGTCTTGGTGCCTAACCTTGAAAAAGAGATGCAGAATTCTCAAGTACAGGAGAAAAAGTTCATCAAGGCTGGATTTGTGTATCTGCTACTGGTGCAGAAACCACTCTCCATCTCCCACCTGTTGTACAAGCAAAGAATTGCTCTTATGATTTAAATCATGTAGGCAAACAAAGTAGAAAGTAAGTAGAGCTTTAAAATGTTAATTGAATGCAAATTAGGTTCCAAATTAAACTTCAGGGAATGCTCAAGGATGAAGAAGGAATGCTTTTTTTTATGCATGGTGATTTACATAATAATCAAATAATTTATATTATTGCTATACTAGATAGATTTTTTCTGGTGTGGAATATCAAAGTAGTTTTTGATGGGTTAAAAAACCTTTAAATAACCTTTTTAATGTCTTTTCTTTGGCTATGACTATGAATTTGTTGTGTCACTGAAGTGGTGCAAGCAATTTCCAGGTGGCCTGGACAATCACACTCCATTGGTACCCTTATTGTTCCTTCAGATAGATGTGTATGACCTTTGATAATCTTTGTGATTGCATTGATTATTTTCATACTGGTCCTGTTTTTTCATAGCATGATGAAAGTGGGCTTTGGTAAGCATAAAATATGAAGGAAGTTAAATCTGACTTGTGATCACAGAATGCTCCTGCCAAACCTCTGACTGTGTGATAACACAAGCACATGAGTGTTTTGTTCCCAGGGAAGGCACTGTCTTTGGGCACCCCTACTCAATTATACCAAAGCTGAAGTTACTTTACAGGGTGCTAGTGCCAACCTCAGCTAACAGGAGGAAATCCATCAGATAATGAGTGGACATTGCTGAGGGAATGTTCTTTGCTAATGTGGTCTCAGATGTTTGGGGTTTTTTAACAGCCTAATTATCTTTCTTAGCTGTGGCTTTTCCTCCTCAGTTACAACTGGTACCCTCAACAGAAAAATGGCATGTAGCTGATGTATCCTGGCCCTTGCTCTGTTATCCTGAGGTGACCCAATGATTCAAGTTGTCTTCCTGCCTGTCCCTGGCCCCACCAGGCACTGCAAAGGTCAAGCCTTCCCTTGCTGTGACCAGCACACGAGGTGGCAGGCTGGGGCTTGCTGTGCCACCAGCTGTCCTGCTGCTCCCTCTGTTCCCTGCCAGGACCTGAGCACTGCCCCTCTGCTGCTTCAGGAACGTGCAGGGAAGGAAAACCTGGAAGGCAGGACTTGCAGATCCTTGTCACTTATGGTCCCTCACACTTTGCTGCTGGGTTAGATAACATTTTTGGTGTAGGAGTACTCCAGATAGTTCTGATGAAGTTGAAAATCCTCTTTCCCACTATCCTGAAGCAGATGCTCTTTACCCTGCACTGACACTAAATATGGGTTACAAGCACAAAGAACTATTAAGCACCACGAATTTTTGGTACAACTGTAGCTACCAAAATCTGCATTGATGATGGCTTCTAGCTGGGAGGAAATTCAAGAGCTTTAATACCATTTGGACAGTCATATACCCAGAGAGCAGTATCCAAAACATCTGGTGTCCTACACTCTGTGTGTTTGCAATCACTACAGAACCCTGAAGACCTGTACTGTGGGGAAAGTAACTGCTCTTTCTGCAAATATAATACAATTTATTTTTTAAATTATCCAAATCCATTTTAAACCAGCTAAAAGTGAAAAGCCAGCAATCCACCTTAGTGATCTTAAAGGGTTCAGCATTGCATGATGAGCACATCCTCATAAGAAAAGAAGGATCATCCCTGTGCACTACCCTAGCTGGACCATCAAAAATTGGGGTTTGGGATGAAAAGGCTAAGATTAGTATTAGGAATCTTTATTTTCTTGTTCTTCACTGTGACCTAAAAGCAAGAGAAGGAATTCCAAGGATAAATACCAGTGTGTACAGGAAAGGGTTTAGGGGGTGTAACTGGATGATCTTTAAGGTCATTTCCAACTCAAAGCATTCTGTGATATTCATGACAAGCAGTTGGAACAGTGGTCTGTGGCTGAGTCATTAATAACTGAAAGCTCATAATTAATTACTTGGAAGGATTATTCAGGAAAGTTCCAAGGGCCAGAAGCAAAGCTCCTGTGCAAACCTGGATATTTGTATTGATATATTCAAAAAGTTTTATCTTACCTTAAGCCTTGACAGGCCAATATTCAGGGTATCTCAGGAGTTCTTGGCACCCCTTGGCACTGGACATTTTAGTGGTTTCCACGACTTAGAGTAATAGAATTGAAGCACAAAGAAATCTGATAGAAGAATTAGTTGCTGCTCAGAGACTCAAGGACCTTTTAAAGCTAATAATCCAAGCTGAAAATGAGTAATGACACCTGCCACAGTTCCTCATGTAAGGAGGGGACTTGGAGCTCTGGCTATTAATTACCTTGTAGTAGTAGTTTTCTTGTGGGTGTGCATGTGTTTTTGTGCAAAACAGTAGCAATCATCATTTCCTACATAAAAACCCCTCTTTATAGATTTTCATGTGTAGTGTAAGATAAGTTAGTGTCCTTTGGAGAAAGAAGTCACTGAGAATAATAAGGAATAGTATTTTTCTGAGCTAATAATGTTCTTCCCCAGGGGAATGTAATTGTACTTAATCAGAGAAGGGTTACAATGCTCCAGCTTATGTTTGTTTAGGTGCTTTGCCATAAATCTGTGTGGGATGAGATGAAACTGGAAGGGATTGCAATCTAACACACAAATGGGGATCATGAGTGGCACTAAGATGTGGACTCGCTGCTCCTCCTGACATTATCCCAGTTACAAAAATTACTCTTGTAAAATACCATGATGAAGAATTACATTTTAAGAGTACTACAATTACAGTTGCAATTGTCAGGTAGGATTTCACCTCCTCTTTCACTGAGACTGTTCACATCAGCATATTACAGGGACTTCAGGAAGATCATTCTGATGGACCCAGCACCAGTGAGGATTTTATATAAACACAGTGTGCAGCTTTTGATTTGTACATCTCATTAGTGCAATTTAGTGTAGAAAGGAAGGAAAACATGGTCACTACAGCTACACCCTCATCTGTGGTTAAAATAAACTCCTGTGAAACCACTGCTCTGTGCATGGTTACACAGAGTAACTGGTGCTTGTTCTCACTGAAAGCTTCTCTGGTACTAACAAAAATCCTCTCTGTCAAATCCTGTCCCCTACTAATTAAGAAATCAAAAATAAAAGGAAATCAGTCTTACCTATGCAAGTACTTTCCTAATAGACAGCTATGATTTAATTTGTAAATATGGATTCGGGGTTATTTGATCATAGCATTTCTTCAGTAACCTGTTAAACTGACTTTATTTCTGAAAGTCTGTGTGTGTATGTGTAGGATTCCTCAAACTCCTCAAATAGAGGATTGCAGGAGACTTAATAGTCTGAAACTGCTCATTTGTACTTAGTGACAGTTTCCTCCTATGTAACACCTCTCTGGAAAGGTCACTTGTGAATTCACTGAATCATGAATGCATTGAACATATTCAGCAGCAAAATCCATGCTCACCATTTACATCTGCCTGCCTAGGAGGATGTGGAATTATTATTTGGATAACTTTTACTGCTGTTACTTGCACAGATTAAAATACAAATATCCTATAACATCCCCCCATCATGGCATTTCTGGGCATATGCTGTTTGTGGTCAGTGAAAGATTTATCCTCTCAGAACTCACCATAGAATACAGTCACCTGCTTAATGCATATCTGGGTACCTGCTGCCCCTGTGAGCTGTAAATCACATTATTATGGTTAATGACTCTGCCCAAAAAAGGAACCTTCCTGAATCTTACTGATTTTTGTTTTCTTTCTAGCTGAAATATTACTGAAAATATTACTTAAAATTGTCACCTTTTACCTTTCTGAATAGAGACTTATTTTATATTAGGGCACTTTTTCATTTTATATTTATAAAACATACAAAAAATGCATTAGTGCTTCCAGACCAAGCAGTCCAGCTTTATAGTCAGGACATAAACCCTGAAAATAACAGCATAACATCATAATGGGAAACCTGACAGGTCGTTAACTACAGCAGTGCAAATGGCATTGCTGCAATTTACAGGTGCTTGTAGACAACAGCCCAGCCTGCAGCTTTTGAGAGCCTGCAGCACAGAGAAAAATACTCAGGGATGGAGCACAAAATAACCAGGTCACACTGGAAATTCTTCACTTGACACCAAAGCAGGTAGCTGATAGATGTTCTACCCCTTTTATGACCTCCTCTAATTTATTCTTCCTGTGTCTTTAATACCTATGAGTTTCTCGTGAGGGTTTTGGTGAAGAATGAAGGTCTTTATTCAGAGAGGTCATTTTACAAATATTAAATGAGATGTAGGGATGGAGAAATGGATAAAGCTGAGTTCAAGAGAGCAGTTGGAGGCTGGGAGAGAATCGAGCAGCCTGTTCAGATGTGCCTGTGCCATCGGGCTGGTCTGCCTGGCCCCCTGTGCTGTTGATTAAAGACAGAAATGTTGCTGCAGATGCTCTGAACCAGCCCTCTGTGGCTGCTGGCATGGAGCAGTGCAGCTGCCCCAGCAGGATGGGCACTGAGGAGCTGGCACCTCTTGCAAGGGCACCACCAGAGCTGCCTCTGCCTTCATAGAGCTGGGGAATGTTACAGATTACTGTCTGCTGTGACATTTTGGCACTGTCTCATACTGGAACTTCAGAGGGAAGGCAGGAAGGAGGGTGGATGTGTCCAGGTCAAGGAAGAGCCCATTCCACTGCCACTTGTTCCAGCTCAAAATCAAACCCAAGGGCTGAAAGCACTTGCAGTAAAACAGTAACATTTCAGTAGAAAGAGGAAGAGATGGGATTTTTCCTCCTTGCTAATAAAATTGGTCAAGTTGGGTTTAGTTGAGTCTCTGAAATCCAGGGATCATGTGGTTCCTACACTAGAATAATTAGGATGCAAGTCTGGCTGAAGTAGTCGCTACAAAAGCAAGAGCTGCTGCCAGTTTAGAAAATCCTAGGTTATTACTTTTGTCTGAAAATAGGTCACACTGGAAACAGTGGGATTTGCTTGCTGAGACAAATGCTACATCCCTTGAATAAAGGCCATCAGAAGCTGATTATTTAAAAAAAAAAATAAAAATCAATATGTACAAGATTGTATTCCCTTTACAATGGTTTTATTTAAAACCATCTCTTTCCAAGTTCTTTAAGTGAAGTGAAATTACTTATTTCCACAGCTGTGCAGTGTCACCTCTTTTGTCCTAGAGTGTTCACACTGCAATTCCAGTAATAATGTGCTTTTTGAGGAAATCACATTTTAATACTGAATCCTTTGTTTCTCGTGGAGGAGAGGGGTGAATGGGAGGATTAAACCTGAGGGAGCATGCTGGTGTTACACAGCACTGACAGGTACAGGGTGAACAGGATGCTCAGCCCTGAGAGGAGCTGCTCCTCCCAACCTCAGCCAGGTGCAGTTAAAGCCAGATCAGGATGCAGCTGGGGCTGATAGCTAATTCCCAGCTTTAGTCCCAATTTAGAAATGCAGGATTTAGCTGTCCTATGTGACTCAGAATACAGCATATGACACAGGAGAGAACATCTCAGATTATGGAGTCAACTCTTCTGTATTTCCAAACTGGGCTATGTAGGTCATGGCTACAGAATTCCCTTTCCCAGTGCCTGCCAGGGCATTTCCCAGGAGGGAGTTCAGATTCCATTTTGCTTTTCCTATCCTGCAGTTGGACATCTTCAAAATAAAGAATGAATGACTGAAGTCTAATAGGCTGTGGCTGAAACACTTATATTGCATGGCCTTGGCAGGCTCTATTATCCACACACTGACATCTTCAGAATTACTTGGTATTTTAATGTGCATTTAAAATTGGTTAACAGGAGTATAAATTAAAGCAATAGCTAAACTAGTCTCTCAAGGTTTTATTGCTCATTGTAATTTTATGTTTATGGGCTCACTGCTTTCTGGCAGGACTTGTGTTGGTTTAGTTTTAGAGAGTGCAGTAGGGAGAAGGTGGTGCCTCACCCAGAGTCTGCTGAAACCAATGAAGTCCTTCCATTTAACTGACTTGGGGCAATGGTCACATCATTCTCATTGCCAAAGACTTGGATTTACTCTCCCAGTTAAGTCCAGAGAAAATTCCTATTTAGACAGAATTTTAAATACTTTTTCCCAACTCATTTTACATTATTCTTCATGCAGCTCCTGGTTTAATAAAACAATAAGAGGGGAAAAAAAAGATGAAAATTACATATTTGTTGAGCTGTGACATGAATTGTGTGTTGAAGCAGCTGCTCCTCTTGACCTTTTTAAGCACTTTTTCCCATGAGAAGGTGCATCCCAAAGCTCATCTGCAGCCATCAATACCTGTGTGAGAATGCTTTGATTAAACAGCCCAGGACACTGGGCCATGGAAGCTCTGTGGGATGTGTGAGATTGTCCAAGATAAACGAGCAAGAAACATCTGCTCTGCCATTTCTTTGTGTGATTGGTTAGTCCCTAACCACTGGCTGCACAATTTGATCCTAAACTTGTACACTGAAAAAACATAAAAATACTGGTGTGTGCTTAATAAAGTGATTCTCTTGACTTAGAGCAGGGTCTGTGTTTTTTCCAGTCACTACACTGTGTGTAGAGATATGACTCAATTCCTACACCTCTCAGGGAAACCACAATGGGAAAAGTACTAATTAAAGTGGCAAAAATTTCATTGAATTAAAAGACATGAAGCTCTTCTCCTATTCTCAGGTTTGCCTGCTTTGCCATTATTTGTCCTTTGTTGCTGATTCTGTTACAACTCTTTTCACAGCCTTCTCTCAATTAATACATTAATAAATTTCATTTGGAAAGGCTCAGATACTTGCTTAAGGAATGAAACAGAGCTCCAAGTAATCACTGTAGAAGATGACTCAGAAACTCTCCCAGCTTGTTACATCAAGCCATGAATATTTATGGCTATTGGTATCCATTTCTTATACACTTTACATTTGCATAGTTTTTGCATTTAAACTCTGCCTAAAATACCACTAAATTGTAAACATAAAGACATGAAGGAGCTCCAGAATGTGAACGTTACAAAATGCAGAAGAAAAAGAAACTTTCTTCGTTTCACAGACATTTTTTGATTTAGAAAGTGCAGATTGAAACACAGGAACTTTTTTTTCTAACAGTTTTCACTTTCAGAACTGGTTTAGCAGTCTTAAGTTCCAGTGGCTTTTTGAGATTGATGGCCAGATCTGCAAACTTTATTTAAGTTCTTTAAAGTACAAATGACTGGCCAAGGAAAAGAAGGGAAGTATCTGAGATCCACAGCTTCTCCCAAAAGGCTCTGAGAGTTTGGCATCTCACTTGCTTAGGCAAAAAGGTAAGAAGATCCCAGGAGGCACCTACTGAAGACCCTCATAATTCTGTCTGTAAAGTTCCAAAGGACTTAAATAATCTTTAAGTAAGACCTTTAGTGCCTGGAAGAGTCTCCTCTGTTCTCTTAAGGAGTTGAAAGTGGGGTAAAAACACTCAAGAATTAGTTAACCACCCCAGCTCCTAAACCCTGCCACATTTGGAAATCCAAAGAAAGTTGAATGACTTTCAAGAACTATAGGCAGCAGAAATGGGATCAAGTGAAAGATGCTCTTGTTTCTTGCCTGCTCCTGGAAAGATTTCTGGTAAACTGTTTCTAATGTGCCCTTCAGGAAGCTGTCACTGAGATACTGGTATTTAATTTTCAATTTGCCTTGACCTTGTTCTGCAGTATGAGTTTGCATTGGTTTTCATGCACAATGAGCATTAAGACACCTTCAGCTACTCAGTGCAGAATAGTGTTGCTGTGCAATATATTTACATTGAGGATTTTGTGGAGCATGCTGATCCTAACTGGAAGAGAAGGGATTCTGAGGTGCAGGCTCTTAAATACAAAGCTCTTGGAATAATGTCAGCTGGCTTTAGTAAGGAAATGTTTCCACAAATGTTTTAAAGATGTGGTTTGCTTACCAATCACACATTTACAGTTTTCCCAAACTGCATGAAACTGCAGCAACATCTGCCTCTGAGAGAGCAGGGCACTAAATCCTGTACCATGACCTGTCTGCAGACATCATCTCTGTGGGACCGGGCAGAGGGCTGTGCTGGCTTCTTCCCTCAATTCCATACATTCTATACACTAAAGAGTTGACAGCAGCTCAGCCTTGTACCATCCCTGGGCAGAGAGAGGCAGTGAACGTTTCTATCATGCTTTTCTGTACTGAAGGCAAAAGGATTGGCACAAAACCTCCTGTCTTGTGTCAGTAAAGCAAAGCTCCACTTTCCCTCCAAATGTCCCTCTCTGTGGCTTGGAATATCTGCTTTTATAGCCAGGATCTGCCCAGTACATGCTCTTCTGTGATTATTCCAAAGCTCTTCCTGATGTTACTTCTAAAACTGTCTTGAGCTTCACAGCAGTCCTCCATACTGTAGTGTTGAATATGCAGGAAATTCATATTTTAGGGAATTGCTTTCCTTTTACAGCAGTAGTTTAACAAATAGAACCAGATTCAAGTGTCCTTATTCAGAGACTAAATTTGGTGTGTGTTTTCACTCCCTAACTTGCCTCTTCACTTCGTGACATATTTTAAGAGAAGCCAGGATGATGCTGTGCCTCACCTCCATATAGCTGTGGGTAATCTTGTCACAGAACAACTTGATTTTCTGTTCTCTCCCTGCCATACTTCACATGAAAGAAACTTAGAGAGAATTTCATACTATGAATGGACAGAATTGTAGATACATAGAGAATTTCACATTATGGATGGACATAATCCCAACTAAATTTACATCTCCTCACTGGCTGTCTGAGCTAATGCCCAGATTTGTTCATTGTCAGAGTCTGAATTCACTAGAAGCTTAACAGGAATGATCAAACTTTAGCCTTTTCATGAGCTCAGTTGGATATTTCATCCCTTAAACCCCAGTGCTTCAGCAGAGACATTCAGCCACCAGCAGAGCTCCATAAAACCACCTGCTCCAAAGAACAAGCAGAAATTCCTGTATGTTTAGGCATTGCACTAATAAATGATCAAATTCTGCTTCCTATATTTGCAACCAAAACCTCCAAACAGACCCAGCCACTGTGTACTGCAAATCAAAACATCAGTGGCCAGAGAAGATCACAATATTACATTTCACCAGCCTCTAACACCTTGATGTTATTGTTCTCTCTATGCTGATATTGGGATTTGGGGTTTTTTCAAGCATCTTTTTTAGAACCATCTTCCTTCCCATATGGCTTTCCAGTTGAGCTTCATACAGACACATTTGTATTTGTATATATACCTACACCTATAAAGATTTTTCACATTTAAGATTCAAATGTTTGATATACAAAACGTTTATCTACAGCCTTCTGTAATACCAGAAAACAATTCATGTGTGGTAAAAATTAATCTAGTGGTTGAAGAACAGCAAATATAAATTATTTTACAAGAGAGAGCTTAATTAGTTGAATTTTATGATGTGCAAAGGATAAAGTGCTCCTTGAATGCCAAGGTCTTTGCATGACAATGCACAAATAATTTCAGGTTGGATTTTTATTTTTTTTTAGTTGCTTTTAAGAATTGAAATGACTATTGGGATGCCAAACCATTTTTTCCCAGTATTGTCTTTTCAGGAGTCTGTCCCCTTATTTTTAATATTGAACATTTTTTGTGAATATGTCACTGATAGGATTTGGGCTTTTAGAAATCAGTTTTCTAGAAAAAAGCCACAGGAAATCAGGATATATCAGGATATAATATCTAATTCTAAATTAGTATCAGCCAAGGAATATTGGGAAAACTGTTCTTTTTTTGTAGATGCAGAAGGTGGATCATCTTGGGAGTTTCCAATGTCTCTCTGACATTTCTCCCCCATTTCTTACTATTCCTAAAGAATTTTTACTCTGTTGTTTGGTGGTTTTTTTTGTAATTTCACCACCCCAGGTACTACACTGTACACAATATTCAGCTCTAGTTTCTTCACACACTTTCAGAATACTCTTATCATTATTTTAAATAGCTTGTACTCTGTCATTTGCAAATCATGTAGAGTATTTTTTACCCAAACCAGTGTTTTCAGTGATAGCTGAACTGGGGATTTGAGTTTATTTTAAATTTCAAAATACATCAGTCATTGAACCCTCAAACCAGCCTGATTCTACTTTCACCTACAAAAAATACATCCCAACTTTACACAAGAAATTTTGTGCACATTTCTAGTATGGAATCTACTGCAGGTAATAAATTTGATAAAAGATCACAGGAGTTTGGGAGTTTCATTCCCTCAGTTATGGGTTGGTGAATGTGCAGACACAGGGAGCCACTGGGGCCAGTCAGCAAAGGGAGAGGATGTTTGGGATGGAGGAACAACATTTCCATATTGTGCAAAGGCAGCAGCAGAAATGAAGTTACCACTCTGTGATTCAGCAGTGCCTCTCAGCAGGTGCTCAGCCCAGCACCCTTTCCAGCTGCAGGGTCTGGAGCTGGGAATGTGCTTGGAGGAGGAGCAGCATCCCACAGCCAAGCACAGGAATGTCAGCAGCAGACTTGGCTCTCATTGCAAGGTCCATGAGCAATGGTTTTGTGCAGAATTGGGTTTTTGCTTTGACCAAAATAAATGCAAGATTTTATTTAGTAAAAACAGTGAGACCAGAATTCTTTAACAAAACTGGCAGCTGAATCTCAAGAACATATGTCCAATTTACTGTGTGGGCAAGGCATTGCTACAGAATTCTAAAAATAAGTTGTTGTGTATGTTTTCTGAAGGTGGGAGTGACCTTCTGGAGGTACTTGAGCTTTTAGGAATCATATTCAACAGGAAATGAATCACCTGCTGAGTTCTCTGTGTTCTGTAGGTATTTCTTGTTCTAAATTTGGAGTCTGAGGGACTGAGAATCTTATCACCATTTTTACCTCAGTATAAAGGTTGTGGAGAATAATCTGGGTGTGGGGAATTGCTTCTGAATTCTACCACAACCAAAATGATAGTAATGAGGTAAGAAGTTAGAATTTGATCAGGAAGAATTACAGTCCATGTGTTTGTAGGTACACATTATGTATAATTATGTAGCTCCTGTTCTAATCTCCATGTTTAAGCTGATTATAATTAACTGAATAAAATGAAGTAAGATTTCCTTGTTATAAAGCATCCCAAAGCATGCCAGTCTTAAAGCAATAACCACCATCCTGCATGTCTGAGGTTTTTGTTCCCCAGCTCTGCACAGCATTGCCATTCAGAGTGTTAAATGTGGCTGTAAACACACAATAGGGAACCTCAAGGTTCAGCTCTTGCTTCAATAAGGAAGAGGGTTCCATTTCTCTCTACTAGATAAAATCCTGTTTCTCTGAGAGAACAGAAAGGTAACATGAGAAACCATCACCTGTCCTCAAGGAACGGAAGAATTCAAGAATATGGAAAATTATGTAAATTGGGTATTCTTCAGGAATAGGTCATGGGAAGTGTTCAGTGTGGGCAAGCCAGCAAGATGGGAGAAAAGACAAAAGTCCTGAGTAAACACTTCTAGTTCTGCTGCAGAGAATCACACAGCCATGGCCCCACCACAAGAGTCAGGAGGGGCCCAGAAGTTCTGAGCTGTGGACAGGAATCCTGCTGCTCCCCAGTGAAGAGCTGTGAGCAGTTCCTGTTTGGAACATGTGCTGTGACTCCATGGGCAGGCTCCAGAGATGGTTTTGTGGCAGCAGGCCAGCTGGCACCCTGGGCAGCACACCCTGATCCCTGAGCCCTGGGAAACAAGCAGAGCTTCCTCCCCAGATGGTGCCAGCCTCCTCCTCCTCCGCTCCCAGCCTCCCAAATCAATATTTGCACAGGCAGTCAGCACTCCAGCTGGGTCTCCTGTGCATGTGCCCTCCTCCAGCCTCTGCCTGCAACCATTTTCTTGCTGTTTTACATGGCTTTAGCCACTGGTTTCTGCTGTTCAGGGTCTTAACCCCAATCAGCACTTTGCAATGGAAGCTGTGGCATCACCAGTTTGTCTTCAGGGAGCCCTGCTCTCCTCTAAAGATCTACCAAAGCAAAAAACGTCACTTTGCAATGGCAGCTGGATGACATTCTAACTTAAAGAACAAGTACCTTTCTAGATCTGGTTTCTGTGTTGTCCTTGGCCCTTGTTCTGAGTTACTTGAACTCATCCTTCAACACACAGAGAAAATCAGGAGTTTCAGAGAGGGAGCTCCTGTTTTCTGTTAATGAACATCCTTAGTCTTATACAGGATTTTAGTCTGGCATCTTCCTATTTGAGTAGAAGAAAAATCAAGACTAATCCTATCTTGAAACTTGTATCACGAACCAGGGTTTCAGATAAAAGTATTTGCACACTTGAAATTTTGCTTTAAAATGTCATAATTAAAAGAATACCAAGGGAAAAGTCCTATTAAAGCAATACTAGAGGCCTTGCTGTATCCTCAGATCCTAAGTAAACCATTCTTGCAGTTCAAGCTAAGAAATACCAAATCCATTTCCATTAAACATTTTTTTATAAGCATTTACTTCACTGATTCATGTTATTACATCAACTTAATTGTAATTTTTTTTTTCCTCTGGGGCACAGAAGTGTAAGCAATGAAAATGAAAACAGAAGTCCTAAAACATCTGTACAAAAGTACTTGCTCTGGACTTTGTGTTGTCCAAAGACAATTTAAAATGATTGTTCCTCAGTTGTATCTATGAAATAAATGGATTAAAAAGTAACATGGAATAGTGGACATGCAGCATTTCTGTGTTTTGCTAGGTATTAAAACTTACCATCCGTGATGTCTGCTACTATTTAAATATATTTTCTGTATTCTGTCACTTGTGCACTTCAGTATTTCACTTCATTTCACTGAAAACCTCTTACACATGGCCAGGAGCAGGACCATCACCTTATTTTTAGAATATCTCAGGGCTGGTATGAAAGGGCTCTGTTCAAAATAACACAGCAGCTCTTTGTCAAATCTCCAACAGGATACAATTTAAAAACATTCATCATTGTTTTTAACAGCAGAAGCTTGTGGCTTTGTACACTCTACATATTGGATATTTTCAATAGAAATGTTAGTACCAAATTTCACTGTTGTGCCAGCTCTTCCTCATCTCAGCAAAGGAAGAAAGAGCACTGACCTGGCTGTGTGAGAACTGGCCCAGCACAAACCCTCATGTCTGCAGAATGTCAAATCTTTTGTTGTACTTCTTGCTAAAGCACTGCTGCTGTCCTGCTACATGTCCTTTTGTCATGTTTGTCAGCTTCAAACAGCTACATGGCTGAGGCCTCTTTCAGCTGTATTGTCTTTGAGATTAATTGGGAACATCTCCAGCTGTAATTCTTGTCGTTGTTCAGCAGAGTTCCTGAAAGGACACTGGTTTATTTATTTGGTGCTTTACAATTTCTTTGTAACTTGTGTCTGGATTTTTCATTTCTCTTCCTCATTAATAGAGGGTTTACATACAATTTTTTAAATGTTGTAAAGACTGGAAGTAGAAATCATCATCAAAGCAAAATGAAAATTGTCCATTAATGCTGCATTTCATTCTGGAGATGGCATCAGTCAAAAGCCTGCCTGTGTAATCTGTAGAATCATATTCTATTGTCAATGAAAAAAATTAATTTAAGAGTTTCACTGAAGCCTGTTCTGTAAGGAATAAAACTTTTACACTATCACACAATCAACTGTGAGAAGCAAAAATGTTTCTTTCAAAGGCCAGTGCAAGCAGGAATAGATGTGTACATAGACAAGCAACCTGAGCAGATGGGTGGAAAAATGAAAGTGAATGGCTGAGAAGAGGTCCCTCTGACATTCACTATCAGAGACAACAGTGGCTGCTAATAAAGCAGAGTTAATTCTATAGCAAGGAGTGAAATATTTAATCAGCAGTACTTCATACATAATTCAATTAAGTGCCTTCACTCATCAGTATTAACGAGAGCTGGAGCTTGGATTAATGTGCTTCAGCTTCATCACAACATTCCCAGTCTGCTTAAATGCTGCCAAAACTTAATAAAGTGCTGCCAGTCAAATTATACTATCTGAGCCCAGTGCATCAAAGTGCTGATATTACAAATCATCCTCTACTCAGAGCATTGTTTGCTAATTCCTTATTTATGCTGATCTCTGCACTAAACAGTTTAATTAGTGCACAGTGGTAGAACAAGTTAAATTTCTTATCCCTTCCTTGATGATGTCTTTAGGACCATCCAAGCTACTGAGCAATAATTATAAATGCTGCATCCATGTGTTTTCAACCCCCCTATTTTTTAAAATAATTACTTTAATCAGATACATGGATTGACACAGCAAAATTTTTACTAGTCTGAAAAGGATAAATGCTAAATTAATTTCTGTCTTTGTCCTGAAGAACAATCCTATTGCAGTCTGTGTTTTTCTGTGTGTAACACAGCTCTCACCCTCAGTTCAGTTCAGTATTCCCGTCAATAGCCCTGATTGTGCCACTTGCTGTGGCTCATATTCGTTGTGCTTTCTCTCCCTCCAGGAAGAGAGAAGAGACAATGAAGGTTTCCAAAGTATTTTCCTTTCTGCCATTGAGGGATTTGATTCTCAGAAGCTGATAAACCTTCCTCAGCAGAAGCTGAGAGAATGATGCTTTGGCATTATATCCCATCCTGTCCTACCTGTGGCTAACCTCACCCAGGAGGCTTTGGAAGAGCAAATCCCAACCTTAAAAAATGTTAAAGGGAATGGGAGGGAGCCTGACACTGCTTATTCCACCTTTAACTTTTCTGAAATAAATCTCGTCTGCTCCACAAAACCCTTGGCTGCTTTTCAGCTGGGTGAATTGAGGCCAGACCCTGGCAACCAAAAGGAGATTTGAAAAGTGCTTTGAAATGCAAGTTCTGGAAGCATTACAAGCTGTCATAAGAATCACAGCAAGATAAATGACATTACAGAGAAAAGGCAGAAGAGCAAGCTTTTTTTGTATTTTTTTTTTTTTAATCTTGGCAGAAGAAGAGAAATGAAGATGTCAGTTGCAGGTTTTGGTTACAGTCAAGGTCCTGAGAGTTCAGGAGTCCACAAGAAAAGTTTGAGGGAAATTGGAAAGTAATTTAGAACTGTAGAACATTCACAAACCTGTTTGGGGGGGTGGAAAGGCATGTGCAAGTCACACTTGACTGTATTCCACCTGAATAGATTGTCCCTTTTCCCTTGGCTTTTTGATACTATTCCTGTCACCTGGAGCATGTGAAACCCAGGGAAATCAAAGGTGCCAACCATCCAGTCCCTCAATCCTCGAGGTGAAACCAGTGCAGGCTGAGTTGGAAGTGGTGTCATTCTTTTGGGACCTGTAGCCCTGTACTTGGCATCAAGTCTCTTGAGGACAAGTGAGGATTAGAGGATGCAGCACAATACATGAAAGCAAGAAACAGCAGCCAGAATTTCTCAGAAGAACAGAGAAACTGGGTCAGTCAAGAACTACATAAGGAGAAATGCTATTTATGCTGTATGTTCAGCAAGTAGTGCCATTTGAGGATTTAGCAATTCACCCAAAAAGTATTAGGGGTTAAGGCTAAGTTGGCTATATTTTAAAACAGAAAACAATGGAGAATCAAACCCTCAACTCTTTATTTAAAGTCAGCATAACTCCATTAATTTAACCAGAGTCTCACCAGTTCAGAATCTGTTCTTGCAGTCAATATTTATCCTTTACCATGTATTTATAGGAGTGTTATCAACAGCAAATGAAATGCTGAATTGACACCAGGTATTTCCTGACCCCATGTCCTTATCAGAACCTGTATAACAGTCACAGATTTTCAGGGGTTCAGCTCTGTGCAAATGCCTTGCAGGTGGTAAAAGTTTCTCTCTTAAAAGAGCATAAAATGAGCTATGTCCACGCTGGAGAAATAGTTTAAATCTGCTGATGAAGTTGAAATCCTATTTTATCCTTTTGAGTTGTATTTAAAATAGAAGATAAAAAGATTATCTAAAGGGAAAAGTACAGTGTCTACCCAAAATCTGGTTTAGACAAAAAAAGAGGTACTCAGGCTTTCAGTCTTTTAACAGAAGAAGGAGAACCACTTTCTAAATCAGTTTCTAAGTTTCAGGCAATTTTGGTGACATTGAAAATAAAAAAAATGATCCAAAAATTAGCAGACAGTCCATGATGTGAAAGTGCTGGCACAAGGAGTGCTGCAAAATGGAAACAGCAGAGCTGGTTATGAATGGGCTGCACCAGGAGATAAAAACCTGGCAGCAAATACAGCACTATTGACTTATGAAAGATCTGGACAGACTCAGTTTAAAAACAACAGAAGAAGGAGCTCATGCAATTCACTGTAGCAAAAAAAATGGTGCTTGCAGGTAGGGGACATGAGAAAACTGTTTTGTTCCTCCATGTGTAGTCCTGCTAGAATTGTCAAGAAAAAAAAAGTCTGAAGTTGTAATAGTAAAAAGAATTAATAGATCCTCCTACCAACCTTTTCTGCTTGTGAGCTTTCTGCACATGGGAGAGGCTCTGTGCTGAATGTCACTGTGGGCCACTCTCCAAAGGCAGCTGCACATTCACATCTCTCATGGGGAGAGCATGGTGCCAGATAATGGGTATGGATTTTCTGTACACCATGGCTGTGTGTCATCCAGCCACCACCTGTACTGAGCCCAGTGATTTGTCTGAATAAAGCAGTACTCCATAAACTTTACTGCTGAGCAAACAGCACGCTGCTGGCAACATCAGACTCTGCTCTCCCTCTCAGCCCATCAAAAGATGACTCAATTACCATTTAAAATCTTATACTGCCTATGAAGTCAAGGACTGGAGAATTAGTAGTCAGCTTGAAGGTATTTTGAAAAGAGCAAATGTATCTTGATGTGAAAAAGTGACAGGTTTGCATGTTAGTGCTAAAAGGACAAGCCAGTGTTGGTGTTAACACGCAGGATGAGCACAGTGAAGAGCAAGCAGATGAAAATGATGTGTTCTGTCAGCATCTAAGAGGGGATGATCACCCTCCAGAGATGCCCAGATTCAGGGATAAGAAACAGTAGAACTAGAAATGACAATTTCTTTTCCTTCTGGAAAAGGCAAGGCAAATGGTAAAATGGTTAATTAAAAACTGGCTTGTGAAGCCTGGCATATTTTTCTTTCTTAAAAGCTGTGATAGGTGTTTGGCTCTCAGGTGCTTTTATCTCATAGCAGAATTTTAGGGAAGCTGCCTTAAAGTTACATCTTGTTTAAGGTTGAGTCTAAATCCAAAATATGGGTAACATCTTATTTAAGAGTGGAAATAAGCTTACTTAGTTTTAAACCTATGTATTGTGCCCACTGCCACATGGTCCTGTATAGTCAGTGGCCAAAACAAGCACTGCCAATTTCAGGAATTTGTTTTCTAATGCAAAATTTTATAAAATTTTTATATAATTTAGAAATGCTAATGGAGAAGGGATAACAAGAACTAGAAAAAAGGAAGAATTAGAAAACTTCTGATAAACTCAGGAGTTTCCACGCATTTAATTAAACCTCATTCATGACAAAATATGAGGATATGTGTGTGCAGATCAAGAAGCTAAATATATTTCTGAGTTTCTACTCTTCTATATTGCAAGGGATTTTTAACTTAGGAGTTATTAAATGTGAACCATGGAGCATCCTGTCAGATACTGCTTCACACAGCTGAATTTGGAAATATGAGGGCAGATAGAGCAAGACAGGCTCTCTGCACTTATGACATCAAGGTAATGCACCAAAACTCATCTAAGAGATGTTTTGCTGTAATCAAATTTTCTTGCATTTCAGACTACAAAAATAAGTTCAATATAGAATACTCAGTTTAAAAACAAACCACATAAGAATATGCTGCATATCTCAAATTAAGGGGGGTGTGGTACTCATGCTAGCAAGTTGCAGTGATCATCCTAAACTTCAACTCTTACCTAAAAACACTTTATGACAGGGATCTGGTGGGCCATGACAATTATCTTCTCCTAAGTTTGGGAGTAGGTTTTCAGGGGTCCCAAAGTCTAGGATTTACCACCCAGGTGATTCTCTCTGAGGTGAACAGAAGATTTGAGGAGAAGCCCCTTCTCCTGCTTGGAGAGGGACCACCCATGATTTTACCAGAAAGTGCAGCTCCTGAGCAGGTAGGTAAAAATGGATCAGTCACAAGAGCTGCCTCTAAAGCAATGCAGAGTTTTTAATACTTTACACCTGTTTGGTGGAGAGCCCCATGCAGCCTCAGCCTGGTTGCCTTGGAAGTTGATCTGTTTGTTTTGAGTGCAGAAAACGAGGCTCATCTGCTTAATGAGTTACAGGGTGTTTTCAGACTTTTAAGGAGTTATAAGAAGTGTTACCTCAGGGAAAAAGAGACTTAAAGAAGCCTTGCTAGGTTGTAAAAATTGTGCTTCCTACTTTTTCAAATAAATTTCTAGAGCTGGAGGCTTCCTGGTGTGTGGAGATGCCCAGGCAGGTCTGTGATGAGTGCTGGGGACTGGAGCATTAGTCAGTCCATCTGAACTGCTCTACCCTGACAACATCTCAGAAGAACTTTTGATTTAAAATGCAAAAATCCTTCCACCAGCAGAACCTCAGATGGTATCAGAGAAGAAATTTCCCAGAAGTTGCAGTTTATGGGGTTTTATTTCTCGCAGATTGGGAGTGTATTTTTTGAAGAGAAAGTGAAAAACAGGCTAAGTCAATTGTGTGAATAAAAACATTTCTTCCTCAGACCCTGAAATTATCCCCTCTGTTTAAAAGGTTGTTCCACCTTTGATTTTATTATATGCTACACTGTAAAACCAGAACATGCATTAAATGTGTGGAAGTTAAAGGGGGAATTTCAGGGATTGTAAGGGATATCAGGCATAAATTTGAAATAAGATGTGGACAGCTTATTTAGTATCTTTTGGGAAGTGCTGTGTATTCAGAATGTATCTGTGGTTCAGGGAAGCACTTAACTGTAAGCACTAAAATTGTATTGTTTCCTTTTAAAGCTGTTAAGATTTTCAAATTTACGATGTGGTGATGCTGAAGGTTTCAAAGGAGTGATTATTACTAAAAATCACAATCACAGCAAATCAGTGGTGTAACAAGACCACTTGTGAAGTTTCTGAAATAACTCACATGCAAATACAGTAAAAAGTATTATTTCACATCATAAGACTGATGAGCAAATCACTGGGCCAGGTCCTGAGAAATTATGTGTAAAGACCATTTTTTCTATTAAATTGGCCACAGTTAATGCTACAGACACCTGAAGTGATGCTCCTCTTGAAGCAGGCTGGTTGTAAGTGGTGCAGGAATTGTCATTCTATTGCTCTGCTGGTTTCTTTAGCAGCATAATAGATACATCTGTTACTGCAGCTGACAACAGCAAATAGTGCAGAACAGGGGAAAGGCATCACTGTGGATGGAGGTGAAGCCTCCAATGACAATTGCCTGCCTGAGAGACACAGGCTGTGCCCTGTTCCTGTTGCACACAAGTGAAATTGCCAAGGAAACTTTGGGCAGCACAGTCCAGACCTCAGGAAAGCAGTGCAGCTCTTGCCAGCCATGAGAGCATTTGTTTTGCTAAGGTTTTGTGAGTCACATTCACCTTTCTACTGTTCTGACATAAGCACGTTGCATTTTCATCATAACATGGTCATTCTTTTCTGCTGAAGAAGAAAAGCAGAGTGCAGCAAGTTTAGTCACTGCATGTAGTTTGTAGCTGCTAAACTCTTCTGCTAAGATGACTTCAGGCTAAGAGGGATTCTATTTCCAGTTCAGCAACATCTCTATAGCTGTTCGAAACAGGGTAGCAACTTCTTAAAATACCTTTCTTAAAGCTCAGATCAAAAAATTATGTATTGTCACAGATCAAGATGGAAAGCTTTTCTTAAAAGGAAAAGTTCTCTTTGTCTCCAAAATCTCAAAAATTCATTCCATTTCCTCTCTGCCTGGGGCAGTGCTGAAACTTGGCTAAGTAAACCAGAAAAATACAATTTTATTTGCAAGACTGATGTTCCCTTTGCTTTGGACAGATCATACTGAAAAAAACTCTTAACAGTAAGCAGGTGTAATGAATTTGTATATGGCAATTTTAATGGGATTCATGATACTGACTTTGGCAACTGTGGGTTAGAAGTTTAAAGTAAGAACACTAAATAGAGCTAATCTGTACTTACAAAGCTTTCTGGATGTTACTTCTACTAGAAATATATAAACAATAAAAATAAATCACATTGCCAGATACCTGAAACACACAAGGCTCTTATAGAAAATAATCACTGTGGCCATGAATAAGAGTCTGTGTTCTCTTTCTCACTGAGAGCACAAACTGCAGTCATGTCAACTAATTGTAAATGTATTCAGGTCAGTTAATACAATTTGTGTTTTTAAATGATCATTTTATGTTTTGCTTGTGTTAAAATCAGACTGGTGCACTGATGGGAGGTACTGGTCAGTTATGGGACCAGTTTGTTCTGAACAGCCCTTTGGTGCAGAGAAATGTAGGTTTATCCAGCTAATTCAAATTAAACCTAAAAAATCAAGCGGAAACTTAAGTCAGATTTTTTTTTTTCTCAATTAAAAATTATGTAGGAAGAGTTAGTAGTTCCAAAGTCTAAGGAATTACCATGAACTAGTCCAGTTAGTTCTGTTTTCAGGATTATTCTGTGCATTGATTTCTAAAAATATTAGCCTGTGACACTGAGGTCAACTGAAATTTATATTTTCAGTGGTTATGAAGCTACAGATTTTGCCTCTAGGCAATTTTTTTATTACCTGGTGTATTTGATATTCATAATAAATTTCAGAGTTGATTTGGAAGCTTGGGTCCATAAGGTAATCCTTGACATATCTGCAGTCTTTTCCATGTGCATAGTTATAAATTCTTTAATCAATCTCAGTGTAACCATTTAACACTTTTCTTCCTGGACCTCTTTTCATAAGGCAGGTGTGATTTTATTCTTCTACTGCTGGAAAGACCATTAAATTCTGTATCCACAGAATAAGATGTATTCAGTTCTGGGTGAAGGTCACAAGTAATAAAGCCTCCAAGGCACTATCTTATATTGAATCTGGCTGCCAAAAAAGCAGCATCCATTACCTCTGACACATCTCCCTTGGAAGCAGCTGGTGCTCATCCCATCTGAGCTGCTGGAGTCTGGCAGGAATGGCCATGGGGAGGGTTCCACAGCTGTGGGCCCTTTGTGACACCCTGGGGAGCAGATTCTTCTCTCTGTGCCTCCAGGAGTTTTTAGGATTCCACATCCTGGTTTGCCCCTCTGACCAGTGTCCCACTGCACTGCTGGAGATGTTTGGTGCATGACACAAGAAGTGCCCTTGCACTCAGCTGTCCTGTTGCATCCCAGAGAGTAATTCCTGTGCAAAGTTTGTCAGATGTCTCAGAGACTGCAAGATACAAACTGTGCTCCAGAGGGAGAGAACAGAAGTGACTTCCCTGGAGGCTCCTTAGTTACTGGGACTCCCATAAAAACAGGTTCATCCCAAGTGAGAGGGACCACAAAACCTTTTGTGCTTCTGCCTGCTGCACACAGAGAAACACAGAAAATACTTCAGATGAATTTCTGGGCACAAGAGATCTGGATTCTCCATGAGCATGGAAGTTTCCTCCATAAGGATTATATTGGTTTTTGTGCCCAGCAGCCTGTCTGCAGGGCTGGGTGCCACATGCTGTGTGTACAACAGGTTGTCAGGGAAGGAAGAACTGGATTCTGCCCCAAAAACAGATATCAGATTTTCAGCATCTTCACCACAGGAAAAAAAATGGATCATTCAGAGAAAGATCAATCACTGCCCAGCAATTACCTGAATGGTTGGATGTAGCACAGAGGGGAAGCCAAGGTTTCTTTCCATTCCAAAATATTTTGTAGTAATGGCTCTGTTTAGAGTTGTGTTGGCTTGGCAGCACCAGGTCAGACTTCTAAGAGATCAGGATTGCCCAGACAACATTTTTTTACAGCCTGTGAGTGCATCAAGTCATCTGTGCTGACTTCTGGCCTTCCAAGAATAATCAAAGTTGCAGAGTTTTGGCAATCTCACAGCAGAAGCAGCATCCCCAGGCAGAGCCAGAGCCCTGTGCCATGGGGTCAGAGAAATCTGATTACTCCAGAAAACAGCAGAGCAGAGAACATCACTGTTCCTGTCTTGAACTGTCATTACAGATACAAACTGCAGCACTCAGTGCTGAACTCTGTGCTGGCTCCTCACTTGTCTTTGCAAGTCAGCAGAGGTTGGACATTTCTGCCTCCCTGTCATTAACTGCAGGAGTCTTGTGGGGAGCCAAAACAGAGCAGAGCTACAGGTAATTCTCAAGGGGCTGCCTTGGAGGATGGGGCTGGGTAACCCCTCCTGGGTGCTGCTTACACCTGCCCTCACACCTCCCTTCTCCAGACTAATCCCCTCATGCCCTGCAGTTCACAGTGAGATGCTCAGTAAACCCTCCTAATAAAGGATGCACCAGCAGGCATGCACTGGATTGGGTAATAAATAGTTACATTCCAACTTAATACTTGAGAGTTGTGTTTATTTTAGTAACAGTATACTGTGAGGCACTGGGATACCCAGAAAAAGCACTTTTGATAGAATAAATATGCTGTCTTTTGTTACTTTTTTATGTTCCTACTTTAATTTCTATTTTTCAGCAGAGGGATCAATAGTATCCCAAAGACAAAATAAAGCTGAATGTACAGAAAAGGGCTCAAGGTATCTGCTGGATAAGCAGTCTTTTCCCTTAAAACAATAAGTTCCAAATTACTTTTCTCTGAACAACTTTTACTATTCAATTTCATCTATTTGAGGCTTTCTTCACCTTTCCTCTGGATCTTCTTTAAAGTCTCATATCTCACTCATCCTGTCTCAGAACAGTCACTCATTTCAAAAGCACAGCCACAGTCCCCAGTTCTACAGCACGAGCCACAAAAAACCCAAAGATGAAGAACATGAAGAGAAAAGATTAGAGATCACAGGATAGCTCAAAATCTGGGTTTCCTGCATTTTAATGCAAAGTTCTATTTCAAGTCCAGAATGACCATCACTTTTTTTTTTTTTTTTACATTTCATTTTTTTCCCTTTCAGTCTACACTTCAACCCCAGGGTGAACTCTCCCCCTTTTCCACCCCCAAAATTACAGTGAGTGCCAGGCAAATGCTCCTATTTGTGCCTGTGCCTGGTTCAAGGGAAATCTGTTGGACCCTGTCAGTGAAGCCTTGGGTTTCTCAGCTGCTCAAGGACAAGAAGTTCTAACAATGATTATGCACCTGCAGGGTGTGTGAGAGATGTGATGTTTTGCAGAAAGCATCTTTCTTGGACCAATGAGTCCTTTCTATTCTGTTTTGCACATACTACCCTAATAAACTGTAGTGTTTCTTTAAATAAAGCTCTCTTTCTCTTTTGCTTCTCCATTACACGAGGAACTATGCTCATCATCATTTTCACTGCTCACTTCTAGCCCAAATGCAACACCTCCCCTTTCTCATTTTTAGTTACTTGCCAAGAAGGATTTCCCTTACCTAAGACTGACCCTTTAATGAGCAATCTGTGCCAGCTCCACTAAACATCCCAGTTGCTTTTTAACCTTTAAACCAAACTGTTCTTTAATCTGTTTTCATTTCTATATTTTTGCCAGTTTTGCTAAATCTTTCAGCAGCAGGACCTTTACTCACATTACGTGGAAAAACCCATTTCCCCCAAAATCGTAGTATCTTTTTGACTAGAATGAGAGAGAAACACATTCTCTTTTCATTTGACCCTAAAATATTGATATCTGCTTAGTTTTGGACCTGGATATACCTCTCCCTGTAGGTGCCCCTTCCTGCTCCTGCCATATGAATAATCAAAAGAGAAAAGTCAATATGAAAAGCATCTATAAACACCTTTATGAGCAGCTGACCTATATTTTTCAGAACATTAGTGTTTGATTGTATAGCTTCAGTATGTAGGAACTCACCACAGGGTGGCAGAGAAACAGGTAATTACAAATTGTTGTATAACTACTCTTTACCCCAAGATTAGCATTATTTATCAAAGTGAATTAGTCTGGTTTAATCACTGTAATGAAAGGAGCAGTACTGTGTTCTACACTTGTATCCCAAATGTATAGATAAAAATAAGCAAAAGCCTTGCAGGGACAGAGGTCACTAATTCTGATTGGTAATTACTTTTTCCCAGGTAATACTCTTAATTTAAGAAAATGTTTAATTAGGCAAAAATCAGCAGCTATAATTTAAATGGTAAGTTGGAGAGAGTATTGCATGATGTCTTTATTAAAGGCATAGCAGAAAATTGCCACTTTTTAAAAGACAATATTTTTCCAGAATCTTAAATCCTCATTTTCCCCTTCCTGTTTTCTGTTATCTCTCATTTAACAAGTGCAGTGGTTGAGATTTTTTTGTCATTGAGAATCCTTCATAGAGAGGGAAGATGACATTTGAACAGACCAGTATGGAATTACAAGTATGGAATTAGCAGTATGTAATATGATGCTTCTGGAGTTCTTTAAAAAATTATTTTTTAAAATATTTCAAGATTCATTGCTGAAAATTTTTAATTTGTTTACTATCTCTTGAATAATGGCAATGCTGTCTTACTCTGGAGGATGTATTTCAATGCTTTGCTGCTTAAAAAGAAATAAGAATACTTTCACTTCTCAGATTGTGATACTGTCTAACATTACTGCAGCCTGCAGATTTCTGTGACCAATTACTGAGATGAATGCCATTCTATACTCTGTCATTTTCTTGGTGTCCCTGATTTATCTTTTTGACTTTACCTTTGGCTTTTATGTAGAGGCAGAGCAGGTCGTCATGTGGTTATCCAGAGGCATTAGTATGATAATTTTCTTCAAGCTGAGTAGGTGGAAATAATTAATGGACTGCTTTATTGATGTATGTAGATTACTGATTCTCTCTGTGGTTCCAATTCCCAGCCTCAATAAAGTAGCTTGAGATTTTATCTGAGGGACCAGTAATTACACAGGGCAAGAATAATCACTGCACAAATACAATCTGATGGTGTTTTATGCTATTGCCAGGGCCAGTGCTAAGGCTTAAAAATATAAACAAAGATGTGCTGCATGGATAAGTTGACACCTTTCATTTAAATTCATGAATGCTGGAGAAAGTTAAATTCAGAGAATCTGTGCTCTTGGAAGTTGAGCAAACTTCAAAGAGGAATTTACAGGCTTGGTGCAGTAAAACAGAAATAGCCTGAATTTCTTCCTAGACTCCACCTTGTGTCATTGACAGGGATCAGTAGCAGATACCTTGAGAAAAACAAGCAGCTATAAAAATGAACACCATAAAAACTGGATCACATTTGCCACTTTCTGTCTCTCCAAGCCTGGTGCAGATTTTGGCAGTTCACCGCACTGTGGTGTTCATCCTAGAGTTCTGTCTGCCCTGAATGGGTTTGTTCATTTTATCTGTTTATACTGAAAGTCACTTTTCTGATGCTTGATTCTGAGACAGTTTCTCAGATTCATTCCCCATAAAGAAGCTCCTGTGTGGGAACATCCCTTGGCACCTTTTTGTGAGCAGTGAGGAACAGAACTCCTACAGCTTTACTGCCACATAATGGTGCCTGTGCTGCTCTTACAGCCTGATCACCAGCTGCTCCTGCACACTCAGCTAGTGTCCCTGCTTCTCATGCTCTTAAAAAAGTTACCAGTGGCTTTTAAGACCTTAGAAAATTATTCTTTGATATCTTCTTCTGGCATGTCTTATTTTAGTTTTATATCTAACTGGTCAGAGTATATCACCTTTTCCATTTTTCTTATTTGGACAGCATTTTTTGAAAATGCTTCCTTACTTCCAGCCATCCTATTTATTTCTTGTATTTGAAGTTTTCTTGCTTCTTTCCCCTGTTTAAACAAAGGCACAGAACTACCCAGAACACCTTAATTCTGGTGCCCATTTAAATAAGATAAGATTCTTCATTTCTCTCTAGTTCTTTACTGGGTTACACAAAAATCAGCTACACAGGGCTTTTCATTCCTACAGAGATCTGAATTCAGTGTAGTGGAACACCGTTACACAATCATGGAATCACTAAGGTTGGAAAAGACCTCTGAGGTTGAAGAGTCCAACCCTTAACCCAGCACCCCAGATCCACAACTAAACCATGGCTGAAAGCAATAAATCTACACATTTTTTGGATGCAGAAGGTGCTGCTTCTATAATGCTGCTAAAGCAGAGTCCTTGCCTTGCTCAGACCCAGTCATTTCCCACCTGATCCCTGCCCACAGCCCTTCCAGGACCCAGACCTTTGAGTCCAGCATGATTTTTTGTCACAGTCAGGCAATTCAGATGTTATACACAGTACACCCCTATTCCCATCATGGGAAAACTCTTGGCTCCTCTCAGCAGAAATGCAAACTGTTCCTGCAGGCAGTACCATTCTGCTTCTCTGCAAGTTTGCTGTCCCTGTGGAAGGACATCCTTCTGGGACACCATTCCCTCATTGCTTTCCTCTGGAGAGGGGAGGCTCGTATTTATTCCAGCAAATCTGTGGTACTCATCACCAGAATAGCTCTCAGGCCTTGCTTTATTGTTGTAGCTGCTTTTATTTCACTGCTGTTATGCATAGGTTTGGCAAGAGCCATCAGAATCCCTCATCCTTTTGTACCCTGCTGATACTCCAGCATCGTCATCTATCTCAATATAAATTGTTCCCAGTAAATTGAAAAGAGAGCAGCTGCAATATGATACAGACTGAATAAAGATGTCAGAGATTCCTGCACAGGTATAAAATACAAGTAATCCACCTCACCATATAACACACACACACAAATCTGTTGACCATAGTGTGCCAGCATACAGATGATATAAACTCTGAATTTTCTGTTAGGAGAAGGTTGAAGGCATTGATCAGACACAAACTTATGATCTGATGTCTGTGTAATATGTTTGCAACAACTCAGCTCCCAAGCAGTGCAAGTTTAGGGGGATTTATAGAGGAAGCAGAGATGACACAATTGCTATATTCAGGCTTTGGGCAGAATAACCAGGAGCTGGAGCACCTTGTTAAATGATATTTTGAGCTGCTTTTTGACCTGCATGCAAATTAGAGAGTCACAGTAGCTCAGTACAGCACAGGAACTGTCTAAAAATGCCTCAGAGGTCCACACACAAAAAAGCAGCATGTTCCACACATGAGTAGATTTTTATGGAAGTACAGCATAATTGTGGGAAAGGAGATAATGTTTCATTAATGACTTAAGTCCAAGTAGAACCTTGTCTGCTAGTTAAGCTGGAATAAAAGATGATGAATATTTTAATATGTTTTCCTACATTCATACACCTGATTTCTTCAGACTGAACAATTAAACACATTACCTGTGTTTAATTTAAGCCTTGGCTTCTTACATGAACCTACTTAGATTTTTCTATTACAGTTCTGAATACTGTTAGATCACTTTGGGCATCTAAGCAGCAGCGCTAATTACTTTAATTAAATGCAATCAGACAGTAATATTGCTTGATATCCCCATCCTCTAGTCAACTTTGTGCAGTCCTAAGTCAGTCTTAATTAAAGTTGGGCAGCACCACAACTCTGAGCTCCCTCCTCCCCAGGCTCAGGCTGCTGAGACAGGCACAGCATGCAGGGTTTGCTGTCAGAAACAGGAATAACCTTAGAGAACAGCCCCTCCTAGCAGCTCCCTTCCAGTGCAGCTTTTTTGGGTCAATCCCAGTTGCATCATAAATTGTTTTGCTATCAACTTGTAGGTAATGGGCTGCCATGTTTGCTTTGCTGTTTTATTGCACTTACTATTGTCTAGGTTTTTTATTTATTTTAAAAACTTGCTAAAGACTTGGTTTTTTACCAGTTCCAGGAATATTTCTGACCAGAATGTTTTTTTAAGTAATACTAGGAACCATTGAAACAACAGATTCCCCATGCAATATTTTCCCTTTTGATTCTACAGCCCTACAGTTTCATTAATTAATTTCTAAAATAACACCAATAACACAGGAGGGGGATTAATCAAGGGAAACCAGGCTGTCTCTCAATTAACCCAAACATTTATTTTAGGCCTCTGTATAAAAGGGATTTTCTCTCTTACAAAAGCAGAAGTGAGCTGCTATGCTATTTCTCTTCAGAAAAACACAACTAGTTGTAAGATGGCTTGATTTTAATTCCACTACACTTATTTTATTCAATTTCAGAGCATTAGTGCTATTGTTTAGTTTATTCTGTGAACTTCTCTAGGCTTCTAACTCCACAGAGGAAATGGGAATTGACTGAGAGGGCAAACAGAGCCAAAAAACCTTTCTAAGACCATACTGCAAATTTATTTTTCAGATCACACAAAGCTTCACTTATTGTAAGGGCCTTCCATCTGCCCTTCTTTGGGGTGGTGGCACACAGGATTTATTACTGAAATAAAAAATTACTGACACAATTTGACATGGGCACCTGCAATTCCACCCATTTTCACATGGCTGTGAAGCATCCCACCATCATCCCTCCTCTGAGATCTTCATGCACTGTATCCTAAGAGGAGTTGCTGATTTGATTATCTGTCTCAGGTGTTAAAAAAAGATAAGTCACCAGCAAATTCAGGGTATTAGTAGCACACAGTCACACACAATTTGTATGCAAGGCAGCTTTAAGCTCTGCTGGCTGCACCACATCAATTATAGCTGTTAGAGTTCACCTGTGGCTGCACAGACACTCTGGCACCAAGAATGAAAAAGTTTCAACTGAAAATTGAGTTCTCAGATATTTTGCAATAAGACTTAACATCTGTAGATAATACCTGAACTACTGGAGCAGGCAACAGCTGCAAAACACTTTCCATCACTCCTGCACAGACACTTACAGGGAGATTAGGCTACAGGAGGTTAGGTTAATTCTTAGGTTCCTGTAACCTAAGAATTCCCCAGAAAGTTTATCTAATTTTGTAGAAAAGTGGCATGAAATATAGATTAACCCAACCAAAGTTTTATCACCTACATTCATTCAAACTTGGAAGGCAAAAAGAACTGAGTTGTGTAAAACAAATAAGGAAAATACCAAGATCACCCTTGTCCTAGGGCTACACTATTCAGAAGATATTTTCCACCTTTCTCCTCTCCAAGGAACATCCTCTCAATGTGTTAAGCCCAGTGTAAATGTGAGGTTCAAATCCTGCCAAAGTTCTATGTAGCTCCCATTAGAGTAGACAGAAACTGCAATCGGGAGCAAAGATTAAAAAAAAAAAAAAAACAAAAAAAAACAAAAAAAAAAAACAAAAAACCCACAACTTTTTATAGCCCAGGTGGGTTTTCAGCTCCATCCACCAGGCAAAGCACATTTGCTCCTGCCCCACTGCCCCAGCCTTGCCCAGTCTGGGTTTGGAGGTTTTGTCACACACAGTTTGGATATGCTTTGAGGCTTAAAGGCTGTGAAAACTGTTAGCAACATGTAAAAGGAAAAAAATAGAAACAAAAACATCTCACAACAAGATTGTGAAATTTCCGGCTGCTACACAAAAGGACAGAACAATTCTGACAAGGTCAGAGTTGCAGACAGAAATCTAAATCTGTCTTTTGTGTATCTTGTACTTGAACTCCACTCATTTACAGAAGTGTTTTCAGTAGCCAGAGAGAAGGTTGATCTTGTCTGTAAATTGCAGATGAGATGCAATGCAACCCTCATTCTGTAGTTACATCACTTTGTTTATCCACAGTCAGAATTTTCTTCCTTGTTCCTCCTGGCTCCTTGGCCGTTGCATGCCCAGGGAAGGAACTTATCTTTCCTCACTTCTCCAACAAGTTTTTTTTTTAAATCAAAATTTTATCTAAAGAAGCATTTGGGTGAATGGAACAGAAATAGGCAGAACCTCAAGAGAGCAGTCCTGTTCTCCAATATCACAGTGTGTGTTTCTCTTACAACATTTCTGTGGGTTTTAATTAATTTTTCTAAATATTTTAATTATTTTTTTAAAAGTTGAGTAGAATGGAAGAGTTTCAGTGCAAGGACATATGGAATATATGCAAAGTTAGCATAAGGACTATTGAGTCATTCCTGTTGCTCAGTAAATATTCTGTAACAGCAAAGGAGCTCTTTATTATTGAACCTGGGATTATATCTAAGAGGAAAAGAACTAACCCAGCTTTTTTATTAATACAAAACTGTATGAAACCATATGTTTTGGTCTTGTATGAAGTTTTAAATTTCAAATGCAAGATGAATTTGCCTGATTTCAGTTTCAAAGTCTGTGTGCAGACAATCTGACAGGTTTAATTACCTGGCCATCTGCCTGGCATGTACAGCCCCAGTCTTTCAGAATTCCCTTAAACTTGAACTTTCTTCTGTTTTGCAGTGCCCTCCTTTTGGGGTTTGGTGAACTCAGCTTGGAATCTTTGCTCTGTTGGGAAAAGACAGTCACCTGTCAATATTGAAACCAGCCATATGATTTTTGATCCCTTCCTAACTCCTCTTCGCTTGAACACAGGGGGAAGAAAGGTAGGTGGTCTCTCCTCTTCTGGTGTGTCAAATAAATGGGGTTAGGATATCTTAAAAAACATTTGCTATGTTCTATTTTTCTAAAGCATTTACTTTTATCTGTCACTTCCAAGGCAGAATAACCCTGTAGTGTGTTATAAAGATACTCCTCAAATCACTGAATTAATCAATTCTGTTTATCCAGCTGAAGGATTGATATTTCATTGATATTATTGAAATTATGATTGAAATTATTTTATATGTAAAACATCTTGAACCTTTTAGCAGTTTTGGCAATAATCATCAGTTTATAATGGTTTTGTGTTGCTTTTCTTATGTTGGGGAGCCTTAAAGGGAATTTTAAAGTATTTATAGCTTGCTCCATGCAGGAAGTTGTGCTTTACCCAACCTGTGTTACCTACAATGCAGGTGAAAAGGCACCATGAATTACAATATCAGAGCCAGCAGAGACTCCAGCAGAAAGTTATTTGAAAATGATTATCTTCCCTTGTTGTCTTGACAAATGAGATGTCCACTGGAAACAGTGTGACATTGTAGGAGTTTGCTCTGTACTTCCCATGGAGGTTCTGGTGGCCCATGTGCAAATCCATCACAACAGAGATGGGCTTCATCACAGAAATGCTGAAATGGTGGTGTTTTTTTTTCTGAAGGACAATAATGCTTCCAACTCTGGCCCAGATTTCAGGGTAATATTTACATTTTGCTTTTTAAATGGAAATGAGTGGAGGTTTTTCGTTTTGATACCAAAAAAAAAAAAACCAAAAAAAACCCAAAAAAAAACCAAACCAAAACTCAGAGTTTTAATGACTCTGCTATGCACATAAAGGCTTACACATTTCACATTATTTATAAATTACAGAATGACAAAATATTAAATTCAAGAATGTGGAAGTTTTCAGTGAGTCAAATGCAGTAGGTTCAGAATATTCAATGTATTCAGCAATTCTAGGAATTCAGCTGGGTTTTTGTACCAGCTCAGAGTGAAGCAAATGTCTGATTATTGATAATATTTGAGGCTGACAAACTGGGAGATGCTGTATCAGTGGTGAGGTTCTTACCATGCTCACAAATACTGCCACAGATGACCTTCTGTCATGTTACAAGAACAGGATATGTTCTTGTGATTTGTCTTAGAGAGGTTTCCAAAACAGTTAAATCAAAATTCTTCTTTGAGAAAAAAGATTGCAATTTTGATGCCTTAATAAAAATTCTTTGCTCATAGTTAAGGCTTCACTGAGGATTTGATTTGGCAGATAGTGTATTTGTGTTCACTTCCTCAGCAGTGTTTTTTGTCTGTTAAAAATAGAGGTGTGTTTCATATGGGCTGAAGCACTTCAGCTCTCAGTGCTCTGAACCATTTTCTGTGGCAGCCAGGGAATTTCTTGAACAAGACTTAACTGTGATTGTGCTGTACATGAAAGGGTTTTATGGAACTGATCCCAAGAAAAACAGTGAATAAATAAAAAAGGGAATTGATGTGGTTTCAAATCAAAGTTATAAGCTAGTTGACATGCACAGTGAACAAGAGCTACTTGCACACAGCCACAATTATAAACCTCTTTTGGAAGGGAGGCTGGGAGGAGACTCAAGCTCTAAGAGAGAGCAGGATGGAAGGAAAGACTGAGTTCAGTTGTTCTTGGAACAGAAACTTCAAATTCTTCACAAATTTTTTTCCTATTAATTTAGAAGTTCAGTTTTATCTGATTTTGAAAAATATTTATTTAATTTTGAAAGCAACATATCTACTTTGTGTGCTTCACTTGGGAAATTAACTTATGGTGAACAGAAGTGGCTCACCCACAGGAACAGAATCCAAGACCAATCTATGATCACTTGATAATTCCTCTTGCCTCTTTCATCCTTGCCACTCATTTCCCCTGGGCTTTTTTTTAGTGGGGAGCATTACCTAATTTCTGTAAACCAGTTACCTGTTTAGTTCCATTTAAGCACATCCCTTTCTAGTTCCTTTAGACAGTTTATTTTATTTCAGTGTTAACTAGTGAAAGCCTTTTAGTAAATCAGATTGAGACTTTCCTACAATTTTTTAGACTGCTTGGAAATAAAGCAATATTTTTCTTTCTCCTTAAGAGAAGAAATGATCTGACAGGAGGGTATGAAACCCTCCAAACTTCCCTACAAGGGGAGAAAAGCCCAGCCTGTGTCCTGTCACACAGCAGGCAACTCAACAGTTACTTCTGGTCTGAGGCTGAGGAGAAAATTCTGCCCATTCCATTCAGGAGTAAAAGGGATGGCAGTGCTATTTGCCAAATATTTACACATCTTTGATCCAGTTTTTTGCAATAAGGTTGCAGTGAGCAGTGATATATTGCTTTTTGTGCTGCCCAGCGATTTCAGGGGAGTATCAGGTCACATATTTACAATTCCAGATGTTTTTCTGAGTTGTGCTCTTATTCTGTATGTGTGATTCTCCATTTCCTGAGAAAGTGGCTCTGCAGGTCCTGAAGTCTTGAGTGTCATTGATAGAGATAATTGGATTTCAGTATCCAGAATCTCAGCACAAGATACTTAATGAGTTTACATGCAGAAGAAATGCTGCTTTTGAGGAAACTCCCCAGGTTCCAGTTCTCTCTCAGTCCCAGCTTTGTCTCTTAGTTATCCATTTTAATGAATTTAGCAAGCAGCCCATTTCAGATAAAAGCCTTTCTGATAAACAATGCCAACACTTATTCATTTGCAAATCACACTCCTCCATGTCACAAAGAGCAGCACCCTTTTACTTTCTCTGCTCATTTTGCCTTGGATTCACTTGAGCACCAAAGCAATCAGCACAGCAGAGTATTTTACATTTAGGCAGGAAGCACCTCGGGCTTCAGTCTCCAAGGCAGGGATTTCCAGCCTGTCATGGGTGATTGAGGGGAATTCAAAAACCACCCCACTGACCTGCTCCTTTGCTGGGATTCCTTCCTCACTTCACCTCTGCAAGAGCTCTGCCCTTGGTCCCCCAGATTTTGTCCCTTGCCCTTTTGTAGCCCATGTGTCTTTGGTTTCCTGGTTCCCTGTGGACTTTATTTCAAAAGCCCCATTTCTAGAATTCTTTAAGATTCAACTACAGCTCATGGCTATGTTTATTTTTTTTCCTTTTTCTCCTAAAAACATTGAGCAGCAGCATTTGCTTTAGACACCAAGTGCATCCCTGCCAGGTAATTAAACTTTGCCACATCACTGACCTTTTTTCTTATAAGTAATTTTAGGTCACACTCAAGGACTGAAATTGTTGCCTAAAGCAGGTAAAGTTCTGTTTAAAAACATTTTATTTTTAAGGCAAGCAAGGACATTATACCTGATGCTGATCTCTGGGGAAATAAGAGGAATTGATGTCTGCTGGCCAAGGACTGTTATTCTATAGCTCAGTGCATAAATGGAAGATACTCAGCAACATCCACACATCTGCCTGCTCATGTGGGCATTAATGAATGCAATCACATATTATTTAAATTAATATCCATATAAATAATTGGTTCATTCTATGCATCACAAGATAATGGCTACATTCAGCAGCTTCTAAACTAAAACAGGGTCGGAGAAAAGAGATTTATGGATTAAAATCAGTTAAATGGTTTCTCTGCCAGTTAGATCTGATTCCATGCTGTTCAATCAATTCAGAATATTACTAACATTTTTCTCAAGAGTGCAATATATGACAACTGCCAAGCTTTGCTTTGGTGATTACTAAAAGGACAGATACTGGTATGAACCATACTTCAGCACTGCAGGAATATAAAAAATGAATTGTTAGAAATGGTCCAGGAGGAATGGATAGCAGTAAGACATCAATGTCATCTGTAAACTGACTTGTGATAAATTTTTAGAGGTCTTAATAATAATTTTTGATGTAGAGTAACTTTGGAGAGTCTGACACGAACATCAAAAACTTTAATGAATAAACAATGAAACACAGTATTGCTGCTTAAATAATTGTTTACTATTTGTAAAGCTTCTAGTGACACTGGGATGTGTTAGTGACTGAACCTGCAGTGGAACCAGCAGGTTAAAGCAGCTTGTTTATTCACCCTCATCATGGAATTAGAACAGGAAAAAGATGTTGATTTTTTTTTCAGAGGTACCTGCAGTTTGTAGATCATGCATAGGGAAAATCAAGTTCAGGGTCCACATCTTATTCTATATCAGGACCTCTCTTTCCTTATTGCTGCAGTTGTCCATGAGATTGCATCAGTTTGGAATATGTGAGGTCTCAGATGGGCATCTTGGTGTGTTCTCAGTTTCTGGTTGTCAGTGACACAGATCACCCATGAAATGAGTCCTGAACAGGCACTTCTGCAGCTTCTCCATTGCTCTGCTTGACATTTCATCCTGTCTGCTGCCATAAAACAAGCTCATTGTCTGCCATGGGAAGTTTCCTGGGAGACCCTAGGCCTGGAGAGTGATTCACTCGACAAACAGCACTGTACCCTGTGTGATGGTTTTGAAAGCAAAACCAGTGAGAGACTCTGAGTCAGAAATACAATTTAATAGGAAGAAAGAGAAAAATAAAATACATGCAATAGTACAAAAGAAAAACTACTGACAGAATACAACTTGATACCCTGCTAGTCAGGGTGTGGTAGCAGTTTAGATGAAGTGGTTTTTTTGAAGCAGTGATCCTGTAGAAATCCTGGCAGTGATTTTGGTAGTTTTTGTCCTCTGGAAACCATGGGTAAGGGCAGCTTTGGTGTTTGAAATCTCAGTTTTTATCTTTGTAGGAAAGGCTTGGCTCCTCCCCTGGCTGGAGCATCTCCCAGTGGGATGATGGAATTTTATCAGTCATGCCCTGGGACTGAATGGCCCATTAACAGGAGATATCTCCTGGAGGGAGGATGAGTCATGGGAAGGAAAAAGAACACTGCCCCAGCTGGCCCATTAGCAGAGGATATCTCCCATAGAGATCAGAACCACTGCCCCAGCTGGTTTCAGCAGATGGTGACAGAATACACACTTTTGGGTAAATCATTACATTGTAATCAGGAATACCCTGGGATATGATCTCAGTTTGGCATGAGGACTTTTCAAATCATGGATTACTGTCTCTCAGCTGCATTGTGCAGTGATTCAGAGCAGCCCGTGGTGTCCTTGCAGAGGTGGGTGTGCTGTCCCTGGCAATGCACTCAGTGCATGTAATCAGAAACACCAACAGGATTTTCTTTTCTGGACACTGGGCAGCAGATCCAATGGAAGGTTAAAGATGTTACTGAAGCTGGGCTAACAGATCCCAGCCAAAGGTCTTGTCCATCCTTTCTCCCACCTCAAGTTTATTTCAGTAAGTTGCTTTCCCATTTTCAGTCCCTAATGATGACACTTAGAAAAAAAAAATGGAGCAGCATCTGGCCTCCAGCTACAGTTTGATATATTCAAAGGAATTTTCGAATTTTCCCACATTGTTCTTAATTCCCCCTTCCTATTTTCTAGTAGACCCTGTGCACTGCATTGACAGTATTTTATTTGGATTTATTTCATCCTGCACTTAGCTCTATTTATAAACCTAGATATTGATTTCAAGTCTTGCAGAAATAAAAGTAACATATATCTTATCTGTGTATGTGATTTTCTGCTTGGGAAACTACTAGTAGGACTAGTGAGCAAAACAGTGAGCAAATGTACTGAGCAAAGAAGCCTTTGGTGGGGGGGAAGGATTAAAATGTGAATTATTTTTAATCATACAAATGTACTTGTGATATTGTCACATCCCGTCCAAATAACTGTATTTGTGTGTTTACTTTGGTAAAGCATATTATTTATGTGATGGACATTAATAGCTACTTTTGAGTGACTCAAATGGTGCAGATATACATTTGTGATCTTTTCTTTCAGTATGGTACTAAAAAACCACAGGGCTGCTGTTGTTTTTGTAGCATGAAGATGGATTGGGATATAAATCCCTGCTGGACAGATATGGGGCTATTTACTGGGTATTGCTCAATTAGAGGCACAGAAACACTGCTGAAGAGCCCTCCTGGTTGGATGTTGCCCAGGGATGTATTGAATGCTGGAGACAGAAACCCTGCCCTCAGAACCTCCCTGCTGAGATGGATTTGGCATGGACAGAAGGCAGTGATAGTGGAGATCTTGGATTCATCAGCCACAACAGGAAATCCATGCCTCTAAATCTCAGCTCCAGGCTTGAAACTTTGGCACTTTGTCTTGTCTATTAGAAACCTTCTCAGCAAAAGTGAACCACAGGCTACCCATGGCCAGATGGATGTTTCATCCAGAGTTTTCACAGTGCTTACACCACATTTCTTTATAGATGGATTTTACAGTGATTTTTTTGTGATATACAGAAGAATATTGTTTGGAAGCACAGGGATGTATGCTGGTTTTGGACAGACTATTCCTCTTACCATGCAAAGTTTTACTTTACTTTACTTACTCATTTGTCTCAGCCTAATCTCACAAGTCTTTGAACCAGCTTCATGTGATTCATGTGATTTTTTTTGTATCTTGTTTGATTTTTTGAGAGGCCTTTTTGTGATGAGTCTTCTGTTAACACAAAGTGTTCTATAAGCAGAAAAAGTAATGCAGCCTGGTTTTCTACAGAATCTCATTTTAGCTTCTTTCATTTTGGCCTCTGTCTCCCATTATCACTTCACTACTCCACAGATCCCTTCATTAAAAGACAAAGGCAGAAGATGCTGTGGCTATTTCCAAGTTCTTTGTGCCAGTGAATGCTCCTGCTGGCTGCCCAGTGGACTGCTGCTGACAGGAGCTCTATACTCCTCTGAATTATGCAGTTTTACCTGCCTGGTCCTCAGCACAAAGTTGGTTTGCTCTTTTCTTCCAGCCAATTTTCACAAAATTCTGAGATTTCTTCTTTGTCAATGCTGGATGAAACTGGCCAGGAGATAATGGAGTTAGTGTGGAGAAAATAGGAAACTCTTCCCAAAACAGTTTGTCACCATTATGGTGAATATATTTGCAGTATATTTAATCATAAGCACTTACTAAAAGCAGTGACTGTGAAGACAGGAGCTAAGGAGTTAAGTGACAAACAGGGAATTTCACAGGTAGATGTGTATTAAAGGAAGAAATTGCACATCCTACAGATCACATCACCACAACAGTGTTTGGCTGCTGTTTTCTCCAGCAGAAATGCATCATTTTCAATATCTTTCAGGGAACACTGAGGACTCATCATCATAAGCAAAATGAAGTTAATAAATTAATTAAAATGTAACATTGCTTGGATAAAAAATCTTAAGGAGTCTCTCACCCTAAGGAGTTTTCCTGCTTGCTTTAGAAGTTCCTGCAGCATTTTTTCATTAATGATGTGTTGTTTCCTTTCAGTTGTGGTAAATGCCAGGGAGGTAAAGCAGCACAAAGCCTTCAGAGAGCCACTGCAAGGATGCTGTAAGGACTGTGGGACTTACCCTGAGCAAGGGCACAGCCAAAATCCTCCCCAGCTCGACAGTCCAGGCTCACAGGCCAAAGGGGCACGAGGGAATCTGCTCAGAAGTAGCAGAGCCAGCTCAGAGAAGCAGCAGGAATTGTTTAAATTCTGAAAGCAGGGTGTCTGAGCTGGCACTGCACAGCTGCTGTGGCCATCTCTGCATTCATGGCTGGGAGGAAACCTCTGCCCAAACAACAGGATATTTGTATGGACTGATATTTTTCCAAATGTCACGTTCTTTAAATGCTGTTTGAAGTTGAATATTTGCTCAGTTCCCCTTAGAATATCACTGCAAATACAGCCAAGATGTTTCTATGTGTCCAGCTGCTCCTTTTCCTACTCTCCCAAAACAGTGCAAGGAAAGAGGAGAAATTATTTAGCAGGGAGAAGTCTGAAGCCATTTCCATGATGAATGCTCACCTCTGCAAGTGAAGCATAATGTCCTCATGAAAGGACCAGTCCTTCATTCTCAGTGACTGTCATGGTGTGTGTATGGCTGCCTGGACTGCTGATGGTTACACCTCATCCCCTACAAAACAAGCCAAAAATATAAAATCAGAAGCACATTTATGAATATCTTCCTCACAAACTCCAAAAATATGTTTGCTCATTGAAGTGCTAATGGAAACCTCTACAGGGTGTCTTGGTTTGAAGGACAGGTGTCTGCCAAGGAAGGTGGAAACCTACCTTGGAATAGAAAATGTGACCCCCCCCCTTCCCTCCAAATTATTATGACTCTAAATATTCTCCTTGAAGTAAGCAACAGCTCAACCATCCTCCAATATTGAGAGCTGAGCCCAGCCCCTCCCCTCCCAGCCAAAATCTCCCAGTATCTCTGCCCTTCCCAAGAAAATTCCCCTCTGCTTTGACAGTGCAGGCACTCCTCCCCCTTATCTACATCTTTTGTCTCTCTTAAGTCATTATTGTTTGAAAGCAACAGATGGGACAAAAATTCCACGAGAGAAGGAAACAAGAGGAAAAATCCTAACCTTCAACAAAGGTACCAGGTCAGAAACCAGAAATCATCACAAGTCAGGCAGTGTTTCACTTCATCTCCATTATTCTTTGGGTGAAATCCTGTTTCATGCCCAGATGTCTGATATTGCTGTTAATAATGAGGTATTTTACAGTCTCTTTTCTCAGGTAGTTCTAGGTTCTCTGATTATGTCATTTGAAGGATTATGTATTATTTTGACTAATGGATTTTGCTCGTATCCTCTCCTCCACTTAGACTTCTCTTTTCCTTAAAGCCCTGTAGCTATAAAACCACATATTGTTTCAACATCTGAAATCCTTTGTCTATTAATGTTGGCCCTTTCTTTGATGCCCTGCTGTGCCCTGCATAACTAATCATGAGCAAAGGGATGTGCAGTGAGCTGAAGAGATTCCTAAAAAGAGGAACTACTGGGAGGAGTGAAAAACTTGAACTTTTCTTCCTGCCTCCAGAGATACCATCTGTTATCTTCAGAAGGTTTGGTGCTCCTGTGGAGGTGACTGCTGGAGACAGAGAGCTGTGCTGGTGTGGGAGCATGCAGCAGCCTTTGAACACTCCACACAGAAATTAAGAACAATATTACAGCATCTGGTGGATGTAATGGGAGAATAAACCAGCTGTGCTGCATGAAATATTGCATATGTCAAATTATTACAACAAACTTTATAAATATTACTGTTAGGCTGACTGCAATCATTTTTAATAGCATGAGAAGACAGATAGAGAGGGGAGTTCTGCACATCAAATGCTATGAAAAAGAGTGATGCTCTTTTGCAGGAGAACCAGCTCCCAGTTAGAGCAGACAGAAACTGGCTGCAAACAAGAAGGGAATTGGAACAGCAATTCCAGAATCAGAAGGATAGTTCTCATCTCAGGATCTGCCATGGTAGCAAGAGTCCATAAAGCATTAAAGAGATGCATTTTGCAACTTTTTGCAAAATGGAAGTTACATTTTTTCAGCTTTTTATGGTATTTTGAGCCCAATCAATAAGCTTTACGACCTGCATCCTCTGTTGGCTCATTGAAGCTGGCTGGGCTATCAGCTTTCTGTCCTGGTGCACTATAGATGGGCAATCACACATTATTTAATGACTCAGATGGACACCTTTGTGATACTGGATTCTTCAGTGAGATATTATGTAATTGTTCCCAGCTTATGCGACTTTTATTGAATTATTATTGAAAACATAATTTCATGCTTGGTTAAGTCATAAATTTAATTCATTCTCCAGCAAGATTTAGGTACAAATATGACACTGCCAGTGCTCCTCCAAGGATAGCTGAGGCAGTTGTAGCTGCCCAGAAACCCTGAAGTGGCTGAGCACTCACTGGTTGCTTTTCATCATGGATTTAAAAGTGAAGGAGAAATTTTTCCATCCAAAGGAGGCCAGTTATGATTGAAAATTGTCACTTAGTTTTAATACATGGATTGAATCTTGTGGGTACATTGCAGTCCCAGGTAGCTGAATAAAATTGAGTTGTCACTGGGTTTTTTGGTGGCTTCAGGACACTGATGAGTCTTAGAGCAGGCAAAGGACTTGTGGCTGCTTAGGGCTTTTCATTAACCAAAAATTCAACATCTGCATTGTGTGTGCATTGATTGGGCACTTCCACAAGAACTGCCCAGTCAGTGAGAATTGTGTGAACACAGGCTGTGTGCAAGGGACACCCTCTTTTTCCTTTTCAACACAAAATCCAGGAGAGGCTGAGCTCAGTGAAGCCATGGATTGCTTCATGCAGGACTGCCAGAAAGCTCTGCCAGCCCTGCCTTGACTCTGTCTGTTGAACAGAACCTGGCTGCTTTAGTCCTAATTTCTCTCTGGAAACATTAATTCATATTCATCTGCTTAACACAGGCATCTACGAATAGCCTGAGGAAATGCCTGCTTTTTTTGGTAAGAAAAAACTAGCTTTTAGATGCCTGCAGTTTAATGAAATTAATTTTCCCTCTTGTTTCTTGAATATAAAGCAATTCAGACTGTCTTTGACACCTCAGAGTAAATGCATCATAAATTAAAGGTGCGAGAAAAATTTTCAGTGAATGTGACGAGATTAATGGGTAAAGCATTCACCAGAAATATATTTTTCATAATAGATTGGAATTTATGGAAACCCCTACTGACTTCATATTTAAGTCAGTTATATAGCATATGCAATATTTCTTGCTTCTCTTGTTTTGCCCAATGGAAAAATCACTTAACAGCTTAAGTTCTAAATAAAAAGAAAATATTTTAAAAAAGGAAAACGAACCCCACAGGGGAGTAGTAAATTCATAATTTCAACTGACTAAAAATTGGCAAACTTCTTGTCAATAGCTGTAAAATGCCTTATATATAGAAATATTTCAGGACATTAAAGACAATGCAGGGTATTTGGCACTATGCCTTTGCATTCAATACATGATTTATGTCAGCTTTATTTTTCTGTTTTCCAGTAAGCCTTTCTTCTCCATCTTCTCTGGCCTACAGGGCTACACAGAAGTCAGGAATTCTAGTGAGACTGGAGTTTTTGTGCAGCAGTGAGATGTGTCTGTCACTTTGTTTGATGTTGTGCTGGACTCCACTTTGAGACTTTTTCTCAAACCCAGCTCTGGCCCACCTTGATATTGTGATGTACTGACCAAAGTAAAAATACTTGCAAAACAACTTTAAAGATTTGCATTGAATGCATCATCTTTCTATCTCTGCCTGTTTCAGGAAGTAAAACTACTCTTTTATCCTACAGTGCCTTGATTATCTTCTCCTGGTCTTGGTATCTGTTTAGGAAAAATTCCTTCTGAGTGCAGGTGATGCTTCTTTGTTGTCAGAGGAAGTGCTCTCTGTAATATCACATTTTCTCATTCAAACACTCTCTCAGTGTTCTGCTCTGTTATGTCTGCAGCTGTTTTAAAGCACCTTAGCTGAAGCCTTTTGAAGTAAAATACACACAAATGCCCTTTCTGAGCCTTCCTGGCTTTGTCTCTCACGATCCCTGATAATTTTCTGGGAATGCATTCATCTTCCTTTGGCAGCTGTGGGTGGGTGTCAAAGTGGCTCTCAGCAAACAAGGGTGCATTTCAAACGATCAGCAGAGTGCCTGTGAAATCATTGCACTGCATTATTATAGCTTATGTTTCTACTTTTATGGTCTGCAGTCCTCACGTGGATTTATTTTATTTCATCTGTGCTAGCACACAGCTTTGATGGTGCCTTGTACCCTGACCTGCTTAGACTCTCCATAAAGCCTCATACTTAAAGGATAATGGTCATGAAGAGGGAAGGATACAAGGCAATAAACAGCTTTTGCAGGTGATTAAACACACTGAAGCAAAGCTGAGGCATTTGAAAACCCCAAAAGCTGTTTATTGTAAGCACAGCAACACGTCAGCTCTGTTCAACAAGCCACAACATTAAATAAAAGCTTCTGCCTTGTCTTGCAAGGGCTGGGAGGTTTTGTCCACCAAATTCATCTTTGCTTCTCATTTTTAATGCTGTGGGTGGCTTTCTTTGTTTCACATATGGTTGAACAGGAGGTGGTTCCTGAGTAATTGCTTGGGATAAAAGCAGCAAAATGTCTTTCTTCAAATCACTGTGGAGGTTCCTGGTGACAGTCCTTTCCTCCTCTCCATCCCCACAAGAATCCCTCTTTATTCCCAGCTTCTTTTTTCCCCTCTTGCCACTACTTCCACCGTCTGTTTCATCATTTAATTTCTTGGTTTGGTTTTTATTTTGTTTTGGTTAGGTTTTTTTCTATTCAGTGGTGTCTTCACCTCCACTTTCCCCAGCGTTTCACAGAGTTTTCCTAAAAAGAAGAATGCCTGAGGCTGCAACATTCAGCCACTTCAAGGAGGAGGTTAGAGCAGGAGTATTATGAGTCACAACATTTGTAGTGCCAGGGAATCTCTGTTCCACAAATAGCACTGCCTTAGTACTGATGAGCTGTCTAAAAACCAAACATCTTTTGAAGCAATTATAATTTACCAAACCATGTGATCTTCAGTAGTATTTTCTTTATAACAGGATGAGACTTTTTATTCCAGTGGAGTGACATTTGATAAATTCCTGCAGATTTCTGTGGGTCTTCCTGTCAAATGCAGTGAATAAAACTGCATTTATTATTTTCCAGCCCAAATTTACTGGCAATTATAATAGTACATATCACCATGGACATTTGTGCAAATCAGACTTCAGTTAACTGCTGACACAAACTGTAATTTTCTGTGGATGTCAATGGAAGGAAACTTAGTCTAATGAAAGAATATTTAATATTTTGCAGTGGTTCACAAAGACAACATTTTTCTGTTTATTGCTGAGAATTGTAGCACAGTCTCATTTATAAATTAGACCTTGAGGCAGTATCTTTGATGAAAGGAAAATATGAAAGAAATAATTGAGGTTTGGTAACCAGCTGATACTGAAGCTGGCTGCTGTGAAACAGAATTAACAGATGAAGTGATCAGAAAAAAATCTGGTTGGTAATTCCAGGTAGGAGTTGGCTGAGGTTTTGTTTGGTTTTTTTTTCTTTCATCTTTCCTTTAATAATTTCCACAAGACCAATGTTTTTGAGAAACTGATATTTATTCATTTATGCATGGAAAAATATCACAGCAGCATTATAAAAACCCTGTGTCCGTTACATTCTTGTCTCAGATAAACACAAATCCAGCATAATTCTGGATTTGCACTAGTATTACTGAAACACAAATTTATCCTTGGATGTCTTTATCCATTGTGCCCTCTTAAGTTTATCTAGGGCAAATCCTGAACCACTAAAATCATGGCTCAGCAGGGAGAGGGGCATTTGGATTGTTTGTCACAAAAGCTAAACTCAAAACTTTGTTCTGCATTTACTCTTCTCTTGTTGGGCTCTGCAATGAATATGAAGTAAACAACATCCTCAGGTAGCTTTTGCTATTTATTTGTAACTTCACATATAGTCAGAATAAAGCAGAAAACAGATTTGGAGAAATAAAATAGGATTTATTCTCCTAATTTTTCAATAATTTTGAGTTAGGCAAGACTGGTTTTGTAAATAGATTTTCTCTCTCTTTTTTTTTTTTTTTTTTATTGCCAGATATGTTACATTTTTCCTTCATGAATTTTACCTGTAGATTATATATAACCAAAGTAATGTTTTCCTGAAGAGCAATCAATAAAGCCAGATGCTTTTAGTGGGAGTTCTTGGGTTGAAATAGTTTTGGTGGGGCTTTTTCCCCCCTGTTGTACTTTCCATCTAAATCTTTGTTGCTCACTGCAATTAAAAACATAAATTCTATTTTCTACACTATAGAGATAAATGTCATAGTAAAGACTAATTGGAGAGAAATAAAGCTTTTTTTTTTCCCAATCTGAAGCCATTCCCATTATGGAATTTCCAGAGGAAATTTAAGACTCCTGGGACCATATTTTCAACATAGTTCTGTACCTAATGAAGATTTACAAATGTCCTGAATCCCATTTTCATCAACAGAACTTAGTGCCAGAATATGTCTTTGCCTTTCAAAATCACTTTTCAGACATAGAGGAAGTTCTCTGAAAAAATCATTTCCATGGGTGTCTGTTTCCCCTGCTCACTAAATATCATATGTGCAACACCAGCACATTGGGCTGTTTTATTATTCACATCAAGGTCTCATCTATTCCCTCTGCATTCATATTTTATAGTACTTTAACTGATTGATTTGATTTGATTTGACCCAACACTAGGATGGCACCTTTGCCATGGAGGCTGCACACACACAATACAAATTACTTACTTGATTCTTTTCAGAACTATTTACCTTACCTTGGGTTATTTTGTGAACTTCTGGCCTTTTGGTTTTGACCAGATTAACCAGCAGACAAAGGCAGGTAAAACACAAGTCCCCAGTTCCAGGGGTAAAATCCTTACTTACTTTTATCATCATATTTGCAGTGCTGTAAAATACAATTGTTTTCATTCTAGTGCAGCAAAGACTTCAGAATTTAGCCCTGAATTTTTCTAATTTCTAAAGCACCTCCTAGTCCTTGTTGTTTTCTATCTGGACTCCCCACTGGAGTCACATGAACAATACAACTCTCCTGTCTGAATTTGCTCATTTTGTGACACAGGAAAGGAAGACAAGTTTTTATTCCCAAAACCTTGGTTTTCCTGTAATATCTGCAATAACTGTGATGGTGAGGCAGAAGCAGAGCCTGAATCTCTGCTCCCATGAACAGGCATTCTGCATTATCCTTCCTCAATTTGAAACAATTTAGAAACTACTGTACTGATCAGTAAGAGGTCCTTATTAAACTAATTGGAAACAGACATCAATTCTTAAAAAAAAAAAAAAAAAAAAAAAAAAAAAAACCAAAACAAAAAACAACAATGTTTAAAGTATTTTTAGAGAAAATAGCACAGTCAGTCTGGGTATATTTTAAGGTTTCTTCCATTTATCTGTTTTCTGTTCTCCATGTCCCTGCATCACAATGCAGGAAAAGCCAATGAATAGAGTTTTGTTTTACCTGGGGATTATCACAGGATTTTGTCCCTCTGGCACTAAACTTCCTGCTGCTTTCACAGTTGTGAATGTGCTTCTGATGGGGATTATGGCTCATTCAGAGCCTTCTCTAAATTTACACTGAATTTACATCTGTGGTTGCTCCCATACATACACTTTGGGATTCCAGTAAAAATGCAAAATTCTGTCTTAAATATGTTCCTATAATAGGCCATAGTCCTGCAACCCCTGAAGAAAAACTTGTTTAATGGCAGAGTTGCAGAGAAAAAAAAATCAGAAAGGCAAACCCATCATCTTTTATCAGGAAAACACCTGTCCTGCTCATGTATGTAAAATCCTGCTCAGTGAATCTGATTCATAGCACTGTAATTCTAATTTCCTATAAAAAAGAACTGCTGGAGGAATTCTCTAATAGCAATTACTGCTATTCCCAAAGGTATCATCAGCTAGTAAAGAAATCACATTATTAACCTAAATTTCAAGGTAAAATTTATATCTCTCTGTTTTTATGATTTTCAAACTGTTAATTCACATACTTTGATGTAGGTTGACTTAGTATTGGCAAGAAGCTCTACTCCAAACTGTTACTTTATAATTCTTTATCTAGTTCAGGTTTCCTTTTTCTGCTTGTTTCTATGGTTTTTTTGTGATGTTTTAATCCAAAAATCTAATTGCTGGTGTACATTCTTCAGCCAAAATCTTTACATCACAAGGATGAAAAACTGGTGATGACTGTGTGGCTTTTAAATACCACTTTCCTTTACAATTCCTTTTTATGTTTCATCCTCTGGCTTCACTTCAGTTTACAAACATGGCAAGACTGTTTTAAATCTCAAAGAAAGGTAAAATAGTGTCCAAATAACAGGTTATAAGTGGGTAACCTGCTTCTCTTTGGCAGGAAAGCTTTCCATGTCTGGCTGTGCCCATTTTGGAATGGTGTTTGGGCAGGGACTGAGCCCACGTGGAGTTTGTATTTACAGCACAGGAGTTGTCAAATAACACTCAAAGTAATTTGGGCATCACAGGAAATGATAGGAGTGATTCTAGTGCTTTCTGTGAGAACCTTTAAACTCCTATTTCATTAAAAATTCCAGTCTGCAGCTGGTAGCAGAGATTTACTGGGTTTCACCATCTGTGCAGATTAATGTTTCCTAAAGGAGAATGAATGCCACAGATGAGATGGTTGGCTTTTCAGATCAAACAAAACCCCAAAGTACAATCTCTTCCCTGACTCTTGCATCTTACACCTGTTTCCTTTTAATCCCATAACTGAATTGTTTAGGAGAAACAATTCCAGCTTTCCTTAGAGCTGATGGATTTGAAGATTGCAGATCACCAAGATTCCTGTGGGTTGCTGTGGAGAATTGGTGATCTTATTAAGTAGATTTTATTACAGATCAGTTGAACACCTTCTTTAGATTTTATTGTGTTCATATCCAAGAAAAATGTCTTCAGCCAACAAGCACAGTGATTTAAAGGCATTCCAGTGTGTGCTTCAGGCTGGATTAGCAGTGACAACCAATATGGGGAAGCTCACCCACATCCCTGTTGTTTTCAGTCTCATCTTTTTCTTTTTGACTGGCCATAACTAATCTTTCTAGGGGATTGAGCATGTGATTCATTTAAATTGCAATTTTAAATCAATCTTATGTCACTACATATCTTACAATGGTATAATTTTAAATTACATTAGCTTCACCACACATCAAACACCTAAATAAATTCTTGGCAGTGATCACTGTATTAGGATTCATCAGTAAAATTAATAGAGTTTCTGGGTTTGCCAGGAAATGGGATCATTAATTTGACTATTTCTTTAGGGCAAGAAAGGAAAGCACAGTACCTGCTTGCCAAACCAGGCATCAATCCCTGCCTGGGTTTCCTGATAAATATTCCTGGTTATTTCCCTGAAATGCAGGATGTTTTACTCTGTTCTGTGGCTAACACCTGAGGGAAGGCAGAGCCATGGATGGTGGGCTCAGCAGCCTCCTGGGCAGGAGAGGCAACAAGGGCTGGACCAGGAGTGGGGCAGCTGCCCCATCCAGGGCAGGGAATTTCAGAGCCTCCTGTTCCTAAAAAAGACACCCACTCACTTCTGCATGAGGAGTGAAACAGCACAGGGTGTTACCATCCCATGGATTTAACACTAAAAACCCCAGCACCCCAGAAACCACTTGCTAATACAAACAGGTGGGTAATTAAACTCACTGGCAGCACTGGTCCTTGCTCTCCCTTGCATTTTCCTTTTTTTGAAGCCCAGCTGTTCTCTGGCTGTTGCCAGGGGAACCAGCAGTGACAGTCAAGGTCATGGATGGAAAGCAAGCCTTTCTCCCCTGGATATTTCCCACTCTCTTGAAAACTTGCATCCTGGAATAAATTCCTTTCAAACAACGAATTTTGGTCAGTGTAGCACTTGGGTTTGTTTTATTTTATTTTTTTTTTAATTTCCATTGACTGCACTTCTTTAGTCAGTCCATTACTGTCCCTCCATGTTCATTGTAGGGCACAATATTCCAAAGATCTCCTGGTTCAGAAATGTGTCCCAGTGTCACCTCCCTTAGGACAGAGTGACACCAGACTGCACATGCACAGCCCCAGAGTGCTGTGGAACCAGCATCCCTCTCCTCTCTCTCTGTATTCTACCTGAGCAGCTGCAGGTCTCTGAATTCTGCTATTTTGAACATGTTGAAATTGTTTTTTTCCCCTTTCTGTAGCATCAGTGATTCATTCACAGAGTTTTCTGCCAAGGAAATAGTTCACAGAATTAATTAAAGCACTTTCAGAGGTAAAAAGTCAGAATTTCATGGGAAGGTAGGGAAAAAGTCCATTCTTCTAAATGGGAATCATGTGATGATTCATCATGCAGTTCTACTTTATATGATTTTCAGATGGTTAGCAATGTTCTGTATAGTTTAAACTGGGTTTTATTCTGTTGTTTTGTTTTAACCTGCATTTGTCCATTGCTTGGTTTATACTTTTTATGTAAATAAGCTGCCTGATTGTGAACTAGAGAGAAATTAGTATTTTCAAATATGTTGGATGTTGTCTGTGAACTCCCCTTGCATTTTTTTTTATTATTTTTTCAGCTTTCCAAACCAATATTTTTTTCCCAGAAAGATGCTACTTAAGAAATGAGTATCTGGGAACAGAGGAACCAAATCACAGCTTTGCTTAGGTGAACATAACTGCTTTTGATGCAAGTGGGAGTTTCCCTTGTTTATCTGGTGTGTAATTTGGAAAAGTGCATTTTGCATTTAATTTGACCTAGTTTTTCCTACACCATATTTGCAAGATAGAGGGAACAAGCACAGCAGACATTAAAGTGTTTATTTGGTACCTACCCTAGCCTGAGAATATGAACTTTGTTGTGCAGCCAGAGACCTGGAGGTGAAGAGAGCTGTCAGGAAGGAATTCTCCATGCCAGGCTCAGCCCAGAGATGCCCAGTGGGTGTCTAAAGGCACTGAAGTGTTTTAGGCTGGGTTGTGGAAGGTGCAAATGGCAGTATTTATCTATTTTACAGGCAGATGATGATGATGATGAAATACTAGCTGCTTACAGTGCAGTGGGCAGATGTTAGAGCTCACCAAGAAGGCTTTGCAGCTTCTCATGGGAGTGTCCTGGGTGGACAGAGGTCAGCTCCATCTCAGCAGAGCAGTGGTGACCCTCAGAGTGTTGCAGGTGCAGGGGGAGGCAGCTGGGCTGGAGCTGGGCTGGATGTGGGACCATTCCTGCTGGAATGGGTGGGGAAGGATGGGACCTGCAGGTGGAGCAGGAGCTGAGGAGGGTGCACAGAGCCAGGCATCCCACAGCCAGAGCACCTGATGGATGGGGTTCTCATCCTCTGCAGGATAAACACTGCCATGCTGTTTGTTTTCTGTGCATATTCATGGCAGTGCTGAGGATGGGAAGGTGCCTGTGTGGCTCCCAGTCTGTCACAAACGCCTGTGAAGCACAGAGCAGCTTCCTGGACCAGTACAGAAATGCAGAGCTTAACTGGAACAGTGTTTGTGCTTCACTGCAGGAGTCGAGGCTGCTCCTCTCTTGTTTCATCTCCCCTCCTTTCTTCCTTTCACAGCCCAAACACTTGCAGAGGATTTCAAGTTAATTTACATCCTGCAGAAATAAATGGCAGAAGCTGTTTCTTACAGTTCTGCATTAGGACTGACTTCTGGAAGTTTTGCAAGGAAATCTTGTCACTCCTTATTCCATCAGGAGAGACATGTTCCTTTGGAATGGAGTTTGTTACCTGTGAGGCAGCAATTCTCTGATGGGCTCATCTTCCACTCCCACCTGGCTGAGGTGGATGTTTGTACCTGCCCAAATGCACTTGGTTCATGCTGTGAAAAATAATTGGTGGGACAATGGAGCTGCTTTGAGTTTTCATGTGTGGCTCGTGCCACAGCCCTTCCTGTGTTTGTGGGGTTGGGCCTTGGATTTGGGAAAAGAGTGATAAATATTCTTCTAAACAGCTCTGGTTTCAGAACAATGGATGCTGCTGAACTGTCAGCACTTCTGAAAATGGCAATTTGTTTACAAGGAAATGAAAATAACAAGCAGCTTTTGATGGTCAGAGCAGCAATGTCTGTGTGCTCTTGAAATTTCTGAAAAATACATTCATATTCTGTTCTGCTTTGCCTGTGGTTCCCACTCACACACTGGTAATATCTCTTCAGAGAACTTGTCCTCTGGGTAGATTTTGAAAGGGTGGGTCCAGCATTAATATAAACTCCATTAACTCTAGCACATTTTGATTTGTGGAAGATTAATGGTGTATATAGGGCCCAAACCACCTTCTTTCCTCCCTTTTACAGATTGTTGCATTTATTTCAATGCATTTTTCAAATGAATAATGAAATACCAGGACACGACCCAGAAATATCTTATTGTTATCTATGAATAAAATGCTTTGCTCAGCATTACAGACTTTGAGTAGAACTGAAATGTTCCTGTAATGTATCCACACATAATTTGACACCAACTAAATATCTTTGGTGACTTGTGAAACAAGACATTTCCAGAGTCTGTTCCTTTTTGTGCCACTAACCTCTTGTTAACAGGATTAAGAAATCAATAGCTGTGCTGTCAAGAGAATGTAAATGTTTCCAAAGACGTGGGATATTTCTGCCCAGTACTCCATTCAGAAATTGAGTGTGCTGGCTGTACTGCATGTTCATAGTGAGTTGGAACCATTTCACATCTCTGAAATTCAGGAAAGAGCTGTTAAAATACTGGTTGTACATGACTAACTTGGAAAAAATAAACCAACTCATAATATGAGTTAAACCTTTTTGAAATCCCTAAAGTATAAACATGTGCTGGTGTAAATTGTGGATATATAGACACAGTTTTACTCTGGCACTGCAGGTTTACACTGTTCATTGAATTAATACAATGCTGCAATATCCCCAGTGCAGATCCCTTCAGAAGTGTTTGGGTTAAACATGTCACATTACTGAGCTGACAGACTTCAGCTTTGTTGAACATGCACAAACCAAACCTATTTTCTCACAGCTGTCTGGAATGCCAGAAATCTGTGTTTTAAAGTATTCCCACAAGATCCTGTTCCACTTCTCTCTTCATCCTATCACTGAGTGCATTGTTGTATGCTCAGCTTCTCTTTGGTAGACAATTGACTGATTTGCTGATCAGACAGGCACTTGCAAACCTGTCTTCTTGGAAATACAGACATTTCTAGAGCAGCATATTCTGCCCATTTTATACCTTTTCCTAATATTCCAGTCTAAAATTGGTGAACCTGATGCACATTCCCACCAACCCACTTTATCCCATTTAAAAATAGCCACACTGATATTGTCAGCTCAAACAGGACAGATTTGCAGTTTCCTGTATTAAATATGGTGAAAGCTATGTCAGCAATAAATATGTTGTTCTAGAAGAGACATGTTCCAGACTGGAGAAAGTGGGACCATCAGAGAGAGGCAATGTCAAGGCAGTGTTTGTATTTCACACTCCTCATGTTTATATTTCAAATGGGAAGGCTGTGAAGAAATCTGGAGAACAGATGTAGTTCAGGGAAATGCAGGCAAACAGGAAAGACAGTATGGGTTTTCAGATAACTGCAGACAAAGCTATTTTGGGTGGCCAGACACTCTGACAGAAGTGCCCATGAAAATGTTCTGCTGGTTGTGTGGAGAGCTGGGAATTGTTTCTCAAGGCAGAATCTCAATTAGCAGAGTAGTCTGGTATAAAACTTCTGTATCAAGTGTCCTGCTGCACCTGTGCAGAGCCCTGCCAGGGTGGAATCCCACTGCCTGCAGCCCCTGTGCCCTTGGAGCACTCACTGCAGGGTTGTTTCTGCCTGGCTTTGTCTCAGAGCAAGGTTAAAGACACAGTGCATGTCTGGGAAAGGCAAACTGGGCCTCAATCAGCAATTCAGCTTTTAGAACTCTGGCCTTGAAAGTAGAGTAATATAAAGAGGGTCTTATGAAAAACAGAGAGGAAATCAAGGAAGAGCATTAATGGACAGATTTGGAAGATAGAGCTATTACCCAGCCCTTCCCCAGGTTTCATTCAGACTGCATCTTTATCTGCTGTGCAAAGAAGCTCAATGGAAAAACCATCTGTGGGAAAATTGTCCATTTTTTCCTTCATTTCACCCATTTTCAGTGAAGCTTAGAGACCCAGCACCAACACTTCACTAGTAAGAGGCTTCCCCTGATATCCAGACCTCCTGGCAGCTGGGAGACAACTTCAGTCTGACTTGACAAATGAAACCTCACATCAGTTCCCTGGACAAAGGGGAACCTGTTTCCAGCCAGGGACTCACCAGATCTCACAGCTGAGTGTTCCATGTTGGTAAAACACTCCCCACCTGCACAGATGGACACTCAAGGCACATTTCTTATTGTGTTCTCAAATACTTCCTCAGACCTCTCCAGAGCAGGTGAGCCCCTCACACTGGACTGCAGGAATTGTCCCGATACAGGATCCCTGTTCACCTGCATGATCAGCTCTATAATCCAGCCAAGCCAAGAGAGTTTATCATATTTATAAGGGAAAAAAGAATCTTTTCTCACTGTAGTGACTCCAAAGCCAAGGGCATGCCCTGAGATAGCAGTGGCAAGTCAGTGCCTTCCTGAGCAGATTTGTCTTGACAGCCCTGTGTAAAAATCAGAAATTAAGCCATGAGTTTACACACTCATGTTTTACACAAGTTTTTCTTTCTACCCTTTAAAGTTTAAGCCTGTTTTGTCTTCCTCCTAATCGTATCTTGTAGCAGGAAATGAGTAAATAATTCTAGTGGGTGCACTGGCAATTTGGCCAGTGCTAAATCCACGCCATAAATTGGTGCATTGGCTGGGAAAACTCAAACTGGCAAATCAAAACCACTGCAGCTCCCCAGCATGTTCAAGGAGAGGGGAGCAAAGCATTAGAGGCTGAAATCACACCAGTGCATGCACAATGGACATTAAGATTACTCCACATTTATATTAATTGAAGAAAAAGTAAAATCTGCAGTCCTGTGACCTCTATCCACTGTTCTTTGTGCTCCTCTGCAGGCTGCTGGCATCCTTTAAAGCTGTCTGAAGCATCAGCTTGAGAAATGCATTTCCAGAGTGAGCTGAGATGGCAGATAGCTACAGGAAGGATTTTAACAGCTGTTAAAAAAAAAATTAAAAAAAAAGATGATGGAAGCAATTCTCTTTGGGAAATAGCTTTACATATTTCATAGCACCTGGCTTAATAGCTGTGATGCCCAAGCCATGTTAGCAGTCCCCAGGCACAGGAGAAACACAAATAGTGAGCAGCTGCTTCGTGGAGGCCACAAACACATCATCAAAAATTAAAACAGGGTTCAGGGGTTGTATAATGGAGATTTACAGAGCTAACAGCAATATCTGGGCTGTTTTCACAAACCTCCCTGCAGCCAGGCTCCTTAGATAGGCTGCTGCTTGGCCTAATAGCTTCTCTTGGATAAAAAAAAACACTCAAAAGTTTTAGTTTGATTCTCTGGGAAGGTTCTCACCTGGAAACAACACAAACATACCCTGAGAAGCCTGAATAAAATCTAAGGGTCATTATGTCCTTTTGAGTTGGGGCTAAAAGAGGGAAACACATGGGGAAAAGCTGTCCAGAATTGGTTTTGCCCAATTTTTCCCATTTCCTCTTACAAATAAGGAACAAAGGGCCTGTCCTTCCATCTGTTTTTATCCTGAAGCTTTATGGAAGATTTGGTTTTTCATAGGAGGACCTTTTGAGATGCTCAGAAATTCCTAACCTGGGGCAATCTACCTTCTTAGGAGGGTTAAAATAGAAGCATCAGCTCTGCTCCTTCTGTCTCCTCCTGCATCCTTGGAGCACTTTAGTGCAGCAGAGGAGGAGCAAGCAGCACAGCTCCATTGTTTCCAGACTGCTCCACAGAGCTGTAAAATACAGTAATGCTGTTTTTATTGCCCTGAAGAGTGTGGATACCTGATGGCAGTGTTTTTTCCGTGGGGGGAATGGGAGAGGGAAGGGGATGCAGAGCAGAAGTGAGGCAGGGAGGGAGCCTCAGAGCTGGCAGGGGGTTTACAGTGCAGAAAAACAGCTCTGCTGGGAGATCCCCTGGGAAATAAACTGCTGGTGGAGCACACAGGGTGGGAGCTTTGGAAAAGCTGAGTGGCACTGGGTTGTCTGGATGAATCTGTAGGTTTTCCTCTCTCAGTTAGAAACCAAATTGTCCATGCCAAACAGGCCAAAGTTTGAACAGGTTAAAATCAAATCTAGCTTTAATAAGCAAAACATGTAGCTCATCTTCACTGACATTTTCTTTGCTCTTTGTTTAAAAAGAACTGGATTTTTGTGGGACTGTTTTTAATTTAGTTATCTTATTTGGTTTTTAAGTATGGCTGAGTACAGAATGCTTGAAACATGCACTGGAACCATATTAAACTTTAACAAATAAAGTGCTAGAGTTTTAGTGTTAGGCTGAAAATGTTAGGTCTGGAAAAAAAGAGTCCAGGTTTCCATTTTTGTTTACTCACATAACATTAATAATTAATTTAGATTCTATTAGGGAAGACTTTGTTGTTGATGGAAAGGATAAAAACAGCATGCAGAGGGTCAGTGAGACCAGTGTGGCATGGTGCAGACTTGCTTAGTCACCAGCTCATGTGATAATGCAAACTTCAGAAAAACATCCAAGTTCTGCACAAGAATCCTCACAAGTCTTTGGTTTTAATCCCTGATTTCTACACTTTGCCAGCAGAATGAATAATTGCTACCATTCTGCTTTTTTTTGTATTTCTTTGTAGCCCAACATACTCTGCACCATCGAGATGGGATTCAAACACAAGCAATAAATCAAAATAAATCAAGGCATCTTTATTGTTCTGTGATTTCATCAGTGGACACTGGATGGGTGGGACAAGATAAGGAAAAATCCCCACACTGGAAGTTATGAGGGGGAATTTAAAACTTTCTGAGCACCTGAGTTTGTTTCAAATACTGATTCAAGTTTTAGAAGTGTTACATATCTGAGACATCCAAATAGCTTCAGGCTTCAGCAAAGTGTTTTTGTTCCTAAGATGTTCACCTACAGCTCAGATAAGGGGAGCCAAAGTCCAATTTAGCCCTAGATGTGTATTATAACAAAAAAAAAAAAGAATCCTGCTGCCTGTGGGTAGGGTTATAGAGGCAGAATAGCAGATCCTGTGCCTGGCACCACATCCTGCTCAGGTTCCAAGGCATGGAAATGCCTCTTCTTCTCCACTTGACCACTTGAGCATCTCCTTAGAGAGTTTTGCAGGCTGTAAATTGTAAGAAGGCAGTAAAACAGTAAAAGGAAAGACTGAGACTGTGATCCTGGATTACACTGCTGAGCCATAAGAACCATATACCTAGAATTATGGGAAGAAATAAATAGAAAATTGAGGCTGAATATCAGGAAAAACTTTCCAGCAGTGAGAGCTAGTAGGCTGTGAAGGAATCTCTCACCTGAAACAATTGATGCTCTGAGTACTTGAGAGTCTCAAAACTGAGCTGGGCACAGTGTGCTGTGAGGAACATCCTGAAGAACTCTTGCAAGATGAGATTTTTCTCCTCATGTACACGAGGCACTGTGGCCTGGAGAGGAAGCCCCCATTCCTCCACTTCCCTGGTCAGTGTTGCTCCTTAAGTTTGTTATTACACGAGGTTAAAAATATTCTGAAAATATTTAGTTGCTTTCTCACAATATGAAGTCTTCATCAGCTGGTACCTGTCAGTGTCTGATATACACAACACAGGGTATTTATTTTTCAGTCAGGAATTTCTTTTTGTTTTTCCTAGAAACATAGGGCTTGGAACATTCATCTAAATGTTTTAACCTAAAATATTTAACTGGGCTCTGTAGCCTTTTTCAGAGCAATTGTTGTTCTTATTGATGACATTCCAGAAGCAGTTTATAACCATCTCTGTGCATTTCTTTGCAGTTTGATTTTGCAGGTTGAGCCTCCATAGCACAGGGAGTGACAGTTTTTATCTGGTTTTATTTTTATTACTGAGTACAAATGTAAAGTTAGTCTGTAACATTACTGCTGCCCTGCAGCTTTGGTAGTTTTTTATGCTCTGTCTTTTTATTGTGTAGTTTTTCTTCCACATGCCTTTTCTGCTGTTTATTGGAGTTGTGAAGTATTTACCAACTTCATGAGATGTGACCGATGCATAAGGAGGAAAAGGGATTTGATTATTTAAATTGCATGGAAAAATATGCACCCTGTCAAAACAAACAGTGTAGGATTGCACTTTCTCTTACACTCTACAAATCAGGAGTAACTGCATTGGAAATAGTGGAGTAATAGCTCTGTAAACCCAATTTAAATACCAGTAAAATCAGATCTCCCAGTCTGATAAACAAGAATACTGAGGTTTAAAGAGGACATTTTAATTTGAAAATTGTTTACCTTTTACTTGCTGTCAGCAGGGCTAAAAGTAATTAAAACTGTCATAAAATATTTTCCAAATCCTGGTTATTTTCTTTCCTTTCACTACACTTCCTGCAATCAGTTTTTTTCATTTTATGTGGATTTTTTTTTGCAGTAGTCATAACATTTTGCTATTATTGCATTTATTATTCATTATTGTGGATATGACACTGCACCAATTGGCAAGGATCTCAGGGAATGTTTTCATATCAAATCTGGTTTAAAGTTTCCTTACTAAGCTGAGTATTTGGAGTTGTTTGAAGCCTGCTGGGGCTGGGATTGACTTGGGTCAAGCAGCATAAAGTGAGTAATGCAACTCAGAGTACTCCAGACTTGTACCAGTGCAGCTGAGTTAAGGATCTGATTCCTAAAGAGGGATTCACCTCCTGTCACTGGAAATGTTGAGTTTCACTGAGGCTGCATCAATGCAGAGAGATGGGCATTTCCAGAAGCAATTTGATCAGAAAAGATGGATGAACAAATTTTACACTGTAGGTACCCTTTGCTTTCCTCCAATTGTAATGGTAGAAAAGACAATTAGTTTAAAACAAGATAATTATGCATTAAACGGCAAAAATAAGATTACTCAGAAAAAAGTTGACAACACAAGGCATCTTCTCAGAAAAAAAATCTTTTAGCCTTCATTTGGGTGCTGTTTATGGCACTGCAGAATTATTTATGGGATAACTAGTGGGACTGGAGCACATGCAGGATGTGGTCACTGCAGCCCTGACGAGCCCTGCACTCCTTGCTGGGAGCTGCTGCTGGGACTGTGCAGCCTGCCCTTAAATCCTGACATAGAAATGTCTCTGAAATATTATGTGACTGAGAAAAAGGCCTTAGGTTGATTCAGTTTGGTTTTGAAAAGGATCCAGATACTGTTTATTAATAAGTTTGTATTGTTGCTGATTTACAGTGCAGCTTATAAGAAGACAAAGTATTTATCCTCTCTTACAGTTATCTCAAGAAAATAAAAGATAGCATTGAGAGTCATCTGATTGTATTATACTTCTGTAGTTTAAAAGATTTTCCAATTTTATCTATTGATAAAATTACTTGAAGCCAAGGATTAAAGAGAAAGGTTTAAAGCAGAAAAGCTGATTTAAGATTGAAGATCTTTCTTAGCAGCATCCATTTAAAGTTAATCTTTGATCATCTGTGAAGCTGATTACCTAATATATAAAACCTATAAAAATTATGTTCTCTTTTATTACACAATACAAATGTTGTATTCTTTCAAATTCAGTTGATCATGAGTAACATTCAGAAAATCTGTTAAGAAAACATTAGTCAGAAATGTAACTAAGAGCTCCAGACACACCACGAGGATGGAAGGAGGGGAAGAACAGAGGAAAGCTTTGTCACTGTCACTCTCAGCAGTGAAATGGAATCCCAGGATCACAGCAGAGAATTCCTTCTCTAAAGATAGTGAAGGCTTTAATATTTAAACATACACGAGGATCATGATACACTCCCACAGTCTGTCTATTGATTACACATCCTCTTCAGCCCATGTATGAAATACCCCAGATACTCCTTGATGCACCATCAAAAAAAAACAAATGCTGTGTTCATCTTGCCAAGTTTCTCACTGGGCCTCCTCAATATTTGTGTCTTGCAATCCCCTCAGTAACTGTGATTTCAGCCAAATCTGTCTCAGGTCCAGTTACCCACAACAGCAACAGCATCTGCCTGAGGCCAAGAGCATCCCTGCAACCTCTTAACAGCACAGCTCTGAAAATTGCTCCACTGCAGGGTCTCTTCTGAGCATTTCTGCCTGTCAGGAGGTTCCACAGAAAGCAGAACTTCCCTGAAGTTTTCACATCTCCAGACTTACTGTAAATGGTGAGGTTTTCATAGAATCTTTTTACCAACTCCCCAAAACCAAAGGGGATGGGGTGGAGGAAAGAGGATGGGAAGCAAAGGCAACAGCACTGATTAGCAGAATCCAGGCAGAAATTAAACACCTGAAGAGTCATTTCTCACTTTATAAATCACTTTGTCACCATCCCTGCACTTTGTTTTACACATTTGGTTTGAATAAGAGATTTAAAGTCCTCCCTGCTCCACATCCTCTTTGTATTCCAGAGGTTCAGTTAACAGTGCACTGTGCCAAATAAATTTAAGTCCAGAACAGTCCTGAGCAATTAAGAAAGCTGCTGTGGCATCTCATTTTCTATACCTTCAGATTGTTATCTGTTATTTACATTTATAAAACAAAACAGAGAGCATAAACTGAGACTTAGGGTTACTTTAGCTGGAAGACAAAGTCTTGCTTGACACAGATCAAGATTTCCCATTATCCAGATGTGAAACCTCTCCATCTGATTTCTGTATGAAGCTGTGACAATCTGTTTGTCATGCCTTCTGTCACACAAACCCATCACACATTTATTTTTCATGTCCATTTGGTGGCCCTCAGCTCGAAACTAAGGGGCAAGCTTTATTAGTCTTACATTCAGGCAAGCTTTGGATAAGCATTTTGAGGGGGAAAAAAATCTCTTTTCAACATCTAATTTGGACAGAAAAGATTTAAATGTAGGATATTTCTGGATAAAATGTGTCACTGGCAGATCAGCAGTGCTTTTAAGTGTTTTCATGTTGTCAGAAATTGCAGCTCTTGAGATGATTCCAGGTAAAACCAATTTGCTCATTAAATGTGGCTTGGCTGGCACAAAAATTTGTCCTGGGAAGTGCATTTTCTGAATTCAGGTATGATTAAAATGGTGCAGGGGTGCAGAGATGCAGTCAAGGGCATCTTAGGTGTTGGACACAAGGATAATGTGCTGTTACAGGGCTTAATCCCATGAAAAGATACAACAGGGGTTCCCAGGCAGGAATTACTGGTTTATGTACTGAATTTTCCCTATGAGTAGTCACTTCTGCTTTTTATTTGTTTTCATGCTTAATCTTTGGGTTTTTATGGTTTTAGGAGGTTTGGTATCAATGAGCATTAAATTGAATTTCATGGTGTTTTTGAGACCTATTTTCTCAGAAAAAAATGTTTCTCAAGGCATAAAGTTACTGTCACATCAGAGAAAAGATTCACAAAGAAAAATGGAAATATTCACAAAGATGAAAATGCTTATCTGTTTTCTAAATGACTTGGACTGTTTAAAGAGTTCCTGTTTTAAATAGCCCAAATAATTCCGTTTGCTTGCTTAGAGAAATAAAATCTAATTTAGAGTAATTAAAGCACTAACCTGATTAAAAATTATCTCCATCATGCTGTATTTAATACCCAGCAGCTTTGCTGCTGAGGCAGTGTTGGTTTACACTGAGAAGAGATTGCTCTGTTGAACAGGCAAGTTCAGAGCAGATAAAACAGGGGAAACTGGAGCAGCTGAAAGTGAAAAAGAAGTTGGTAATTTTAGAAGTAGTTTTTCTACTGGGAGTTTATTTGACCAGCAATAACAGTTTTGTGGGGGAAAAGGAGAATATCCTTCAGAAATAGCTCGTGCTGGAGGGTTTTTCCTCATGAATGACATGGAACTACAGCAAACTCCTGGAGGCTCAGAAAGCTCCATCCTGTCCTGGTGCAGCTGTTCTACAGTGACATTTGGGGGGATGCTTTTGGCTTCAACTTCCCTGTCTGCACTTACATCCAATAAAACAAAAAAAAAAAAATGAACTGGAGTAGTGCCAAGATTTTCCATGAGTGTTTAGCCCTGAACTCCAAAAGGAAGGGAAAAATGTTAAAATTTGCTATTGTTTTAGCTCATGATATTTTTGTAAGTGGAACAAACAAGTTGTGGAATACAGCCCTGGAATTGCCCTTCTTTAGAAAGGGGTGGTACTATGGGATCCTTCCAGAAGGAAAGTGTATAAAAACTTTAAGTAGGAGGCATAAATTTTGACTTATTAGCACAGAAAGTTTTAGGTAGAGAAGGGGTATTAATCTGTATTATTTCAATAGGAGAGGAAAAAAAACCTCCTTTTAACCTTTTAGATTCCCATTCTACCTTCTGTACTCCTTTGGAAATTTAGATTTAGGCTTTTTTTCTCTTGAACACTAACAAAAGTTGTTGGAGCAGATTCACTACTGCACTTCACTGTAGTGTTGCATGCAAGTTCTTACTATTCTTTCCAGAGGATCAGATTCCATAAATTAGATATTAGGAATTACAGCCTTGCAGTAACCTTACAAAATAATTTCAACCAAATGAGTGCAATTCAACCTACCATCTCATTAAGTTGTTTAAAAACTCTTCTTGGAGAAAGGATAGCAAATAGGTTGAAGATATTTTTACCATCTACAGTTATCTAACTGTAACTCATGTTTCAAAGGAATGTAAATGATGCTTTTATGGAGTGAATTGGGAGTTCATTAGTTAGAAACAATATCCCATTTCCCAAAGTCAAAGATCCTACATAATACAGAGAGTAAAAAGAGATACATAACCTCAGAGGTACCTAATTTTTTCTAGATTTCAGTTTCCAGTGAATAAAAAAGCAAGTGCAGTCTACCATATTACATTATAAACTGGAAGTATATTAAAAAATGAATCATTCTCATGCATCATATCCTGCTTTTTAAAGGAAAAATATGCATTAAAAAGATTAGTTCAATCATAGGTCTGCCTTCTAGCATCAGAGATCAATGTGCAGTCTGATTAAGTTGTGCTCTATAGATTTCTGCAGTCAAGTTCATCAAAGAGCCCATTTCTCTTCCTCTAATGATGCTTGAACCCAAAGTTCTTCTCTGAAGTACTTTAATTTTCACTTGGTCATTACAAGAAGACAGTAACTTAATGAACTGCAAATAGGAGACGAAAGTAACATAAATCATTTTGCATCCTTTTTTGTGGTATTAGCATAACACTTCTTTCATCATTTTAATGCCTCCAGTGTTTTCTGCACATATGATGGTAAAAATTAAATTATACTGCATTTTTTATAATCCAGTGTACCAATAAAAATATCAAATCATCAGAATAATCAAGATAAATTAATGCCAGCAAACTAATATTATTTTACATTGTGCTACAGTAACTGTTAAGAGTGAGTTTCCTGCTGAGATAAAGAACATTTAACATTTATCATAAATAATCAGTAAAAATTTGTAAACTATTCTTCTGTGATGACCTGCTCCAAAACACTAATTTGGAAAAATATAAGCCACTGGTGTCTTGTCTTGATGCTTCTGACTGAAGGTAATATTCAGGACTCTAAAATGAGATAGTAATTGAAGATTTTTTTTTCTGGCCTCCTGCTTCTGGCTTCTTATTTTCCACAGTTTTTTTATAACTCAAAAATCATGTTGCCATTTTATTTTTCTAAAATAGCAACTAAGTCAATCATGCCAAAGAAAATGCCTGAAAATGTAAAAAAAAAAAAAATTAAAAAAATAAAAGCATGAGTCACATTCAAAGGTGGTAAAAAGCAGAGTGAAAGGATAGAAATAATTTCTGGTGTCATTTTTCTGGGCTCAGTGCACTGGTCTGGAATCTGTTGCACTGGATGGGCAGTTGGGAGCCAGCAGAAAATGAGAATTCCAGAGGATGTGCTTGACAGCAAACAGGCTGATTTGGACACAGCACAGGAGCAGGGAAACCTGGCCACATCTGGAACATGGTGCAGCCCCAGCTGCCAAACTCCCCAGATTTTGGAAAGTCCCTTTGTTTCAGAGTCATTAAAACATTTCTGCAAATTTCCCTCTTCAACTCTGTGCAAAAATCTGTACTTAGAGCAATAAAGAAAAGGGAATGGCACATGGAAGGAGGGCAAATACTGCTTCAAAATAATGATAATGGATTGTATAAAATGAGTGTGAAGTGCTGCTCTTAGATCCAAGGGAGTTGTCCTTGTTCTCCCTGGTACTTGCAGAGAGAGGAGCCACTCCTGCTGCCACTCTTCCCTCACTCACCCTCCTCATCCCCTCTGTGCTCTGAAACCAAAGGTGACATTTTCTTTTTTTTTCTTTTTTAATGCTACTCTAATTTTGCATCCCTATTTTTGTTCCTACAATCTGCCTATTAATGAAAAGTTTTCAATATATTAAATTAGGGTATGTACCACTGGAGTGCTTGTTTTAACTCCTGGGTGTTGCTTACAGGGGTTGAGGTCCTTGCACTTGCCATGTTCTGGAAAGGCTCTGACATATATGTATAAATAAAATTAACATTTCTGGTCACTGGAGCCTCTTAACCATTTTTTTTAAATGGAATTAAAAGATGGATTTAATTGCAAATGAATAATTCAAAATTATCATTTACACTTTTGCAGTGTAATGATTTGAAAACAGGAAATTTTTTTTAGCAGAAGTGCTCAATGAAAACCAAAAGCAGTGGCTAAAAAGGGATTTTATGTAACTTTTGGAAAATAAGAGTTTTCTGAATTTGGCACTGCTATACTTCACTCTATCTGAACAGCATCCTTATAAAACCAGAATGGGGAGAAAATCACTGCAGTAGCTCTGCAAATGGGTCCCGTGGTGGCTTTAGGCATTTGTTATTAAACACAAAATAACACTTAGGGTACTGAGCATCTTCCAAATGAAGGAAGAAATCCTTAACAGGAATCCTGGGCAATCACATACACAGGTAATTCTCCTGCAATAGTAAACTCTTTAGCTCCATATGCTTCAATGTCTTTTATGCATTTCTTTCTTCATTTATTTTAGAAAATTATCTTATTTCAGTAGTAGCTCCAACGGGAGCTATTGCACAGCATTAAGCAACAAAAACAGCTTAGTCCTGTTAAAACACCTTTAAATATTGTGTGGTATTTTTTTACAAACATAAAGCTTCTTGAGATTTCAGTTCAGCTTCATGAACCTCTCCACAAATGCAGGATAAAGCAGTTCTTTACAGAATGCTGTTACTTCTGCTCCCACCTGGGATTTGCTCTAATAACCAGCAGAGAGGAGGAGGAGGAGATCTGTCACCTTTTAATTACATACAAATCACTGGCATTATCCAGCTGTATTTAGGACTGGGGTGTAATCCTAAAACATAAATTACATCATTAAAAAATTATCATTACTCTTTTGTGTATTTCATGCAAGTGAAGGCTTTCCTGCAGCATTAAATTACATTTTCAGAAATACATGCAGTAGCAGCTGCAGTGGTCACTGTTAACCAAAAGTTAAGAAATTGCAGTTCCCTGTGTCACTCTGTTGTCATTATCTTAGAATTATAGAATGGCTTGGGTTGGAAGAGGCCAACAGAGTTTCACCTCTGAAATGCAAATTATGGTAAGGATTTAATCCAGATTTAACTGTATTTTACCAATTCTGTAATTTAATTACATCAATGATTTAATTTTCCAGCCCTTGTGGAGAGCTGGCCAGGCCTGTGGCTGTCAAACCACTGCCCCAACCCCATGTTCTGACAACAAATAAATGCTGCTGTGGGCACCTGATTCCTCTCACACATTGCATTGAATAGGAATAATATTTTCTGGTAGTAATTCAAGGTATAGTCTGTGGAAAATACTCATGTGTAATTGCAGGTAGAGCTTGCCTGACCATACCTGTAGAGTCACATGAAAACAGAATTCATGGAATCACAGAGAGATTCAGGTCTTGTCCTGGATCCCAGCCACTATTCTTGGCTCATTTTTATTAAAATACTGTTTTGCTGACAAACTGAGATGACAGCAGAGATGGTGGAGTCCCAAGATATTCAATGCACTTACTGTGCTATACTACCTCTGTTGTTAGAAAAATTAAAGCTAAAATAAATTAAGTGATGCCACTTCTCCTTCTGTGTGTGATGTGCAGAACATGGCCTTGGTTTGAAACCCTCTCAGGTCATCCTGGGGAGAAACAAAAGATGTGCCTAGAAAATTTTCAGCTAGGATAGAAGGAGGGGGAAAGACCTCTCCTCATTCTCTTATATCCCTCTTGCACCCTCATCAGGCAAATTAACAGAATTTTTGAGCAAATACCTCTCCCTTATTTTTTGGTTATCCTCCCTGAGAAAAAAATCCCAATTTCTTCTTTCTGGGGAATAGAGTTTGCATTAATTGCTGCTTCAAACAGCATATACTTAAACATGGAAATTCAGTCTGAGATGAGACAGTAATGGAAATCTTGCCCCCAAAAAGGCAAATGCTTCTCTCATAAGGATTCTAGTGCAAAAGAAAAGAGACAGAGAAAATATGCTATGGGGCACATAAAGAATCAATTCCAAACAAAATTTGTTTCCCACAAGGCATCAGCAACTTCTTAATGCAGCTCATTCCCAAATTCCTCCTGAGACCCAGTAAATAGAGGCAGCTCATTCTGCATCTCCCCAGGCCCATGGAGGGAGAATATTAAAATGCACAGAGAGGTGCCCAGGCAGAGCTGTCCATTCATTGCCTTTGGCTGACAACTGAGGCTGAGCCAGGGTCACAGGTCCCTGGTGGTGCAGGGACCATTCCCTAATTGAAATCTGATGCAGCCTGGTGGTGCCAGGGCTGGAGTCAGAGATGGCTGAATGAGCACAAGGAATTCTCCTGGCACAGCGCTGTTCAGTCACCTCTTACTCACATGTCTAAACTCATCTCAGCCCTCCAAATTCAGCAGCAGGGCAGAAATCCTAATGCAGTGCAAGGGCTCTGCAGCTGAAACCAGGCTGGAGCAATAACTTCGCATTTGGACAAGGTACTTTTCTCCTTTATACTTATTCATTCAGTTTTAAACAGCTGTAAAGAGAAACTGGAAGCAAAGAGTGACTAAGAAGGGAAAGGCCCAGTGCAGGGCTGAACCCAGCTCCATTAAAGGTGAAATTCTTTCTGCAATAAATGGGTTTTTGCAAGCTCAGGAGCAAAAAAATCTGATTTGTCAAGATCATCAACAAGAACTGATCAAGCAAAGTGGAACAGAAAGAAAAAATCATTTTTTCCTGACATGGAAACATGAGATCTTTCCAATTCCTGTTTTCTGAGAGTTTTCTAAAAAAAATGCATGTCCTAAATGTGAAGACTTTACACTGTGAAACACCTTCTGAACCTGAAAGGTAGCAACAAAAAAATCCATTCAAATTCAAAATACTCAGTTTTTCTAGACTCCTGCAGTAGTAGCTTGATCACCCACACACAGTATGAAAAAAAGGTTTGTGAATTAGATGTGAAATCCACAAGCAGAAAATACTGCAGAAGAAACAATTATGTTGGAAATATTCTTTATGGTTTAGAGAACACCCACTGAAGTGATCAGGTCATTCCTGATGCTCCATATATTGATGATTCCAGGATATCATAAAATTGTATTTTCAGGATAAAAGATAAGCCTGTATTTCTTACATCTTCTAAGTCAGAAAAATGCATATGTGAAGGTAGATTTAGGTGCTTTTTTTTAAATTTGGTATCAAATTCCTCCTGAAATTCAGTGATGTCTAATTTCCTCAGGCTTCCCTAAAAAACTCAGTTTGGTACTGGTACAGCTGGTTAGAAATTCCATCACCATGAAGAGCTGAAAGCAATAAAAACCTTGTTGACTTTCATGCCTAACACTGACCAGTTCTCTTGCTGAAAAATGAATAAAGTCACTGCCTGGTGATAGAATTAGTCAACATGAAGCCTGCTGGAATCTCCTGCCAGGAGGACATTCTTTCATGCCACAGTCATTAAGCAGAGCAGGGAGCAGTTGTGTTTACCTTTGCTGTCAGTTAAACAGCAGAACGTGGTGTTTCCTCTAAAATCCCCAGATGGGGTGTTGAGCACTCTGAGCTGGGTTTCCAGCAGCCAAACTGCAGATTGGCAATGCACATAAACCTGAAAAATCCCCAGCAGCCTGCAGCTGCAGCTGAGCCCAGGCAGGTGTGGGAATCCAGAATTCCAGCAGAGCCAGAGCCCATCCTGTGGTGCCTCAACCCTGGGCAGCCAGCTGTGAGACAGGCATTCAGATGGCCTGGAAAGGAAATTTGGCAGCACTGAAATCCATGGTGGAAGTCTCTTTTTCTTCAGCAGAGCCAGGATTTCACTCCTGGCAGTTGCCAAGCTGCTGTTTGCATGGAATTGTTTTCTGCTGAAGATGCTGGTTTGGAGTGGGAGGAGGATGTTTCTCCTGGAACTGTTTCTGTAACCTAGCCAAGACCTAGAGAATTCATCTCAGGCAAACCACTTCCACCTTTATTTTCCAAAGGAAACTTGAAAACTTTCCTTGCCTAATGAGAAGGAAATGAGGCTTCTTTTTCAGCAAAAAACCCTCAGCTTGGACACAATTTGCAAGCCAGACCAAGCTTTTATAAAGGGGAGAATTGATGAAGTTGTGCACTGGGCTGTCAACAGGCCCTGAAGAAAGGGTTTGCATCCAAATCTGGGAGAAGTCAGTGGTGAGCTCATGCTCCTGTTAACCCAGATACTGTTCCCTGACAGAGCCAGGGATGCAGCATCACAGCTGGAGAGCTCCTGGTGTGCAGCTTCATGTGCTGGCATTAAACAGGCTGGAGCTGGAGGCTCCTGGCTCAGGCTCAGCTGCTGTGGATGCACAGGAATGTCCTGGTGGCACCAGAAAAACCTCAATTGTCCCCATCCCTTCTTCAGATAATATGGGATTATCTTTTATCAAATGTTTTCTCCTTTATCTTCTTGTAAACATCTTGAAAAGATGATGTAAATCTTGAATCATCCAGTCAGAAGTGCCCAACAATGATAAATAGTTGCATTATGTGCACAGGATTGCAACTGCAGTTTTTCTCTCAGAACTGTGTATTAGCTTTTACTTCTGAAAAACAAGACTTTTGATAGGAATTTTTCCTTGAGTGCTTCACTTTATCATAACACTGAATATCCACCCTGCAGTTTAGAGACAAATGGAACAAAAGTTAGGACTGTAGGCTTCTGCTTTTGAAAGAGAGTGAACCAAAATTAAAACACAGATTTAAATGGAAAGGAAAACCTATTATTTTTCAGAAATAAGCTGGAGTAGTGTGAGGGAGATAGAAAGAGAGAAAGAGACTCTGTGTGTGTGTGTGATGAATTGTGGGAGTGAGTTTGACTGCAGCTGTCCAACTTTGGCAGATTAATGCAGTGGAGAGAAGGTGACTTTTAAAACACCAAAGCCAAATTTTTCTTCAGGAATAAGGGCTAGAGCACAGCCAAGGGTACTGTGACACTGAGCTGGAAAGCCCATTTTGTTCTAAGATAAAGTGCTTTGTTGGTGTGTTACTAGACATGGTCAAGCCAAAAGACAGACAGGTAAAACCTGGTGAAATCTTATTTAATTGTGATTTGAACATGATTCAGGTAAGATCAGAAGTAATTTTCTTAGTTTCTGCAAAATATATTTTCAGTTAAATACCTGCATTATTACATGTTCTTTCAGAAACACTGCATTCCTCACATTAGAGGCTTTGCCTGAAAACCAGCCTGGCACTTGAGTCAAGTAATTTCTCACTTCTCACTAGTTCAGGTCCTATTCTGTCATGGTCTTCACAAAGACATCAAAATTACAACAGGTTTCTGGTTCAAGTCTTGAAAAAGATGCACAATTAAGCTATTTTTCATGTTATGCTTTATCATCCCTCCTTCTTTGCAGCTGTAAAATCCCAGAAGGACAGCAGTAAGGATTTTGTATTTGTTTGGAGGCTGGGATTCCATTCTTTGAACTTCCAGCCCTTGTGCATGTCCTCAGACATGGAGAAAGCCAGAACAGCACAGTTTAAATTAATGCTGCTGCTCTGTTACTGAGAGCAGGAGCAGGCACAGCAACAACAACATACCTGAAATGTTCTGAAAGCAAAGCCAGGCATAAACAGGAGCAGAATTTAGCTAACAGGAGACAAAATATTACTGCTGCAGTAAATGATGAGGGGATGTCTTGCTGATTTATGTCTCTGAGCAGCTCCAGTGTGGTGACATTGTGTGCTGTATTCACAGGTTTGTGTAAAATTCAGCACAGCCTGCTAAAACTCAGCAGCACAGACCAGCCCATCTTTATTGCTATTAAGAATCTACTTGCTCCTGAAACACATGAATAGAGTGTGCAGCAAAACAAGGCATTAAAATGTTGTTTAGGTTCTTCTCCCAGAGCACCAATAAAGCTTTACTTATAAATTATTTTTTTTAAGATGGACTAAAAATACCTGTCTCTTCCAGTTACATTCCAGAAATCAATAGGAAGGAAGGTAAATTACTGCTCCTTCTTTGACATCCCTGCTATTACGGTCTCAGTGGGGTCAAATTACTTTAATTAGATTTTCAAAAAATATCAGATGGCTTCTGTATAATTCCCCTGGCTGTTTATGCACCTCCCCAGCTTTTAAAATACATTTCCAGGAGATCAGTCATTGATTTTGAGGAGATTTAATAACCCATTGGTAACTGTATAATCACCTGCAGCTGCCATGATTGCACTGGTTAGACTTTCTAATGGCTATTTCCAGCAAAAATATGCACATGTTCACAACCTAGTCCTGTAAAATCATCTGGAGTTCTGGAAATGTGCATCTACTTCAGAATGTCAGTTTTCAGCTCCCAGGTGTGCTTTCAAAGCAAATTCCTCATCCCCTCTCACAGAGATTCAGTTCACATCTGGGGGATATCTGAGAGAGCAGAGGTGGAAACACCTGACATCACTGTGAGTGTGGCAGCAGCAGGAATGGGGATGTGGAGGGTGTGCAGGGGATTTCAAAGACATCTCAAAAACACACTTCTCACAGCAAGATCCTCGTCCAGCAACCCAAAACTTCTAATATCTGGAGCAGTGAGTGTGGTCTCACCCAAGGTCTCTTAGTTAGAAAAAGCTTTCTTATTCCTAGTGAGGAGTTTCAGAGGCAGAGAAAGAGCAGAATCATTTTTGAAGTGTTCTGATTTCTCTTTTTTGGCCATCATAATTCTATTGCTGACATTTTATCTGGGTTGGGTAAGTTGATGCCTTGCTTTGGATTTTAACTTTGCATTGAGGATAAAATATAAATTAGAAAACAACATTTAAACATTTAAAATAACCCTCCCATGGAGGTGCTGCTGTGGCTGGGCAGTTTTCAGAAGCCATCATTGGGATGGTGCTGAAGTTTGTGATGCTGAGATGTGCTCAGTTCCAATCTCCTGTTACTTCATCCACTTTCCTCTTGAGTTTGGGGAAGCTCCTCCTGCAGGCAGCAGCACAGAGTCCTGGCATGCAGTTTGCACATCTAGAAACATTCCCCCAAATGCTGTTACTGTCCTTAGGTGTTTTGCCATTTATAACAAGGAGATGGAAAATTATGACTTGCCTGGGTGAGAGACCACCCTGGAAATTGCCTTAAAAATTCCTGGGCAGTTTAATGATGTTTGCTGCCAAATCCTCAGAAATGCCTTCATAGGTAGCAGGGAAAAGCCTTCTGCTGTTCAGCTGAGGAGAATCTGGAGCACTAGGAACTCCATCAGCACTGGGGAAATCATCCTAATCTTCCCTTTTGTTTGCACTGACATTTTTATAGGGGCTCTTCTTTCAGCACATCATTGATTGAGCTTGAAATAGCATAATCAACTCAGTGGGAATTACCAGCCAGAGAATACAGCCAAATTCTGCTTTCAGTTATGGCTGGCTGAGTCCACATAATTTTGCTGCAGTTACTTACCTCAGGGTATCAGGAATCAGAATCCATGAATCTGCATTTCCAAGGCAGCATGATACTTAGAAACACTGGCTAGTAATTACTAATTGAACTTCATTATTTAACTGTAGGTTGCTGTCCTCCTGAAGAGACCTACTCGTTATTATTAATTAACACTACTTAATCAGGATCTTACTTTCCTTTTGATTTCTCAGAATACTTTTTCATTGAATGCATTCAAAGCATAATTTTGTTTCCTTATATTTGACTTTAAATATATCCTATCATTTATAACTACTTTTTCCTTCGGTCTTTTTATTGCTTTCTTCTCATGAGTATTTAATTCAGTTGTGCTGAGCTTGGTTGGCTTTTGGGAAAAGAGAGATCTATGCTTGGGGTTGAATACCAATTATAATTATGGAAGTTGTGCTTTAAGTGCAGGGGATTATTCACATCCTTTCTCAGATTTTTAATTTAAAGCCCTCTTTTATGGGGAGGTTTTCCTAGTAATCTGGAGTAAAAATAAGAATTCTGTTATTTTTTACCACTGCCTCCGTGTACAAGCCTGATTTCCAGTGTGATGATAACACAGCTTCCCAGTTCCTGAAATTGCTCCAAGTCCTCCAGTTTGGTCTAAGAAGTGGATTTACACAAAAGGAACCCTTCTCTGTATTAAAAAAAAAGTGCATGTTCCCAATGAATATGTAAGAAAAATATGGAAATATGACACAGAAACAGTAAAAGTCAGTAAAAAGAATCCTTCCATACATTTCTTGAGCCACTCATTATTTCAGTGGGTTTCTTGGGAGTCTGGAATAATTTGAAGTGGCCAAAAAATGAAAAGAACCAATGATAGCTGCTTATATGTATCTTGTTTTCCTTATTAATGTGTAGGTGAGTCCTTTGAATGTCTGATGTTTATTAACAGATAATAACAGATACTTTCAATGCTTGGCTTTTTTAGTCAGCTTTTCAAGCTACTAGTAGGTGGCTTGGCAATCACTCTTTTTGAAACCCCAGCAGTTCTGCTGCTCTCAGGTTGAGTTCCCTGGTTCAACACACTGCTGCAAACACAGACCTTGTGGGTGTCTCCAGACTGATCAGGGCACATGTGGCATCCCTGTACTGAAGGTGACATAAACATGACCTGGAACCTGCCTTGGGGCCATCTGAACAGAGCAAAGACATCCCAGCATCTGAGCTCTGTCCCATGGAATATCTTGAGGGGCACTTCTCAGATCTGCTCACTTTTCCTGACTTGCTGAACAGTTCCAGGCTGGCAGTGGTTGCCTTGAAAAGCAAAGTGCACACAAAAGCTGCCCATGTCTGCCAGGAGGGTGACCAGGAAGGTGTCTGGGTCTCAGATGATTCAGAAGCAGATGGGAGCCCTGTGGGTGGATAAATTCAAACCTCATCTTCAATGAGCACTTGACAAGGAAAGGTCAGGAATGAAACAGAGGAGAGAAGTCACAAGTGAAAGGGAGCAAGTGCCTGGTGACACCAGGGAGGAGGAAACTGTCTTTTCTCCACAGACAGACTCTCTATATAATAATTTAGCTATCAACATCTGTTCAGTTTTTAAACTACTTTAATACTGACTGACATTTCCTTTAAATTGTAACTTGTGTAATTTAATGATAACCTTTAATTTTCTTCTGCCCGTGTAATGGGAAACAGCAAAAATAGCAAGAACTAAATTGCAGCCATTAGAAATACTTCCTATCAGAAGAAGGTAAAGAAGGGCATTCAGGCACTGGAATGGGTGAGAAATTTAGATGGCTTTCAACATTTTCTTTCCTACAATAACTGCTGTTTGGCAGTGCTTTGTGCATGATTAATATCTTTATTATTGTATCATGGAAGATCTCTTCTACCTTAGACTGGAGACCTAGTTTTTAGAAACTTTAAGAATTTTAATGTCCCACTGACTAGTGGGAACTGAAATTTCTGAGCTTTCTTGTACAAGATCAGAATGGTTGTGAGTGCCCATTTACCCATTTGGTCTGTCCACACACCCATAAAAAAACCTCTGTCATAGTTTTTTATGAGTCATTTCCATCAGTATGTTTGATGAGATGAGGCTTCTCTTTGTTTAATAATGTAGTGCAGAAGATATTCTGCAGAATTGATTAAATATCTGCTTCAAACACTTGTACAAGTGCTTTGGATTCCATTTATCTTTAATTGTTTGTATGTTTGAAAAACAAATCATTCCTTAATGTGAAGCCAGTGCTTGCCACAGCTTTCCTTTTCCCCCTTGGTCCAGGTTTTATGTGGCAGCTCTGACAGCAGTCTCAGGAACCTGGAACTTCAGAAATAAATCCAAGCACTGCCTTACAGTCACTAAATTTTGCTGCTTTTTAGTTGTGCTGCTGATCCTGTTTCCTGTTGTGGGACATGGGAAGGAACTTGCCCAGGAGGTTTAATTTGCAGCCTGCCTTCTCTTGCACAGGCAGGGAGGTTCTCTAAGGTGGAAGGTTTGCATTTTAGCTGTGCTTTGGCTGCATGAGCTCTGGCAAAGGAGACAGTTTTTACCATGGGTTCATTGCCAAGGCTGATACCAGCCCATCTCTGTATTTAGGCTTGTTTTATTTTTTTCATTCAAGCTGTACATCAGATTTCTTACTAGAGAAATGTTGGCCAGGGCACCTCAGAGGGCATTTCTGTAATTGGCAATGGGAAGACTCTGGTCCCTTGCAGTGAGGGAGATTCCACTGAGCCAGATTTGGTAAAAGGACATAGGAAGGCACAGAAGTGTTTAACTTTCTGATTTATTGTTGCTCTGACCACAAGCCAGTCCAGGCTGAAATTTTAACAATTAAATGCAAAATTCCTAATACCTTTTCCACAGGTTATGGCACCTACAGAGCTGTCCTGTTCCCATTGCTGTGAACAGGTTTAGGTCAGCTCACCTACCTGGTCACTCTCATGTCCCAGAGAATCCCATTCACAAGTTCTGTCCTTTTAGCTGAACTGCTGAATTCAGAGAAATCTGGACACAGAAATAGAAGAATGGTTCAGCTTGGTTCACCAAATCAACCAGTTAATTTGAGTTCACTTTTCATTTCCTGGCCTCTTTATGGACACATCTGGATGTGGGCACGAGGGAGTTAGAGGGATACAGAGACAATTAATCCTATTTGATCTACTTCAAAACTGAGTATTTTCCTTTATCAAGACTTTAAAGCCATCAGAACACCTTCATGGCTTTTTACTACAGGATGCAAAACATGTGAAGGTCCAAGGTATTTAGCAGATTGTCCCCCCCATGACCCAGCCCTCATCCCACTGCTTGGGCCATCAGCTCCTCTGGGGCTGAGATCTTGACTCTAAAAGTGTGTGTGAGGATTGCACTTCAACAGGATCATGAATCTTCTCTGGGTTTTCTCACTGGCAAGTTTAATTGAAAAATGGGGAAATCAGTGGCCCAGGGTGAACTGACAGCAGAACCTGAGCCTCTGTTCATTCATCTGAATTAAATAAAATAACTTTGACCTGAAACCAAGCAGGTGAGGCACCTGCTGCCAGCCTCACACCCACCTACTCTCCTTTTCCCTACCCACACCTCCAGCATCCTGCAGGCACATGTATTTATAGCCTGGGTATTGCCTTTCCTCTCGTGCTCACAGGCCTAATTAACAGCTATCACTCAATTTATTCTAGATTCAAATATAATTAACAATATGCTTAAGTAATGATTTTGCTTATGTCTGTTAACTGCAGCCAAACTTGTCAAACTATTGCTCCATTAATTTAATTCTTCCTCTTGATTTAGGGAAATTCAATTACTGTGATCCAGTTAGTCATATAGTAAATGTTTTCAAGTTCTCTTCTGTTGCTTAGATACTTCCTTAGTATTTTCTAGATTATTATAGTTTGTTGCCAAGGGAATGCATAAGCAAAAAATGATATCTTTATAAACTGTTAGGTGTACCTAACATCAGCCATTGTTGTGGCTGATACCCTTGTGTGTCACACAGGATCCTCCCCAGAGTCTGGAGGCAGCAGGAAGGGAAATATTCCTCCAGAAATGAAAGAGGAGCCACCTTCCACCTCTTTTCCCTGCTGGGAGCTGGGCCTCAGCAGCTCAGGCTCCCTTGGGCATGTGCCCAAAAGCTGCATTTTGGAGCACAGGGTGATCTTAAAGACTTCTTCTCCTCACTGTGTGAGAAACCAGTGTTTCCTTAAAACCCTTCAGCTCTGCCCCCACCACAGCTATTACACACATTCCTACTTGGCTGCTTTCAGCATATGTTTATTCAAGACTTTACCCACATGAACCTCAGCAAAATCATGGAATTGCAGCTGCTCAGATCATTAGTGAATTCTTCCCCCAGACTGGCTGGAGGGAATTCTCTCCCACACTGAGCATGTCCCCTCAAGTCATTAATATGCTTGAGGACACTCTGGCTGGTGTTGAGGCTCCTGGCTGTGAGTGTTCAGGTGCAGAGGCAGTTCAGCCTCTGCCACTCTGGGTGACTAATGCCATTCCCTTGCTGTGATATCCTCATTCTTTGACTCTCCACTTGTAGCTGCATTCCTCTATTCAGCTGCCTGGAACCAGGCAAGACAGAGATGCTGTTTTGTTGTCTCCCAGGACCTGAAAAGACAGCACTGTGTCTGTTGATGAGGGGAGAGCTGCCTTGTGCATATTCACTTCAAACACACCCTGAAAAAGGCAACGAGCAGGGAAGGACCATGGGGGAATCTGAGCACAAATGTTCTGCCTTGGAGAGCAGCCTGTGAGAGCTGCCAGCTTTTGAAAGGTTCCTGGTCATTTGGGGGAATCCTCAGCCATCTACACAGCTCAGGGAAGGCTTGTTTTATTCAGGAGAGCTGGGCACTGGGGTCTGTGTTTTCTGAGTGATTAGGCCTTTTAAAATCTCCCTTGATGAAATAAATGATATGTGCCTATGCTGTCATCATTTGAGTAAAAATCCTGGTTTGAAACTCCCCCAGCTCCCACTGATGCTTACAGAGCTCCAAATCCAAGGGGCCTATCCACAGTGCAGTTTGTATCAGTTTATGTAACAATAAATCAGTTCCACAGATAAAGCCTCTCTTAAACAATGTCTTGTGTTTAGTTTCCCTGTCAATTAAAAGTAAATCCGTGTAAACTCTTACAGTTAACAGATAAAGACTTGAGGCAATTAAAGTACATTGATCTAGAAGTAGCCAGGTCTCTCAAATACAGACACACACACACATTTGGATGTTATTTATGAAGTACACAAAAATGGTGGGAGCACACAAGGAGCAAAATTGAAAGGGAAAAGGTTGTTTTCCAAGTGATCTGATGAAGTGATGCCTGACTGGGCTGTTCTCATTAATCCCCTACCTGGTGCACCCTCCCTGCTCATTACAGATGACTCTGGAGATGAAGCTGTGCACTGCTGCTCACACATCTGGTCCTGGAAAATTACCCATCCTAAACCACAACCAAAAGCTGTGTTGCATCTTAACTTGCTTATAAATGTGTGGTTCTTCCTGAAAAATTAATTACAGAGCTCTGGCATTCAGAGTGTGTGGGCTCTGGTTCCTGGGGTGACATGGTGGCATTTCAGCCTCACTGCAGAGTCCTTCCATCAAAACTAACATCTTAAGCTTTGCTTGGAGCTGCAAATTTCACCAGAAATCGGGGTAGGGCAGTGCCTCTTTCCTCAGTAGAAAGAGACTAATTGCAGCTGATCTTTGAGTCCAAAACCTGGGGGGGTTTTCTTACAGGAAAACCTGCATGTCAGTTAGCTCATTGTAAATGCACACATCTGCAAAACTCTGTATTTGCCAATAATCCCCAAATCTCCTGTACTGCCAGAAGATGTTTCATTAAAAAAAAACACAAAAAAACCCGAGGAATTTGATTTGGAATCATAAAGAACAAAAGATATTTAGACATCATGAAATGTTTTATTTCAAATCAAACTCCAGATATGTGGACTGCATTGCCATGTGATCTCCATAGTTTTTTTAGGCAAATCCATTCATAGCTCATGTGTGCCTGTCCTAACAAGGAGTGGGTGGCCACTTGCCTTGTACAAGTAAATACATTCTTCATTTTCAGCCATGCTGTGTAGGGCAAGTTGAAAATTTACCCTCAATCTGATTTAATACCTCATAAGCCTGATTTGTGTGTCCTCTGCTATAAATGGTCATTGACTGAGGATTCAAAGCAGGAAACCAAGTGATCCATACATAAAGAATGACCACTAATCTTCACAAGGGGCCTTTCCCTGTGCATTCTGAATGCTTTATCTGGTACAAATCCTCAGCTGTAAACTCCAGGTTTGATTCTCCTCTCACAGCAGTGTAAATCAGAAGTAGTAGTTCTGCTGAAGCCAGTAAATTTATACTGCAGTAAATCCTCCATGAGAAGACAATCAGTCAATTCCCCATTGGCATCAATAAAAAGAGCACCAGGCTTCATATAAATAAATGGCAAGAGGATTCCTTCAGTCCATTCCACTTGACAGAAGTTATTTGATGAATACATTTTAATGAGGTCTGTTTAGGCTGTGTTGCATTTCACCTGATGTTTATATGGTAATGCTTAGAAACTGGTTTACTGCCTGAAATATAACACACTTTGATGCAGACATCTCTATGTATGAGAATAGGAGGTTGGATGTACCACATATAGAGAAAATTTACAATTCAGGGTTCCCAAATGGCATCTTTGCATAATTGTGAGAATACTTAGAGGAGCTGATTAGCTATGGTGGTCAAAAAGAGGAAGAGACTCATAAAGCTAATGATAAATAAATATTTGTACACACATGCCACACAATAGTCACTAATTTAATGTAAGAAGAGAGGAACAGCTGCTAGCTGTATTTCCCATCATTAAAAAAATCATATTAATTTAAATATGGCATAGATTTGAATCCTTTATTTTTCAGGTATTGTTAAATATTCCCTGAAGTTATACTTCCCACTATATTTTTTAGCAGTAAGCAAAAGTTTTTCTCTTTAGAAGTCTGTGGATTCTGTGAAGTGACAGATTTTGCTGTAAATAGGATTTTGCTTTAGAACAATAAAGAGGCAGCTCCCTAGTTATCAATGCAGCAGATTGCAGGGATTGCAGAGACCTCAGACATTGGGGCTCTTGGCAGAAACACCATCCTTTGACAGCAGTTTGAAAGCAGCCCCCTTGCATGTCACAGGCAGGGTGAACCCACAGCTGCACAGGCTTCAGCAAAGACAACTTTAAAGCAACTTTCTAGATTTAGCTCTCCAGCTAAACAGATTCAGCCAATTACCTGCCAGTGGGATCAGGTTGGTTGTGGCTCCAGGGCTGTCTCTGCCAGCAGCAGCTCCAGGTTTTCTGGCTGGGAACATCAGGCAGAGGGGACAGGCTCGCTCTTGATCTCATTTTGTTTCCCTGGAATGTGTTTAAGTGGAAGCACAGCTGGCTTGGTACCTCCTGAACATACAGAGGTTGAGCTGGGGACATCCTGACAGGGAGCCAAGCACAGGAAAGGGGGGACAGAGCCCTTTGGGATCTGGGAGATGTGGCAGTGTGGGTGTCCTCCTTTATCCCCCCAAAATACTGCACCACAAGAGCTGAAATAGAAGGAATGTTCAACTCTGCAATGTGGAAATGTGGGAACCTACAGCTGGAAATGGAAACTTCTCCAACCCCTGAGATGTTTGCAAGAATGGAGAGGCTCCACCTGTGGGTTTATCCTGGAAAAGGGAATGCAGTAAATCCCACAGGGCTGAGCTCTGTGAAATTACTCTTGTAACAGCATTTTGTACAAAGGAGACAGCACTTCGATTTTTGTCTCAATTCATGTTGAATCATGTTGCATCTCATAGTAATAGCAGTAATTTTCAGATACCATTAACATTTTTTGAAGCAACTGTTAAATATTCAGGGATTCTTTTTTGTCTGATTTATTAGTACCATGAGTTTAGGAGGGGCTTCAGGGGCAGCATTTGTTTGTACTGGAATACACACAGTCAGGAAAAATCTTTTTTGCTTGACAAGCCAGCTCCTCCCTGCTTAGTTCTAGAGTTTTCATTTGAAACCAAACTGTCTAATCTTTCTCTAAAAATTGTTTACTGCTCTTTTATTGTCACTAGCTTTCATAAATGCTGTCAGTGCACATGATACCCTCTTTACTTCAGAGCCTGCTTATAGCCATGTATTCACAAAGGTGATAAAATACATTTGATTTCTGAAACAAGCTTGAGGGCCCTATTTATAGAATATCTCTTACAGCCACATTAATTCCATATTGTTGAAATTAAGCTGGGAAATCCAAACAAAATAATAATCACTATGTCCAGATGGGGTGAAGGTTGAATCTTAAGAGTATAATCAGGTTCCAGAAAATGGAAATATGCCATGTCATAAGCAAGAAACTGTCTGCATAGTAAATACTGTAATTAAAAATTGATTAATATTACTGGAATTAATTAATACAAATCAGAATTAATCTTTCCTGGTGCATACTCTTAACCTGTAAGCGGAGTACATGCAGTTTAAAACTTTCAGTGAGCTCTTTGCAAAGCTCAAATTGAAATTCCTGAGATGTAACTTTGCTCATCAGTGTCTAACTTGTTTTTGTTGCTGTATGGTGTGTCTCTACCCTCACCTGCAAAACCAGCCCACAGCTCACAAAACTGAGCCCAGGATTATTTTGCTTACCCTGGGAGAGCAGAGGAGATGGATCAGAGAGAAGCTCAGAGCTCCCCATGCTCTGCTGGCCCCTCTGGCTGGGGCTGTGTCAGGGCAGCTCCTGTGAGACCATCTCCCCTCTGCCCCACCAAAGAGCTGCTGCTGTGAGCCTGGAGAGCTCCAGCCTGCAGCTCCTCCCCTCATCCTGCAACAGATCTGCAAGTGTGGAACTGGAAGATAAACCCCAAACCTCCAAGCTGCAGCTCTTCCTAAAGCTTAATGATAATCCTTTGTAGTGTTTGTGATTTGAACTATCACTGACATCTGCATCAGTAGCAGAGACCCTGAAGATAGGCTGGTCACAGATCAGAAAGATATCAGGAAACATGAAGAAGCTCCTTAATTAATTTCTAATCCTTTTTCAGCCTTAATCTTCTTTCTTACAGTAAGATCTGGCATTACTCATTTTCTGCACACATGCTTTCTAGATGATGTAGATTAAGTCTTAGGTCTCTGAATTGCTGGAAGCAGCATGTTGGTAGGTTAGCTCTTGCTGCAGCCTTGTGCTGCAATGCCCAGGATTATTCTCTGTGAGCTGATATTTTCAGCTAAAATATTCATTAAAAGTATGTGAAGTCATCCAGGGTTTTAATCCATGCTCTGTTTTGTATTTTATGAGGGTTTGTTCTCTTTGCTACAGCTGGGGCTGTTTTGTTTGTGCATTTATTCCAGAATTAGACTTACAAATAGCAGTGCTGGGATAGGGGGCAGGAGGGTACCAAGTGAATATCTTGTTTCCAGGAATAAGAATAAATAATTCTGCAGATATTTTGAGTACATATTGTATGAACCAATAGGTGGGGCTTTCTTTTTTCCTTGCTAGCAACTTATAAAATGTCTATTAATTTATTTTATGAATACATAAAATAAGCAGAGAGGCCTCTTCTATGACCTTAACAAATAGAGATGCAAGAAAGGCACCAAGCACCCTTCTCCACCCTTATCCTGGAGGAGAATTTGAAGTCTCAATTTGGGACATTTGAAACATGTGTTAGAGAATTCTGTCCCTATCAAATTCTGTAGCAGAATAATTTCAGGATCCTAAAGAAGGACCATAATTTGCTTTCTAAAGAAGCTTCTAAACTTCCCTATGGTTAAGCAGGAATTTTCCATTGAGGTAGAAGTTTTTTTAATAAGGAGTTAGTCAAATACAACAACTATCTGGGTAACTATCACCTGATCTTGCTTCTGACACTTGCAATAGGAGAGTTCCAGGCTGTAACCACAGTAGAGAACAGAATGTTCATCCCTTCAAACTGGGGAATGAAGGTAGGTCAGTGCTGACAATGTGTTTTAAATCGTTCCTGCCTCAGATGCTCTCGCAGCACTACCAGATCCACATTTAGGTAAGAATTTATAATCTGTCCCACTGCCTTGGTGGGGAGGAAAATGTGTTCAGGCAGCTGGGAGGCAGCACAGTGCTGTGGAGGTGAAAGGCTGGATGTTCACTGAGCATTTCCTGTGGGGTGGGACACACACATCCTTGTGTGCACACCTTCATCAAGATTTAGGTGAGTTCAGTAATTGAAAGTATTCAATTCTTCTGCAAACACCAAGAACAGAGACACACAGCAAAAAATGAGTTTACCCAGAAGAACAGGAGACACTTGAGACCTCCCTACATGTGTTTAACTTCCTGAGGAGCACAGGGACAGGCACTACACAAAAAGCAGACTTTAAATTGTGGCTGTCCCCTATGTACAGGACAGTAAAATAAGAGATCAAACTAACCAATTCACTGGAAGATGGAAGAAAAAATCCCTTTGCACAATTGCAGATAAAAACATTGTGATTCACATTTTCCTAACAGCCTAAGGGACCTATTTAGGAGTTTCTGAGGATTATTAGAAACCTGGAATGTTCTGACTTACAGAACTCTGTTTACTTAGCACTTTAGAGAAGGAGGCTGGATGTGGAAAAAGCCTAGATCAGGATTTGGAGCATGTGTGGGGCACTCCTGGTCTCCAGGTGCTTCCAGCACAGGGCTTGATCCTCTGGCAGCTGCTGGAAACACACTGGGGGAGTTAAGTCATGACATCTGTCACCTTGTGCCTCATTTCAGGGTGGCCCAGACTCTGAGGAACACTCACCTGGAGTGCAGATATTTTATCTTAGAGCTTGCTGGTTTGACTTTTCTTTTGTGAGACAGGATGTACAATGAAAGGCAGAGATTTGGAAGTATCAACATTCTTCTTTTAATATATAAATGAAACAAACAACAAGAAACAGTGTTTAAGCCCATCTGAAATCCCTTAAATGTGATTTGGCCATAATATTTCTGTTCAGGTTTTTACTCAATACCTATTACTAAGTTGTCAGTTATAGCTTGTGTGTATCACATTTTATTCAATAATCCCTTGGTGCTTCTGTTATGCTCTAGACTCTATAAATTTATGTTTCAGGGTGGGAGTTTTTTATGCTATGAAAGCATAAGGTGATATGGAAAACAGAAAAAAAAAAAAAAGAAAAACAGAAAAAACAAAAATCAAAACAAATAAACAAATGAAAAACCAACCAAACAAACAAAACCCAAACTTTTTTAAAAGAGCTGAAATTATACCCTGAAGGTGTATCTCTGACTTGACATGCAAATAGCCACCTGTGTACTTGGATAATTATACAGATGCTTTGAGTCCCTGAGTGGATCCATATACACAAACCCACAGTTTTAATGCACAAGCTGCACTCACTCATAAGGTGGAACTTTGAAACAGAAAAGTCTTTTTGATATTCTAACTGGCACATTTTAGGATGTTTGCCCCTACATGAGTTATAGTCTGAGGGTGTACAAGAATTTTCTGTTGTTTCCATTTTATTTGTTGGTTTTTTAACATGTGCCGTCATCACATGAAATTTCTTCCAGATAAACCCACAGCCACTCAGCTGGGTAAGGCTGACTGATTAAAGACACCCTGACACTCCTAAACACGTGCAGAGGTTTCATATCCTCACAGAAAAGTCAATTCCAGCAGCAATTAAAAATATTTCTGCAATTAGAGGCAGCTTTTTTCATGTTCCAGTGTTGGCCCAGCCCTGGGTTCCCATCACCTTTCCTCTGAGCCAGGATGTCATCTGGAGGTATTTGGCACTTTGGCCCAGCATTCTCATTGCAAATGGATGTCAGCAAGGGAGGGATAATGGATAGAGCTCCAGCAAAAACTTCCCTTGTAAATTCAGCCCTTTGCCAAGTCTGTTCATGCCCTACTTTCAAGACTGTCATAGCAAGCAATTCTGTACACTCTCTGTTTATTAAAAACAGAGTGCTAAAATCAATAGAGCAATATCTTGTTGGAGAAAATTCAATCCATCAATAGGTTTGTCATTTTAAAGATGATTAAAGGACTTGTTTATTAGGCATCATCTAGGCTTTAGTAATAGTTGGTATGAAAGTAATGAGACATAAGCCATATTAGACTTACAAATCTTTAAATTACATCAGGGACTGGATATTTTTCTCTAAGTGAAGGGCTGGGAGCATTTCCTATCTTTACTTTAGCCTATATTAGCCACCAATTACATACCAAAACCTGATAGTGCTCACAGATTCCAGTGGCTCAGGGGCAGTGGAATCTGTGCATTTTAAACCATTAAAAATGCCAAGTGTGCTGCAATGTTCATTGGACTCTTGTAAGCAGTATTTATTCTCATCTTCAGAGTTAATTTCTGAAAGCTGCAGTTCAGCCTAAGCACTGTCTAATCAGTATGAACATAAGCTCATTTAAAGTATTTTCCTCTTCTGCAGGCAAGAACAGCAAACCTGAGTGTGAGGAGGAACTCTGAAGCTCATCTTTGTTAGGGATAAGGGGAGGAAGGCTGTGTTGACACTGGCAGTGGGATGTTCAGCACCTCCTCAGGTTTAGTGAATCCCAAACAGGACTGTGGGCACAGAAATGCTTGTGCACACACCAGAGCTGGGGAACATCCCCCTGCACAGGCACTGGAGAGCATCCAGCCCAAGCTGGCCACAAAGAAGGAAAAAATGCATAAAAAACAGGAGGAAAAGCAATTGCTGATAAAGGGGATTGTGGATCCATAGCTGGATATGGACTCTTGAGTCTTCCTGGGAAGATAATAGAGATGAGCTTGTCAACAAGTTCCAGCAGATTAAACATCCCTCAAACTCTTAGAATACAGGTGATAAAACACTTCCTAAAAATAAGCTTTTCTGTGTGGAAGGCTAAGATTCTCTCTAGTCTAAATTGTATCTGTACTGGAAAAGTATTTTCATATGCTGATTCCTAGCTAACTTTATCCCATAACTCCTTCCTTTTTTCCTTAAGGATTCTTCTGCAGAGACACATAAATAATCTGTACTTTGTAAGCAAAGTGACCAAGAAAACAGAGGGGAGTTGGTGGCAAATTGGCACAGTAGAAAAAAATTATTTTCTAATAGCCTTTCTCAGAATAGTTTCTCAGCATTTCTTTAGGATCTGAGCTAATGGAAAATTGTCTTTCACTGTGCATGGAATAAGGAATGTGTGGGAATGATGTAAGAGGGCATCCAGAGCCTTGGTTTTGGTTGCTTGTGAAAATACTGATTTATACAACTGCAGCATACATGGAGCTTTACAGGAGGTGGGTATGTGGGACTGGGTCTTCCACCATAGCCATGGAATCACTAACACAGCAGGGAATGGGGAAAAAATCAACAAACTGAAAAAAAGAAAAAAACAAACCAGCCAAACATAAAAACAAAAAAGGAAAGAATTAAAATCTCCTGACAAGTTAAGCAGAGGAGTGCTCCTAAGTAAATCTGGAGCTCAAATTCATGATGTAACTCAAATTTCCTCTTCCTGCATCCACCTTGCATTGTGCATTGTCAGGGGAAAAAATGAGTTTTAGCAGAGAGGGGAGTGTCAGGAAAAGCAAAGATAGGTTCAGGATAGGGTTGGTTGTTTGTTTTTCTTTTATTTCTACCTCTTCTGCCATTTTCTCAACATAAAAAGTACACAGATGCTTTGGAAGCAGACAAAATGAGAACAGTAATATTTGCAGCTGGAAAGGCTGATTTATTCACCTTCTTAAAAGAAATAGAAAAAGCAGGCCAGGACAAAACAGCTCTCTTCTGTTAAAAAAAAAAAAAAATAGTGAAATGTGCTACTAGGCAGAATAACTCATGATTTTTGCATGTCAGAGGATTTGCCTTGACACATAATGAATTTTATTGAGGTCAAATTTCAAGTCTTTTAAATACTAGTTTACCTCCAGAGATACAGGGCTCAGGAAATTAGATTGCAATAATCATGCATTTTTTCCTGATTTGAGAAGCAGTGAATATTGTGAATAACACTGCTCTCAAAAACTTTCTGATTAAACTACTGTCCCTTTCATGGCTAAAAAGCTGAGTTTATAAACTCCATATTTCCACTGACATAATTTCATAAAGCATCACCATCTCAGTAAAGCTTCTCTGGCCACAGCACAACTCAGACACTGCACTTTTCCTTAGGATCAGTTCATGGGATGTCGTGGCTGGAGTGGGCACAGGATCACAAGAGGCAGCAGCAGCCCCTTCATTGTTGAGAGAGTTTATGAAAACTTAACAGGCCTCTGGAACTAGAGAAATAAATAACTGGAATGTGGTGCTTTCTAGCTCTTGTAAAATGGAATCATTAACCTCAATAATGGTGTGTTTTGACTGGTGGAAAGCAGAGGAGCTTTGAGGGCTCATCCTTCACCCTGGGCAGGAAGTTTTGTGATTCCCAGGCACCCAGATCTGCTGCTCTGCACAGCAGCAAGAAAGGTTTTTTATTAATCTAGGTCTGTGTGAGAGGAAATTTTTCTCCTCCTTTCTATTAAAAAAGTTAGAAAAAAATAAAATATTTCACTTCTGTAGATGCATATGTAGATATATATATGTGTAAAAATATATAAATGCAGGTAAATAAAGCACTGAGTCCATTAATAACCTATACAACACTGCACTGTTAATGAATTAAAATGAAAGATACTTCTCAAACTAATTTAGCACAGACTTTTTACTAATGCTGTGCAAAAAGAGTAAAGTAGAAGATGCAATAACAGTTTAAAAGAGAATTTAAATCAATCAGCTGGCTAGATCTCATCCTCTCAGCAGGAAAGGATGTGTTAGGAATGAAAGTACTGAAGGAAATGCAGAAGCAAAATCAAGATCTTAAAAAGTTGGAACACATTTATTAATTACTTATGCAGTTGATCAAATGAGATTTAAGCATCAAATATCTAAGTCTGTCTTGCTAGATGGTAAACATGAGGAAATTAAAACACACTAATTTCAATATACATCCTGTAAATTTCTGTCTGATCTGATTCCTTTGGAAAACCTCTGGCTTTTCAAGCCAAGACCTCTCTGAAAGGAGAGCTCTGAAGTCAGGCAGCTCCAAAGGTCAGTGCATCTCAGTGTAACTCACTAAAAAGGAACCCTGGCCCTCTGGTTTTTAACATACTCAATTTTAACTTTTGAACCCACATAAAAAATGGAAAGAGCAATTTTTCATTGATCTGGATTTCTCATAAATTCGTTGGCTTCTCTGCCATTTGCAACCTTTTAAATATTTATGTAAGCCTTCAGATTTTGAAAAGGCAACCCTTTTGACATCCCTTTAGCAGAGACAAAAATTATCCTTTATACAATTTTTAATGCAGATTCTTCTAACAAAACCAAACTCAATTCTCTTTAGAGACTGCAAGATTATGTTTGGGTAAGAAGTTCTCCAAAACCCAGTTATTACTTTTTGACTTAGCCTATTTCTAAACTAAGGTTAATAAACTAAAAGGAGCATGCAAATGTAATATTTCCCTCCTTCATATAATGCTTGTGACAGTCACAGCACAGGATGAGACTTTCATCAGTGGTAAAAACGTGGCTGTGGACACACAGCTGAGTTGTGCAGTCAGTGAAAGCCTGGCTTAGAATGCCCCAAAATATCTTTTTTTTTCACTCACAATGGAATATGTGATATCACTGCAAAGCTTATGTCAGCATGCCCAGCAATTATTAATGCAAGACACCATAAATTTGGCTGCATCTGCTTCAGGCTTCCCAGTTGCTAACAAGCAGAAATCATTGCATTGATGGAGTGGTGGAAGCACAATGAAACACTTTATTATCCCTAAAAAGCAGCATGTGGCACATGGGCTCTGTGGGGTGTTACCATCATCCTTGGGGTAGTTTCATTCCTTCACATCCTATGGCATATAATTATCTCCAGACTAACCATGACCCTGCAGGTCCTCTATTAAAATTATAGCTTGTTACAGAATGGAGTATACATTATTGAAGCACATTATTTTGATCACTGAAATTTGACATATTGTGCTCATTAGCCAGTAAGCCTGAATATTTAATTTATGAGGTTAACATCACATTTTTTCCAGACCAGTCACTTATGGGAAGTAAACAGGCAAAACTGCAGAGGAGTGAATGGGAAAAGTTCCTCCTGAAAATGGTGCTTTAAAAGCAGAAAAAAGTGTGTCATGCCATATGCTGGTAGAGGCACGTTACATTAGGCAGGTAAATGGGTTAATTGGGCTCATTAACATCATCTCCCTTTTAAAACTTTTCAACTGAGAAGATGAAAAGATTATGTTAATCTTTACACTTCTCCCTTACATTTTACATTTTTCACACGGGCCTTTTTTAATCAAATATTGGTGATGGTGACTGTTGTTCTTCAAAGCCCTGCAATTAGATTGCAGCTCCCTCCCAGTAAGTGGTGGTTTCTTATCTTTATTTCCCTTCTCTCCACATCTTTTTTTTTTCATAAACACAACATAAGGTCTATTGAATTCTTGCCAGAAAAGCCACTCTGGATGTTTTATCTGATGACCAAGAAACCTGCAGAGCTTGAATCCCCCAAACCCTTTTTGAGCCGTGGAACAGATCCCACATTGTGTCCCACAGCTGAATGCAGCACTCCTGGATTAAAGCTGCAGATTACAGCTGTGCCATGGAAACCAGATGAGGTTTCCTTTTCTTCCAGGCTGTGGCAATCCCTGTGGGATGCAGGTAAATGCTGTGTGGGATGGGTGGACTCTGCTCTCTGCTGGCAGCAAGCAAAGCATGCAGGAAACAGGGAATTTCCCCTAAAATTACTTTCAAAAATAAAGCATTTCCACATTTTTTTTTTACATAATGTTGCATACAGTGATTAATCATAAAGGCAGGAGAAAGGTATTAGATAAAATTACTCTTCAAATGTACAAATATTCATTGAAAGCATCTAGATAAAACTGTGTCTTTTGTAGAAAATAATTGCTTAAATACAATTTTGAAAGTTCTTTTTTGTACATCTATCTCCATACACACAGAAAATACCTCAGGACCAGAGTAAAGACCTCAAAAGTTTGGAAAGTTGATAGGACAGCTGTCTCCTATTTGAAAATGGCAATCTCCTCTTTAAGAGAATACTTCAAAACACTTCTTTAAAGAACTGTTAAATAACTTAGAATAACAACTCTATGAAACCATTTTATTTTCCAGCTTGGGCCCCCTCTAGCAGCAGCCAGAGGAATCAACACCATAAAACTACTAAAACTAACTGGATGCCATAAGCACAATATTAAGAGAATGAATGTTTTCATGTAGCAGAAATAAAGGAATATAATTTTGCGGCAGAGGGCAAAGTAGGTAGTTGCTCTGGCAGGTTACTTTGGAATTTCTGGTTTGGTGCAATGCTTCCTCACTGCTCCAAAGTCAGATTTCAGACCACAGACCTGAAGTCTGTAAACTCTGCTTTGCACAAGGGAGGTGAGAGTGTTTGCTACAGTCCAGTCAGTTTAAATCAGGGGGGACAAAACTTTATATCACAGGATATAGATACTGGGAACAACCACCAAAATTACTCTTAAAAAGGAACTTGCTTGAGGGATTCAGAAGAACAATTCAGTTTATAACTGCCCATAGAAACTTAGGTTCAGATGACATTAGTCAGAGAGTGAAATTTTCCATAGGACAGTTCTTCTTGTCAGGAGGAAAATGAAGGAACCTGGCAAAGATATATCCCAGTGAGACAAATAAACAATTGCACACTTATTTTTGCATGTTTTCACCTTGAGATCCATTGATGTGGGATGCTGTGACCAATTTAATATTCGTGTTACTGCTTTAATGTTTCATGGAGCACCTGCCCCTCCATGGAGCTGCTCAGGGAGAGGAGCTGAACAGAAATCCAGGGGCACATCACAGGATCCTTGGGTCCCCATGGGGACATTGCTGAGGGGCAGAAACCAAAGATAATGGCAGAATGGTTCAGGTGCTGCTCACAGAGCAGGAAAGCCCTCAATTCCCACCCCTCCCAGAGCTGCTTTCCTACCCTGCTGGAACAGGGGACTCCAGGAGGAAAGGATGGAAAAGCCAGGCAGCAGATGATCAAAAACTGGTTATTGCAGCACATAAAACCAGGGCACCATAACTCCTTCAAAACACAGCTCAAACCTTGGTGATTTGTTTCCCTCCAAGGCACTAGGCCTTCTGTGGACTGTATCTATTTTCATGCTGAAGAAAAGCACATCTTACACTGCAGATAAGATCCAAGGACAGCAGGGCAGGCAGCCACACACAATTGATTTTCCTGCTCCCTTACCTTCAGCGCTGCTCCAATGGCAGGTACTCATACAAGTTTTAAAACGCTCTTGGAACTAATCTTCAGCCCACTTTGAACTTAAATAAATCCAAAATGTACTATTTCACTATTTGTAAAGGCCCAGGAGGCAGAGGGGCTGTGCCACCCCTTTGAGGTGGCAGTGAGCTGCAGATGTGGCACGGAATTGAGAGGCAAAGCATCCATCCATCCCCTTCCCTCCATTCTCTGCTCCCTTTTCTAGCATGGCTGCACCCTCAAACAGGCTTCCTCTTCTCCTGCTTGGCCTTTTGAAGGCTATTCTAACAGGCTGTAATGTAAAGATGTAGGCCACAAAGGAAGTTCTTAAAAATATTTTGTTCGGGACTATTAGTGGAAGAAAAGGTGATGGGACAAAACAAAAATGTTTCCACAGATGCTGGGTTAAAGAATGTCACAGAAGCAAAAAAAAAAAAAAATGTTTCTGGACTGGTTTTTATGTGGCTTTTTTGGTTTAAGTTAGGGATTTTGCTGTTTTCTTAAAATTATTATGGTTTTTTTTTCCAAATGGTCATAAAGTCTGTAGCATTTCGAGATAAACATGCAGTGAAGAGATTTGGTTTCTTGGGTGTGTATTTTTACTGACTTTGCTTGTGTTCTACCTTTCTAAGAGCAGAATTGGGACTTTTTTTGTGGTCACAGGGCCAAGTTATACAGAGCTAGCACAGGATATCCAGATCTTACTGGGAAGTTAAATGTGGAATATATCATCAGCCCATGCCCATGTGGATGTCTTAAATTAAGATAAAGAGAGAGCAAAATGCTGCTGGAGAATTATGTGTACAAAGCTCTGTGAAGCAAGAATTAAAAGTAATGAGATTAAAGAGAAAATAACTACATCAGGAATATGTTAATAAATTAATTAAAGCCTACCAAAGTTGAAGTGTTCCATAATTGAGATTGAAGCCCATGAGAGTGCTCTCTTTTACTTGGGGATTTTGCCATGTGTAATATTACCTGTTTGGAAATGTTTGGAAATCTGTGAGGAAAATGAGGTCAACTGAGACTGTGGCCTGATCATTAACTTGGATCATTTTGGACTTTTCTGTTTTCTCAGAGCAGCTTTATGGATGATTTAATATGTTTTTTCTGCTGCAGTCTGATTTCTAGCACATAAGATAAATGTGAATATTGATCTTTCTCAAAAAGAGGAGGTCATGATTTAGTGCTTACTTCTCTCCCAGGTTTGTTTGCTGAGTTTTCAGCCTTGTGTAACTTTCAAGTGAAATATGCAGAGACAAGGCAGAGCAAGAAGCAGCACAAAGGCCACCATGCTGAAGCACCTGAGATCCCTCTGACAAATTAAGAAATAGTTATATAGATCTTGACAGGTCTTTTAAATGACTACCCTAAAACATTTTATCCAGTCCAAAGATAAAAAATAAATTCTGTGCTTTCTGGAGTACCAGACACTGTTGACTGTACCAGGAAAAGGCAACATTTTTCCCATAAGGTGCCCATTGTCCATACTGTTTTCTTTGTAGGGTAATGTACAAAATGCAGAAAACACTTTCTTGTTAACTTCTACACCTGCAGCCTTTTGTAAAGCCACATGCAAGTTTGCTATCCCTGAAACCAGCTTGGTTTGCTGTTCTGAAAAGAGTCACCATCACTTTAAAGGCTCAATACTATAAACATAGAGAATCCTTTTATCAGTAGTGAACAAGATCAGAGCCTCATTTTCCTGCAGTAGCAGTTAAAACTGCACATAAGGAAAAGAAAATGCATTAGTTGCTCTGCAAAAGGCATTTGTGGGTACTGAGCTTGCAAACAGAGAGTGAACTGTAAATGGTTATACTTGAAATGTGCACCTATAAAGGTGATGAGATTTTGGGGTTTTGTATAAACCAGACAATATCCTGAACTGCAAGAAAGAAATTCACAGTGTTATGATGGTCCTTCCCATAATCAAGCACAGCCAGCTGTAGAGCCTGGGCAAGTCACAGAGTCTCCTCAGAAAAAAAAAGTTGCTCAATATTTCAGCTTTTCATTCAGCTGTAATCTCAGTACATGGAAAATATAAGACCCTACTTCAGAAACAGGCATGTCCTGAAGGTGCAGTTCGGTGCTGGATCTCAAGTGGTGTCTGCAGCTCCTCTTTCTTTGGGAACACACAACAGTAAAATCAGTGCTTCCCTTAAACCTAGGAGGGCACATAAAAGGGCAAGGCCTTGTATTTTCATATTGAAGATCTTGGGCTTTGTCCTGCCTGGTGCCTGTGCCCATGCAGGAGAGTTTAAGTCTCACTTCTGGTGCTCACACCTCTCCCCAGGTCAGAAATGAGATATCTCAGATGCTTCACTGCTTTACTGGTATTCCCCATCTGTGGCTGTGCAGAGAAATTCTGGTTCCAAAAAGTCAATACCATGTCATTATGAGCACTGCATTTTTATGAAGGGGGAAATAAGAAAGACAAATGTTACTCCTGTTCATGGATTTGCCTCTTATCATTTCCCCTCTCTGCTCTGTGGAGATTAATTTGATTCACATTAGGGGTTATTTGGGTCAGTTTTACTTCGAGAGAGAAAATAATGGTAACCTCATTTGAGATTTATGCCAATTTAAGTAAGAAAATGGATTCAGAATATTTTGCATAGCTGCTGAATTTAACTGAGGGTTCAGTGAAGCATGAGCTTCCAAATGTGAAAAGAGGCTTTAACCATTTTCCCCTGTTTGTTTTTAAACTGCATTTGTTACTTATGATTAGCAATTTTGTGTCATTTATATGCAGTGTACTGAAACCGAGTTCAATAAACTGACCTTCTTCCACTTATTAAGCTAAACTTGGTATTTAATTATTATGCATGCAAAGTCAAGTAGAAAAAGTAAGGAGCATTTATAAATAAAAATCATTGTGGTTTATTTGCAGCAAACAGGAATATCTGTGTTTATGACTGTTCATAAGAAATTTATGACTGCTTATTTTAAATTGGAATAAACACCCAAAAAAGTAGAACATCTGTATCAAAGTGTAAAGAACCACAACAATCAAAAGCTGTTTAATCTCCTCCATTCAGTTCTAGTGCACAGTCTGTTCAGTGTAACTTTTTACAATGTACTGTGCAAGAAAACAGGTCATTTAAACTCAGTAATTAGTATTATAGATAAAATGACACTGCAGCAATGTTAATTACCATAGTACTGATGTAGTATAGGATATAATATATAATAGTCATGTCTTTCATTTTAAATTGAAGTGCAACAAAGCATATTGTTGCTACACTTCTACTTCATAAATTAAATGAATGTTATTCAAGTGTACATTTGTATCCATGCAGAGTGTTTTAAAATAAATCATAATTCTACTTTAATTTGAACTGGTATATTTTACTTTCTAATGGCATAAATTAAAGAACTTCTTGATCTAGAAACTTCTTCTAAGACAGTGGAAATCATGACAGAATTATATTCCATATGAAAAATGTCCACAATCATTTTCTTTTTCCATTACAGCAGCTGTAAATCAGTTTGCAACTAAAGCACAGCATTCAGCCTTTTTAAAAATAAAGATGAATCTCAAGGAGCTATTTGATGTGTAGTAGGAACTAGGCATATATAATCAAATTGGAATTCATTCTGTACTTCTCTGGCTAAAAGATCTGGCAATTGTACACATAAAATATTTATAACAAAACAAAGAGTCTTGCGTGGGAAGACAGTGAAAGTTTTTACCTGCAGCTCCAGGAGGCACAGAGTTCCCTATTACTGAAAAATTACATCTCTGCTTTTTGAAGCACCTTTAGTTTTGGGTAACTTTGTTATAAATATTAAAAGAAGGGAGAGGAAAAAATTAAATTTCAGATTTGTTTAAGTGTGCTTTAATAATTTATGTCAGCTGAAATGTTCCTATTTCCAGTGCAGAAATTTTGAGATGAAGCCATTATTCAGACCTAGCATGAAAAGTACTCTAAAAACCTACTCACTTAGAAGTGCAAGAGTCTATTCACCACATCAGCCCGAGGCTAAAATGTGTACATAGGGTTTTAGCACAATATTTGAATACACAGAGTAAGGCTGAAAGCAGAAATGAAGTGTGACCTGAGGTTGGTTGTTTCATCTCACAAGATGCGTCGCTGTATTTGCGCGAAGGCGCGTAAAGAGCAAAATCGTCATTTGGTTTGTAAGATTTGCAGATTTTTTTGGGGGAAAAAAAAATATATATATTTTAAATTTCTCCTCTGCACTTTGTTCAGGTCAGTGGGACGATGTACAACACGGGCAGACACGTGTCCCTGCGGCTGGACAAGGAGCACCTGGTGAACATCTCGGGGGGCCCCATGACCTACAGCCACCGCCTGGAGGAAATCCGGCTACACTTCGGCAGCGAGGACAGCCAGGGCTCAGAGCACCTCCTCAACGGCCAGGCCTTCTCTGGGGAGGTATGGCACTCTGGGAATCACACCTCTCACCTCTGCCTGCAGGTTAATCTGTACAAATTGTCCTGTAGCCCTTCTGAAAATCAGGGAATTGGTTTTTCTTCTTTTTTAAGCAAGCGCTGCAGAGTTTGTGTCTCGTATCTACAAATGGCACTGCTGTGATTGTTGCACATAGAGACACCCTCTGTCCTCCTCTGTGCTGCTTACCAAGTAATCAGGTCTCTTTGGATGGGGCCTTTATGTCTCTTGTAAAGGCAAGTATGAGATTAACTGCAAAGTAATGCTGGAAGTGCTTCAATTCCCACAGAAGTGCTGCTTTTGCTTCTCACTGGTGTGCAACACTTTACACTGAGTACCATTCTGCCTTTGATTCATGCAGAAACAGGTGATACTTCATTCTGGAGATGGTTCCACAGAATTCTGCTCAAGAAATAAAGTTAACTGCACACATAGTCCCTGCCAGAATACTCATGTATCTTAAATACATGTCTATAACATGTTTTTCCTGTCCCAGGAAAGACCATAATTTCTTGATCCTGATACCTATTCCAGAATGGCCCATTATTCTTGCTGGATAAATATTCTAGTGGCTTAGATGGAGCACTTTTTCAAGATGTACAATAAAGTTTGTAGACTTTCTGGAACAAGCAAAGTGGGATCTTTCAGTTTTCCTTATATAGGGACATTTTCACATAAAAGAGATGCATGAGGTTTGCAGTGCCCCATCCTCCTCCAGCTTGGGCCATGGCTGTGAGCTGTGCAGTGTCCAACACCACAACTCAGATTAATGCTTCACAATAAATCTTTGTTACTGTAGGGATTATTTTTAAAGGCACTCTGTTACCATTCTTTCAGAATACCATAAAAGAGCAGCTTTTTCATTGTAAAGCACTTATTTTCTCAGAGATGAGTAATCAAATTAACATCTGTACTGTGCATCACAGACTGATGGTGAGTCAGTAAATGTGGGGCATTTTCTTTGGCACTGAGCAACAGCAGTTATTTAAGAGTAAGAAATTAATTGCAGCATTGTCATATGACGATGTCATAATTGATGGTAATCATTGGTTTTGTTTTATAAGCTGCATATAGCTTGTGGCAGCTTTTTTGTGAAATTACTAATGTCTTACACAACTGATTTTGGCTGCCTCTCTTGAATTCTATAAGTGAACTCATCCTATATTACTCCATTAAGAGCTGAAAGTAAAGGGTGCTCTAGTAAACAGGCACACAAAAGCAATATTCAAACAAAAAAAGTGGACTGAACATGGAAGCAAAAATCTGTTGAAGCATACCATGGCACTTGTGATGTATCACCACCATTTCAGATGCTTTTAAAAGAGTTTTTAAATTTTTAATTCATCAGTTCTAGACAATAACAATGTAAAAATGTAGAGTTGTTTGGCAATACTTTTTGTTATTAGCTAGGCTCTTCTAGTTTTGAAAGTTGGAGTTCTGAAGTACTGATAATATTTGGTGTTTCCTAACAGACAATATTTCAACATTGCTTCATAAAAGCAGAAAAGTGATCTAAGTGGAAGCTGCTGTCAGTCAGTCAGTCAGGCACAGCTGGATGTGCAGTGTGTGCAGGTTTCATCTTGTCTGAATCCTCCTGCAGTGAACAGAAAGAGCTCAGCACCTTCAGAGGATTAATCAGTCCTGATAGCCAGAGCTGGGTCTCTTAGGACAGGACAAATCTGTGGAGATGCATTTCCCTTGACAACAGAGCACAGACAAACAGCAGGCAGAGGAGCTGAGGTTCAAGGACTCCCTTTCAGATACTGAGATGAATTCTGTCCTTTGAGGATGTGTTGTTCAAGGTTTCAAAAGCTGTTTTGGGCAGGTGGACAGCAAGGTCAAGCATTAATTACTAATTTGAGCCCACACCTTAAGCACAGTTAAGTCTTACTTGTAGAACACATTGTTCCAAAGTACAAGCCCAAAAATCAGTGCTGCTGAGTGGCTGCAGAGTTCCAGGGAAGGCAGCAGCTGATGGAGTTCTTCAGGTGTCCATCCACTCCTGCAGGTGCTGCCTGTAGGAATGAGTGATCTTCCACCTGCTCTCAGCACTGGGGGTGTGACATCTACATCTCCCAGCAATGAGAGGAAAGCTGTGAACAAGCCAGTGACTCCCTGGGAAAGTCTTTGTGGTGTCACAGGTGCTTTCAAGGCTTGCTGCTAGTTAATATTCACTCCTGCCTTGGATAGTGCTGTCAGCGGAGATGGGATAAAGAAGAATAACTGCCTAGGTTCATTAGTCTAATTTCACTGGTGCAGGTAAGAATAGCAATGAATATTTGCTGGCTTAGGCTTTAGGAACCAGGGAAAAATCATTGCAGGGCTGCACTGTGTGACTGCTAATTGCAGACTGAGCTGCCAGGGCTGGCTGGTCCCAGCTGTGCTGGACAAACCCTCTGGGCTTTACAGAAACCTCTGTTTCTCTGGGGAAACAAGAAGGATGATCTGTTCCAGTGGATCACAATCAGAATTATTCCTGCTGCTCCTTTCCTCCATTCCCATCCCCATTTTCACTGAGGTCTCCAAGTTACATTAGAGTCAGGGCACTGCAGAGACAGGGGAGCCTGGGGAGGGCAGGGGACAGCAGCACCTCTCCCTCCCAGCACTGCCAGGCTTAGATGGGCTCAGGCCTAAATTCAGTCCAAGTCCAGACAAAGCAGAAGCCTTGAAACAGCCCCAATCCACCTTGAACCAGCTGCAATTTTCTTTACACCTCTGGAAATCCTACCTGATGTCCACTCTAAGGAAGTCATTTATTTTAGGGCCCTTTATTGCCTAGTTCTGCAGGTGGAACTCAGAGCAAGCTGGAGAGCACTGGAGTGGTACCATGGCACAAAAAACAGCCTAGAAATAGCAAATTGCTTCAGAATGTGCAGTGGACTGAATGATACTGAGAGGTTTATAATTTCCAGGCTTATAGCTAGGTGTTAAAGGCTGTCAAGAGAGACCTCTATAATAATCTGGTTACCTTTTACCCCCCAATTATCACTTTAGTAGACAGAATAATTGAACTAATGTTTCAATAGTTTGAGTTTAAGGGCTTTAAAACTGTGTATCAAATTATCAATATGTTTGGCACTGGTGACATGGAAAGGCAGGCAGGCTTTGGAATGCTTAAATAAATAAATGGAGTATTTACTTGTCCCTATGATACAGACTTGAGTGAGTTTAATTCCCTATTCTTTGCAGAAGCATCCTACTACATCCTAGCTTTTAAAAGAAAATCCTGGCTTAGGCAAAGTCTGCAACTAAGACACCAATCATTTGTGTCTGCTGCCTAATGTCTCTATGTAAAACAGGTTTTAATGCTTCAGAGTCTGTGTCATTTAATGAAAAGCCCATTTTCCATTCAAACAGCAGAACTGGCCTGATTGCTGTAGCTCAGGCACTGTCTGCCTTGTTAAAATAAAAAGGTAACAGCTTCCAAAAGATTCATGGTAAAAATGGGACCCTTTGCCATGTGGCAAAGTCATAAAAAACTTTTATGGTCATTTTTTTTTTCTAAGTATAAAAATGAAAAATGTGCTGGCAGGAGACCTCCAATCACTTTGTGGCTGTGCAGCCTTATCAGTGCCAGGGCAGAAAGTCAAGGAACTTAATTATTTGGGGTTATGCAGTTTTCACCAACTCAGTGGCTGGAGATTTTCAAACAAGAGACCATAGTCCACCACACATGAAAAAAATATATTTCTTCTGTGCCCACCCTTCCAAAAAGCCATGGGTCAATAATAAACACATAATTATTTAATTTGCTATAGAAGAATTAAAATGAAAGTGAGAACAGGATCTGAATAAATGGACAGGTGATGCTGTACACACAGTTTGGAACTGAGATTTACTGCTGCTACAAGCTGCTGAGAAAACCAACACAAAAATACAAGAAAATGAAATAAAAGGGAGAAGTGGGAAGTTCTGAAACATGATTTCCTCTTGCTACTGCCATTTCTTTAACTGCAGCATATTCTGTGTGAGTGGGGGACTTGTAGTGATAGTAAAGGATTACTTATCAGGGAGCTCAGTGCTGTAAATCCAGCTTGGGATATATTTAGAAGCAGGACTGTCAGATAGACAGGCTATGAGAACCAGGCAGCCAGCTGGGATAGTTTAATCCAGAATCAGAGTGCTGCAGCAGAATTAGAGTTCTCTGAAGTGTTAAATCACACAAACTCTGAGACCTTCTGTACACCCCAGCCTTGCCTGTGAGGTTCCAAACAGCCTCCCCAAAACACCTCATGGTGTCATTTATGGAGGAAAAGCTGGAAATCAGATTGTACTAGCACATCACCCTTCCTCAGGGTTAAATCAGGTGGTGATGCCATTGAGGAGGGAGGACAGGAATCTCCTGCTTCTCCCTACCCCACTCCTCCAGGTGCTCACAGAGCCAGCAGGTAACCCACCTGAACTTCCTTACTGCACCAGGGAACCCCTGAACTGCTGCCAATCAAAGAAGGAACTTCAAAATTCTCATTTTTTCAGTTGCCACAGGCCACTGGTATTACATTTTAGAGTCTTTCTTGGAAGTGAAGCAGTTCATTTTTAAGAATATCAACCAGAAGATAATTTTACTGTATTGTATTAAAATGCTTCTTAATGTTAAAAAATCAGCCTGTGGAAAAAATAGCAGCTGAGGGGACATGTGTCTAATGGAAGGGGGCTTAGTAAAATATCTACAACCTTCAGACTAATGTGGAACCTCAAAGGAGAAAGTCAATAGGTAACAAATTAAATTGCTCTAGGAACAGAATATAAATTGAGGAGAGGTGGTAGAATTGTCATCAATAAAGTGTAGGGAGACTGCTCACATGAGTAGTTCAAAATCACTGGCACATGAATATGTGCTTCAGTTGTCAGAATGCACCTCTGTCCTCACTAAAGATTACAGATGGCTTCACCCAAAGTTTTATACAATATCAATAAAAAGCAGGGTTGAAGTCCAAAGAGACACTTATCCACAGAATATTCTGTGTTGAAGGAACCCACAGGGATCAAGTCCAACTCTTAGGTGAATGGCCTGTACAGGGTTATTGTGTTTTCTAAACAAAATTCAATTTCATGTTTCAAGTTAAATGGGCTTTTACTGCTTGTTAATATAGCAAAATGCAGCTGGTGTTTCTAACCAAGAAAGCCTCTCCTTCTGAGCTGCTCTGTTGGAGCCCACAAGAAAGATTACTTCCAGGAAAAGGGAACTGAAATTTTTGTGGTGTATTTTACATCAAAAGGCAGCAAACTTCCTGCACTGACTAAGTGCTAAAAATTCATCTTAATCCTTACTGACCTTCAAAAGCACTTTAATCTTTAACTTTGTTGACTTTTAACTTATGTTCCTGTAATGTTTTGGCTAGAGAGTGATTTCAGCCATGGGTAATGTACACTTGTTAAACAAAAAATCCCAAACCTCAATAGCCAGGAGAAATTCTAAAATCAATTGAAGGTGTAGCAACTATAAATCATTGATCATAAATATAGAAATAGAAAAATACACAGTGAGTATAACTCATTTTTATAGGAATGGCCACATTGCCAGGCAGCACCAGGGTACTCCCACAGTCACAGGTTTACATTTAGTGCCACTGTAGGCACACTGCCATTTCTAAAGGAAAATTAAATTCTAGAAATACACTATTTTATCCCTCCCTTAGGAAAAACCCTTAATTACACAAATCAAGTTATATGGTGACTAAACTTCATAACAGCAATGAAGAATTTTACTTCCTGTATAATCAACTTCTCCTATCATAAATAGCATTCCTGTTGTTTTTTCACCTTTCCAAAACTTGATTAGCAGTAGAAATACAAATAAGGCTTTTGATTTATTTTTTCCCAAAGGAAGAAGTTACAGTGCATGCTACAGGCCTAAGTGTGCATTTTATGATAGTTCAGGCAAAACAGGAAAAGTCAAATGGTTTTATTTGTAGCAAGTTGTAAAAGGGTTTTTCTCTTGGTGGATAAATCCCAGAAATTCAGTTATTGGATCTGATGCAGCTGTAGCTCTTCATGGATAGAAGCTAAGAAAAAGATACAGGGGCAGAATTACATATTTATGTCTTTCAGCAGAAAGACTGACAATAACATATAATTGAAAGGAACAGTCATTTAATTTTATAATCCAAATCATTAGAAACCATCTGGAGACTGAATGATGTTCAGAACAAGTGTTTAACCCCTTCTAAAATATGAGACTGAATTTCAGGTACCAAAGTAGGATTTTGGTCTTTGCTTTAGGCTTTTATTTTCTCAGATTAATGAGGTATTTTCATGGTCACTGGAGGTGGAAAGTTACAGTTCACATCAAATGAAGAACCTTTAGTCTTTCAGTACATCATCATTCTGATTATTTAGTCATGCTAAAATTGCACAAAGTCTTTTTGGAATAATTGAATACATTAATTTCAGACAGTAAAACAATACAAAACCCACCTGATTTCTTAGATCATGAGCTGATTTCTAGAATGCATCTTTAAATACTTGAAAATTCTGTGGATGGTATTTAAGGGAGTTTCCCCTCAAGCACTGAATGCCAGGCTGTTGAATTTGGGTGCCAGCTGCTTCTACATTGGCATTCTCTTTGTCATTCCCACTGACATGCAGCAGGACATTCTCTCCCAAATCAGCTCTAGCAAGAACCAGAAATGTTTCTCTCTGTGCTCACTGAAGCCTGAGAGCATCCACATTCCCTGGATTTGTTTTACTAAAGCAGATGATTACTCCTGGGTTCTGCATAGCAAATTCCAGGTGCATGATACAAGGAGCTCCATTTCTGGGAACCAGTATTTTTTCTTCCTGTCTCTTGCTTTCTCAGGATTTTGGAATACAAGTCCTATAGAAATTGTCTGTTTACACTGAATTTCAAGAAACCCTACAGGCAGATTTTTAGAGGGGTTGTATTTCATAATCTACACCTATGTGGGTATTTCTTGCCAGAAAACTTTCCTTTATGGGAAACTACTTTTCTGAATCTTATGAACTCACCATCCATTAGCAGAATTGCAGGAGCTGTCCAAATTCCCAGCCTTATGACAATGTCAGCTCTTTAATGTAGCATGTGACACAGCAAAACATCTGCATGGAATAATAAATACTGAATTTCTTAGCTACCAAGTGAAGCAGATTCCTTTAGTAACAGATATATTTTTGCACATGTTTACTTTTTGGTTACCAACTGTTCTCTTTTTTGGGGGCAGGGAGAAGTGGAAGAGAGTGTCAGTGTACTGAGAGCACAGTCTGTCACTGCCTGTAATCTAAATCCCTCTGGAGACTCAATTTTAAAATCCAGTTTCATAAAGCAATAAGGTGGAGTTTTTCTGCTTAGAGTAGCAGCTGCAGGATTTGCTTTTTTAAACCACTGGGACATGAAAACATTCAGTACTCTAAACCTCCAGTGTCACCTTTGAAGTATTCACTTTGCTTCATTCCAAATTATTGTCATTTGCTTGGGGTGACTTCACTTCCTACAGGAAAACTCTTCTTTAATTAAAGAGCCAATTTACCTCTGAAGGAAAAAAACTATTTGTATTTTGAAATGGGTTTTGTTTTATGTCACTTGATTGTCAGTTTTCCATTACACTTTTTGCAAATTTTAAATTTTTCCCCAGATTTGATGTAACATTCCAAAGAAAGGAGCAATCCTGCTGTCAACCTGAACAAAAACTGTTGCAGCTGCTATGGGCAACCACAAAATAAAAATCAATGATAGTATTTTTTTTATTATTATCATTTATTAAAACAATAAAAACCAGCTCCCACCTCTTCATCTTCCCTGGGAATAATCCCTGTTTTACACAGCTCCCTGACCTTCAGATTATTTCTGTAGCTTCAGCAGCTCTTCTGGTAGGTCTTTGTCCCTTACTTTATGTTTAACAGTTTTTTAGGACACATTTTAATATCTTAGTAAAAAGCCAACTAAATCATTCATTTCAAGCAGCTGCCTTTTTATTCCATTTTCAGGGATTGCTGGGAGGTGGCAGAGTTAGAGTTTTCATTTAGAATACTGACTTGACCTTCCTCCATCACTGTAGACCTTTCCTAGCAGGCACTGCCTCCCAGAAAGTCAAAATACTTTAAATTTTAGGTATTTCATTTTAGCCATCATTGTAATTTCAGTAAAGACTGAGAAGGAAATACTTCTAAATTTTGGTTTTTTTAGACAAAATTGTGCTAGATAATGGATTGGGATGTTTTACAAAAAATAAAGGGAAGCAAAAATCCATTTTATCATCTCAGAAGCATGTCTTTCTAAAATTACTAAAAATTAGAAGTTTCTCAGGCATAGCTACTTTTAAAACAGCATGCAAGTGATAGCAGCCACAATGGCATCAGTGCTAACTCTGAAGAATTAAAATTGACAAGATTAAACCACATTTATTCCAAGTCAATTTTCTTTCCATTTATCTTTTAATATCTCACCTTTATCTGTCTGCATTCTTATCTTTGTATAAACCAACTGGATGTTACAGCATACACCTGCCAAGATTTGGTGGTTTAAAATTCAGTAGAAATTAATTAATTGTGTTCAGCTACTTTTCAGTGCTTTGGTTGGGATTTTTTAATCTACCTGCCATGAAAACATTTTGTCACTGACAATTTGCCATAGGCACATTAGAAAAGCACCATATACAAGTTATTACTCTGAAAGTTCTATCAAAGGCAAAGAGAATTCTGGATTTTAGCTAGAAAAGGCAAGTCCATTACTGTCCATCTCCTTCCATCATCTTGAATTTTATTTACTTTTCCTTATCTGAGTATGAACATGCCACTACCTTACAGTCCCTGGAAATTCTGCTAATAACAGAACCAGCTGGCAACACAGACTTCATCTGCTCAACCTTCAGTGTAGGGCTGGCCAGAAACAGCTGTCACCTGCTCTCAAAGGCAAAATTCTTATGAATAAAGAAAATAGATTTTAAAAACTTCTTTTCCAAGGCATGTTCAATGTGAGCAGTATATATTTGGTGTGTTCTGCTACGTGAATCTTTGCTTGTTCTCACCTTTAGCAATTTCCTTCCCATTTCCTCTGACAATCAAAGCACAGAGTGATCAAGGCTGTGGGGACGTGGTCCCACCACCCCCCATGCTGACACAGGAATTAATCTGGCACCACGGATGCTCAGCCACCCACTTCCCATTCCTGCTGCTCTTTTGCCTCTCTAAAGACTGAAATATCCTGGTGAGTTTGTGGAGACCCAAATTCCTCCTGCTCCAATCCACCAAACTCAGTGCAGCACTTGCACTGCACTGAAATTCATTAAATAAAGCATTAGAGGAGCGTGGCTTTCAAAATCTGCTGAGATTCTCCAGAAGAAGCAAACTTTTATCCTCTTTTTAATTTTTTTTTTTTTGGGAGAACAGAAAATCTTATGGTAATGTGCATAAATGATAAATTAGCATACTTGCCTGAAATAAGGAATTCTGATTCAGAAAAGGATAAAAGACTTCTTAGTACTACTAAGTGTGCCACTGAAGTGCTTTAGAAGACAGGTTAGTGTTCATTGCTTGCTCTCTTCACATTAAAAAAACAGGAAAGGGTCAATAAAATATCACAGAAATATGCTACCAATAAAAACATCATTAAAAATACATAAAGCACTTGCAGAACAATCCACCATGGGCAGAATGTGAAGCCCTCTTTACCACACTTTCCTTTAGCAGGATGTGCCTGTATTTCAAAGACAAAAACTAAAAATCAAAGGGCCAGACAGAGCTCTCCTTCCTGTTCTGAGTATTGTGGTTTTGGAACTCCTGGGCTGTTCTGAAGGGTATTGTGGCACTGACCTGTGGAGCTGATTTAACTCAAAACACAGATTACTGCACCAAGACTGCTTCAGGTATTTTAAATTTCGGCCCGTTTTGTTCCATTTGTACCTTCAGAGCAGTGGGGGCAGTGAGATACTTGCAGAGAGGTGGCTCATGGACAAGTTTTAGGTGTTAAACCCAGCCCTGCCCCTGCCTGGTTGGGGCACAGTGAGTGCCAGGAAAGAGGCATCAGGCAGGAATATTTCCATGTGCACCCAAGGCTGCAGGTGACAGCCTGATCCCAGCAATTCTGGTGTAATACAGAATATTCTGTGGGAGCCTTGAAGCCCCTCTGCTCCTGGTTCCCAGGTTGTCCCTTTGGGAGTCTGTCTGTACCCACAAACAGAATTTTATTCACACTCAGCCCTTCCTTGGGGAGGGACATGACAGGAAAACCAACCAGCTCCTGCAGGCATCTGCTCTGCAGGCTCCTGGATAAATCACAAGACAAACTGGCAGGAAATCAGGGAGGTTTCTGATAGTCTCTGCTTGTCTTTCAAAAAAAAAAAAACTCTTTGAAATCAAATTCCATCCACAAGGTGCTTTGGTTTTGACACATAAGCATTTTCCAGCAAAACTCTGCTTCAGCAAAAAAAAAATCCCAACTAGTTCTGCTTATGATTAGTGCAAGGCCTTATTCTGTGTGAAGCCCAAGGGTGTGTTCAGTTAAGAGGATTTTCCACTGTTTGAATTATAGCTTAGAGCCTCCCCATCTACTGTTCCTAAGTCACAAAAGGCACAATAGGGGAACTGTTCTTCCTCCTGACTGGTAGAGCCATTCCCTGGGGCAGTTAATTAGAAAGGGAAAAAAAATCATCCTTATTCTTCCAGATTCTAATGAATGTCAGTCTATTCTATCCTCATAGGATTTTCTTTCAGAAATCCAGGAAAATGATGAAAGAAAAAATGGCAAGGGAAAAAAAAAAAAAAAAAAGAAAGAAATGTTCCAAAAGCCTTTTTCCCATGGCCTATTTGAAAATACCTCACTATTTTTTTAGGTATAGTCAGTATTGAAGATGAATACTTCAAAGAAAGTTGGAAATCTTTTGTTAGAATTTTGAGCTGTCAGGCAGCATATCCAGGGTTTATCCCCACAAATCTTCACATACATCAAAAACTCCCTGTAAATAAGTGAAGCCATGGGGATGTTGACAGATGTGATTTGGGATGTGTGTTTGCTGTTACTGTCAGAAGCACAAACACTCTTGGGGGGGTCACAATACAAGAAAAGCCAGGATGTAATCTCTAGGATTTAAAATACTTAAATCCATCTAAATTTAAAATTCAAACTCCACTGTGAGCTTTTACATTAACTTCATTTTTTCTTATTGTATGCACACAAGATGTTACCAAATAATAAAGTACCTAGAAATTGCTAATACTGTAGAAATTACAAAAAGATTAAGGTGAAAAGAGAATTTTTAAGACACAGGCTTCTTTCCTAGCAAAGAATATCAGATCAGGGCTTTTTATGTCATCCATCTTTCAAATGCTCTTGTAAACTCATCAATATTTTGGTTGTGATCATCAAACAATCTTTGGGCAGCTTGAGTAGATCAATTTTATCTGTGTGCTGCTAGATAGCATTCCTTATTTTGTGCTCTGAAAGTGGCAGCTTATAACTAAAAGTGAATGACTATTATTAAATCTGCAGATGTACATCATTTAAAATAAAATAATATAAAAAAGGGAGAAATCTAGAAAACCAACAGAATTACTGAGCTGTATCATCCTACATTAGCTGAAAATCTGTCCTTTAATGTTTATGGAGAGGAAAATAAAAATGCAGTGAGGAGCTGGAAGGTGCCATCTGTCTCCTTTTAGTTCATTGTTTTGTTTCTAGCTGGGTCTGAACCAAAAACCTGATTCAGAGATGTCCTGTCATGTCATGGTCCCCTTGGAAATCTGGAGCTGCTCATGGCTGCACACACTAATGACAGCTCTTGGAATTCAGAGCCATTAGCACGTTTCCCCATTAAGTACCAATTACTCACAGGGTAATTATTGTGTGAGTTCACAAATGACAGAGGCTGAGTCAATGCAGTCAGGACAGCAGGGTGAAGACCAGGACATGAGAGCTCCTGGTGTTTGCAAAGACACAGAAATTTTAGCCTGATTTCTATTTCTGAAAATTCATTCTGTTATTATCCTGTTCCATTTATGTCCTTGATGGGCACCTCAAGCAGCAGAACTTGCACTCCAGTGAAAATTCATCATCCCAGGACTGTGCATGGTGCAAACTGCAACATCCAAACACCCAAGAGCAGTCATGAACCTCCCATCATGTACACACAATACTGCCAGCCAGAAAGACTTTTACCATCTATACCCAAACCTGCCTCTCACCAGCTACTTTTGAATTTCCAAACCTGTAAATACAGAAAAATAAGTAGATAAAAACAATGCCAGATAGAGAAGACTGTAGCATAATAAATATGCCAAGCTAAGTAGATCTCAAAGTACTTCTGGAGTGCAGGGCCATAAGCCTTTGAAAATATTAAAAATCAATGAAGCAGTGAAAAATAATTTACAAGATGTGTCTTCAGAGTTCATGGAATGCTGATGGGGTGAATACCTCCTGAAATGTCTCTAAATGTGTAGTATTTTTTCTTTGGATGTATAATCTCAGATTTGTTGAACCATTTAATTATTTTGACAGAGTTCACACTTTGATTCTAATCAGGAGACCTGTGACAGAGCAACTGTTTATCAAACTGCTGTTAATGAAGCAAGTAAAGCAATCCTTAAAGTGCACACATTCCATCTGCACACCTTTCCTACACCATCTATCTGTGGGGAAGTGGAGCTGCACCAGTTTCTGCAGAGCAAACTGCACTGTGTTATCAACAGCATTCTTCCCCTGTAATTTTAGTTCATATTGGAAATCTCATTTACAGAAGTGACACTCTATGTAAAAGAGCCACATATGGCTGGCTGAGCACCTCAACACCTCCAGCTGCAGACACTGAAACTATTGCCAACAACTTGGGAAAAGAACAGGACAGCCTTTGTCATCTGAAGTCTGTGACCTGCTGTGATGCATCAGCCTTCAAGTTTTTGGGCCAAATTTTCTCAAATGATCAGTATAGTGAGAGCTAAAAACCATATGTGTGTGTGCATGCATATATAAACATGAGATAAAACCAGCTGCAGCTGAATGCTGAGCTGGTTTGAATGAATAATCCACTATATAATAATTGGTTAGACAGAAATATTTTCTTTTTTTTTAATTAAGAAGCTGTCTTTTTTTGAGATTGTTTCAATCAACTCCTTGGAAAGGAGTCTCAGATTTATATTCACTAACCTCTGATCCCCACTGAGACAGCAAACCAGGGTGTGTTCAAGGACCATTGTGCTTCTCTAGGAAATGCACAGTGGGGGATGAAGCAGCTGGATGTCAGTACTGATGTTGTAAGAATGACAGATTTCAAGTGACAGGAATAAACACATCAGAAAAGGACAGGGGAGATGTTTGGTGTTCATAAAAATGGGAATATTTGGACATGCACAAGGAAAACACCACGGCCTGAGTGGCACAGGCAGCATCAGAGGAGAAGAGCAGGGCTCAGAGGGAATGCAGCCCTGCTGGGCACAGAAGCCATGGGCAAGCTTTGATTTCATCTTTTCATCTGCTGACACTGTCCAGAGCTGGCAAGGGTGACAGGAGCAAAATTTCAGCCTGTTAAATGGAGGTGGGCAGCCTCAGCTCTGCACAGAAATATAAACTGACTCGATAAAACAACTGAGTTTAGTGGGAGTTACAGGGTGAAAGCAGACAAACTGAAATTTGGACTGGAGGGCCAGAGCCAGCAGCAGCTTTATATAATGTGGTAGAGAGATGTAATGCCCTGAAGTACTAACAAATGCATTTTTACATCTCCAGAGTCTTACAGATTTTTTTCAGGAAATGTCCTAAAAATCTCAACCTTGATGTTCAGACTCACAATTGTTTTCACAAACCTATTTCCCTGGTGAGTTGCCCTCTTTTCTTCTGCAGCAAATTTCTTCTGCTTGACTCCCAGTTATGCACAAAGTGATTTACCAGACAGATTGCATTCTTTCCCTCTCCTGGAAAGTGTCAGTTTCTGAGCAAGATCAAATAACGTTCTGCACTTCAGTATTGACTAATTTTAATTATTAAAACTTTTCTTCGAGGAAAATCTTTTCATGCTGTTTGCTGAGAAACCAGAAATTTTTACTAGTATTCAGGGACTTCTTGAGATCAGGGAACTCTGGAGACAGAATTTTGAATTTATACTGGGCTCACACTTATACAACTTCTTTCTTTTAAGTAGGAAAAACTAGATTTTCTTTTCTTTGCCTTCTTTCTATGTGTCTCCCTTTAAACTTGAGATAATGGGCTTTGCAAAGGCTAGAGAAACAGGAGCACAAATTTTTATGCAGTAAAACAAAATCGTCTATATATTTAAATGAATTATAAAGCTAAACACTTACTTTGCATATATACTAAGCTTATTAAAATCAGAAATAAATCTTTAATTATGAATCCTTTTAGTGATACACAGTCCCCCACTGACAGTTTCACATGGAATCCTTTTCTCCAGCAGCCTGGCAAATTGATATTGTTAAAGTGTCAATGAAAGAAAATAACAGCCACATTACTATTTGAATTTCTCACATTTAAGTTCTCAGATTTTCACATAATTGACAAATAATCAGATGTTTTAGCAAGGTAAAAGGATAATTACACTGCTGCTCCAGAACTGGAAAGCTAAAGAGCAC